>NC_058083.1:2036285-2636285 GCF_014858855.1 Bufo gargarizans
TGCAAAATCTCAATGGTAGATGATCGCATATCCTCGTTCCTCGACTGTATAACACCTGAACACCCTATAATAGTGAGGGGACACGACCACCGGCTCCCTACACTTGATACGGAGGGAGTCAGGGTCACCTGGGATCCAGCAAACAGGAAAATACAAATGAATGAACAAAACTTATCTGTAGAAGACTCAGTAGTAGCATCCAGCATGCATACACTCCAGGAAGTTGTATAAACCGCAAAGTGATGCAGTATGGCAAGGGATTTAAAGGGATGCAATCAGTGCAACTACATGACAGCTGAGAGGGGCTAACGAGATGAGAAAATGAAAGCAAAACAAAAGGAAGCTCAAGGAGGAGGTTCTAAAGAACGTCTGTCAGAGCTTCTCAGATGTCTGGTGGTGACAGTACCCCTCCTTCTACGAGTGGACTCCGGACACTCAGAGCCCACCTTCTCAGGATGGGACCTATGGAAAGCCCTGATGAGACGAGTGGTCTTAATGTCCGTCACTGGGACCCACATCCTCTCCTCAGGACCATAACCCTCCCAATGAACGAGGTACTGGAGAGAACCGCGGACAACACGAGAATCCACAATCCTAGAGACCTGAAATTCAAGATTACCATCAACCACAATCGGAGGAGGAGGCAAAGACGAGGGTACAATGGGTTGGACATAAGGTTTTAATAAGGACTTATGAAAAACATTATGGATCTTCCAAGTCTGAGGAAGATCAAGACGGTAGGCAACAGGATTGATGAGATTTTGTAAGGCCCAATAAACTTAGGACCCAACTTCCAGGAGGGAACCTTCAATTTGATATTCTTAGTAGACAACCACACCAGATCACCAACATTCAGGTCCGGACCAGGCACACGTCTCTTATCCGCCACACGCTTATATCTCTCACTCATGCTCTTTAGATTATCCTGAATCTTTTGCCAAATAGATGACAAAGACGAGGAGAATCTGTCCTCATCAGGTAAACCAGAAGACCCCTCTCCAGAGAATGTCCCAAACTGCGGATGAAACCCATATGCACCAAAAAATGGTGACTTATCAGAGGACTCCTGACGACGGTTATTTAAAGCAAACTCAGCAAGGGACAAAAAAGAACACCAATCTTCCTGATAATCTGCCACAAAACAGCGCAGATATGTCTCCAGATTCTGATTGAAGCGCTCTGTCTGCCCATTCGACTGCGGGTGGAAAGCAGAAGAGAATGACAACCGAACCCCCAAGCGAGAACAGAAAGCCTTCCAGAATCTGGAAACAAACTGTGTGCCCCTATCAGAGACTATGTCTGAAGGAATACCATGCAATTTGACAATGTGATCAATAAATGCCTGCGCCAGCATCTTAGCATTGGGCAAGCCAGGAAAAGGAATGAAATGCACCATTTTGCTAAAACGGTCCACCACCACCAGAATCACAGTCTTCCCCGAGGAACGAGGCAGGTCCGTAATGAAGTCCATGGACAGATGTGTCCAAGGACGGGAAGGAATGGGTAACGGAAGGAGAGGACCTGATGGCCGTGAATGAGGGACTTTGGCACGAGCGCAGGTCTCGCAGGCTGCCACAAAACCCTCAACCGACTTACAAAGCGCCGGCCACCAGAATCTCCGAGTGATGAGATCCACTGTGGCTCTTGCCCCCGGGTGCCCAGCAAGGACAGTATCGTGGTGCTCCTTAAAAATCTTGTGTCTTAAAGCCAGAGGCACAAACAACCTCCCAGGAGGACAAAGATCAGGAGCCTCTGACTGAACCTCTGCCTCCAATTCAGGATAAAGAGCAGAGACCACCACACCTTCAGCCAAAATGGGACCCGAGTCTTCAAAATTCCCACCTCCCGGAAAACAATGTGACAGGGCATCCGCCTTCACATTCTTAACCCCAGGGCGGAACGTGACAACAAAATTAAACCTTGAAAAGAACAAAGACCATCTGGCCTGTCTCGGGTTCAGACGCTTGGCTGACTCCAAGTAGGCCAGATTCTTATGGTCAGTAAACACGGTAATAGGGTGTCTGGCTCCCTCTAGCCGATGGCGCCATTCCTCAAAAGCTAACTTGATGGCCAACAACTCCCTATCTCCCACATCGTAATTTCTCTCTGCGGAGGAGAGTTTCTTCGAGAAAAAGGCACACGGTCGCCATTTGGCAGGAGAGGGACCCTGAGACAAGACCGCACCCACACCCACCTCAGAAGCGTCCACCTCAACTATGAAGGACAGAGAGATATCAGGTTGTACCAAGATGGGAGCGGAAGCAAAACTCTCCTTGATACTAGAAAAGGCCTTACGCGCCTCTACCGACCAGGAGGAAAAATCTACCCCCTTTCTAGTCATATCAGTGAGTGGTTTAACAACAGAGGAATAATTCAAAATAAACTTCCTGTAATAATTGGCAAAGCCCAAAAAACGCATCAGCCCCTTCTGATTCTCAGGAAGCTCCCACTCAAGCACAGCGCGGACCTTCTCGGGGTCCATGCGAAAACCAGAAGCGTAGAGGAGTGGAACCGCAAACACACATTTTTCCAGTTTAGCGTACAATTTATTCTCCCGCAGGATGAGCAAGACCTGACGTAGGTGGTCCTTATGAGTTTTGAAATCAGGAGGAAAAAAAATCAAAATGTCATCTAGATACACTAATACAAATTTCCCCATTAAATGATAAAAAATGTTGTTCACAAAATGCTGAAAGACGGCTGGAGCATTCATCAAACCAAAAGGCATAACCAAATTCTCAAAATGGCCCTCAGGGGTATTGAAGGCCGTCTTCCATTTGTCTCCTTCTCTGACCCTGACCAGGTTGTATGCCCCTCTTAGATCCAACTTGGAAAAAACTTTAGCCCCAACAAGACGAAAGCAAAACAAAATAAACCTCAAGTAGGAGGTTCTGAAGAACGTCTATCAGAGCTTCTCAGATGTCTGGTGGTGACACATTATTTCTAATAGATTGGGTCTCTTTGAAGAGACCCAGCATATTAGACCTGAGGTTCCTATGCTGGCCAGCAGCTGCAGTACCTATGTTGCCCAACATCGGAGATGACAAAAATTTTATACTCCTTATGAGAGTATTGTAAAGTAGTGGACATTGAAGCCTCCTGGCGGGGGCTACAAAAAAATTAAAAATATATTAAAATGTAAGTCACCCCTCTTTCCTTAGAATAAAACAATAAATACATAAATAATAAAACATATAAACATCATCAGCATTGCCGTGTCCGAAAAACCCATAATATTAAAATATAAAAAAAATATATCTTTCTAATATGGTTAATGGTGTAACGGAAAAAAGTATCAAAATGAGCAATTCACCATTTTTTCATTACTTCTCTTACCCCAGAAAATGGAATAAAATATGATAAAAAAAAGACACACACATTCCAAAATGGTATCAATAAAAACTACAAATCATCGTGCAAAAAATGAGCCAACACATAGCTCAGTAAACATAACTATAACTGGGTCAGAATATGGTAATTGTTTTTTCTACGTTTTAATTTCTTTTATCTGTCTTTAAACACAAAAAAACCTATACATATTTGGTATTGTTGCAATTAAAAGGTATGAAGAGTAATAGAATAGGCGGCACTCACCAGCGTGGATAAGAAACTTCTTTATTCATAAAACATAAAATCTTTGGGCTGGAGCGTATGGTGCGGTATAACACAGCTAAAGTCTGCGGTGATGGCCGTTTCGTGCTAACTTGCGCATGGCCTGACGAAGCGCAGGTTAGCGCGAAACAGCCGACTTTAGCGGTGTTATCCACGCCGGTTAGTGCCGCCTATTCTATTATTCCTCATACCTTCACTTGTTTACTGTCGAGGCTGTGCACCACAGAGGCGTATAAAAGGGACAGGTTGCTGAGGACCGGGTACAAATACATATATAACGTCTGGCAGTGCCGCCTATCTCTCTTCTCTGCATACCCTTCATTGTTGTAATTGTACTGACCCAGAGAATGAAGGACACAGGTCAGTTTTCCCGCATAGGGAATGCCGTAGGGACAAAACCTGTAAAACTGTGGAGGAATTGCATTTTTTTTTGTTCCAATTCCACCCCATTTGGAATTTTTTTTCCTGCTTCCCACTACATTGTATGCCATATTAAATGGTGGACATTTTTGGGGATGTATTTTGTGCTGCTGGCAGTATGTTTTGAAAGACTGTGGTGTTTGTCTATGTTGGGGTGGTATAATGTGCCACAATATGGTATTGCTGGCCCTGCCTTCAATCAATTTGGACCCAACTACAAAATGAGGCCACTTTTAGCATTTTTTCCAGGGCCACTTTAATTTCCCAGTCTGCCCCTGCCTAAGAGTTAATGTTCTGCCTCCAGCAGAGGGAGATTCGTTCACTTCACATCTATTTCATTTCTAATTCATTCTGCTGCAATTTCTGTATTCCTGTAGTTATTAGTTAGGTAACAGCACCATCTAGTGGTGGTAAAAATGTATTGCACCTTGTTTCTTGTTAATGAAGTTTATTGCTTTGTGGGAGGTGCTAGGCATTGTGGGTAGAGATGGGAAGTTCAGATCTTTTTCATGAATCGATTCATTTGAATCAGTTCATTCAAAAGAACCGATTCATGAATCGGATCTTCGGTTCACTTCCTGAGCCGGCAGAAGCAAGTGAACTGAAGATCAATGCGCATGCTCAGTACATCGAATCTTCGGTTCACTTGCTGAGTTGGCTCTCAAGTGAACCGAAGGTCAGGAGGGACTCGCTCCTGGCAAACACAGCTCTGCTGCAGTGAATGCAGTGGAGAAGACTGATGTAATTACACTGTATAGTTATTGCAGGGATTTAGATCCTGTCACCGAGTCCCTGCCAGGCTTCCTACTCTGCTACATTGCTGCAAACACCCTATACACACACAGCTCTGCTACATGCAATACTATACCCCCCAAAAGCATCCTATACACACACACAGCTCTGCTACATGCAATACTTTACCCCCTATAGCACCCTATACACACACAGCTCTGTTACATGCAATACTACACCCCCCTATAGCACCCTATACACACACAGCTCTGCTACATGCAATACTATACCCCCTATAGCACCCTATACACACACAGCTCTGCTACATGCAATACTATACCCCTATACACACACAGCTCTGCTACATGCAATACTATACCCCCCCATAGCACCCTATACACACACAGCTCTGCTACATGCAATACTATACCCCCTATAGCACCCAATACACACACAGCTCTGCTACATGCAATACTATACCCCCTATACACACACAGCTCTGCTACATGCAATACTATACCCCCCATAGCACCCTATACACACACAGCTCTGCTACATGCAATACTATACCCCCATAGCACCCAATACACACACAGCTCTGCTACATGCAATACTATACCCCCCCTATAGCACCCTATACACACACAGCTCTGCTACATGCAATACTATACAACCACCCCCCACCCACGGACTTGTCAGGAGACAGGGAGCCGCAGAGCAGGAAGCCTGGCAGGGACTCGGACGGTGACACGATTCTTTTAACTCAAAGAATCAAATGAGTCTCTGACTCATTCGATTCTTTTAACTAATAAACTCAGACGATTCTCTGAGTCCCTGCGACTCTCCCTGTGCTGTGAGTCAGTGCTGCTGGCTGCCTCTGATTGGTTGGAGGGCGGGGAGGGGCGGGGCTAGCTTCCACTGTCGGCTCCTATTACACTGCCTGCTGCTGCCTCTATGCTGATCTGACTGAGCCGTTTCACTCGGATCGGCTCAGTCAGAGGAATCGACTCTTCCGGTTCACTGAACTGAATCGGTTCAAAAGAACGATTCGTTCATTATCCGGACATCACTAATTGTGGGTAGTGCAAGGCATCCTGGGAAGGAGAAGCCCTAATCTTCAGTCTACAGGACATCAGCAGAGCTGTTCAATGCAGTTATCATATTTAAACTCCACCATCTTTGTGCAAGTATATCTGGTGAGTGACATCCACCTTTGTACGTTATGCAGAGCTGTTTAGCTAGGTATAAGTGTCACTCAGGGAGTTATGTCTGTTAGCTAGCCATGCAATCTATGTATAGGCAGCCATTTTGGACATCTGCTTTTTCTGTCAAAGAATTGCTGTACATGCTATTCATGTCATGCCTTATACTTACACAAGCCATTTGTAGTCTTGTAGTTTTACCAATTCACAATCCTGTTGAACAATAAACAAGTTATTGCCGGATCACTTGCGGCAGAGTGATCCGGCAAGCAGTTCCGTCGCCGATGATGAAAATGTACGCCAACTGATGGCATTTGTAAGACTGATCAGGATCCTGATCAGTCTGAAAAATGCCTGGTCAGAAAAATGCATTGAAGTGCCGGATCCGTCTTTCTGGTGTCATCTGTCAAAACGGATCCGGCATTAATTTTTTTCTATAGCATTACTAAGAATAAAAATGCCAGATCCGGCATTCAGGCAAGTCTTCAGGTTTTTTGGCCGGAGATAAAATCGTAGCATGCTGCGGTTTTATCTTTTGCCTGATCAGTCAAAAAAGAAAAGAAGACATCCTGAACAGATTACTCTCCATTCAAAATACATGAACAAGTGTGAAAGTACCCGTAGACTACAAAAAACAGTCCTCTTATTTGGAAGACAGGAATGGTTTATACTGAATGTCAGACTGCACACTGTGTGAACGTGTATGAAGACAGAACAGTTAATAAAGCAATGTAGTGTGAAGGTGGGAAGAAATTCCAAAAGGGGAAGAAATTATAAAAAAATAAAAAATATATATGTATTCTGTGTGGTAACATTGACCTTTTCCCTTAATTTGCTGGGTCAGCACGATTAAAGCAATATTATATATGTACATTTTTCATTTTGTTTTGATAAAAAAATATAAATAAAAAAAAAATATGTATATCACATATATATATATATATATATATATATATATACACACACACACACACACACACATATACATACACACAGTACAGACCAAAAGTTTGGACACACCTTCTCATTCAAAGAGTTTTCTTTATTTTCATGACTATGGAAATTGTAGATTCACACTGAAGGCATCAAAACTATGAATTAACACATGTGAAATTATATACTTATCAAAAAAGTATGAAACAACTGAAAATGTCAGATTCTAGGTTCTTCAAAGTAGCCACCTTTTGCTTTGATTACTGCTTTGCACACTCTTGGCATTCTCTTGATGAGCTTCTTCAAGAGGAAGTCACCTGAAATGGTCTTCCAACAGTCTTGAATAAGTTCCCAGAGATGCTTAGCACTTGTTGGCCCTTTTGCCTTCACTCTGCGGTCCAGCTCACCCCAAACCATCTCGATTGGGTTCAGGTCCGGTGACTGTGGAGGCCAGGTCATCTTGCGCAGCACCCCATCATTCTCCTTCATGGTCAAATAGCCCTTACACAGCCTGGAGGTGTGTTTGGGGTCATTGTCCTGTTGAAAAATAAATGATGGTCCAACTAAACGCAAACCGGATGGAATAGCATGCCGCTGCAAGATGCTGTGGTAGCCATGCTGGTTCAGTATGCCTTCAATTTTGAATAAATCCCCAACAGTGTCACCAGCAAAGCACCCCCACACCATCACACCTCCTCCTCCATGCTTCACGGTGGGAACCAGGCATGTAGAGTCCATCCGTTCACCTTTTCTGCGTCGCACAAAGACACGGTGGTTGGAACCAAAGATCTCAAATTTGGACTCATCAGACCAAAGCACAGATGTCCACTGGTCTAATGTCCATTCCTTGTGTTCTTTAGCCCAAACAAGTCTCTTCTGCTTGTTGCCTGTCCTTAGCAGTGGTTTCCTAGCAGATATTCTACCATGAAGGCCTGATTCACACAGTCTCCTCCTAACAGTTGTTCTAGAGATATGTCTGCTGCTAGAACTCTGTGTGGCATTGACCTGGTCTCTAATCTGAGCTGCTGTTAACCTGTGATTTCTGAGGCTGGTGACTCGGATGAACTTATCCTCCGCAGCAGAGGTGACTCTTGGTCTTCCTTTCCTGGGGCGGTCCGCATGTGAGCCAGTTTCTTTGTAGCGCTTGATGGTTTTTGTGACTGCACTTGGGGACACTTTCAACTTTTTTCCAATTTTTCGGACTGACTGACCTTCATTTCTTAAAGTAATGATGGCCACTGGTTTTTCTTTACTTAGCTGCTTTTTTCTTGCCATAATACAAATTCTAACAGTCTATTCAGTAGGACTATCAGCTGTGTATCCACCTGACTTCTCCACAACGCAACTGATGGTCCCAACCCCATTTATAAAGCAAGAAATCCCACTTATTAAACCTGACAGGGCACACCTGTGAAGTGAAAACCATTTCAGGTGACTACCTCTTGAAGCTCATCAAGAGAATGCCAAGAGTGTGCAAAGCAGTAATCAAAGCAAATGGTGGCTACTTTGAAGAACCTAGAATATGACATATTTTCAGTTGTTTCATACTTTTTTGATAAGTATATAATTCCACATGTGTTAATTCATAGTTTTGATGCCTTCAGTGTGAATCTACAATTTTCATAGTCATGAAAATAAAGAAAACTCTTTGAATGAGAAGGTGTGTCCAAACTTTTGGTCTGTACTGTATATAATTTAGAAATTTATTTAATTTTTTCATTGCATGACCATATTTTGACCCCCAAAACTTATATATATTGTGGGAATTCTCTCCGGTAGGCAGATTAGCGGATGCAATAAAGAGGCAAAAACAAAGTCTTTGACTTAAACAGTGCAGTGTTTATTCACACACACAAAAAAAAAATTCAAAAAATAAGTCTTGGTGTTCATTCACACCATGGCAAGTCCACATAACAAAAAACAGTCACCTTGTCAGAGGTTTTCTCAGCAGCAGTCCACAACAGGCTTTAGGGCCTAAATCCCAGCAATGCGGCTCTCAGCCCTTTAGTACCGCACACATCATGCAGCTCTCAAACCACAGAGACTCCACAGATATTCACTGTGAAATGGAGGATAATCCACACCCAGCTGAGACTGCTGGCTGGTTTTTATATCCCAGACCAAAACCCGGCCTGGGACATGGGGAACAGCCACCCACCCTGCACTTTGGCTGCTCCCAGTAATAGCCGGCCCGGATCGGCTTTACAGCCACACTAAATAACCAATAGTTTCAGTCAGCACTAGCTGCCGCTGACACTTAAAATTACCGCCTCTTACCTCACCGAGGCCAAGAACCTTGGTGACACATATCTTCCGTCATTGTAAAAAATGATGTTACAGCAGCATCTCCAACGATCTCCTTTATTGTAGTATTTCAAAGCATATGTGCAAACAGATAATGCAACGTTTCGGCTGTCCTCAGCCTTTGTCAAGCATACAATGTACAACCATTGATTCCACATATAAATAGTAAAACACTTATACCGCCACCAGCAATCCACTCCAATCAGCAGTGTGTGGGCAGATACCCATCCCCCAAACACAGACATCCCATTGGGCAGAAATCCCAATGCTTGTTTTGCATAGTAGATGATCGCACCTGAGTTCTTACTTCCAAGGAGTAATCATGTCACAATACATTCCGGCTGCATGTTGGCATCCATCAAGCGCTAATGTGCATGTCTGACTGCAAGGCATCTTGCGTGTACATGGCAACATCGCGCGCACGTCTAGCATCGCGGGAATCATCGCGGGATCTCATTCTCACTCACATGTTCATACCTCCACATCACCAGACGTCATCATGGTCACCTGACCTATGTGTTGTGAACAGCTCATTTCTTCCACTCGCCTGACGTCACGCCGCATCATGTTGCCAAGGACACACACTGGTTACCAAGTGCAATCCAGTCCCTCAAATAGAGGGGAAAAAAATGAAAAGGAAAAAAAGGAATGCACAATCCATATAATAATAGCAGCTGGAGCAACCCTTGTGGTACACTATGGTGCGATCAGCCACCATGGACACAAAAATGTCATAGAGTACAATAAGTAAAAACCAATGTGAATCTCAGGGGGCAATTATAGTGATACACATTAAAATAATTTGTTGCATGTACATACAAAATAGTATAAAATCTATACCTGTGTAGAGATGTCGCGAACATAACATTTTCCGTTCGCGAACGGCGAACTTCCGCAAATGTTCACGAACGGGTGAACCGCCATAGACTTCAATAGGCAGGCAAATTTTTAAACCCACAGGAACTCTTTCTGGCCACAATAGTGAAAGAAAACAACATTGCTTACCGGTAATCGTTTTTCTCGATACCCATGACGGCACCCGATATTTCCCTCTCCATGTAGAGATTATATATATATCTACATGGGGAGGGAAATATCAGGTGCCGTCATGGGTATCGAGAAAAACGATTACCGGTAAGCAACGTTGTTTTCCCCTCACCCATGACGGCACCCTGTACGAGATAAACTATAAGTAGAACCTGCAGTCTGTAATGTTTGAGAGAGGTATGGGGGGAGCTCCAGGTAGCCGCCCTACAAATCTGAGCTAAAGACACATCAGCTCTTTCAGCCCACGAAGTAGACACTGCCCTAGTAGAATGGGCCACGAAACCTGAAGGAGGGGGGAGACCCAAGGAAATATAAGTCCCAGCTAAGGCCTTCTTCACCCATCTAGCAATTACCCCGCAGGATGCTTTTTTCCCCCCTATTCCCTCCTAAATACTGGACCAGGAGGTGCTCGTCTTTTCTCCAAGGAGCCGTAACATCTAGGTAGACCAACAAGCATCTCTTAACATCCAGGCAATGAAACCTTTCTTCCGTGCTATTGGAGGGGTTAGGAAAAAAGGAAGGTAACACAATGTCCTGGCTCCTGTGAAAATCAGAGACAACCTTGGGAAGGAAAGAAGGCAGGGGCCTGATAACTATTTGGTTATCCTGGATGACAGTATAAGGTGGATATGCAGAGAAGGCCTGGATCTCCGAGATCCTCCTAGCAGAGGTAATAGCCAGGAGGAAAGCCATTTTAATGGACAAGATGTCAATTGGGATCTCCAATAAGGGCTCAAAGGGTTTATCGGTTAGGGCCGTCAAGACCTTGTTCAGGTCCCAAGGAGGGGAAAGAGGTCTTACAGAAGGACGGATTCTGGCAGCGGCAGAAAGGAAACATTTGACCCACGGGTGAATTGCTAATTGGAAGTCAAAAAAGTAGCTCAAAGCCGACACCTGTACTTTTAGGGTGGAGGCCTTGAGTCCCTTGTCTAAACCTGCTTGTATAAAGTCTAAAATCTTAGGGATTTCTGGAGGACTAAATGGATCAGGGCTAGAACCTAGAAAGGAAGAAAAGACATTCCAAACCCTATTATACTTCCTGGCTGTTGTAGTTTTTTTACTGCCTATTGGACCCTTGCCCCAACACTGTGTGCCAGACATGCCATGTCAATCTCCATACTGCCAATTGAAGAATCCCCGGATTGGGATGCCATACGGGCCCCTGGGAAAGTAGATCCTCCCTTGGAGGGATCACCCAGGGGGGCTTCTGGCTAGACTTAGAGTGTGGAGTACCAGACTCTCTTGGGCCACTTTGGGGCTACCATGATTATGGTGGCTCCTTCCCTCCGTACTTTCTTCAGAACCTGTGGAATTAGGGAAATAGGTGGGAAGGCATAGCCGAGTTCCTGGCTCCAATCCTGAGCCAGACTGTCTACTGCTGTAGGATTCTCTGTGCAGTTTAGGGAGAAGAATCTCTCTGTCTTCCTGTTTTTTCGAGTGGCAAAGAGGTCTATAGTTGGGGTCCCAAACTTTGTCACAATCTGGGAAAAGATCTCCTCGTTCAGACTCCACTCTGCCTGACTGAGTTCTACTCGGCTTAGAAAGTCAGCCACAGTGTTCTTTCCCCTTCAGATGTATTGCGGACAAGGCCAGGTTTCTGTCTTCTGCTATTTTGAAAATCCTGGCAGAGGAAGATTAGGGATGGTACCTTTGTTCCGCCCTGATGATTTATATAGGCCACTGTCGTTGAATTGTCCAAGTAAAAGACCAACTTTCTGTTTGAGACATCTGGAACTGTCACCTTTAGGACTCTTTCTACTGCTTTGAGCTCCTTGTAATTTGACGTGCAGTCCCGGGTTCTTAAATCCCATCTTCCCTGCCAGTATTTTCCAGCTGAGTGAGCTCCCCAACCCCACGGACTGGCGTCTGTCGTTATCAGTATGGGCTCTATAAAGGACCAAGGCATTCCTGCTGAAAGGTTCTTCTCGGACGTCCACCACAGAAGAGAATACCTTGCTCTGGAGGAGAGATGAAATTGTTCCTCTAGTGTTTGTGGGAGACCATTCCAATTATTTAAGATATCTGACTGTAACGGTCTTGTGTGGATCTGCGCAAATGGTACGGCGGAAATTGTAGCCGTCAGGTGCCCCAGTACTGCCATTGCCTCTCTGATGGAACATCGGAAGGACCGGAAAAGGAACCAAACATGTTCTATTGTTGAGGACACTTTCTTCTGAGCCGTCTTCTGAGCCGTGGAATCTAGCTGCATTCCTAAAAAGGTGCAAATTTGAGAAGGGGTTAGACAAAAATTCTCCTGATTCATCTTCCACAACAGATCCTTCAACAGAGAGCACACCAGGACAAGCTCTGTCTGTAACTGCTCCCTTGTCTGGGCTACGAACAAAAAATCGTCCAGATAGGGTACTACTACTACCCCAGACAATCAAAGGAATGCCACCATCTCCGCCACAACCTTGGTGAAAATTCTCGGGGCTTGAGACCCCAAACGGGAGGGCCCTGTATTGCAGGTGCAGAAGTTGGCCCCTTACTTGAACCGCCATTCTTAAATACTTTTGGGAGGAAGAGTGAATTGGGATGTGATAATAGGCATCCTCTAGGTCTATACTTGCCATCCAGCAATCTTTGTATAACAGGTCTATAGTTGTCTTTATAGTTTCCATCCGGAACTTCTTGTATCTCAGGAATTTGTTCAGACGCTTCAGGTTCAGAATCATCCGAAAGGACCAATTGGTTTTTTTTTATTAAAAAGAGTGGAGAGGAAAACCCCCTGCCCTCCTCCTTCTTTGGAACTTGGCAAACAACTCCTTTGTCCAATAATAACTGAGCCTCTGCCTCTAAAACTGTGGACTTTAGAGGATCCTTCGGAGTTGGAGTGTGGATGAATAAAACTTGGGGATAGGAGCGGAACTCCAACCTGAATCCCTCTGCTATCCCTCCCAAAACCCACTTGTTTTGGGTGACGTTCGACCAAGCCGGGAGAAAAGCAGAGAGTCTTCCCCCAACCTGAAAATTGGCGTCATTGCTTGTCTTTTGGTTTGTTATCCTGGGATTTAAAAAGGAAGCCGCTAGTTTTTCTTTGAAACCTATCCCTCTCTTTCCTATCGTATGGCTTGCCCCTCTGTCTTCTAAAACCCTGCTAGGGTTTACGAAAAAAAGGACAGGAAATCCTTGTTTCTTGTCGGATGCCTTCTCCAAGATGTCATCTAGAGAGGACCCAAACAACCTATCGCCCTCACACGGAAGGGCAGAGTCTGGCCTTAGACCCCTGGTCACCCTTCCATGATCTAAGCCAAATGGCTCTTCTTGCCGCATTTGTCATAGCTGAGGATTTGGTGGCAAAACGCATAACATCCGTAGATGCATCAGTTAAAAAAATCTGCCGCTTTGGTGAAGGTGGGAAGAGAAGCTAAGATTTCTTCTCTAGGCTTTTTCTCTTTAAGATGTGCCTCTAGCTGTTCAATCCATAGTCTCAGGGACCGGGATACCCAAGTGGCTGCAACTGCGGGTCTAAGACAAGTAGCAGAAGTTTTCCACGCCCGTTTTAGATATATGTCTGCTTTCTTATCCAACGGGTCCGAAAGACATCCCAGATAATCAAAGGGGAGGGCAGATCTCTTTGCTATCTTAGCGACTGGAGCATCTACCGTAGGGGCCCTATCCCAGCTGGAGGAGACTTTTTCCTCATAAGGATATTTCCTTTTCACCGAGGAGGGTAAGAAGAATTTCCTGTCAGGATTTTTCCATTCTCTTTTAATAATCGCCTGCATGTTTTCATGAATAGGAAAAACCCTATGCTTTTTAGGGCCTAATGCCTGGAAGGCCTGGTCCGCAACTGATCTGGTCTGCTTAATGTCTTACAACTGCATAGTTGCTCTGACCGATTTTAGTAACAGCTGCGTATCCTCAGGGGAAAAGAAGGATCTCCCTGAATAATCTTCGTCCGAGGAGTCCGAATTACTAGCGAATAACTGTCCGGATTCTCTGTCATCGTCGGAGGAGTCCATCTCTATGCTGTCGTACTCTGTGTCTCTCCCTGGCTTACCTGGGGACCTGGCACAGCTTTTACTGAATGCCTTGAAGGATGCCTTGATTATAGACTTCATGGATCTAGTAAGGGTCTGGGATTGCTCCACTACCAGTTTATCTATACACGCTGAGCATAACGATTTCTGATAAGATGCAGATAGGGACGTTTTACATTCCGCACACTCTGTGTTTTGTCTTGGAAGACGACTTTTTAGGTGGCTTAGGGATCTAAAATCAATCATATGAAACACCACATTAGTAAATAAAAGGAACGCTCTCACCCATTGAAAGTTTTTCCTTTTCCTCGTCCTCAGACCAGTACCGGACTTGCAGGCCTCAAGGGTTCCTGGGGTTCAGCGCGTCCATCTGTAGGCTCCGACATGCTTGTAAACAGGATCATTACACCAGCACATCCAAAAATGTGCCCCCGCTGGCTGCCTGAACCTGCCGCCACATTTATAGTTTAAAGGACGCGCCCCGTCACTCTACTTCCGGGTCCTGCGCGTCGGGAGAAGCCCCCCCCCCCCCCCGACGTCATCTTTGAAAGACGCCCCGCGCATGCGCATTTGCGCACGGACGCGAGGGCGCCATCTGGGAATTGGGAAGAGCGTGGGGAGCCGCCTGAACACGGCCACAGCGGCTCCCCGCAGGACCGGAGAGAGTGCAGGCGCAGGCAGACTTGTGGGGAGCGGCTTCCGGCACGGCCACAGAACTACCGCTCCCCAGAGATAGGACTTCCCACGGCACTAGCCACAGACCTTCCCCAGCTCTGGTGCTCATTTTGAGGTATGTCTTCTGCAGCGAGCTGCGCTGCTTCTCAGGATCTCCCATCCGGAGGACAGGAAACCTGAACTGGTGTTAGGTGGAGGTGTGTCCTTTTTATCTTCTCAGGTTTCCTGTCCTAATGGGAGGTCCTGAGTCGCACAGGGTGCCGTCATGGGTGAGGGGAAAAGTTGTTTCAAGGGGACTAACACCTGGACTGTGGCATGCCGGAGGGGGGTCCATGGCAAAACTGCCATAGAAAATTATGTAGTTGACGCAGAGTCGGGTTTTAATCCATAAAGGGCATAAATCACCTAACATTCCAAAATTGTTTGGAATAACGTGCTTTAAAACATCAGGTATGATGTTGTATCGATCAGGTAGTGTAAGGGTTACGCCTGCTTCACAGTGACAGACCAAACTATGACAGACCAAAAACCTGTTTAATGCACCGCAAACAATCCATTTGCACAACCGAAAACTTCCCATTTGCACAAGGTTGGATACCAAGCTAGCCATGTCCCGTTCCTTGTCCTCACTGACGTCATTGAAGGTCTCTTCCTCCACCCAGCCACGTACAACACCAAGGGTCCTCGAAAGGTGACAACAAGCCCCCTGGGACGCCTGCTGTGGTTGGTCTTCCACCTCCTCAAAGCCACCTTCCTCCTCTGACTCCTCTTCTTCAGACTCCTCTCTCTGCGTTGCCGCAGGACTAGCAATCAACGACAACAAGACTGCTTCTGGTGGTGATGGTGACCACAACTCTTCCTCTTCATGCTCATCTACGGCCTGATACAGCACTCTTCGCAGAGCACGCTCCAGAAAAAACGCATATGGGATGAGGTCGATGATGTTGCCTTGGGTTTGACTGACCAGGTTTGTCACCTCCGCAAAAGGACGCATGAGCCTACAGCCATTGTGCATGAGCGTTCAGTAACACGGCCAAAAAATACCCGGCTCTGTAGAGGCTGTCCTCTTTTTTAAATTAAAAAAATCTGTTCTTACCAATTTAATCTCTGTTTTGTCCCCGATCAGGGGCCGGTGTATGGAATAGATTTTAGGAACTGGGAGATGGAAAAAGATGCTTGATGGGTCCTCCTACTTCCAATTTGGGGCACGGCGCGTGCACCGTGCAATGTACCGTGCTACCCGATCTGAGTGGTATGTTAAGTAGTACTATTCCTATCAATTTAATCCCTGTTACGTCCCCTATCAGGGGCCGGTCTATGGAATAGATTTTAGGAACCGGGAGATGGAAAAAGATGCTTGGTTGGTCCTCCTACTTCCAATTTGGGGCACTGCGCGTGCGCCGTGCAATGTACTGTGCCTATATGAGTGGTGTGTTAAGTAGTACTATTCTTATCAGTTTAATCCCTGTTACGTCCCCGATTAGGGGACGTGTATGGAATAGAGTTTAGACAACCGCAAAGAGTTGTCAATAGCTGACACACTCATGACAAATTTTATTCCTCAATGCATCAATCTTGGTGTAGTGATGACTGTGCTCGTGCGCACGTTTGGGAGATTGCCGGCGATGGTTTTTTTTCAAAGCCTATGGTCGTGCTGAGGTAGTTCAGTGACAGTTAAGTGACCCAGAAAACAATGATTCTGCATTGTGGGCCCATTGTTGGCCTAGTAGGCTTTAATGATCACCTTAGATGATCACAAAGAAAATTCATGTTTTTTCTATGCAAAATTATCCAGCCGATCGCTTTTGGTCTGTTCACAATGAAGCAACGACCTTATCATCTGGGGTGTACCAACATTTTGCAGCCACAGTGCAGCACCAGAGGCCAGAAAAATTAGGCATGTTCACATGCCTAAAAAATTAGGTATTGTTGCAGCCAGGCAGAAAGTGCACTAAAACATTGCGGCTTGAACCCTAGTTGGTGGCGGAGAAGTCATGCAAGTCACCCGGCATGCAGAGATTAAATACAGCAGCGTGTGGACAATTTTAGCCCAAGGCATCTCATCAGGCATTTTTAGTCAAATGTATCGCCCACTGTCAGTCCCTTCGGGATCCATACCTCATTCATCTTAATAAAGGTGAGGTAATCTAGACTTTTTTGACCTAGGCGACTTCTCTTCTCAGTGACAATACCTCCTGCTGCGCTAAAGGTCCTTTCTGACAGGACACTTGAAGCAGGGCAGGCCAGAAGTTCTATCGCAAATTGGGATAGCTCAGGGCACAGGTCACGCCTGCACACCCAGTAGTCAAGGGGTTCATAGCTCCTCAGAGTGTCGATATCTGCAGTTAAGGCGAAGTAGTCTGCTACCTGTCGGTCGAGTCGTTCTCTGAGGGTGGACCCCGAAGGGCTGTGGCGATATGTAGGACTTAAAAAGCTCCGCATGTCCTCCATCAACATTTCTGTAAAGCGTCCTGTCCTTGCCGGCGTGGTCGTGGTAGGAGGAGGATTATTTTCACTTCTTCCCCTGTTAGATTCCCGTTGTGCTGTGACATCACCCTTATATGCTGTGTAAAGCATACTTTTTAACTTGTTTTGGAACTGCTGCATCCTTTCCGACTTCCGGTAATTCGGTAACATTTCAGCCACTTTCTGCTTATACCGGGGGTCTAGTAGCGTGGCCACCCAGTACAGGTCGTTCTCCTTCAGCCTTTTTATGGTCCCTCAACAGGCATGACAGAATGAAAGACCCCATTTGCACAAGGTTGGATGCCGAGCTACTCATGTCCCGTTCCTCATCCTCACTGAAGGTCTGTTCTTCCCCCCCAGCCTTGTACAACACCACGGGTACCAGATAGGTGACAACGAGCACCCTGGGATGCCTGCTGTGGTTGGTCTTCCTCCTTCTCAAAGCCACATTCCTCCTCTGACTCCTCTTCCTCAGACTCCTCTTCCAGCGTTGCCGCAGGTCCAGCAAGTGATGCTGATAAGGCTGTTTCTGGTGGTGATGGTGACCACAACTCTTCCTCTTCACGCTCATCTACGGCCTGGTCCAGCACTATTCGCAGGGCACGCTCCAGGAAGAAAACAAATGGGATGATGTCGCTGATGGAGCCTTCGGTGCGACTGACTAGGTTTGTCACCTCCTCAAAAGGACGCATGAGCCTACAGGCATTGCGCATGAGCGTCCAGTAACGTGGCAAAAAAATACCCAGCTCTGCAGAGGCTGTCCTAGCACCCCGGTAATACAAATACTCGTTGACGGCTTTTTCTTGTTGGAGCAGGCGGTAGAACATTAGGAGTGTTGAATTCCAACGTGTCGGGCTGTCGCAAATCAAGCGCCTCACTGGCATGTTGTTTCGCCGCTGAATATCTGAAAAGTGCGCCACGGCTGTGTAGGAATGCCTGAAATGGCCACACACCTTCCTGGCCTGCTTGAGGATGTCCTGTAAGCCTGGGTACTTATGCACAAAGCGTTGTACGATCAGATTGTCAACTTGCCCAAATTCAATGCCAACAAATTGCTTCCGTTGTCACACACCACTTTGCCGATCTCCAGTTGGTGCGGACTCAGCCACTGATCCACCTGTGCTTTCAGGGCGGACAGAAGTGCTGGTCCGGTGTGACTCTCTGCTTTCAGGCAAGTCAACCCCAAGAAGGCGTGACACTGTCGTATCTGGGATGTGGAATAGCCCCTGGGGAGCTGGGGGGTGCAGTTGATGTGGAGCAAGACGCAGAAGCAGAAGAGGACTCAGCCGAGGAGGTTAGCGAAGAGGATGGAGTAGGAGGAGGTGGCAGCAGGCCTGCCTGCAAGTCGTGGCGGTATCACCAACTCCTCTGCAGAGCCACGCATTCCATGCTTGGCAGTCGTCAGCAGGTTTACCCAATGCACGTGATATACCTGCCCTGACCGTGCTTTTCAGACCAGGTATCAGTGGTTAGATGGACCCTTGCCCCAACACTGTGTGCCAGACATGCCATGACTTCCTTTTCCACAATAGAGTACAGGTTGGAGATTGTGAAAATAAATTTCAGCCGGGTACCTTCCACTGCGGTGTCCCAATAGCTACAAATTTTTTGAAGGCCTCAGACTCAACCAGCTTATATGGTAAAAGCTGGCTGGTTAAGAGTTCCTACAAGCCAGCTGTCAGACGCCGGGCAAGGGGGTGACTCTGTGACATTGGCTTCTTACGCTCAAACATTTCCTTTACAGACACCTGACTGTGGGCAGATGAGCAGGAACTGCTCAAGGTGAGAGGCGGAGTGGCGGGTGGTTAAGAGGGGGCAAGGAGGACAGTAGTGGTTGACGTGGCTGAAGATGCTGGACCAGGAGGAGGATGGTGGCTTTGAGTTTGTGTGCTACTTGTACTCGTCATCATGTGTTGATCCCATAGGCGTTTGTGATGTGAGATCATGTGCCTTCACAAAGCAGTTGTACCTAGGTGGGTGTTGGACTTCCCACGACTCAGTTTCTTTTGGCACAGGTTGCAAATGGCATCACTGTTAGAGGCAGACACAAAAAAGCCACACTGCTGAGCTTTGCAATGACGGTATTCTGGTGGTGGCAACAGCATGCGTTGATTGGCATGCTGTCTGGCTGACCCCGGGTGCCGATACATGTTGTCTGACTGTGCCACTAGCTCCTTGCAACGACCTCCCCCTGCTTCCAACTCGTCTCCTCCTCCTCTCTGTCTCCCCATCTGAACTTTCCCCCTGTTATTCTTCTCTTCGAGCGGGCACCCATGTGACATCCACGGATACATCGTCATCATCAACCGCTTCACTTGTATCTGACAACTCAGCAAAGGAAGCAGCAGCGGGTACAACATCATCATCATCATCACACCGTACGTCCATGTGTGTAATGCTGCCTGACAGACATATCCCTGTTAACTACATCCTCTGGCAATAATGGTTGCGCATCACTCATTTCTTCCAACTGATGTGTAAATAACTCCTCTGACAGATCAAGTGAAGCGGCTGTGGTGCTAGTGTTGGTGGTGGCGGCAGGCGGGCGAGTGGTACTTGAGAGGTGCCCGAAGCTGAGCTGGAGGAGGATGGTGCGTCAAGGGTTCAGTTCAGGGTACATGGCCTCTGAACACTGGCCATTATTCTAGGGACAAAGGAAATCACAGCACCACGACCACGACGGCTGCCTCTGCCTGTCATTTTTTTTTTTAATTAGTGGTACTATGTGTGCAAGCTACTTTGCCACCAGATATGAGTGGTGGGCACTGGCAGTGGGCACAGTACACTCTCTTGGCCTGACACACGCTGGCAGGCAACTGCAATTATATTACAGAAAAAAAAAAAAAATAAAGCAGACTGATGTACTAGCCCTAAAAAGGGCCTTTTGGGACGCTGTCCTTACAGCAGATCAGATGAGTCTTCTGAGTACTGGAGTGGACACAGAACACTGGCCTAGCTAACAATTTCCCTATTAATTCAGCAGCAGCAGCACTCTCCCTGCTCTCGCTAACACTGCAGCTTCAGAATAAATCTAAGATGGATGCTGTCCTTGCTTTTTGATAATAGGTGGGAGGGTCTGGGAGGGAGGGTATGTTGCTGATTGGCTGGAATGTGTCTCCTGACTGAGGTACAGGGTCAAAGTTTGCTCAATGATGACAGATAGGGGGCGGATCGAACATCGCATATGTTCGCCGGCGAATAGTTCGGGACATCTCTATACCTGTGTATAAAAGGGGAATATTCTAATCGATCCCTGCAACATTGAACTCCAAATTGAGTCCATAAGGCTGCATTGATCTCAGAGTATATTTCCATTTAAGTTATTTTTTCCTCAATATTTTATCCTTATCACCCCCTCTTGTGAGTGTCCCCACTGCGTCTTTTACTCGCGTACATGCTCGACAAAATGCCTCGCTACTGGTTTGTCCAGCATCTTCTTCCTAATTGTACTCTTGTGTTTATTGATCCGTTCCCTGATCTCCATCGTGGTCTCGCCCATGTATATGAGACTACAGAGACACTGGATCATATACACAACATATTTTGATCTACAAGTGAAAAATCCATTAATTCAGAATTTTTTGCCACTATATGGATGCGAAAACCTATCACCTTTCATGATACTGCTGCAATTGCAACAGGACAGACATGGAAAATTTCCATTCTTTCTAGGGGCCAAATACATTTGTCCACTCTCACATGGCTCTCCTACAGTCGTCTTAACCAATTTATCACGTAAATTTGTGCTTTTATATGCAGTCATTGGAGAAACCTAAAATTCTTAAATCTCAGGTAATTAATTCTGTAAAATATGCCACTCCTTCCTCAGAATTCTGGCAATATCTCCACTATCCTGTCCATATACAGTACAGATACAAATGGAATTCTCTCCTCTGTTTCCTTGCGAGACGATCGGTCGAGCGTGGACTCCCTATCAACCAACATAACCTTCTCCCGTGTTCTCTTCAGAAGTTTCCTGGGATAACCTTCTATAAATTTGCTATACATCTCATCAGTTCTTTTAGAGAATTCATTTTCATCTGAGACAATTCTCACGCGCAAAAGTTGGCTCCATGGTAAGAAGTCCACCATGCGCCGAGAATGATAGCTGTCATGTGTAAGTTAGTTGTTTGTCCGTTGGCTTCTGATAGAGATCAGTCCTGATCTCCCCATCAACCACATGAACCAGTACATCAAGGAATTGGAATTCCTTCTCTGACACTGTAACAGTGAACTGCAAACCAGGAACGCCCATATTTAAATGGGTATGAAAACTGTCCAATTCATCTGTAGTACAATTCCAGACCATAAAAATGTCGTCAATGTAGCACCACCAGCATAGGACCAACCCAAAAACAAGGGGATTGATAGACCAACCTGTCCTCCACCTCGTACATGAAGATGTTAGCGTAGGTTGGGGCCACATTGGACCCCATGGCCACACCTCGCTTCTGAGAATAGAAGGTGTCCCCAAAGAGGAAATAACTCTTCAGGACCACCTCCAAAAAGTTAAAGGACAAATCGGCCAGCCCCTGGGGAGAGCCCCCTGTTGATCTATTAAAATGCAAAAATGAACAGGAATCTAAGAGACTGACTTCCATGGAGCTACATATCAGTACACTGAGAGAATATTATAAAAATCTGAGAATACCGAAGGGATTAAGATCTCATCTCCGCCCCAATATTTTCCCCAACGATGTTAAATTCTGAACATTTTTTAAAATGGCCAGTAATAGGTACTCCTTTGAATTAATGCTGTTGAATATCGATTTCCTGCACAAAAAAAAGTGGATAATATCAGGAAAACCTTGATTGGTCTTGATACACAGATCCAGAGTTTAATCAGTGTGGAAGATTTTACAGCACATAAAGAAAAGGTCACACAGTATATCCAGCGCCATAGATCCGACACAGAAAGAACAAAACAGGATAAATGGCACAGATACCTAGAGGATTACCAATTTGGCAAGGTCTATAATTGGCAGAATTCACAGGGACAAAATAAAGAGATGCAGAAGGGGTAGGAAATTTGAGCAAGGACAATTTGGCTTCACTACCTGTGATTCTGAATCTACAGATGAATCCTCTACACCTGCTTTTTTAGGGGTCAAAAGATTAGGTTGCAAAGAGGTTTCCTTCCGCCTCTCCTACATCACCGGCCCTGGAAGAACATGCCACCCCTACATCCGGGCTCCAACAGAAATGTACAGATGAGATCCACGAGAGGCAACCCAAAGAAATGACACAATTAGTTGTCAACATATCCTCAGTAGAACTGAGTGCTGATCAGATCCATGTGTTAAGCCGGGGTCTTTCTTTCTCCCCTACAGGTGGACGTGATTGGTTTAACCTTGAATTAGACCTGCAGAGGTGTTTTAGAAGGCTACGCTTGAAAAGTTATTTTTCGTTGAGAAACACTGATGATACTTCATCACATAATAGAGCCAAAAAAGAGGTTGAATTAAGTTTGAGTAGGTTTTAACTGTTGAAAAAATGTAATTTTTCCCCACCGCACAACAGTCACATTGTTGAATCATACATTGAAATTGTACACAAACAAATAGAGACCTTGAAAAACAAGGAGGCCAAGAGTGTGAGGGCAATCTCTCTGCACGGGAGAGAGAAGCCGTCAAAACTCTCGAGCAAAATAGGTGCATTACCATCAAACCAGCTGACAAGGGAGGGGCCGTGGACATTATGGATACTGATAAGTATATAAAATAAGTCATGAGACAATTACAGGATGTTGAGGTATACGAGACACTGAAGGGTGATCCTAAATGGGGGATTATGCGTGACATAGAAGTGATCTTGGACAGAGCCTTGCAAGGTGATATAATTGATGATGATCTTTATGATTATCTGAAAGTGAGTTGTCCGGTCACTCCTATGCTATACATACTCCCAAAAATATACAAATGGTTGGAGGATCCACCTGGCCGACCCATTGTTTCGGGCAGGGGATCAGTGTTCAACCCCCTTTCGGTGTTCCTCGATAAGCTACTTCAGTCTCATGCGACCACGGCTCCTTCCTATGTCAAAGACACGGGACATTTTCTAACAAAATTACGTCAGTTACAGTTACCTGCACAGTTTTTGCTCGCGAGTTTTGATTTTGTCTCTCTTTATACATCTATAGACCATACCTATGGATTAAATGTCGTTGATGTGGCCCTGGCCAGCATGGGACTGTCCCCAGGGGCTGGCCGATTTGTCCTTCACCTTTTTGAAGGTGGTCCTAAACAGGAGTTATTTCCTCTTTGGGGGCACCTTCTATTCTCAGAAGCGGGGTGTGGCCATTGGGTCCAATGTGGCCCTAACATCTTCATGGCCGAGGTGGAGGACAGGTTGGTCTATCAATCCCCTTTTTTGGGCGGGTCCTGTGCTGGTGGTGCTACATAGACGACATTTTTATGGTCTGGAATGGTACTACAGATGAATTGGACAGTTTTCATACCCATTTAAAATATGGGCGTTCCTGGTTTGCAGTTCACTGTTACAGTGTCAGAGAAGGAACTCCAATTCCTTGATGTACTGGTTCATGTGGTTTATGGGGAGATCAGGACTGATCTCTATCAGAAGCCTACGGACAGAAACAACTAACTTACACATGACAGCTATCATCCTCAGCGCATGGTGGACTCCTTACCCTGGAGCCAACTTTTGTGCGTGAGAAGAATTGTCTCAGATGACAATGACTTCTCTAAAAGAACTGATGAGATGTGTAGCAAATTTATAGAAAGAGGTTATCCTAGGAAGCTTCTGAAGAGAACACGGGAGAAGGTTATGTTGGTTGATAGGGAGTCCACGCTTGACCGATCGTCTCACAAGGAAACAGGGGAGAGAATTCCATTTGTATCTGTATATGGACAGGATAGTGGAAATATTGCCAGAATTCTGAGGAAGGAGTGACATATTTTGCAGAAGGGATTACCTGAGATTAAAGAATTAAAGGTTCCTCCAATGATGGCACATAAAAGAAACACAAATTTACGTGATAAATAGGTAAAGACGGCTGTAGGAGAGCCACGTGAGAGTGGACAAATGTATTTGGCCCCTAGAAAGAATGGAAATTTTCTATGTCTGTCCTGTTGCAATTGCAGCAGTATCATGAAAGGTGATACGTTTTCGCATCCATATAGTGGCAAAAAATTCAGAATTAATGGATTTTTCACTTGTAGATCAAAATACGTTGTGTATATGATCCAGCGTCTCTGTAGTCTCATATAAGTGGGCGAGACCACGATGGAGATCAGGGAACGGATCAATAAACACAAGAGTACACTTAGGAAGAAGATGCTGGACAAACCAGTGGCGAGGCATTTCATTGAACGTGGACACGAGTAATAGATGCAGTGGGGACACTTAAAAGAGGGGGTGATAAGGATAAAATATTGAGGAAAAAAGAACTTAAATGGATATATACTCTGAGATCAATGCAGCCTTACGGACTCAATTTGGAGTTCAATGTTGCAGGGATCGATTAGAGTACTCCCCTTTATACACAGGCATAGATTTTATACGATTTTGTATGTACATGCAACAAATGATTTTAATGTGTATCACTGTAATTGCCCCCTGAGATTCACATTGTGTTGGTTTTTACTTATTGTACTCTGACATTTTTGTGCCCATGGTGGCTAATCGCACCATAGTGTACCACAAGGGTTGCTCCAGCTGCTATTATTATTATAATATGGATTGTGCGTTCCTTTTTTCCCCTCTATTTGAGGGACTGGATTGCACTTAGTAACCAGCGAGTGTGTGTCCTTGGCAACATGATGCGGCGTGACGTCAGGCGAGTGGGAGGAACGAGCTGTTCACAACACATAGGTCAGGTGACCATGACGACGTCTGGTGATGCGGAGGTATGAACATGTGAGTGCGAACGAAATCCTGCCGATTCCTGTGATGCTAGACGTGCGCGTGAGGTTGCCATGTACACGCAAGATGCCTTGCAGTCAGACATGCACATTAGCGCTTGATGGACGCCAACATGCAGCCGGAATGTATTGTGACATGATTACACTTTGGAAGTAAGAACTCAGGTGCGATCATCTACTATGCAAAACAAGCATTGGGATTTCTGCCCAATGGGATGTCTGTGTTTGGGGGATGGGTATCTGCCCACACACTGCTGATTGGAGTGGATTGCTGGTGGCGGTATAAGTGTTTTACTATTTATATGTGGAATCAATGGTTGTACATTGTATGCTTGACAAAGGCTGAGGACAGCCGAAATGTTGCATTATCTGTTTGCACATATGCTTTAAAATACTACAATAAAGGAGATCGTTGGAGATGCTGCTGTAACATCATTTTTTACAATTGTTCTGTGTCCACGTGGGATCCGTGGTATTGGATACAGCTGCTGCATTCCACATACAAGCTCTAGGATACCGTTGTGTGCTGCTTCTATTCACCTTGATTCACATATCTTCCGTCAATGACTGACCCTTGCTCCTTCCTACTATATATCTGAGTGAGGAATCATTTTTTGCAGGATGATCTGTAGCTTTTATTGATACCATTTTGCAGTGTGTATGATTTTTTGATCACATATTACATTTTTATTCAGAGACGAAACAATGTTTTTTTATGTTACCCCACTCACTGTGTATAGGGTTGCCACCTTGCCCAACAAAAAATACCATCAAAGTTAAGCCACACCCAAAATGGGGTGTGGTTGTGGGTGCATGGGTTAACACAGGGTGTTATGTCATAATGTGGCTCCCAACATTAATAATGCCCCCATTAGTGCCCCCCAGTAATATTAATGCTTCCATTAGCGCCCCCAGAATGGATGATGCCTCCAGTAATATTAATGCCTCCATTAGTGCCCCAGAATTAATAATGTTCCCCTTAGCACCCCACAGTAATATTAATGCCCCATTAGCACCCAAGAAATAATAATGTCCCCATTAGCACCCCCCAGAATTAATAATGCCCACATTAGGGCTTCCCAGTAATATTAATGCTCCATTAGAACCCCAGAATTAATAATTTCCCCATTAGCAACCGCCAGAATAAATAATAATGCCCCCATTAGGCCTTCCCAGTACTATTAATGCCCCATTAGCACCCCAGAATTAATAATGCCATTAGCGACCCCCAGAAATAGTGACCCCATTAGCACCCACCTAGAATTAATAATGCCCCTATTAGTACCCCCAGAATTAATAATGCCACCATTAGCGCCCCCCAGAAATAATAGTGACCCCATAAGCACCCCCCTAGAATTAATAATGCCCCTATTAGCACCCCCAGAATTTATAATGCCACCATTAGCGCCCCCCAGAAATAGTAACCCCCTTGGCGCCGCCAGAATTAATAATGTGCCCATTAGTGCCCCCCCAGAATTTATAATGTCCTCATTAGTGCTCCTCAGTAATATTAATGCCCCCTTTAGTGCCTTCAGAATTAATAATGTCCCCATTAGTGCTTCCCAGTAATGTTAATGCCCCATTAGCACCCCCAAAATAGTGACCCCATTAACGCCCCCAAAATGAATAATGCCCCCATTAGTTTCCCCTCAGTAATATTAATGCCCCAACTAGTGTCCCCCAGAATTAATTCCCCCATTTGCACCCCCCAGAATTAATGCCCCCATTAGAATTAATAGCGTCCCCATTAGAGCCCCTCAGTAATAATAATACTCCCCTGTCCTGCAAATCCAGTGAGCAGCGCGTGTTCACAGCGGCACGAACAAACGGAAGAGGCGAGTTCTTTTTTTTCTTTTCTTAAAGGGGTTATCCCTAGTGTTGGGTGAGCGCTCGCCCGAACACCATTTTGACTCAAGCATCGCGATGCTCGGCAGCCAATAAACGTGGGGGGGGGGGGGGGGGGTGAGTACAGGCCCTCACTGTAATGCCGTAGCCATGTTGGTTACTGGCATTACAATGATTGGCTGGCCAGAACGCATCATCGGGTGCTATATAGGACCCGATGACACGTGGTTCGGCTCAGACTTGGGCTACTTTCACACTAGCTGCACGGACAGGCTTTTCCGTCAGGTAAACAGCCTGTTGGATCTGTCCTCCCGCTAGTGAACGTGTGTCCCCGGACTGCCGCTTCATCCCCATTGACTATAATGGGGGCAGAGTTCCGGCAGAGGCACGGCGAGAGGCTGCCGGAATAAAACTACATGTCTGACATTTATTCCGGCAGCCTCTCGCCGTGCCTCCGCCCCGCCCCCATTATAGTCAATGTGGAAGGAGCGGCAGTCCGGGGACACGTTCACTAGCAGCAGGACGGATCCGACAGGCTGTTCACCCGACGGAACAGCCTGTTGGAGCTCCGTGCCGCTAGTGTGAAAGTAGCCTAATTAGTCAGGGCGAGCTGTAGCAGAAGGGACAGATAGTGTAGGGACAGGATTTTTTTTTATTTTAGGCAGGGTTTAGTGTTGAAAGGTGTTAGAGACTTAAAAATCCTTTTAAGGACTACTGTTTTATCTGGCTGCAATATATATTTCTTAGCCACTGGTGACATTACCTGCCCTACATCTCCTGTATAACATTTGCGCATCCTAAATATCTGTGACCGTGTAATTTATTTGCGCATACACTTACAAAACCTGCGCTACTGTACGTGTGACATACTTGCAAGCATATATACCATTTAATATGCTCAAGGTAGCAGTAAGGGACGGGGAAGTAGCTGTGCTGCTGATGGTGCACCCAGAGGCCATGGCCCTGGGCGCGGTGAAACTGTGCCTGCTGCCAGAGCACAAGAAACACTCATCCACGATACCTAGCTTCATGTTCCAGTTTTCAGGGTGGCGCAGGAGACCACT
This sequence comes from Bufo gargarizans, assembly GCF_014858855.1. Taxonomy (NCBI): domain Eukaryota; kingdom Metazoa; phylum Chordata; class Amphibia; order Anura; family Bufonidae; genus Bufo; species Bufo gargarizans. Next base: position 2,064,452 of record NC_058083.1, read on the forward strand.
TTTGAAGTCAGACCAGTGCAACCAGGTGGTCGGTTGGATTGCAGCAGATAATGCTTGCAGTCAGTTAAGCACCGCCCTGTCTTCCACAAAATCCAACCTCAGTAGCCAAGAGTCTGGTCAACAGAATCCTCACCCTGATCCTCCTTCCTCCCACCATGGAGAGTCTTGGCAAACAAGTGATCCCACACTCGGATATTCCAAGGAGCTCTTTTCATCGCCATTCCTTGATTTGGGCCTCTCGTCAAGCCTGCTTGAAGAGGGACATGAGGAGATCTTGTTCACTGATTCCCAAACTCTTGAGCATCCCCAGTCAGAAGATGACATTGGGGAACAGCAATTAGTGTTTCACGAGGTGGATGATGATGATGGAGACACATTAGTGTCTCAAGAGGTTGATGATGAGGATGAGACAGTTGTCAATAAGTGAGGTTCTTGTTAGGTCAACAAGTCAGGAGGATTACCAGAGTGAGGAAGTGGAAGAGGAGGTGGTGGATGATGAAATCACTGACCCAACCTAGGAAGGTGGCAAGCTGAGCGAGGACAGCAGTACAGAGGGGTAGGGATACGCAGCACCACAACAGGCTGGAAGAGGCAGTGGGGTGGCAAAAGGGAGAAGGCGGGCAACACCAAACAGGCCCGCAACTGTTTCCCGGAGCACCCCCTTGCGGCAATCTCGCTTGCCAAGGGGTAGGTGTTCCGCAGTCTGGAGCTTTTTTGAGGAAAGTGCAGACGATAAAAGAATTGTCATTTGCAATCTGTGCCATACCAAAATGAGCAGGGGGGTGTGAACATTAGCAATCTCACCACCACCAGCATGATCCTCCACATGGCATCAAAGCACCCTAATTGGTGGGCCAAACACCTGGGTCCACAATCCGTGTCTGTGGGTCACACCACTGCTTCCTCTTCCCCTGTGTTATGTGCTGGCCAATCCCCTGTCCAAGACGCAGGCCCAGATGCCTCCCGCTCTGCACCTGGACCTTCACAAGCATTATCAGCTAGCACATCCACTTCTGTGTCCCAGGCAAGTGTACAGATGTCCATACCCTAGGCCATTGAACAAAAGCACAAATACCCAGCCACCCACCCACAGGCCATAGCACTAAATGCACTTTTCCAAATTGCTGGCCCTGGAAATGTTGCCATTTAGGCTTGTGGACACTGAGGCTTTCCACAGCCTTATGGTGGCGGCCGTCCCTAGTTGCTCAGTCCCCAGCTGCCACTATTTTTGCTGGTGTGCCGTCCCCGCCTTACACCAACATGTGTGTCCCGTAACATCACCCGTGCCCTGACCAACGCAGTTATTGGGAAGGTCCACTTAACGACTGACACATGGACAAGTGCTTTTGGCCAGGGATGCTACATTTCTCTGACCACACACACTGGGTGAACGTTGTGGCAGCCGGGAGCGAGTCGTACCCTGGGATGGCACAGGTGCTACCGACACCAAGGATTGCGGGCCCTACTTCCATCAAGATTTCCGCCCCCACCTGCTTTAGTGGCTGCAACCCATCTTGCAGCACCAGTCAGTAGCTGGAAGCAGTGTAGCACTGCAGTGGGGAAGCGGCAACAGGCTGTGCTGAAACTAATTTACTTAGGTGACAGCACACTGCCGCAGAGATATGGCATGGTATAAGGGACCAGACTGAGCTGTGGCTCTCGCCAACCTATAACCAGGCATGGTTGTGTCTGATAATGGCCGTAACTTGGTGGCGGCTTTGGAGCTCGGCAAGCTCACACACACATACTATGTGTAGCCCACGTGTGGTTCAGCGGTTTCTCAAAACCTACCCCAATTTGCCTGAGCTACTGGTGAAGGTGCACCGCGGGTGTACCTATTTCTGAAAGTCATCTACAGCTGCCGCCGGTCTGGCAACGCTTCAGCAGCGATTGCAAATGCCAGCTCACCGACTGTTGTGCGACGTGAGCACGCGCTGGAACTCCACTTTGCACATGTTGGCCAGGCTTTATGAGCAGCAGAGGGCAGTAGTGTAGCTGGCCAGTTAAGATCTGTCCTAGGTTGCTAGTATAGCTTATATGTGTATACAGCTAAACCTGCTAATAGCCTTAATACAGTTCCTATGTTTGTGTTAAAGACAAAAGCAGAGCTATTTACTGTGACATCATGTTTTGGATGTCATATAACTGTTATACTTTGTGCTCACAGAAGCATAAAAAGATAATATGCCTTTAAGATTCATTTTGTAATGTAAGGTAAGCTCAGTGACACAGCAGAAGCAACAGAAAGTATAGTGTCAATCTGTTGTTGCTGGGCAGAAGTCTAGACCAATTAGAGCCAGCTTCTCACACAGAAAGAGTTTTCACCAATCATAGCCAGCCTCACACACAGCCTGTCTGGGAATTCCCCTAGCTCCTGCTGCTAGAATCATTATCCCCCAGAGACAGGAGCTGAAGAGACATTCGCTCCACTGAGAGTTGAGTTTTATGGGAAAAAGAGGTCAAAATAGGTATTTTAAACAGTTATATAATGTTCATATTGTTAGTATTGTGTTTACAACTGTATACTGAACTAGATATATATGTGTTTACTTACAGTTCCACCAATTGCAACTATACAATTGCAAATACAAATTGCAAGCATTCAGATTCCATATTGCAATCCAAATTGCATACAACCATACCACATCATACTCAACCAATCTGCAAATAGTCACTGCTAACTGCATACTGCAAGTAGAACTGTTAGTTAGACCTCAGATATACCTCTCAGAGAGATCATAAATTGCTTAAATAACTTAAAGTGACAGTACAGGTACTGAAGAGAGAAATATATCCACCATTTTATGTTGAATGACAAGACTGAACAGTTGAACCACCAGCTTAGGCATACCGCCATTTTGTGATATCTTTTCAAAAAGTGTTTTGTACATGGACTATCTACTGCGGAGGAGGCAGTGTTTTATATAAAGAAAAGTTAAAGTTAATAAAGAAGTTATTTGAAGCATTTGGTGTGCTCTTTAAACCTACTGTTTCCAGTAATAGACAGTCTGGTTAGACTAAAAGTCAGATATCAAAATTCTTCTAATGCCACAGTGCAAAAGGCACTTCATAGTGCTGCGCCTGCCACAAGTAGTGGAATATCAGTTGCAACATGGTTGTCACCTTTCCAGTCAGCTTCCGCTCTTCACAAGAGACGAGTGGGCATGGATGTCTTACCGCTGTGAGGTTTTACGCAACTTTGAGGCATGAATACAGATGGTGAGCGGCGATGCCGCTATTATCAGCATAACCATCCCACTTCTGTGTCTACTCAAACGCTCGCTGCTCACAATTAAGGCTGACACTTTGCATGTGGAAGAGGTGGAAATGGGGGAAGACAGTACAGTGTGATAGCCAGACCACCCTCAGTTTGTCTTCTCAGCGCAAATTGGACGATGATTATGAGGAGGAGCAGGAGACGGTTGCCTCCGTTACAGAGGGTAGTACCCATAGCAGGTTTATTCCATCTGTTCAGTGTGGATGGGCCTGATGAGGACAGCGAAGTCTTGTCTGTTGGGACTCTGGCACACATGGCTGACTTTATGTTATGCTGCCTTTCCCATGACCTCGCGTCATACGCATTTTGGACAACACTGATTACTGGTTGTTCACCCTTCTCGACCCCCGCTACGAAGAGAACTTCTCATCTCTCATTCCTGTGGTGGAGAGGATGAGCAAAATGATGCAATTCCAGAAGGTCCTTGTGGAAAAATTGCTCCAAAAATTTCCAGCTGACAACGCTGGCGGCAGAGTATGTATGTCACGGCCATGGCTATGACCGTGACTCTCAACCGCATGCGATTGTCAGTGGTTTGGTTTTGTTGTCAATCACAGGTGAGGGCAGTGGTATTTGCCTCACCTGTGGTTGCCGCTGACAACGTATGTTTGTGGCAGCTTTCCTGCTGTGCATGCGGTTGCACCTAGCAACCTCTGTTAGGTGTCTGTGTGTATGTGTGCACTTGTGTTTATGTATTGTGTGCACTTCCCCTTTAAGTTGGTGTTTTCCCTTCTGTGGTGCTGGAAGGGTTAACTCCCTTCCCAGTGTGTGTGTGATATCACTGGGTGTGTCCGACTGTGGGGTGTGGCTTCGTGGCCTATATAGCCTGAGTGTCTGGCATGGCTCAGTAGGTTGCTTCAGTCATCCATGGCTGGAGCAGCCTCCTGTGCTTATGACCTGCCAGTGAGAGCCACCCCTGTGGTCATAAAAATAATTGTCGTTATGTTTGATGTCTTTATGCGTGTGTGGTTGTATGTTGTTCTGTTGGGACCTTCTTATGTTTGGTGCAGCTCACGGTTCTGGTTTCCTGTCTGCTCAGGGATCCAGTCAGCAAGGCTGTGGCAGGTTGGTGGAACTGGGTGTTCGCCTGCCATTCCCGTGAGGCTGTTCATGTCCCCCTTTTCCCAACAGCTTGGCCATTGAGACTCCTGCTCCTCTGTGCCAAGGAGGAGTAGGTCGTCTTACCCAGCTCCTAGCTCAGGGATCTGCGGAGGGTAAGACAGGGCTCTGAGGTTCCTGCGCATGGGTCCTCCTACCTTAAAGGTCGGCCCATGCAGGTTAGGAGTTAGGGTCAGGGTAGGGATGCGTGAGGAGGTGACCTGCTCCCTATCCTGTTCTTATGGCCGAGTAGCCACTACACCACCTGGCATCGCACGGCTGAGGGTTTCCCCCATCCTCAGCCGTGACAATGTAGTTCCTTGTGCAACCGAGGAGGGGAGGCGATGGGAACACACAGCAGTTCCAACAGAGGCAGGGCATCACTCTCCAAGGCCTGGGACAGTTTCATGACACCCAGCCATCACCCTCACCTTGATGTGCGGCCTAGTGTCACAAGGAGGGAAATGTTTTGGAAGATGTTGAAGGAGTACATGTAGCAGACAGTGTCAGCGTCCTCAGTGGCTTACAATTGTGCCTTACTCCACCATTGGAAAGCGACTGAACATAAAGGTACTTTAAATGTGGCTTTTATGGTGTATTGAATACACTGTATTCCCATGCACTTCTTCCACCACAAAAAAGGGTATATGGTTTAATCTTCCTTTTCTCGTCCTCCTCCTCCATCATATCAACATGCTTATTAGGCTGCCCTCGCTCCTAATGTTTTAGAAGGTCAGCTCAGCATCAGACCCTCACCCCTAATGTTTTAGAGGGTCACCAGCAGGCACTCGCCCCTAATGTTTTATAGCAGGGATGGCCAACCTGAGGCTTTCCAGATGTTGCAAAACTACAACTCCCATCATGCCCGGACAGTCTACAGCCATCAGCCTACAGCAGGGCATGGTGGGAGTTGTAGTTTTACAACAGCTGGAGAGACGCAGGTTGGCCATGCCTTTTTTAGAGGGTCAGCTCAGCAGCAGACCCTCACCCCTAATGTTTTAAATTGTCAGATCAGCAGCAGGCCCTCGCCCCTAATGTTTGAGGGTCCCCAGCAGGCAATTAATCATAATTTTTCAAGGGTGTATATGATGCCCTCTTTTATGTGTAATAAAGGGTGTATTGGAGTGCCGGTTACTTGTACTTTTTGGCAGCCCTTTCACTTAATGCATAGGCTTTATGAGTGTAGGAGTCCCACTACCTGAACAATTGTAGCACAATGTGAATGAGGCCCTCTTTTATGTGATATACAGGCTGTTTTCTTGTAATTTTTGGCAGCACTTGCACTTTATATACAAGTAAATATACAAGAAAGAATGTTTCCCAACAATTTTTCCTCTAAAATGGATTTTATCTTCGGTTTGGTGCGTATTATTGTCAGTCTGTAATAGTGGCGTACTACTCGGACAACATAGTTCCCAGCAGCGACCTGGGAGTCCAAGATGCATCCAGACATCCTCCCCATGCTGTTCCCGAACCATTTCAGTGGTGTTTCCATCAATTTCTGACCTTTTCCTGTGTACCAGACACCCTCCCCTGTTCAGAGCAGGGGGTGGTTTAATGCTCTGGTTCTTCCATTGACTTCCATTATGATCTGGTGCTCTGTACAGCACCAGAGCATCCCAAAGTGTTCTACTCGAGCACCAGAGCACTTTGGTGCTCGATCAACACTAGTTATCCTATGGATAATGTAAAAAATGAAAATCAGACATCATATAGTCCATGACAATACCTTTCTTACAAAGCTAAAACCAGTCCTGCACCTCACATGGATCCAGAGATCTACCCATTCATTGCTCTGCTAGATTTATATCAAGCTGGCAGCTGGAGGGGAGTGTCTGTTCCACTGCAGCTCATGGGGCGTGTCCAGGCTCTCCCTATCACAGCTCAGGAGGCGTGTCCATGATCTCCCTATCACAGCTCAGGAGGCGTGTCCATGCTCTCCCTATCACAGCTCAGGAGGCAGTTAAAAGATGAAACTGAGCATGTGCGGCCTTCTCAGTGAGCAGGACAAAGAAATAAGAAATGAATTGGCGCTATAAAGATACGTTTTACTGAATAACGCAGTAGTTCTACAAAATTTTTAAGTACGTGCAATTACAAAAGTATTCAGATCCAGGTGCTGGTTTAAAAACTGGAATATTTTTTGTGGGACAACCCCTTTAACACAAGTGGAAGAGGGGTGGAAGTTAAAGGCTGTACTATGAGCGCTCCACAAGGGAAACATAATTAGTAACAGTCCTTATAGGAAAATACTGACACCGGCAGGGGCATTAATTACTGACTTGGCCGGTGAGATACCGGCTGGGTGGCAAACCTACTCCTAGCATGTCTAGGCCATTATTATGTAATATCACAGCACATTACAGGAGATAGAGGAGAGGACTACAACTCCCAACATGTCTAGGCTATTATCTAAGATCAGAACATGTTACGGGAGGCGGTATAAGAGGACTATACATCCCAGCATATCTGGGCCATTATTATGTAATAGAGTACATAACAGGAGGTGTTATAAGATGAGACTACAACTCCCAGCATATCTAGGCCATTATTATTTAATATCCGTGCAAGTTACAGGAGGAGGAGTAACTTGAAGAGAACTACAACTCAGCATGTCTAGGCCATTATTATAATAGAGCACATTACAGAAGGAGGTGTAAGAAGATGGGACTACAACTCCCAGCATCACCAAGCCATTATTATGTAATATCAGAGGACATTACAGGAGAAGGTATAAGAGAAGAGCACGACAACTCCCGGCATGTCCAGGCCATTTTTATGTAGTATCAGAGGACATCACAAGGAGGAGGCATAAGGAGATAACTAGAACTCCCAGCATTTCCATTGCTCTTACATTGAATGCACGTGTCTTCCCTTCTCCTCAAATACTGCCATGACAGATCTTCAGCAGGACTCCTCTGCACTGTTTAGCTCCGCCCCCTGAATGGGTCACATGACTGACATCATCACAGGTCCTTCAGCTCTGGGGACTTGTATACAGACTGCAGAGCGCTGAGGTAGTGAGTGACGTCAGTAGTGTCCTGTTACCGGCTGTGCCGCTACAATACCAGCCGGGTGGTGTGACGGTCACGTACACTACACACAGGGGGGAGGATAGTGACCACTGCGCTCCACCCTCACCCGTGGCCCTGCCTACTTGCCTCGCAAGTCCCAATGACAGGGGACAACTAGACGGCAGTCCCTAACTTAGGATATGTGCTGGGAAGACAGACAAGACAAATAACAGAACGTGAACAGACCGGGTCAATACCTAGACAGCTACACAGTACTAAGGAAAGAGCAGAGAATAGTCAGGAAAGGCCAAGGTCAAATACAGGATAGAAACGAAGTACAACAGGAGTCCGCAAATAATCGTCAGGTGGAAGCCGAGGTCAGGATACCAGGAGAGATGCGCAGTACAGGAGGAGCAGGCAAAGGATCGTCAGGGAACAGGGTCAGGTAGTATTCAGTATATATATAGGTAATCCACGGCACACCAATGTCTTTTTGGTTTGCAGGTTTATTACAGAAAATTCAGAAAAAATTGTCAATATATGACTAATTGCGCCATAATAATAGTACAAGCATATGTATCATATGTTAGGCCATAATATATCCCAACGTTTCGGTCTTCTTGAGACCTTTCTCAAGGGATCTGTGAAAAAGTATAAATATAAAGGTTTTATTTTACTAACTTGTCAAATGAAGCAAACGTAGCATATTATTGACGCATGGTGAAAAAAAGAAAGAGAAAAAAACCTGAAAACAATCTTATATATACATATATATATATACGCAAACATAAATATAAGTCTCAGATTTATAGCATTAGTGTAGGGAGAGTAGAAGATGGGTAAAGTAAGAGGGATGAGACTGGTTAGGCTGGTACAATTCATGATAGAAGGAGAGTATAACTCATAATAGAAAGAGAGTATCACAATCAGAATAAAATAGAGCTGGTGCATAAGCCATTTATGTTTGCCATCCAATGTTCATAAATTTAAGTCAGGGATCAATGTGGTGGATAAACCGCATTGGTATAATAAGTATAGAAATAAATCAGTAAAATCGCTCAGTAGAATGAATATGGATGTATCATAAATGAAAAGAATATAAGCGCTCAGCAGAAGAATATAAGCTTACCATGGCCAGACTGCAGACGGATGTGATGCAGGCGCTGTGTATGTGTCTGCCTGTTTGCTATTTAAAGCGTGGGGCCGGAAGTCATGTGTGCGCGCTGAACTTTTCCTGGGTTCAGGGAGTCACATGATCGCAAGTAACGTCATGTGAACCCTGTGATCGTAAGACATAGTATGCGCATGCGCGCTAAATGCTGAGACGGAGGATGAAAGGGTAGCGATGTACTGGGCATTGTATACTGTATAATAGCCTAAAAAAGGGGTATGGTTGATTTAGAAAGGAGTACAAGGGATATTTTAGGACAAAGGGAAGATATGGTACATACTAGTGTTTAGTAAATAAAGGGAATTATATACATGGTAAGGAGTGGTCACACATATATGTATATATATGTATACAAAATCATAATCAAAGATCACATTATTTAACTCTAAATTGTATGAAATAAAAGAAGTAAAAAAAGTATATAGGCATATGGTTATATATAAACTTTATATTCTAATAAATGATGAGAGGGAAGGATGGGGGTGGGGAAGAGAGGGGAGGGAGAAGGAGGAGGGAAAGGGGAGGAGGGGAAAGGGGGAAGGAGGGGGAAAGGGAAAGGAAGGGAGGAAGGTGCATGGGAAGGGAAGGGGGGAGGCTATTTTTCTCACCAACTTGTATATTGACTATGATTATAATCCAACTAGGGAGCCTGAAATAAAGGAGAAGTGTATACATGTCAATAACAATGAATTATCATTATGACACCATATCAATCCACAATATTGAAAAACAAGAATGAGTATTTAAAGATCACAGTAAAAGTCACATTCACGGTTGAGGCCTCTCGGGGATAAGGTGTCCAATCGGTGTATCCAGAAACTCTCTCTTTGTTTCAATATTTTAATCCGATTTCCACCTCTCCGTGGGGTATTTACTTGTTCCAAAACCTGATAGCGTAAAGATGAAGTCTGGTGGTTGTGTTCTTTAAAATGTGCTGGGATTGGTAGCAAAAGTTGTTCGGTCCTAATGGTGGATTTATGTTTAGAAATACGGTTCCTTACTTGTTCAGTGGTTTCACCCACATAACAAAGTCCACACGGGCATTTAATTAAATATACTACAAATGAAGAATCACAAGTGTAGTATCCTTTGATGGGGAATCTTTTGCCGGTGTGTGGATGTGTGATAAAATTACCCTTAATCACGCTGGAGCATTGAGCACAGTGTAAACACAGGAAGGTGCCGTATTTGGGATTCTGTAAAAAGCGTTGTTTGGGTATTTTATTTAGAGGTCCGATATCAGCACGGATGAGGTGGTCCCTAATATTTTGTGATCTTTTGTAGCAAGTGAGAGGGGGAGACTGGAATTCTGGAATCTCGGGGTATGCTTGGGACAGTATAGACCATTGTTTTCTAATTGTTTGTTGGATTTTTGGAGCAAGGGGGTGATATGTTAGTATGCATGGTATCCGTGGTGAGGGAGTGGTACTTTGTAGGATTGTCTTCTTGGGTATTGTTGATTTGTTGGTGATCAATTGGTCAGGATAGCCTCTTTGTTCGAATTTAGATTTCATGTCTAGTTGTCTCTAGTGTAGAGTTGATGGATCTGATACTATTCTTTCTAACCGTGTTAATTGAGATTTGGGAAGCGATGCTTTGGTGGGTCTAGAATGGTTGCTAGTGTAATGTAGCAAACTGTTCCTATCTGTCGGTTTATTATAAAGATCAAATTGAATATGTCCTGATGGATCTTTGAGAACTAAGGTATCCAAAAAGCTGATTCTCTCAGTGTTAGTTATGACTGTAAAGCCAAGTTCTGGGTAAATGTTGTTAAGGTAGTGATGAAAAAGTAAGGCACTTGATATAGGACCTTTCCACAAACAGAAAATGTCATCGATAAATCAAAGCCATATTTTTGCATGTTGTTGGAAGAGATGATGTGTATAGACAAACTGTTCCTCAAAGTAGATCATGTAGGCATTTGCATAGGGTGGGGCTACGTTAGCCCCCATTGCGGTACCCCGTTTTTGAACATAGAATTGATCGCCAAAGAGGAAAAAGTTTTCCTGTAACACTAGAGTCAGTAAAGACAGGCAGAATTCCTGTTGTGGAGGGGTTAGAGTAGAGGTAGTGGAAAGTAGATGTGCTGTGGCTTTGATACCTTTATCATGTTCAATGGACGTATATAAACTGTTAACGTCCATGGTCAAGAGGATGGTGTCTGGTTCTGGTTGTATTTGTTTGATTTTGGAAATTAAATCATTGGTGTCTAGTAGGAATGATCGTGACGTCTTAATGAGTGGAGTAAGTATACGGTCTAAGTAGATGGAGAGAGGAGACAAGATGGATTCCGTAGAGGCAACAATTGGTCTACCGGGGGGGTTCTCTAAATTTTTATGTATCTTAGGCAAAATATAAAAAACTGGTGTTATTGGATGTTGTTTGGTTAAATAGGTTGTGGTATTACTGTCAATTATGCCTTGTTCCTGATAGTGTAATAGGGTAGACTGGATTTTTTTAGCTAACATTAATGTTGGGTTAGATGGTAATGGCGTATAGGTGGTGGGGTCACTCAATTGTTTTTCCACTTCATTAATGTACATGGATTTATTCATAACTACTATTGCACCCCCTTTATTGGCAGGTTTGATAATGATATCCTGATTGGTTTGTAATTCTGTAATAGCCCTTTGTTCTTCTATGGGGAGGTTATTGGTGTGTTTGAATTTACCAGTCTGTTGAGCCTTAATAATCTGTTGAATAGATCGATATGTAAAGGAGATATACGTTTCGGCTGGGTGATAAGTTCTGGGAGGCATGAATGTGCTTTTTAATCTCAGGTCTAAGTTTTTTAGTGATAGAGGATCTAATGTTCTATCTTGTGATGGAATAGAGACAAGGTCTGTCTGATTGAAATGTGCCTTTAACCTTATGTTGCGAAAGAATCGCTGTAATTCTAATTCTAAATGGAATGTGTCAAGAGGAGTGGTAGGACAAAAGGTTAATCCTTTTTGTAAGACTGAGATGTGTGCTGGAGGTTCATGGAGGAAATATTGACAACTAAGTTCTTAACTTTACCTGAGAGCGAGTCTGTATTCTGTTGTCGGTATCTGTGTTTTTTGCCCCTCCGCGTCCGTTTCGGTTGTAACGTTGGCGTGTCCGTCCTCGTCCTAAAAAAGGTTGGGAGTTGTATTGATTGTAGGATCGATCGCTTTCGGATCCAGAGGAACTTGCAGAGAAGTGTTGTTGACGGTTGTCCCGTGGTGGGCGAAAGTTGGGATCCCTCCACCGGTAGACTCGATTGGAGCGATAGTCTTCCACGTCTCTGATAAACTTTGTTCTTTTCCTATTCTCTGTCAGCTTCTGGAACTCAGAAATTTGTTTGGTTGTTCTCTCCTTTAGATTTGTCCACTCCTCTTGTGGTAATACTGTCGACAAGTGGTTCTCTGTGGATTCAATCTGTTTTGTTAATTCGCCAATAGTTTGATGAGCCTTATCTATGGTCAAAAGCATTAAATCAAAGGAGCATTTGTGCGGTATGCTTTCAAAGCGATTGCAAAAATCAGGGTCATCACGAAAAAGTGTAGGACGCAAGTGGGACCGTAGTCCCCTCGGTATGCGACCACTTTTGTGGTAGTCAGTGAGAGTACTGCAATGTAATTGCAGTGAAACCAGTCTTCGTTGATCACGTGTATAATCTCTGGTTTTCCATTCCTGTGAGGGAATTTGTAGAAAGTCATTCCCCAGTTGTACCTGGGCGATGATATTGTTAGTAGCTTCAAGATCATATGAGAAAGTATTCTGAGACATATAGTCTGGGTGCTGGATCCACAGGGGAAACTTCAATTAAACAAAATTGTGGAGTCCGCACACCTTTGTATAATGGTGGGTGCTCGCAGAGGACTTCAGTCGTAGTATATATAGGTAATCCATGGCACACCAATGTCTTTTTGGTTTGCAGGTTTATTACAGAAAATTCAGAAAAAATTGTCAATATATGACTAATTGCGCCATAATAATAGTACAAGCATATGTATCATATGTTAGGCCATAATATATCCCAACGTTTCGGTCTTCTTGAGACCATTCTCAAGGGATCTGTGAAAAAGTATAAATATAAAGGTTTTATTTTACTAACTTGTCAAATGAAGCAAACGTAGCATATTATTGACGCATGGTGAAAAAAAGAAAGAGAAAAAAACCTGAAAACAATCTTATATATACATATATATATATATATATATATATATATATATATACGCAAACATAAATATAAGTCTCAGATTTATAGCATTAGTGTAGGGAGAGTAGAAGATGGGTAAAGTAAGAGGGATGAGACTGGTTAGGCTGGTACAATTCATGATAGAAGGAGAGTATAACTCATAATAGAAAGAGAGTATCACAATCAGAATAAAATAGAGCTGGTGCATAAGCCATTTATGTTTGCCATCCAATGTTCATGAATTTAAGTCAGGGATCAATGTGGTGGATAAACCGCATTGGTATAATAAGTATAGAAATAAATCAGTAAATCGCTCAGTAGAATGAATATGGATGTATCATAAATGAAAAGAATATAAGCGCTCAGCAGAAGAATATAAGCTTACCATGGCCAGACTGCAGACGGATGTGATGCAGGCGCTGTGTATGTGTCTGCCTGTTTGCTATTTAAAGCGTGGGGCCGGTAGTATTCAGTAGTCCAACAAAATGCCAAGAGCCTAGAATTAACAGGCAACCTGTGGCCAGCAGGCTGCCTGTATTTATAGTGGGGAGTGAGGGTCATGTGACGTGGCCAGCGTCACATGACCGACAGACCGACCAGCCGAGCACCGAGTGATCAGCTCGGCGCTCAAGGCAGACCTAGGAGCAGGGAACCTCCCAGCTAGCAAAGCCGCCCTGGGAATGAGGCCAAACACAGATCCTCGCTCCCGAAGCTAAGCAGCAGGTCTGCGGCTGATAGGAGACCGAGTGCGCCTTCGGCACCCCGTTACAGGTGGCAACTGTAACTGCAGAGGATACTGTTTTTCATATTTTAATAGTGTGGGAGTGTTATGAAACGCCAGGACAAATGATAATAATATTTTATTGCTCATTTTTCTTATAGGTAAAAGGGGATTATTTTAATTTTTAAATTTTTTAAATTTTTTAACATTTCTTATTTTCACACTTACTCCTCTAGGGGACCTGAACATTGGATCTTCAGATCGTTTCTCTTATAGATACAGTGAATGATCACTGAAACAAGGACAGACTGGTGCCTGAGCTGCTGCTGTTTCCATGGAGTTGGCCAGGGATGTCATGTGACCGCTCCTCTGAAGATACTTACTCTGATGCTTGCTGGGATTTTAACTTTCACTTTGCAGCTGCTCCCCCCACACAGCTTGTATGAGGGAGGTCTTCAGTGGGAGATTATGCTGAACAGGATAGAAACATTATATATGGCCGCTACATTGAGTACAATACTAATACTTCATGGCTCTGGTTATTGTTTGGGGCGTGTTGTTCTTTCTGGTGACAGGATTCCTCCATCAGTCCGTTATCCGACTGCATTCCTCCATCAGTCCGTTATCCGACAGGATTCCTCTAACAGTCCGTTATCCGACAGGATTCCTCTAACAGTCCGTTATCCGACAGGATTCCTCCATCAGTCCGTTATCCGACAGGATTCCTCCATCAGTCCGTTATCCGACAGGATTCCTCCATCAGTCCGTTATCCGACAGGATTCCTCCATCAGTCCGTTATCCGACTGCATTCCTCCATCAGTCCGTTATCCGACTGCATTCCTCCATCAGTCCGTTATCCGACAGGATTCCTCCATCAGTCCGTTATCCGACAGGATTCCTCCATCAGTCCGTTATCCGACAGGATTCCTCCATCAGTCCGTTATCCGACAGGATTCCTCCATCAGTCCGTTATCCGACAGGATTCCTCCATCAGTCCGTTATCCGACAGGATTCCTCCATCAGTCCGTTATCCGACAGGATTCCTCCATCAGTCCGTTATCCGACAGGATTCCTCCATCAGTCCGTTATCCGACAGGATTCCTCCATCAGTCCGTTATCCGACAGGATTCCTCCATCAGTCCGTTATCCGACAGGATTCCTCCATCAGTCCGTTATCCGACAGGATTCCTCCATCAGTCCGTTATTCGACAGGATTCCTCCATCAGTCCGTTATCCGACTGCATTCCTCTAACAATCAGTTATCCGACAGGATTCATCTATCAGTCCGTTATCCGACAGGATTCCTCTAACAATCCGTTATCCGACAGGATTCGTCTATCAGTCCGTTATCCGTCAGGATCCCTCCATCAGTCCGTCATCAGGGGTCCTATGTATTATTTCACCTCACAGTCCTTACAGTTGTCAGCACAAGATGTATAAATCACCATAATAATGCGCATGGTGCTCTATAATTCCTGTGCCCTGCTGTGTGTCCAGGCTAAAGATTAGGACCATATGTTCGGTGTTTATAAAACCAGGAAGCATGGCATAATGAGAGGACAGACTGGCACACCATATTGGGCACTGAAATGGCACATCTGTGGAAAAAATTTAATTTTCACTTTTACTGCATCAGCTGTGAATTTATTTCTCAAAACACCTGTGGGGCCAAACTGATCACTACACCGATTGGTAAATACTGTGAGGGATGTGGTTTCTAAAATGAGGTCACTTCTTGGGGGTTCAGCGGCATCACCAGATCCCAAAGCAGACATGGCCCTGGATATTCTTTGGGAGGTAAATCTCTGATCTTTATTGCTGCTGCCACCCCCTTCTCCGCTGATGTTGCCTTCTCCTCAGTCCCAGATCCTGCTCCCAGGTCCTGTCCAGCATACGATCATCATTATAGTCCTCCCCCTTCCTACTGCTTTTATTAGACAGATATTATGGTGGACTCCTGGGCCCCCCCACCCTTGCTCTGCATTTTCCCTGACTACCACTGTCGCTGTCCCCACCTCCAATGCTGTGGATACAGGTGCCACTGTTACCACCACTATTGACACAGCTATGCATGGGGTCCCCGGTCTCCTCCTGAACTTCCTCAGGGCAGTCCAAATGGTGGTGGCTCTCACACAAGTCGTCAATATGGAAACTTCCTTGACTATATGCCATAAGGCATGGTGGGGTTTTCTTGCTACTTCTTATGAGAAAGGTAGGCGGGCCACTAGGAAGGGGCAGTGAAGACTGAGACAACCACTGAAAGCCCTCTCTGGGGCTGCAAGGAGGAGCAGGAGGAATGCTGTGACCCCTGGCTCCAAAGTCACCTCTAATTTATCCTGCTGTGACCGAGAGGAGGACTGAGCCATCCAATCCACAATCTCATCCTCTGTCTCCTCAACAATAATATTGCACCTTTATAAAGCCAGGGACAACTGCAGCCTACTACTACTACTACTACTACTACTTCTGGTAGGATAGCTGGTGCTGCCATTACCCACATTCTGGCTCTAGGTCATTTGTTGGGAACCCTTCCCATAGCCCTGACATTTCTGGGCCTCACAAATAATTTTGTGCGCTATCCTGTGTATTGGTTTAGTAATAACTAGGGATGAGCGAATAGACTTCAGATGAAACATCCGAAGTCTGTTCGCATAAAACTTTGTTTCAGTAATGTACGGAGCAAGCCCTCCGTACAGTATTAGAATGTATTGGCTCCGATGAGCTGAAGTTATTACTTCATGAAATCTCGTGAGACTTTGCTTAATAACTTCATAGATTGATTTCTACTGTTAAAAACCATTTCCCGAACTCGGGCTCAAGTGGTACAGTACTGAAACTAAGTTTTATGTGAATCAACTTCGGATGTTTCATCTAAGTTGATTCGCTCATCCCTAGTAATAACATATATACTGGTTTCATTCATTGGAAATGTGGAGACAGAAATAAACAGATATACAAGTATCTCACATAAGTCAGCACACCCCTCACATAAGTCAGCGCACCCCTCACATAAGTCAGCGCACCCCTCACATAAGTCAGCGCACCCCTCACATTTTTGTTAATATTTTATTATATCTTTTCACGGGACAACATTGAAGATCTGACACTTTGATACAATGTAAAGTAGTCAGTGTACGGCCTGTATAACAGTGTAAAGCAGTCAGTGTACAGCCTGTATAACAGTGTAAAGTAGTCAGTGTACGGCCTGTATAACAGTGTAAAGTAGTCAGTGTACGGCCTGTATAACAGTGTAAAGCAGTCAGTGTACAGCCTGTATAACAGTGTAAAGTAGTCAGTGTACAGCCTGTATAACAGTGTAAAGTAGTCAGTGTACGGCCTGTATAACAGTGTAAAGTAGTCAGTGTACGGCCTGTATAACAGTGTAAAGTAGTCAGTGTACGGCCTGTATAACAGTGTAAAGTAGTCAGTGTACGGCCTGTATAACAGTGTAAAGTAGTCAGTGTACAGCCTGTATAACAGTGTAAAGTAGTCAGTGTACGGCCTGTATAACAGTGTAAAGTAGTCAGTGTACGGCCTGTATAACAGTGTAAAGTAGTCAGTGTACAGCCTGTATAACAGTGTAAAGTAGTCAGTGTACGGCCTGTATAACAGTGTAGTCAGTGTACAGCCTGTATAACAGTGTAAAGTAGTCAGTGTACGGCCTGTATAACAGTGTAAAGTAGTCAGTGTACGGCCTGTATAACAGTGTAAAGTAGTCAGTGTACGGCCTGTATAACAGTGTAAAGTAGTCAGTGTACGGCCTGTATAACAGTGTAAAGTAGTCAGTGTACGGCCTGTATAACAGTGTAGTCAGTGTACGGCCTGTATAACAGTGTAAAGTAGTCAGTGTACGGCTTGTATAACAGTGTAAAGTAGTCAGTGTACGGCCTGTATAACAGTGTAAAGTAGTCAGTGTACAGCCTGTATAACAGTGTAAAGTAGTCAGTGTACGGCCTGTATAACAGTGTAAAGCAGTCAGTGTACGGCCTGTATAACAGTGTAAAGTAGTCAGTGTACAGCCTGTATAACAGTGTAAAGTAGTCAGTGTACAGCCTGTATAACAGTGTAAAGTAGTCAGTGTACAGCCTGTATAACAGTGTAAAGTAGTCAGTGTACAGCCTGTATAACAGTGCAAAGTAGTCAGTGTACAGCCTGTATAACAGTGTAAAGTAGTCAGTGTACGGCCTGTATAACAGTGTAAAGTAGTCAGTGTACAGCCTGTATAACAGTGTAAAGTAGTCAGTGTACAGCCTGTATAACAGTGTAAAGTAGTCAGTGTACAGCCTGTATAACAGTGTAAAGTAGTCAGTGTACGGCCTGTATAACAGTGTAAAGTAGTAGTGTACGGCCTGTATAACAGTGTAAAGTAGTCAGTGTACGGCCTGTATAACAGTGTAAAGTAGTCAGTGTACAGCCTGTATAACAGTGTAAAGTAGTCAGTGTACAGCCTGTATAACAGTGTAAAGTAGTCAGTGTACAGCCTGTATAACAGTGTAAAGTAGTCAGTGTACAGCCTGTATAACAGTGTAAAGTAGTCAGTGTACGGCCTGTATAACAGTGTAAAGTAGTCAGTGTACAGCCTGTATAACAGTGTAAAGTAGTCAGTGTACGGCCTGTATAACAGTGTAAAGTAGTCAGTGTACAGCCTGTATAACAGTGTAAAGTAGTCAGTGTACGGCCTGTATAACAGTGTAAAGCAGTCAGTGTACAGCTTGTATAACAGTGTAAAGTAGTCAGTGTACAGCCTGTATAACAGTGTAAAGTAGTCAGTGTACAGCTTGTATAACAGTGTAAAGTAGTCAGTGTACAGCCTGTATAACAGTGTAAAGTAGTCAGTGTACGGCCTGTATAACAGTGTAAAGTAGTCAGTGTACGGCCTGTATAACAGTGTAAAGTAGTCAGTGTACAGCCTGTATAACAGTGTAAAGTAGTCAGTGTACGGCCTGTATAACAGTGTAAAGTAGTCAGTGTACGGCCTGTATAACAGTGTAAAGTAGTCAGTGTACAGCCTGTATAACAGTGTAAAGTAGTCAGTGTACGGCCTGTATAACAGTGTAAAGTAGTCAGTGTACAGCCTGTATAACAGTGTAAAGTAGTCAGTGTACAGCCTGTATCACAGTGTAAAGTAGTCAGTGTACGGCCTGTATAACAGTGTAAAGTAGTCAGTGTACGGCCTGTATAACAGTGTAAAGTAGTCAGCGTACAGCCTGTATAACAGTGTAAAGTAGTCAGTGTACGGCCTGTATAACAGTGTAAAGTAGTCAGTGTACAGCCTGTATAACAGTGTAAAGTAGTCAGTGTACGGCCTGTATAACAGTGTAAAGTAGTCAGTGTACAGCTTCTATAACATGTCGTACTTTTATGTCGGCAGCCTCTCGGCGTGCTCTGCCATAGGAACTCTGCCCATCCCCCATTATAGTCAATGGGGCCGGAGTGGTAGTCCGGGGGCACGCGTTCACTAGCGGCAGGACGGATCCGAAAGGCTGTTCACCCGCCGGAGGTCCGTGCCGCTAGTGTGAAAGTAGCCTTAGCTGTACACTGACTACTTTACTTTGTATCAAAGTGTTAGATCTTCAGTGTTCTCCCATGAAAAGATAATAACATTTACAAAAATGTGAAGGTGTACTCACTTTTGTGAGATACTGTATGCCTAAATTAGGTATCGCACATATTTTGTATGCTATCCTGTGTATTGGTGTACTGATCACATACATTTCATTAGTTTCATTAAATTGAACAACCCTCAAAAAAATTTGGAACCCTGTGGAGATAGAAGTAAACGGAAACAGATGATTGAGGTCTGACGCCTAATATCACGTTATCACTCACATAAAATATTGTGCGTTGGTGTACTAATCACCTAATGTTGGCTTCATTAAATTGGTTTCATAAGTCCCTAAAAAATTTAAGGGAACCAGTCAGCATGAAAATGTAGCGTATTCTTCCGGCAGCAGGTTATAGGGCAGGAGGAGCTGAACAGATTGATATACTACGGTATTATGGGAAAGGTTCAGTAAACCAGTGAGGTGGAGGGAGTCTGGCAGACAGGCCCCTCAAAAGTTGGACATCTTTAACCCTTTAGTGACCACTAATACACCTCTCACATTAGAGCTGGGCTCCAACTCTAACAGCCTGGACTGGCAGAAGCACCAATCGGGGCCGTTTAACCCCTTATATGCAGAGTCAATAGGAGTGGTGGCATATCAGTGGTATACAGAGGGAGAGGACTCCCTCTTGCCTCCAATCTGCAACTCACAGATGAGCTTGTGGGATGCCGATGTCTGTGCAAGCAGGACGTGGCCTAGTGAAGGCCCCAGGCCTGCCTCTAGTGTGTTCTAGCAGGCCGCAGCTCTCTGGTTCAGCCTACTGGAGGATGTCACTGTAGCATTGACAGTAAAATACCTTGTACTGCATGAACAGTGTAATGTATTTTAGAAGCAATCAAAATATTGTGGTACTATTAAATGGTTAAAAAGTTTTTGAAAAGTTTTTATTAAATAAAAAAAGCTTTAAAAAACAACATTGGGGTCATTTATTATACTGAGCTGCACTGCTATCTGCGACTTCACCCCACTCACGCCTGGTCTAAAATTGTGTGCGTGGCAGGGATGGGGAGGGGGGGGGGGGGTCGCAGGCCTGTCTCATGTCCCATTTTCTACGTAGAAGAACACCTAGGAAGCTGGTTTAGTCCTCTTTCACAAAAACTTTTTTTTTTACGTTTGCAGGCTGTTTTTTGCATTCTGTATACGGAACGATTCATTTCAATGGTTCAAAAAAATAATAATAAATAAAATTAAAAAAAATGTACAATGTATGCCGTTTCCGTAATTCCATTCCGTTGAAAGATAGAACATGTCCTATTATTGCCCGCAAATCACGCTCCGTGGCTTCATTCAAGTCAATGAGTCCGCAAAAAAAAAAAAAAAAGAAAAAAAGTCACATACAGAATGTACTCCATATGTCTTCCATATCCGTTCCGTTTTTGCGGAACCAGCCATTGAAAATTGAATGCCCAGCCCAATTTTTCTAATCTAATTACTGTAAAGAAACCAAAAAAGCACAGTGAAAAAAAGGGAAGATAGGGTGCAAATCCTCTGAAAAGGTAGGCAACCTTTCCTCCAATATAGTATATCCAAAGAATAGGCAGCAACCGTTTATTCCCAGGCAACATTAAAGCCTACTCGATGGGGCCTTTGTCAAGCAATACAATAGTGTCACACATGGGTATATATACCCGAATCAAGTCATGTGATGAAAGTGAATTTAACCAATTAGTGCATCAAGTAGTCACAACATATAGGTATAGAATCAAAATTATCAGAATAATACAGTGAATACATGATTACATATAAATAGACAAAATGTCTCCATGATTAAAGTCGTGATCAGGGTGGATAAAATTCAATTATTATTATTTTTTTAATCCAAAAAACAGATTTTTTATTTAAATCAGATTTTTTTTTATATAACATGCTTTTTGAGGAAAATATATTACCATCCAAAGGTTATTCCATCATGAAATAAAGATTAGTTTTTTAATTATGTAGAATAAGGCTGTACGTGGACTCCCATATTGTTGAATGGATTAGGCAGTGGCTGAGGGACAGACAACAGAGGGTTGTAGTCAATGGAGTATATTCACACCATGGTCTTGTTACCAGTGGGGTACCTCAGGGATCTGTTCTGGGACCAATATTGTTTAATATCTTTATCAGCGAAATTGCAGAAGGCCTCGGTGGTAAGGTGTGTCTTTTTGCTGATGACACAAAGATTTGTAACAGGGTTGATGTTCCTGGAGGGATACACCAAATGGAAAAGGATTTAGGAAAACTAGAGGAATGGTCAAAAATCTGGCAACTAAAATGTAATGTTGATAAGTGCAAGATAATGCACCTGGGACGTAAAAAACCCAAGAGCAGAATATAAAATCAATGATACAGTCCTAACCTCAGTATCTGAGGAAAGGGATTTAGGGGTCATTATTTCAGAAGACTTAAAGGTAGGCAGACAATGTCATAGAGCAGCAGAAGATGCTAGCAGAATGCTTGGGTGTATAGGGAGAGGCATTACCAGTAGACAGAGGGAGGTGCTCATGCCGCTCTACAGAGCACTAGTGAGACCTCATTTGAGTATTGTGCGCAGTACTGGAGACCATATCTCCAGAAGGATACTGATACTTTGGAGAGAGTTCAGAGAAGAGCTACTAAACTAGTACATGGATTGCAGGATAAAACTTACCAGGAAATATTTAAGGACCTTAACATGTACAGTATAGCTTGGAAGAAAGACGAGACAGAGGGGATATGATAGAAACTGCTAAATACATAAAGGGAATCAACAAGGTAAAAGAGGAGAGAATATTTAAAAGAAGAAAAACTGCTACAAGAGGACATAGTTTTAAATTAGAGGGGGAAAGGTTTAAAAGTAATATCAGGAAGTATTACTTTACTGAGAGAGTAGTGGATGCATGGAATAGCCTTCCTGCAGAAGTGGTAGCTGCAAATACAGTGAAGGAGTTAAGCATGCATGGGATAGGCATAAGGCCATCCTTCATATAAGATAGGGCCAGGGGGTATCCATAGTATTCAGTATATTGGGCAGACTAGATGGGCCAAATGGTTCTTATCTGCCGACACATTCTATGCTTCTATATGTGTAATTTTTGGGTAAATAAATTCCATTAATCCATTCACAATGTCATGCTCTTCCAGGAGGTTTTTGTAAGATTATTGGGCAGTTTCTCTGCCTCCAAGATATTATCACAGATGCTTGGTTTACTTTTGCAGTTCTCAAAACTGAATATGACTCAGATCACAGGCCTCTTCTTCACAGCAAACTTCTACAAACCTATGAATGCAGAATCAACCTAATCCAACTAATATGAAAAGTTGTTATTCTAAAAATCTTCATCTACTTGCATATTCTAAGTTATACCAGCAAGAATTAGTATTTATGTAGAAAACTGATTTAAATCAAGCCTTACTGACTAGTGCTTTGATTACTGCTTTGCACACTCTTGGCATTCTCTTGATGAGTTTCAAGAGGTAGTCACCTGAAATGGTCACTTCACAGGTGTGCCCTGTCAGGTTTAATAAGTGGGATTTCTTGCCTTATAAATGGGGTTGGGACCATCAGTTGCGTTGTGGAGAAGTCAGGTGGATACACAGCTGATAGTCCTACTGAATAGACTGTTAGAATTTGTATTATGGGAAGAAAAAAGCAGCTAAGTAAAGAAAAACGAGTGGCCATCATTACTTTAAGAAATGAGGGTCAGTCAGTCTGAAAAATTGGGAAAACTTTGAAAGTGTCCCCAAGTGCAGTCACAAAAACCATCAAGCGCTACAAAGAAACTGGCTCACATGCGGACCGCCCCAGGAAAGGAAGACCAAGAGTCACCTCTGCTGCGGAGGATAAGTTCATCCGGGTCACCAGCCTCAGAAATCGCAGGTTAACAGCAGCTCAGATTAGAGACCAGGTCAATGCCACACAGAGTTCTAGCAGCAGACACATCTCTAGAACAACTGTTAAGAGGAGACTGTGTGAATCAGGCCTTCATGGTAGAATATCTGCTAGGAAACCACTGCTAAGGACAGGCAACAAGCAGAAGAGACTTGTTTGGGCTAAAGAACACAAGGAATAGACATTAGACCAGTGGAAATCTGTGCTTTGGTCTGATGAGTCCAAATTTGAGATCTTTGGTTCCAACCACCGTGTCTTTGTGCGACGCAGAAAAGGTGAACGGATGGACTCTACATGCCTGGTTCCCACTGTGAAGCATGGAGGAGGAGGTGTGATGGTGTGGGGGTGCTTTGCTGGTGACACTGTTGGGGATTTATTCAAAATTGAAGGCATACTGAACCAGCATGGCTACCACAGCATCTTGCAGAGGCATGCTATTCTATCCGGTTTGCGTTAAGTTGGACCATCATTTATTTTTCAGGACAATGACCCCAAACACACCTCCAGGCTGTGTAAGGGCTATTTGACCATGAAGGAGAGTGATGGGGTGCTGCGCCAGATGACCTGGCCTCCACAGTCACCGGACCTGAACCCAATCGAGATGGTTTGGGGTGAGCTGGACCGCAGAGTGAAGGCAAAAGGGCCAACAAGTGCTAAGCATCTCTGGGAACTCCTTCAAGACTGTTGGAAGACCATTTCAGGTGACTACCTCTTGAGGCTCATCAAGAGAATGCCAAGAGTGTGCAAAGCAGTAATCAAAGCAAAAGGTGGCTACTTTGAAGAACCTAGAATATGAGATATTTTCAGTTGTTTCACACTTTTTTGTTATGTATATAATTCCACATGTGTTAATTCATAGTTTTGATGCCTTCAGTGTGAATCTACAATTTTCATAGTCATGAAAATAAAGAAAACTCTTTGAATGAGAAGGTGTGTCCAAACTTTTGGTCTGTACTGTATATAAAAATAAAGTGCCAGTGCATCGATCAAGTGACGGGTTAAAAAAGAGGTAATGCTAAGCTGATCTTTCACAGCTGACCTACACATAAGTGTAAGTAAATATCAAAAACAGCGTACCATTGGTGGTTCAGTGTGTCCGCATGTAATCGGCGTTCAGACAAACCGCCCATCATCCACGGACGTCAGCGGTGTTCCTCCCAAGCGACGCCCACGTGACCTAGGGCGCGCTGACGAGGACACTACTGCCCATACCACAGGAAGAAAAAGGCGGATCATGTGACCAAGCCTCGGCCAATCCACAAAAGGGGCGTGTATGTCACCTAGGTAACTACATAGTTTATGCCATCCAAGAAATAAATACAATAATACGTAAACGGGCTGCATCAGCGGAGTCATTTAAGGACATCAATCTAGATATCAGATAAAAGACAAAAAACACATATTAGATGTCCATATGTGAATCAGAGCAAACAATGACACTATTGCTTAATCATATAAACAGAACGGAGAGAAAAACATCAGTCCGGAGCAGAGCGAGAGCAACACCCAACTATCGTATAGCCCCGATCTGAACTCGGTGTATAACCCACATGGTTTCAGAGTATGTAAGCGATACATCCATACCAGTGCTCCGCGTTTCAGTGTTTCCTTCCTATTCCCACCTCTGATAAGAGGGGAATGTGGTCAATGATCCTAAATGTAACATCTCTCTCTATGACCAGCTTCAGCAAAATGTTTGGATACAGGTAAATCTTTCTTTTTTTGTCGGATAGTGTACCTACTGTATGCTGGTTCAGACGTGTCTTTAAATCGAGTGTTCTCTCCTGCATACAGTAAGTCACAAGGACACTGGAGCAAATAAATCACAAAGGAACTGTCACATGTTAAAGGGGTTGTCCGAGTTATGAAAAACAAAATATATATAGCACTGAAAATCTGATGGGCAGCAATATATAACTGAGCTAAGCAAGTTTTATGCAAAAAAGTAAAAATAAAAATATAAAATGTATATATCTATATCTTTCCTCATTTCCCTGTTTTTTTTCTGGCCCTTTGTTTACATGCAATAAAAACAATCTCTGCCCCTCCCCCTGCTCTGCTAAGGGAGTGGCTACAAGAGCTGCCCTGAGTGACATGTCTGCCTGCTGGGAGACTCAGCAGCATGTTGTATGTGTAGGACTACAAGTCCCAGCTGTATAATGACACTGCTAAGGGAGTGACTACAAGAGCTGCTCTGAGTGACATGTCTGCCTACTGGGAGACTCTGCAGCATGTTGTATGTGTAGGACTACAAGTCCCAGCTGTATAATGACACTTCTAAGGGAGTGAATACAAGAGCTGCCCTGAGTGACATGTCTGCCTGCTGGGAGAATGAGCAGCATGCTGTATGTGTAGGACTACAAGTCCCAGCTGTATAATGACACTAAGGGAGTGGATACAAGAGCTTCCCTGAGTGACATGTCCGCCTGCTGGGAGACTCTGCAGCATGTTGTATGTGGAGGACTACAAGTCCCAGCTGTATAATGATACTGCTAAGGGAGTGGCTACAAGAGCTGCCCTGAGTGACATGTCTGCCTGCTGGGAGACTCTGCAGCATGTTGTATGTGTAGGACTACAAGTCCCAGCTGTATAATGACACTGCTAAGGGAGTGAATACAAGAGCTGCCCTGAGTGACATGTCTGCCTGCTGGGAGACTCTGCAGCATGTATGTGTAGGACTACAAGTCCCAGCTGTATAATGACACTGCTAAGGGAGTGAATACAAGAGCTGCCCTGAGTGACATGTCTGCCTGCTGGGAGACCCTGCAGCATGTTGTATGTGGAGGACTACAAGTCCCAGCTGTATAATGACACTAAGGGAGTGGATACAAGAGCTTCCCTGAGTGACATGTCCGCCTGCTGGGAGACTCTGCAGCATGTTGTATGTGGAGGACTACAAGTCCCAGCTGTATAATGATACTGCTAAGGGAGTGGCTACAAGAGCTGCCCTGAGTGACATGTCTGCCTGCTGGGAGACTCTGCAGCATGTTGTATGTGTAGGACTACAAGTCCCAGCTGTATAATGACACTGCTAAGGGAGTGAATACAAGAGCTGCCCTGAGTGACATGTCTGCCTGCTGGGAGACTCTGCAGCATGTATGTGTAGGACTACAAGTCCCAGCTGTATAATGACACTGCTAAGGGAGTGAATACAAGAGCTGCCCTGAGTGAGATGTCTGCCTGCTGGGAGACCCTGCAGCATGTTGTATGTGGAGGACTACAAGTCCCAGCTGTATAATGACACTGCTAAGGGAGTGGATACAAGAGCTGCGCTGAGTGACATGTCTGCCTGCTGGGAGACTCTGCAGCATGTTGTATGTGGAGGACTACAAGTCCCAGCTGTATAATGATACTGCTAAGGGAGTGGATACAGGAGCTGCCCTGAGTGACATGTCTGCCTGCTGGGAGACTCTGCAGCATGTTGTATGTGTAGGACTACAAGTCCCAGCTGTATAATGACACTGCTAAGGGAGTGAATACAAGAGCTGCCCTGAGTGACATGTCTGCCTGCTGGGAGACTCCGCAGCATGTTGTATGTGGAGGACTACAAGTCCCAGCTGTATATTGACACTGCTAAGGGAGTGGATACAAGAGCTGCCCTGAGTGACATGTCTGCCTGCTGGGAGACTCCGCAGCATGTTGTATGTGGAGGACTACAAGTCCCAGCTGTATATTGACACTGCTAAGGGAGTGGATACAAGAGCTGCCCTGAGTGACATGTCTGCCTGCTGGGAGACTCAGCAGCATGTTGTATGTGTAGGACTACAAGTCCCAGCTGTATAATGACACTGCTAAGGGAGTGAATACAAGAGCTGCCCTGAGTGACATGTCTGCCTGCTGGGAGACTCTGCAGCATGTTGTATGTGGAGGACTACAAGTCCCAGCTGTATAATGACACTGCTAAGGGAGTGAATACAAGAGCTGCCCTGAGTGACATGTCTGCTTGCTGGGAGACTCTGCAGCATGTTGTATGTGTAGGACTACAAGTCCCAGCTGTATACTGACACTGCTAAGGGAGTGGATACAAGAGCTGCCCTGAGTGACATGTCTACCTGCTGGGAGACTCCGCAGCATGTTGTATGTGGAGGACTACAAGTCCCAGCTGTATATTGACACTGCTAAGGGAGTGGATACAAGAGCTGCCCTGAGTGACATGTCTGCCTGCTGGGAGACTCTGCAGCATGTTGTATGTGTAGGACTACAAGTCCCAGCTGTATAATGACACTGCTAAGGGAGTGGATACAAGAGCTGCCCTGAGTGACATGTCTGCCTGCTGGGAGACTCTGCAGCATGTTGTATGTGTAGGACTACAAGTCCCAGCTGTATAATGACACTGCTAAGAGAGTGGCTACAAGATGCTGCCCTGAGTGACATGTCTGCCTGCTGGGAGACTCAGCAGCCTGTTGTATGTGTAGGACTACAAGTCCCAGCTGTATAATGACACTGCTAAGGGAGTGGATACAAGAGCTGCCCTGAGTGACATGTCTGCCTGCTGGGAGACTCTGCAGCATGTTGTATGTGTAGGACTACAAGTCCCAGCTGTATAATGACACTGCTAAGGGAGTGGATACAAGAGCTGCCCTGAGTGACATGTCTGCCTGCTGGGAGACTCTGCAGCCTGTTGTATGTGTAGGACTACAAGTCCCAGCTGTATAATGACACTGCTAAGGGAGTGGATACAAGAGCTGCGCCGAGTGACATGTCTGCCTGCTGGGAGACTCTGCAGCCTGTTGTATGTGTAGGACTACAAGTCCCAGCTGTATAATGACACTGCTAAGGGAGTGGATACAAGAGCTGCGCCGAGTGACATGTCTGCCTGCTGGGAGACTCTGCAGCATGTTGTATGTGTAGGACTACAAGTCCCAGCTGTATAATGACACTGCTAAGGGAGTGAATACAAGAGCTGCCCTGAGTGACATGTCTGCCTGCTGGGAGACTCGGCAGCATGCTTGTATGTGTAGGACTACAAGTCCCAGCTGTATAATGACACCTAAGGGAGTGGATACAAGAGCTGCCCTGAGTGACATGTCCTGCCTGCTGGGAGACTCTGCAGCATGTTGTATGTGTAGGACTACAAGTCCCAGCTGTATAATGACACTGCTAAGGGAGTGAATACAAGAGCTGCCCTGAGTGACATGTCTGCCTGCTGGGAGACTCTGCAGCATGTTGTATGTGGAGGACTACAAGTCCCAGCTGTATAATGACACTGCTAAGGGAGTGGATACAAGAGCTGCCCTGAGTGACATGTCTGCCTGCTGGGAGACTCTGCAGCATGTTGTATGTGGAGGACTACAAGTCCCAGCTGTATAATGACTACTGCTAAGGGAGTGGCTACAAGAGCTGCCCTGAGTGACATGTCTGCCTGCTGGGAGACTCTGCAGCATGTTGTATGTGTAGGACTACAAGTCCCAGCTGTATAATGACACTGCTAAGGGAGTGAATACAAGAGCTGCCCTGAGTGACATGTCTGCCTGCTGGGAGACTCTGCAGCATGTTGTATGTGGAGGACTACAAGTCCCAGCTGTATAATGACACTGCTAAGGGAGTGGATACAAGAGCTGCCCTGAGTGACATGTCTGCCTGCTGGGAGACTCTGCAGCATGTTGTATGTGTAGGACTACAAGTCCCAGCTGTATAATGACACTGCTAAGGGAGTGGATACAAGAGCTGCCCTGAGTGACATGTCTGCCTGCTGGGAGACTCAGCAGCATGTTGTATGTGTAGGACTACAAGTCCCAGCTGTATACTGACACTGCTAAGGGAGTGGATACAAGAGCTGCCCTGAGTGACATGTCTGCCTGCTGGGAGACTCCGCAGCATGTTGTATGTGGAGGACTACAAGTCCCAGCTGTATATTGACACTGCTAAGGGAGTGGATACAAGAGCTGCCCTGAGTGACATGTCTGCCTGCTGGGAGACTCAGCAGCATGTTGTATGTGTAGGACTACAAGTCCCAGCTGTATACTGACACTGCTAAGGGAGTGGATACAAGAGCTGCCCTGAGTGACATGTCTGCTTGCTGGGAGACTCTGCAGCATGTTGTATGTGTAGGACTACAAGTCCCAGCTGTATACTGACACTGCTAAGGGAGTGGATACAAGAGCTGCCCTGAGTGACATGTCTGCCTGCTGGGAGACTCCGCAGCATGTTGTATGTGGAGGACTACAAGTCCCAGCTGTATATTGACACTGCTAAGGGAGTGGATACAAGAGCTGCCCTGAGTGACATGTCTGCCTGCTGGGAGACTCAGCAGCATGTTGTATGTGTAGGACTACAAGTCCCAGCTGTATAATGACACTGCTAAGGGAGTGAATACAAGAGCTGCCCTGAGTGACATGTCTGCCTGCTGGGAGACTCTGCAGCATGTTGCCTGCTGGGAGACTCCGCAGCATGTTGTATGTGGAGGACTGCCATGTCTGCTTGCTGGGAGACTCTGCAGCATGTTGTATGTGTAGGACTACAAGTCCCAGCTGTATACTGACACTGCTAATGGAGTGGATACAAGAGCTGCGCCGAGTGACATGTCTGCCTGCTGGGAGACTCTGCAGCCTGTTGTATGTGTAGGACTACAAGTCCCAGCTGTATACTGACACTGCTAAGGGAGTGGCTACAAGAGCTGCCCCGAGTGACATGTCTGCCTGCTGGGAGACTCTGCAGCCTGTTGTATGTGTAGGACTATAAGTCCCAGCTGTATAATGACACTGCTAAGGGAGTGGCTACAAGAGCTGCGCCTGAGTGACATGTCTGCCTGCTGGGAGACTCTGCAGCATGTTGTATGTGTAGGACTACAAGTCCCAGCTGTATACTGACACTGCTAAGGGAGTGGATACAAGAGCTGCCCTGAGTGACATGTCTGCCTGCTGGGAGACTCAGCAGCCTGTTGTATGTGTAGGACTACAAGTTTCAGCTGTATAATGACACTGCTAAGAGAGTGGCTACAAGTGCTGCCCTGAGTGACATGTCTGCCTGCTGGGAGACTCTGCAGCATGTTGTATGTGTAGGACTACAAGTCCCAGCTGTATAATGACACTGCTAAGGGAGTGGGGGGGGAGGGGGGGGGGGGGACTTACAGGCCATGTAACCACCTCCCAGACAGGTCACCTCAGGACAGGCCTCACACCCTGTCATTTCCTCCACAGCCGGATCATACCAACTGCAGGCACAGGGCGGGGGTGCAGGGATAGCACGTCCCACTGCAGCTCCACAGAGCACCTCACACTTTCCGGCTGCTCACGGTGCTGTTGTGACAGGAAACCTGCGTCCTATCTCATTCTGCCTAAACCTCTCATCTGCCGCTCGCTTCCGTGATTTGGACGTGTTCAGAAGAGGAACCGTCCTCGTTGTCTGATCTCCATGCACCACAAGGACCTGGTGATGTCACAGAGTCATGTGACATCCCAAGTGCTCCTCACCCTGAGCCCCGTGACTGAGGGCTGCTCACACAGCGCATAGGATGTAGATATTATTACCCAACTTCCATATGTCATGTGACCCGGTGACATCACAAGGTCCTTACGGTGCATGGAGCTCAGACACAACCCTCGCCTGTATAAGAAGCACTGACTCGTTCACATTAACCACAGACGAGCCGGCCGGTCGCACCTGCGCAGAAGAGCAGCGGGCTGAACGCAGTAACTGTACGTCAGGTGAGCTGTAGGGGGCGCTCACACCCGGGAGATGACTGAAGAAGCCTTTCCGTCTGCTCCATGTGAATGTACGGAGTTAGGGCTCATTCACACAATGGCGTGCTGCCCGTTGCCGTATTCGCAATACATGGGCGCCGTTCCGTGTGCATTCCGCATCACGGATGAGGACCCGTTCACTTCAATGGGTCCGCAAATCCAGAGATACGGAACACTACGGAGGCGGTCCGCAATACGGCAAGAGGCGGTGTGCGTTCGCGTGAACGAGCCCTTACTGGGACTCTTTGTGGCGCTACTGATTGATTTTAACCCTCGAGTCGCAGCTGCAGTCCACCAGAATACATTGGGGCTCATTTTTCGTGGCGCCTTATGGCTGGTGTTGTAAAAAAAAAAAAAAGTTGCACGCCCCCATCGTGTGACTCTTTAAACGCCCGTATTCCTAAATTTAGACAGTGCCGTGTTTTTACTGCGGAGAGTCGGGGCCGTCAGCCCAGGCGAAGTCATTTCTGCCCGTTTTCAGGTGTAAGCGACGATGGAAATCTCCTCGGGGGCCGGAGTAACTGTCAGTCTAGGTGCACAGACTGCCGAGGATGCCCCTAATTTATGACGAGCCTCGCAAGACCGGCATAAAGCGCTGGCCAGTGATAAGTGACCCCCCCATGAGTTGTGCGCAGTATTGTGGACTCCCGCTGGTAAAATCAAACCATGCCGCCAAAAAAGTCCCAGTGTAGCCCTGGCGCCGATATCCGGCAGGAGGAAAGCCAGTAGAGAAGGAGCAGATAAAAGTACTACCACACTAACGTTATAGTTCCATCCTAGGGGCTCAATGCCGGAAAAAAAAAATGCTTCCGTTTTATCCTAATGCATTTTGAATGGAGAGCAATCCGTTCCGTATGCATCCGTTCAGTCACTCTTAAATGCCGGATCCGGGATTAATTTCCATTGAAATGTATTAATGCCAGATCCGGTACCAAGTGTTCCGGAAAACCAGATCTAGGTTCCCAATCTGCGCATGCACAGACCTTTAAAAATGTGAAAAATAAAATACTGTATCCGTTTTTCTACATGACACCGGAGAGACGGATCCGATGTTTCAATGCATTTGTCAGACGGATCCGGAAACAAATGCTGTCTGTTTGCACACGGATTTCCGGAGCTGAGAGGCTTTGCAGAGTAGTCTTAGTATAACGTTAAAAACGTGTACCGGCCCTGCGCAACATTCATCGTCCGCCTGAGCCCGTGACGGGTTTGCTGCATTTCTAGACAACCTGTCTGTCTAAGGGCTCTGTGTCATGGGGGGGCTCTGTGTCATGAGGTGGCGCATGGGGGGGGCTCTGTGTCATGAGGCGGCGCATGGGGGGGGCTCTGTGTCATGAGGTGGCGCATGGGGGGGGGGGCTCTGTGTCATGAGATGGCGCATGGGGGGGGGGGCTCTGTGTCATGAGGTGGCGCATTGGGGGGGGGCTCTGTGTCATGAGGTGGCGCTTGGGGGGGGGGCTCTGTGTCATGAGGTGGCGCTTGGGGGGGGCTCTGTGTCATGAGGTGGCTCATTGGGGGGGCTCTGTGTCATGAGGTGGTGCATTGGGGGGGCTCTGTGTCATGAGGTGGCGCATGGGGGGGGGCTCTGTGTCATGAGGTGGCGCTTGTTTTTGCTTGGTTTGAACTTGAAGGCACGGGTTTCGTGGCGAATGCTCTGTCTAAAGTATTCTGGTTTCGTCAGTTTGCGCTCAGGGACTGGAGACATTTGTGATTATTGCGCGGTTTTCTACAAACGGTCACAATGATGAATCGGACTTAAAACCTTTGGCCGCCCCAGAATGTAAACTGATGCGAACCACACGTAAAATGGCACAAACACTTTATCAATTTGTCGCAAATGCCACAAAAATGGACACACCCGCTCAGCCCTTGTGGCGCCGTGCATGTCCTACATTACCCCCTAAAGGTCCTTTACAGGGACTGATAATTGGCGCGAATATTAGGGATGAACGTTTGTAGGAACCCTCGTTCCCAATAATTGACCTGTGTAAAAGCTGCAGACTTCTGTTCGTCTGACGATCGTGTCTTTCACCCGACACCTAAGGGCACGGCCGCAGTCAGGTTTCCTGAGCGGTGTCCATCCTTCATATACATCCGTCCTTTTAGGAGTCTCTCCTGATTTTGGCTTCCAAAACTGCACCAGGAAACCTGACCGTGGCCGTGGCCTAAAATCGTAGGCTTTTTACGCCGGTCTTTGTTTACCCCCTGCACTGCCAGAGGATTCGCCTAATATATGACGAAACGTGCGCCCCTGCCATGCTGTTTCCATTCTCATTTCGCAAGGACAGAATAAAAAAAAAAAAACACCCACCCATGCAACAAAATATTGTCCAACTGGCATTTAAAGGGAACCTGTCCCCATAAAAATGTGACTTCCCCCCCCCCCCATAGAGGGAAGGCTGTGGGACCTCCCCCCCCCCCCCCATAGAGGGAAGGCTGTGGGACCTCCCCCCCCCCCCATAGAGGGAAGGCTGTGGGACCTCCCCCCCCCCCATAGAGGGAAGGCTGTGGGACCTCCCCCCCCCCCATAGAGGGAAGGCTGTGGGACCTCCCCCCCCCCCCATAGAGGGAAGGCTGTGGGACCTCCCCCCCCCCCCCATAGAGGGAAGGCTGTGGGACCTCCCCCCCCCCTCATAGAGGGAAGGCTGTGGGACCTCCCCCCCCCCTCATAGAGGGAAGGCTGTGGGACCTCCCCCCCCCTCATAGAGGGAAGGCTGTGGGACCTCCTCCCCCCCTCATAGAGGGAAGGCTGTGGGACCTCCTCCCCCCCCTCATAGAGGGAAGGCTGTGGGACCTCTCCCCCCTCATAGAGGGAAGGCTGTGGGACCTCTCCCCCCTCATAGAGGGAAGGCTGTGGGACCTCTCCCCCCTCATAGAGGGAAGGCTGTGGGACCTCCTCCCCCCCTCATAGAGGGAAGGCTGTGGGACCTCTTCCCCCCCCCTCATAAAGGGAAGGCTGTGGGACCTCTCCCCCCCCCCCTCATAGAGGGAAGGCTGTGGGACCTCTCCCCCCCCCCCCTCATAGAGGGAAGGCTGTGGGACCTCTCCCCCCCCCCCCTCATAGAGGGAAGGCTGTGGGACCTCTCCCCCCCCCTCATAGAGGGAAGGCTGTGGGACCTCTCCCCCCCCCCCCCTCATAGAGGGAAGGTTGTGGGACCTCTCCCCCCCCCCCCTCATAGAGGGAAGGTTGTGGGACCTCTCCCCCCCCCCCCTCATAGAGGGAAGGTTGTGGGACCTCTCCCCCCCCCCTCATAGAGGGAAGGCTGTGGGACCTCTCCCCCCCCCTCATAGAGGGAAGGCTGTGGGACCTCTCCCCCCCCCCTCATAGAGGGAAGGCTGTGGGACCCCCCCCCCCCTCATAGAGGGAAGGCTGTGGGACCCCCCCCCTCATAGAGGGAAGGCTGTGGGACCCCCCCCCCTCATAGAGGGAAGGCTGTGGGACCCCCCCCCACCTCATAGAGGGAAGGCTGTGGGACCCCCCCCACCTCATAGAGGGAAGGCTGTGGGACCCCCCCCCCTCATAGAGGGAAGGCTGTGGAGCTCCCGGCCGGACACAGACATCGCAGCAGCAAGCAGGTAACTATGAGTCTTCTACTATTTTACTATTGCTAAGTAACCATGGCAACCAGGACTGCAGTAGCGTCCTGGTTGCCATGGTTACCGATCGGAGCCCCAGCGATTAAACTGGGACTCCGATCGGAACTCCGCTGCCACCAATGATGGGGGGGGGGGGGGGGAATGGGAGGCCGCACACTGCCACCAATGTTGTTACTGCTATAGAGGGAGGGGGGGGGCCGATGGTGGGCGCACACTGTGCCACCAACGATTTCTAACATTAGAGGGAGGAAGGGGGGGCCCGATGGGGGGCGCACACTGTGCCACCAACGATATTCAAACTGGGGAGGGGGGGGACCGTGAAAAAATACTGTCGTGTGCATGAGGCCTTAAGATATGAGTGAAAGACCTTCAATCTTCTATTGGCTAAGGCTACTTTCACACTCGCGGCAGAGGATTCGTCGTCGGAACTGCCAGCCGGATCCGTTAAGACGTATGCAAACTGATGGCATTTGTCAGACTGATCCGTCTCTCCGGTGTCATCCGGAAAAACGGATCCAGCGTTTAATTATTTTTTTCACTTTTTTTTTTGTTGCAAAAACTGATCTGTTTTGCCGGAATACTCTGGGCCGGATCCAGTATTAATGCATTTAAATGGAAAAAATGCTGGATCCTGCATTCAGGCTAGTGTTCCGGATTTTTGGCCGGAGATAAAACCGTAGCCTGCTGCGGTATTACCTCCGTCCTGAAAAGTCAAAAAGTCTGAACTGAAGACATCCTGAATGGATTACTCTCCATTCAGAAAGCATGGGGATAAAATGGATCAGTTCTTTTCTGGTATTGAGCCCCTAGGACAGAACTTATGTTCCCCATAACGGTGACCCTCTACAGCACTCCTCCCCATAACGGTGACCCCCTCTACAGCGCTCCTCCCCATAACGGTGACCCCCTCTACAGCACTCCTCCCCATAACGGTGACCCCTCTACAGCACTCCTCCCCATAACGGTGACCCCTCTACAGCACTCCTCCCCATAACGGCGACCCCCTCTACAGCACTCCTCCCCATAACGGTGACCCCTCTACAGCACTCCTCCCCATAACGGTGACCCCCTCTACAGCACTCCTCCCCATAACGGTGACCCCCTCTACAGCACTCCTCCCCATAACGGTGACCCCTCTACAGCACTCCTCCCCATAACGGTGACCCCTCTACAGCACTCCTCCCCATAACGGCGACCCCTCTACAGCACTCCTCCTCATAACGGTGACCCCCCTACAGCGCTCCTCCCCATAACGGTGACCTTCACAGTGCCTCACCCTGTTAAAGGGCTTCTGTCACCCCACTAAATGTTGATTGACAGGGCCAGCGAACGCGATTGTCCTCTGGCTGGCCCTGTCAGCTATCAGGATCTCGCGCCTGCGCCGTAACGGTATTCAGTCGGTGCAGGCGCACTGATTGGCAGACGCTCGCTCGGCCGCTCCGTGCTCAATGCGCCTGCGCCAACTACATTACAGTGAGGAAGCCGGCACTAGGAGCGCGGCATTCACTCACTGCGCCGAATACAGAAGCGCACGGTGCGGGAATTGGTATGAGATACTGAGAAGTTTCAAATCAATCAACAGGAGCGGGGTGGGCTGGAGGGACGCGATGGGCGGCTGAAATGGTTAGTGGACGGAGCCCTCTAGGTGCTAATGACGCCCACATAGCACCTAGGGGCTCATTAGCATATCTATAAAAGTATGTTTTTAAGGTGAACGGCAGCAGACAGATGATAAGTAAGAACACTGTTATGGACGGCTGACACTAGCGCATCACTAGTGTCAGTCAGCTAAATAGGACCAAATCTGGTGGTAGAAACTAGGGATGAGCGAACTCGAACTGTATAGTTCGGGTTCGTACCGAATTTTGGGGTGTCCGTGACACGGACCCGAACCCGGACATTTTCGTAAAAGTCCGGGTTCGGGTTCGGTGTTCGTCGCTTTCTTCGCGCTTTTGTGACGCTTTCTTGGCGCTTTTTGAAAGGCTGCAAAGCAGCCAATCAACAAGCGTCATACTACTTGCCCCAAGAGGCCATCACAGCCATGCCTACTATTGGCATGGCTGTGATTGGCCAGAGCACCATGTGACCCAGCCTCTATTTAAGCTGGAGTCACATAGCGCCGCCCGTCACTCTGCTCTGATTAGCGTAGGGAGAGGTTGCGGCTGCGACAGTAGGGCGAGATTAGGCAGATTAACTCCTCCAAAGGACTTGATTAACTGATCGATCTGCAGCTGTGGATCATTGAGCTGCTGATCCTCAATTGCTCACTGTTTTTAGGCTGCCCAGACCGTTTGTCAGTCACATTTTTCTGGGGTGATCGGCGGCCATTTTGTGTCTTGTGGTGCGCCAGCACAAGCTGCGACCAAGTGCATTTAACCCTCAATGGTGTGGTTGTTTTTTGGCTAAAGCCTACATCAGGGTGAAGCTGTCACACCAAGTGCATTTAACCAGCAATAGTCTGTTCATTTTTTGGCCATATACAAAATCAGGGGCAAGCTGCGCCTGTCACCAAGTGCATTTAACCCTCAATGGTGTGGTTGTTTTTTGGCTAAAGCCTACATCAGGGTGAAGCTGTCACACCAAGTGCATTTAACCAGCAATAGTCTGTTCATTTTTTGGCCATATACAAAATCAGGGGCAAGCTGCGCCTGTCACCAAGTGCATTTAACCCTCAATGGTGTGGTTGTTTTTTGGCTAAAGCCTACATCAGGGTGAAGCTGTCACACCAAGTGCATTTAACCAGCAATAGTCTGTTCATTTTTTGGCCATATACAAAATCAGGGGCAAGCTGCGCCTGTCACCAAGTGCATTTAACCCTCAATGGTGTGGTTGTTTTCTGGCTAAAGCCTACATCAGGGTGAAGCTGTCACACCAAGTGCATTTAACCAGCAATAGTCTGTTTATTTTTTGGCCATATACTACATCAGGGGCAAGCTGCGCCCGTCACCAAGTGCATTTAACCCTCAGTAGTGTGGTTGGTCAAGCTGTGACACCAAGTGCATTTAACCAGCAATAGTCTGTTCATTTTTTGGCCATATACTACATCAGGGGCAAGCTGCGCCCGTCACCAAGTGCATTTAACCAGCAATAGTGTGGTTATTTTTTGGCCATATCCCAGTCTAATTCTGTCACTAAATCCATACCGGTCACCCAGCGCCTAAATACTAGGCCTCAAATTTATATCCCGCTAAATCTCTCGTTACCGCTGTCCTGTTGTAGCTGGGAAAGTTATTTAGTGTCCGTCAAAGCACATTTTTTGTTCTGGGTTGAAGTACAATTCCCAATTTAGCAATTTCATAATTTAGTGGTTTCTGCTATATCAGAGCTATTTGAAATCTATCCCTAAAAGGGTATATAATATTCAAGGTGCACATTGGGTCATTCAGAATAACTTCACACACACCCGCTACTGTGTATTTTCAAGTCTAATTCTGTCACTAAACCCATACCTGTCACCCAGCGCCTAAATACTAGGCCTCAAATTTATATCCTGCTAAATCTCTCGTTACCGCTGTCCTGTTGTAGCTGGGAAAGTTATTTAGTGTCCGTCAAAGCACATTTTTTGTTCTGGGTTGAAGTACAATTCCCAATTTAGCAATTTCATAATTTAGTGGTTTCTGCTATATCAGAGCTATTTGAAATCTATCCCTAAAAGGGTATATAATATTCAAGGTGCACATTGGGTCATTCAGAATAACTTCACACACACCCGCTACTGTGTATTTTCAAGTCTAATTCTGTCACTAAACCCATACCTGTCACCCAGCGCCTAAATACTAGGCCTCAAATTTATATCCTGCTAAATCTCTCGTTACCGCTGTACTGTTGTTGCTGGGCAAGATATTTAGTGTCCGTCAAAGCACATTTTTTGTTCTGGGTTGAAATACAATTCCCAATTTAGCAATTTCATAATTTAGTGGTTTCTGCTATATCAGAGCTATTTGAAATCTATCCCTAAAAGGGTAGATCATATTGAAGGTGCACATTGGGTCATTCAGAATAACTTCACACACACCCGCTACTGTGTATTTCCAAGTCTAATTCTGGCACTAAACCCATACCTGTCACCCAGCGCCTAAATACTAGGCCTCAAATTTATATCCCGCTAAATCTGTCCTTAGTGCTGTAGCTGGGCGAGTTATTTAGTGTCCGTTCAAGCACATTTCTTGTTCTGGGTTGAAATACAATTCCCAATTTAGCAATTTCATAATTTAGTGGTTTCTGCTATATCAGAGCTATTTGAAATCTATCCCTAAAAGGGTATATAATATTCAAGGTGCACATAGGGTCATTCAGAATAACTTCACACACACGCTTCTGTGCATTTCCAAGTCTAATTCTGTCACTAAATCCATACCGGTCACCCAGCGCCTAAATACTAGGCCTCAAATTTATATCCAGCTAAATCTGTCCCTAGTGCTGTAGCTGGGCGAGTTATTTAGTGTCCGTTCAAGCACATTTCTTGTTCTGGGTTGAAATACAATTCCCAATTTAGCAATTTCATAATTTAGTGGTTTCTGCTATATCAGAGCTATTTGAAATCTATCCCTAAAAGGGTATATAATATTCAAGGTGCACATTGGGTCATTCAGAATAACTTCACACACACCCGCTACTGTGTATTTCCAAGTCTAATTCTGGCACTAAACCCATACCTGTCACCCAGCGCCTAAATACTAGGTCTCAAATTTATATCCCGCTAAATCTGTCCTTAGTGCTGTAGCTGGGCGAGTTATTTAGTGTCCGTTCAAGCACATTTCTTGTTCTGGGTTGAAATACAATTCCCAATTTAGCAATTTCATAATTTAGTGGTTTCTGCTATATCAGAGCTATTTGAAATCTATCCCTAAAAGGGTATATAATATTCAAGGTGCACATTGGGTCATTCAGAATAACTTCACACACACCCGCTACTGTGTATTTCCAAGTCTAATTCTGGCACTAAACCCATACCTGTCACCCAGCGCCTAAATACTAGGCCTCAAATTTATATCCCGCTAAATCTCTCGTTACCGCTGTCCTGTTGTGGCTGGGAAAGTTATTTAGTGTCCGTCAAAGCACATTTTTTGTTCTGGGTTGAAATACAATTCCCAATTTAGCAATTTCATAATTTAGTCGTTTCTGCTATATCAGAGCTATTTGAAATCTATCCCTAAAAGGGTAGATCATATTGAAGGTGCACATAGGGTCATTCAGAATAACTTCACACACACGCTTCTGTGCATTTCCAAGTCTAATTCTGTCACTAAATCCATACCGGTCACCCAGCGCCTAAATACTAGGCCTCAAATTTATATCCCGCTGAATTTGAATACAATACATTGGGCCAAATAATATATTTGTTGTTGTGGTGAACCATAACAATGAGAAAAACATCTAGTAAGGGACGCGGACGTGGACATGGTCGTGGTGGTGTTAGTGGACCCTCTGGTGCTGGGAGAGGACGTGGCCGTTCTGCCACATCCACACGTCCTAGTGTACCAACTACCTCAGGTCCCAGTAGCCGCCAGAATTTACAGCGATATATGGTGGGGCCCA
This sequence comes from Bufo gargarizans, assembly GCF_014858855.1. Lineage (NCBI taxonomy): Eukaryota > Metazoa > Chordata > Amphibia > Anura > Bufonidae > Bufo > Bufo gargarizans. Next base: position 2,104,172 of record NC_058083.1, read on the forward strand.
ATGCCGTTCTAAGGATGGTAAGGCCTGAGCAGGTACAGGCATTAGTCAATTGGGTGGCCGACAGTGGATCCAGCACGTTCACATTATCTCCCACCCAGTCTTCTGCAGAAAGCGCACAGATGGCGCCTGAAAACCAACCCCATCAGTCTGTCACATCACCCCCATGCATACCAGGGAAACTGTCTCAGCCTCAAGTTATGCAGCAGTCTCTTATGCTGTTTGAAGACTCCGCTGGCAGGGTTTCCCAAGGGCATCCACCTAGCCCTTCCCCAGCGGTGAAAGACATAGAATGCACTGACGCACAACCACTTATGTTTCCTGATGATGAGGACATGGGAATACCACCTCAGCATGTCTCTGATGATGACGAAACACAGGTGCCAACTGCTGCGTCTTTCTGCAGTGTGCAGACTGAACAGGAGGTCAGGGATCAAGACTGGGTGGAAGACGATGCAGGGGACGATGAGGTCCTAGACCCCACATGGAATGAAGGTCGTGCCACTGACTTTCACAGTTCGGAGGAAGAGGCAGTGGTGAGACCGAGCCAACAGCGTAGCAAAAGAGGGAGCAGTGGGCAAAAGCAGAACACCCGCCGCCAAGAGACTCCGCCTGCTACTGACCGCCGCCATCTGGGACCGAGCACCCCAAAGGCAGCTTCAAGGAGTTCCCTGGCATGGCACTTCTTCAAACAATGTGCTGACGACAAGACCCGAGTGGTTTGCACGCTGTGCCATCAGAGCCTGAAGCGAGGCATTAACGTTCTGAACCTGAGCACAACCTGCATGACCAGGCACCTGCATGCAAAGCATGAACTGCAGTGGAGTAAACACCTTAAAACCAAGGAAGTCACTCAGGCTCCCCCTGCTACCTCTTCTGCTGCTGCCGCCTCGGCCTATTCTGCTGCTGCCGCCTCGGCCTCTTCCTCCGCCTCTGGAGGAACGTTGGCACCTGCCGCCCAGCAAACAGGGGATGTACCACCAACACCACCACCACCACCTCCGTCACCAAGCGTCTCAACCATGTCACACGCCAGCGTTCAGCTCTCCATCTCACAAACATTTGATAGAAAGCGTAAATTCCCACCTAGCCACCCTCGATCCCTGGCCCTGAATGCCAGCATTTCTAAACTACTGGCCTATGAAATGCTGTCATTTAGGCTGGTGGACACAGACAGCTTCAAACAGCTCATGTCGCTTGCTGTCCCACAGTATGTTGTTCCCAGCCGGCACTACTTCTCCAAGAGAGCCGTGCCTTCCCTGCACAACCAAGTATCCGATAAAATCAAGTGTGCACTGCGCAACGCCATCTGTGGCAAGGTCCACCTAACCACAGATACGTGGACCAGTAAGCACGGCCAGGGACGCTATATCTCCCTAACTGCACACTGGGTAAATGTAGTGGCAGCTGGGCCCCAGGCGGAGAGCTGTTTGGCGCACGTCCTTCCGCCGCCAAGGATCGCAGGGCAACATTCTTTGCCTCCTGTTGCCACCTCCTCCTTCTCGGCTTCCTCCTCCTCTTCTTCCACCTGCTCATCCAGTCAGCCACACACCTTCACCACCAACTTCAGCACAGCCCGGGGTAAACGTCAGCAGGCCATTCTGAAACTCATATGTTTGGGGGACAGGCCCCACACCGCACAGGAGTTGTGGCGGGGTATAGAACAACAGACCGACGAGTGGTTGCTGCCGGTGAGCCTCAAGCCCGGCCTGGTGGTGTGTGATAATGGGCGAAATCTCGTTGCAGCTCTGGGACTAGCCAATTTGACGCACATCCCTTGCTTGGCGCATGTGCTGAATTTGGTGGTGCAGAAGTTCATTCACAACTACCCCGACATGTCAGAGCTGCTGCATAAAGTGCGGGCCGTCTGTTCGCGCTTCCGGCGTTCACATCCTGCTGCTGCTCGCCTGTCTGCGCTACAGCGTAACTTCGGCCTTCCCGCTCACCGCCTCATATGCGACGTGCCCACCAGGTGGAACTCCACCTTGCACATGCTGGACAGACTGTGCGAGCAGCAGCAGGCCATAGTGGAGTTTCAGCTGCAGCACGCACGGGTCAGTCGCACTACAGAACAGCACCACTTCACCACCAATGACTGGGCCTCCATGCGAGACCTGTGTGCCCTGTTGCGCTGTTTCGAGTACTCCACCAACATGGCCAGTGGCGATGACACCGTTATCAGCGTTACAATACCACTTCTATGTCTCCTTGAGAAAACACTTAGGGCGATGATGGAAGAGGAGGTGGCCCAGGAGGAGGAGGAGGAGGAGGAGGAAGAGGGGTCATTTTTAGCACTTTCAGGCCAGTCTCTTCGAAGTGACTCAGAGGGAGGTTTTTGGCAACAGCAGAGGCCAGGTACAAATGTGGCCAGCCAGGGCCCACTACTGGAGGACGAGGAGGACGAGGATGAGGAGGAGGTGGAGGAGGATGAGGATGAAGCATGGTCACAGCGGGGTGGCACCCAACGCAGCTCGGGTCCATCACTGGTGCGTGGCTGGGGGGAAAGGCAGGACGATGACGATACGCCTCCCACAGAGGACAGCTTGTCCTTATCCCTGGGCAGCCTGGCACACATGAGCGACTACATGCTGCAGTGCCTGCGCAACGACAGCAGAGTTGCCCACATTTTAACCTGTGCGGACTACTGGGTTGCCACCCTGCTGGATCCACGCTACAAAGACAATGTGCCCACCTTACTTCCTGCACTGGAGCGTGATAGGAAGATGCGCGAGTACAAGCGCACGTTGGTAGACGCGCTACTGAGAGCATTCCCAAATGTCACAGGGGAACAAGTGGAAGCCCAAGGCCAAGGCAGAGGAGGAGCAAGAGGTCGCCAAGGCAGCTGTGTCACGGCCAGCTCCTCTGAGGGCAGGGTTAGCATGGCAGAGATGTGGAAAACTTTTGTCAACACGCCACAGCTAACTGCACCACCACCTGATACGCAACGTGTTAGCAGGAGGCAACATTTCACTAACATGGTGGAACAGTACGTGTGCACACCCCTCCACGTACTGACTGATGGTTCGGCCCCATTCAACTTCTGGGTCTCTAAATTGTCCACGTGGCCAGAGCTAGCCTTTTATGCCTTGGAGGTGCTGGCCTGCCCGGCAGCCAGCGTTTTGTCTGAACGTGTATTCAGCACGGCAGGGGGCGTCATTACAGACAAACGCAGCCGCCTGTCTACAGCCAATGTGGACAAGCTGACGTTCATAAAAATGAACCAGGCATGGATCCCACAGGACCTGTCCGTCCCTTGTCCAGATTAGACATTAACTACCTCCCCATAACCATATATTATTGGACTCCAGGGCACTTCCTCATTCAATCCTATTTTTATTTTCATTTTACCATTATATTGCGATGCTACCCAAAGTTGAATGAACCTCTCCTCTGCCTGTGTGCTAGGCCTAAATATATGCCAATGGACTGTTGCAGTGGTGGCTGACAGTGAAGCCTGATTCTCTGCTATGACATGCAGACTGATTCTCTGCTGTCATGAAGCCAGATTGTCTGTTACGGGACCTCTCTGCTCTGCCTGTGTGCTAGGCCTAAATATATGCCAATGGACTGTTGCAGTGGTGGGTGACGTGAAGCCTCATTCTCTGCTATGACATGCAGACTGATTCTCTGCTGACATGAAGCCAGATCCTCTTTTACGGGACCTCTCTCCTCTGCCTGGGTGCTGGGCCTAAATTTATGACAATGGACTGTTGCAGTGGTGGCTGACGTGAAGCCTCATTCTCTGCTATGACATGCAGACTGATTCTCTGCTGACATGAAGCCAGATCCTCTGTTACGGGACCTCTCTCCTCTGCCTGGGTGCTGGGCCTAAATTTATGACAATGGACTGTTGCAGTGGTGGCTGACGTGAAGCCTGATTCTCTGCTATGACATGCAGACTGATTCTCTGCTGACATGAAGCCAGATCCTCTGTTACGGGACCTCTCTGCTCTGCCTGTGTGCTAGGCCTAAATATATGCCAATGGACTGTTGCAGTGGTGGGTGACGTGAAGCCTGATTCTCTGCTATGATATGAAGACTGATTCTCTGCTGACATGAAGCCAGATTGTCTGTTACGGGACCTTTCTCCTCTGCCTGGGTTCTGGGCCTAAATTTATGAAAATTGACTCTTACAGTGGTGGGTGACGTGAAGCCTGATTCTCTGCTATGATATGAAGACTGATTCTCTGCTGACATGAAGCCAGATTCTCTGTTACGGGACCTCTCTCCTCTGCCTGGGTGCTGGGCCTAAATTTATGACAATGGACTGTTGCAGTGGTGGCTGACGTGAAGCCTGATTCTCTGCTATGACATGCAGACTGATTCTCTGCTGACATGAAGCCAGATCCTCTGTTACGGGACCTCTCTCCTCTGCCTGTGTGTGTGCTGGGCCTAAATATATGCCAATGGACTGTTGCAGTGGTGGCTGACGTGAAGCCTCATTCTCTGCTATGACATGCAGACTGATTCTCTGCTGACATGAAGCCAGATTCTCTGTTACGGGACCTCTCTCCTCTGCCTGTGTGTGTGCTGGGCCTAAATATATGCCAATGGACTGTTGCAGTGGTGGCTGACGTGAAGCCTCATTCTCTGCTATGACATGCAGACTAATTCTCTGCTGACATGAAGACAGATTCTCTGTTACGGGACCTCTCTCCTCTGCCTGGGTGCTGGGCCTAAATTTATGACAATGGACTGTTGCAGTGGTGGCTGACGTGAAGCCTGATTCTCTGCTATGACATGCAGACTGATTCTCTGCTGACATGAAGCCAGATCCTCTGTTACGGGACCTCTCTCCTCTGCCTGTGTGTGTGCTGGGCCTAAATATATGCCAATGGACTGTTGCAGTGGTGGCTGACGTGAAGCCTCATTCTCTGCTATGACATGCAGACTGATTCTCTGCTGACATGAAGCCAGATTCTCTGTTACGGGACCTCTCTCCTCTGCCTGTGTGTGTGCTGGGCCTAAATATATGCCAATGGACTGTTGCAGTGGTGGCTGACGTGAAGCCTCATTCTCTGCTATGACATGCAGACTAATTCTCTGCTGACATGAAGACAGATTCTCTGTTACGGGACCTCTCTCCTCTGCCTGGGTGCTGGGCCTAAATATATGCCAATGGACTGTTGCAGTGGTGGCTGACGTGAAGCCTCATTCTCTGCTATGACATGCAGACTGATTCTCTGCTGACATGAAGCCAGATTCTCTGTTACGGGACCTCTCTCCTCTGCCTGTGTGTGTGCTGGGCCTAAATATATGCCAATGGACTGTTGCAGTGGTGGCTGACGTGAAGCCTCATTCTCTGCTATGACATGCAGACTAATTCTCTGCTGACATGAAGCCAGATTGTCTGTTACGGGACCTCTCTCCTCTGCCTGTGTGTGTGCTGGGCCTAAATATATGCCAATGGACTGTTGCAGTGGTGGGTGACGTGAAGCCTCATTCTCTGCTATGACATGCAGACTAATTCTCTGCTGACATGAAGACAGATTCTCTGTTACGGGACCTCCCTCCTCTGCCTGGGTGCTGGGCCTAAATATATGCCAATGGACTGTTGCAGTGGTGGCTGACGTGAAGCCTCATTCTCTGCTATGACATGCAGACTAATTCTCTGCTGACATGAAGACAGATTCTCTGTTACGGGACCTCTCTCCTCTGCCTGGGTGCCGGGGCCTAAATATCTGAGAATGGACTGTTCCAGTGGTGGGTGACGGGAAGCCAGATTCTCTGCTATGGAACCTCTCTCCAATTGATTTTGGTTAATTTTATTTATTTAATTTTTATTTTAATTCATTTCCCTATCCACATTTGTTTGCAGGGGATTTACCTACATGTTGCTGCCTTTTGCAGCCCTCTAGCTCTTTCCTGGGCTGTTTTACAGCCTTTTTAGTGCCGAAAAGTTCGGGTCCCCATTGACTTCAATGGGGTTCGGGTTCGGGACGAAGTTCGGATCGGGTTCGGATCCCGAACCCGAACATTTCCGGGATGTTCGGCCGAACTTCTCGAACCCGAACATCCAGGTGTTCGCTCAACTCTAGTAGAAACCCTTTAATATAAGGCTTTTGGTTTTCACAGACTTCTATGGGAGGACACAAGGTTATTAGACAAATAAAGGTGACTGGATGAACCCACTAAAATCCGAGGCTGTGTGCGCGTCTGTGCAGAGCCTGGCAGGAGACTACCATGACTCACCAGCGCGGGAGGGAGGCCGCGGTCACCAGTCAGTGTGTAATTAGTGATTTCCATCAGAGATTGTTGGCCAGAGGAAGGCGTGGAGGCTGCAGAGATCTGGGACCAGGGAAAGAATTGCTCCTGTTCTGTGGTTTTTGACCCGCCCTTGGTTTTGGCTCAGAGTCACTGATGGAAAATACTGATCAAGTACTGACTAAACACTGACGTGTGTATAAGGCCAGCAGGGTACTACTGGGTATTAAAAAAAGCAGCATGAACTTGGAGGATAGGGGTGCAAAATTACCTTTTACAAAGCATTCATAGAAAGAGAGCCTGGATTTCTGTGATGGCAAAAAACATACAAAATTGATGAATTTTTGATAGTCCTGAAATGGTGAAAATTTGATGCTACATGTTGGACCAGAACTGGTAATAGTAACCGGCATGTTATAATGCAGCCACAGCATAGCCATCTAAAAGAGCACCCACTGGGCCGGCCGGGCTCGTGCTGCTGACAGCAAGTTGCGGTCCGCAATGCATTTGCACCGACCGTGGGGCCGCCGCATGCGGATCGCTGACCCAGTCACTGGAATAGAGTTCGCGATCCACATCCGACTGTCTGCACCACAAAAAAGACAGAAAACACGTGGAAGCACTCAGTAGTGCTTCTGTGGGCTTCCGACCCGTGCCTCCGTTCGGCACCGCATCTCTCGGATTGCGGACCCATTCAGCGGCGTGTGAGTCCAGGATGATGCTGTCTTCCCTTCTGCAAACCACTTTGTGTGTGCTTTCCACCCTATCGCTAGCCTGTGTGAGCTGCCCTCCTTGGATCCTCTGCCTCCTCTTCTCGTACACCCGCCTGTTGCCATCTTGACCGAAGAACGCCATAAAGCCAAGCGCGTATTAGAGCACTTGTAATAGACGTACACTCACCTAAAGAATTATTAGGAACACCATACTAATACGGTGTTGGACCCCCTTTTGCCTTCAGAACTGCCTTAATTCTATGTGGCATTGATTCAACAAGGTGCTGATAGCATTCTTTAGAAATGTTGGCCCATATTGATAGGATAGCATCTTGCAGTTGATAGAGATTTGAGGGATGCACATCCAGGGCACGAAGCTCCCGTTCCACCACATCCCAAAGATGCTCTATTGGGTTGAGATCTGGTGACTTTGGCGGCCATTTTAGTACAGTGAACTCATTGTCATGTTCAAGAAACCAATTTGAAATGATTCGAGCTTTGTGACATGGTGCATTATCCTGCTGGAAGTAGCCATCAGAGGATGGGTACATGGTGGTCATGAAGGGACGGACATGGTCAGAAACAATGCTCAGGTAGCCCGTGGCATTTAAACGATGGCCAATTGGCATTAAGGGGCCTAAAGTGTGCCCAGAAAACATCCCCCACACCATTACACCTCCACCACCAGCCTGCACAGTGGTAACAAGGCATGATGGATACATGTTCTCATTCTGTTTACGCCAAATTCGGACTCTACCATTTGAATGTCTCAACAGAAATCGAGACCCATCAGACCAGGCAACATTTTTCCAGTCTTCAACAGTCCAATTTTGGTGAGCTTGTGCAAATTGTAGCCTCTTTTTCCTATTTGTAGTGGAGATAAGTGGTACCCGGTGGGGTCTTCTGCTGTTGTAGCCCATCCGCCTCAAGGTTGTGCGTGTTGTGGCTTCACAAATGCTTTGCTGCATACCTCGGCTGTAACGAGTGGTTATTTCAGTCAACGTTGCTCTTCTATCAGCTTGAATCAGTCGGCCCATTCTCCTCTGACCTCTAGCATCAACAAGGCATTTTCGCCCACAGGACTGCCGCATACTGGATGTTTTTCCCTTTTCACACCATTCTTTGTAAACCCTAGAAATGGTTGTGCGTGAAATTCCCAGTAACTGAGCAGATTGTGAAATACTCAGACCGGCCCGTCTGGCACCAACAACCATGCCACGCTCAAAATTACTTAAATCACCTTTCTTTCCCATTCTGACATTCAGTTTGGAGTTCAGGGGATTGTCTTGACCAGGACCACAACCCGACATGCATCGGAGCAACTGCCATGTGATTGGTTGACTAGATAATCGCATTAATGAGAAATAGAACAGGTGTTCCTAATAATTCTTTAGGTGAGTGTATAATATACGGTGTTACAGCACTGCCCTTCCCTGTGCTCCACATTGTGAGAAATAGGAGATGAAGTTTAAACTGCAGGAGGAATTTGGCCTTGTGATAACCATTTCACCTAATTATTTACAGGGCGGAAATGGTTTACTAGCCTGGGATCCCGCTCACTAATGGTTGTGAGACTGTAGACACTCGCGGCATCTATGTCCGAGGGTCATGCAGTCCTATGTAAAGATAACACACACCATTCATAGGCATGACGCTAAAACCACAATATACAACCATATAAGAATCACACAGACGTAATGTTTATGACATCACTGAAGTAGTAAATTGCCATCACAATAGTTAAAAGCAATTAAAGGAATCCTGTTGCGTTGACCGTGGTGTCTGAGCTGCAGGTTATAGAGCAGGAGGAGCTGAGCAGATTGGTATATACAGTAGTTTTATGGAAAAAAAAAACTCAGTGTAAGGGTCCATTCACACGTCCGTTGTTTCTTTCCTGATCTGTTCCGTTTTCTGTGGAACAGATCTGGACCAGTTCTGTACCCATTCATTTTCAATGGGTCCTGAAAAAATAAAAATAAATCGGACATTGTGCTGTCCAATTTTTTTCAGGACCCATTGAAAATGAATGGGTACAGAACTGGTCCAGATCTGTTCCACAGAAAACGGAACAGATCAGGAAAGAAACAACCGACGTGTGAATGGACCCTAACGTGTCATTTATACTTTGAAATTCCTGCTCATTCTGGGCTTTGACGTCCAGGAGGTCGTCCTATCGGTGACGGCCATCTCTGTATACAAAGTCTTATGCCTCCTGCACATGAACGTGTCCGCCCTGTTCGAGATCCGCAGAAAGATAGGACATGTCCTATCTTTTTGCGGAACGGAACCCCACGGAAGCACTCTGTAGTGCTTCCGTGGGTTTCCATCCGGATTTGCAGACCCATTGAAGTTAATGGGTCCTCATCCGTGATGCGGAATGCCCACGGAACTGCGCCCGTGTATTGCAGATCCGCAAATTCAATCACGGGGCGCACACGTTCGTGTGCAGGAGGCCTTAGCGGGAAGGTTGTCCATCACTGATAGGAGTCCCGGGGGTGGTCCGGAGTCCAGAATCAGCTGGGATATAAATCAATAAATGACATATTACATTGAATCTTTTCCCGTAAAACTATACATCAATCTGCTCAGCTCCTCCTGCTCTATAACCTGCTGCTTGTGGCTTGCTTTGCATTTTCATGCCGACAGGTTCCCTTTAAACCAGTATGGGAACCTGTCCAAACGATTTCAGATGGACACAAACATTGGTTTTCACAAAGTTTGTGTTTTTAGGATCTTTTTGAAAGATGTTTCTATGGTGCAGTTAGAAGCTTTTCATGCTTTTTAGCTTTTTTTTTTTGACAATTCCATTCAATTTCTGCAAAGACCCATTGTTTATATTTAAAGTACAATTTTTTATTTTTTTTTACCGAAATACTGGCGCACACACTTTGCACCACATTTACCAACAGTTTTACAAAACTTGCCCCGACAAGCGATGGTGGCATCACGATATAGAGGTATGAATTGACAGTAAAAGAGGCGTGGCCTAAATCCGCCTCCATGCACCAAAAAAGGGGACAAAATTGGAAGAAGAGGCGCCAGCGGCTTCACACAGCATGGATTCTCTCCTTCCAGCGTAGCGCTCGCTGCTGACTTATTGCACCTGATCTTCAATAAGTGCCTAAAACTCCCCATTGAGAACCTGTGGTCGAGCCTCAAAGAGGGGATGGACAAACAAAAACACCGAAATTGTGACAAACTCCGAGCCGAGATCAGTCAGAATTTGTTCCAGAAGCTGATATCCAGCCTGGGCGAACTGCCAAAGTCTTGAAAAAGAAGGATCAACACTGGAAAGATTGAGTCTTGGCATAAACCTGAGAGCTTTGTCAAAGTTTAAAAAAATTATAATAATGTACTGAAAAAAATGAAATAACTGTACTTCAATATAATATAGAGACATCTGACAAAAAGACCTAAAAATGCTTAAGCAGCAAACTGTGAAAGTCAGAATGTTTTTGGTCGTGACTAGGGGATGAGCGAATTTCATATTTTGAACTTTGAGTTTGTGTTTTGGTAGAAGCTGAAATGCGTTATGGATTCAGTTACCACGGACCAATTGTACGATGGAACACATAACGGAACGCCTTTAGAGGCATTCCGTTATAATAGAAGTCTATGGCCTGCATAACGCATCAGTCTGGTTTCCGTTATGCAGGAGTCCTCTCGAAGTTCAAAATATGAAATTCGCTCATCCCTAGTCATGACTGTCCACACAAAGTCCAATCACAGACAGTGTAGCATTACAGATCAAAAGGATTAACATCTGCAACAAGCCCAAGACCCAAGTGGGGTTCAGACCTTACAATACCAACCTGATTGGGCTGAGATACTCCAAAAAGAGATCCTCCACCACCCCAGGACACCACTGTGCATTTCACTGTGGGCTTTTTCAAGGGTACTCAATACACATAAGGTTTGGTCAAACTGACTGAAAATACCATCGTCTAATAAATGAATTGGTGATGGCAGCACCCCAAGTTATGCAGAACTGGGCGTCTTTATATGAGCTGTGACATAACTTGAGAAAGCCTAGTGTATGTCGGGCAAAATGTTGCATCTGGAATCAAGACCCTTGATTTTGCTTAACTTTTGGAGGCCACCTTCACAAATTCATTTTTTAGAATACAGTGGCACCTGTTGGCCTTGGGGTTCCATTGTATTGTGGTGTCCACTCTAAACTGACCTAAAGTTCGGGTAAGGCCTCATGCAAACGACCGTGCCGTTTTTTGCGATCCGCAAAAAACGGAAGGTGCCCAGCAATATAAATGCCTTTTCTTGTCCGCAAAGCGGGGCCGCGGAATGGAGCCACGGATGCGGACAGCACACGGGGTGCTGTCCGCATCTTTTGCGGCCCCATTGAAATGAATGGGTCCGCATCGGAGCTGCCAAAACGGCGGCTTGGATGCGGACCCAAACAACGGTTGTGTGCATGAGGCCTTAGGAATGCAATTTGTCGTGAAAACACCGCAGTACAATATCACAAGCCATATCAAACCTGGAGAGGCTGCAATTCACATCACAACCACTGGGTGTCGAGTGTACCACATTTATCCGTCACTCATCCAGCTGCATGGCTGTTTGCAGAACAGTTAGGTGTCGGGGTCTTCACAGTTTTCCTTCTTACACATGCGCCAAGTACTGTACATGGCTATCTATTCTCTCACTGACCGTCCCTACAAACCATTATCTGAAAAAGTCTGACTGTAGGTCTGGAAACCACTATTATCATCTGTTGTTATCAGCCATTGTAGGACTGATGAATACAGTCTATCAGCCATTTCAGGGGAGAGGATGACTGTAGGACAGGAGAACACAATCCATTGACCCTGTTATCAGCCATTTCAGGGGAGAGGACGACTAGGACAGGAGATCACAACCCATTGCCCCCTGTTATCAGCCATTTCAGGCTGAGGAGAGGACGACTGTAGGACAGGAGATCACAATCCATTGCCCCCTGTTATCAGACATTTCAGGCTGAGGAGAGGATGGCTGTAGGACAGGAGATCACAATCCATTGCCCCCTGTTATCAGCCATTTCAGGCTGAGGAGAGGGTGGCTGTAGGACAGGAGATCACACTCCATTGTAGGACAGGAGATCACACTCCATTGCCCCCTGTTATCAGACATTTCAGGCTGAGGAGAGGATGGCTGTAGGACAGGAGATCACACTCTATTGCCCCCTGTTATCAGCCATTTCAGGCTGAGGAGAGGATGGCTGTAGGACAGGAGATCACAATCCATTGCCCCCTGTTATCAGCCATTTCAGGCTGAGGAGACTCCATTTCACAGGCTGTAGTGTCCTGGAAGCAACCTGACCAGGCCTTACGAGTTCCTCACTGAGGACTATTGGTGGTTGTCTGGAAGCTATATGGAGATTCCTGTTACATCATGATGTTTTCAGACATCCCTGTGATATGACCCAGCCGTGGACTGTGCCTGAGGACATTGAACTGTCAAACAAAGGACTAAAGCAAGTGGATCCACATGGACTACAAGTGAGGTGGAAATATTCACTGACTCCTGACTGAATTCGGGGGGGGGGGGGGGGGAGTGAACCTTTGTGTTTTGCTGGGGCTTATTATGCAGACAGAGCCTGGGATGTGCGGACCCTTTGGAGGATGCTGGACTGAGGCAGTATCACACGGCAGGATTAGATACACAGCTCCGCAGACAGGATAGGGCTACTTTCATACTGCTGGGTCCGTTTCAGGGCTCTCGCAAGTGGCCCAAAACGGATCCGTTCAGCCCCAATGCATTTTGAATGGTTAAGGATCTGTTCCTAATGCATCAGTTGGGCTCCGTTCCGCTTTTGAAGCGGACACCAAAACGCTGTGGAGCCAAACGGATCTGTCCTGACTTACAATGCAAGTCAATGGGGACGGATCCGTTTTCACTGGGACAATATGGTGCAATTGAAAACTGATCCGCCTCCCATTGACTTTCAATGTAAGTCAGGACGGATATGTTTTGGCTTAGACTTTTTTTTGGAAAGAATAATGCAAACTGATCCGTTCTGAACGGATACAAGCGTTTACATTATCGGTGTGGATCCGTCTGTGCAGCTACAAGACTGATCCGCACCGAACGCAGGTGTGAAAGTAGCCGAACACATGATGGGATTAGATATATGGCTAATATGACCGTATCACACATGAAAAGATTAGATACGCAGTATCCCATTAGACACAGCAAGTGGAGGAGGAGTGATCCCATGCAGACCAGAGGGAGGGGCTGTGATTCTAGGATTAGATACACCGCAGACAGTATCACAGGATTAGATACACCGCAGACAGTATCACAGGATTAGATACACCGCAGACAGTATCACAGGATTAGATACACCGCAGACAGTATCACAGGATTAGATACACCGCAGACAGTATCACAGGATTAGATACACCGCAGACAGTATCACAGGATTAGATACACCGCAGACAGTATCACACACAACACATGAGCACACTTTTCTCCTGAAATAGGCCTCTTGCACACACTTTTTTTTTTTTTTTGTTTAGGTTCAGTATACGGAACCATTCATTTCAATGGATCAGCAAAAAAAAAAAAGGAAAATAAAGGAAGGTACTCCGCATGCCTTCCATTTCCGTTCAAAGATAGAACATGTCCTATTACTGTCCGCATAACAGACAAGGAAAGGACTGTTCTGTCAGGGGCCAGCTGTTCAGCAAAAAAAAAAAAAAACGGAATGCACACGGACGTCATCTGTATATTTTGCGTACCGGACATGCGGTCGTGAGCAAGAGGCCATACTCTACACTGCTGGGACCCTGCTCCTTCCACTATGTAACTCTCATCCTGTGACTTCCCACACGATCAGCGCACTCATCTCCTGAAATCCTCTGTGCTGCTGGGACCCTACTCCTCTTCCTACTGTATAACTCTCATCCTGTGATGACTTCCCACACGATCAGCGCACTCCTCTCCTGAAATCCTCTGTGTCTTGACCTTATGACCGCTGGTAACAGGCTCCACCTGCTGTCTGAGGCCTTGCATTGCAGGCACATTTTGAGATGTTCAGTTGGAATTCTGTGTTGCACACCTGACCATGTTAGTGCGGCCACCTCTGTTTACTGCATGAAATACAGATATTTAGCTTTGGTTCTCTGTGTATTAAAGAAGCTACAGTAGATTTCTCACTTACAAATGGGGAAAAAAAACGGTATGCCGACACATAATGGTCTGATGGGGGACAAAAGGGCAGGAGGATGAGGGCCTGATGACGCTTTTCCCAGTATATGGCCTCATGCACACGGCCGTTGTTTTGGTCCGCATCTGAGCCGCAGTCTTTGTCCCCTCCACTTCAATGGGGGCCCCAAAAGATGTGGACAGCACTCCATGTGCTGTCCGCATCGGTTGCTCCGTTCCGCGGCCCCGCAAAAAAATATAACATGTCCTATTCTTGTCCGTTTTGCAGACAAGAATAGGCAGTTATGTCAATGGCTGTCTGTGTCGTTCCGCAAAATTGCGGAACTCACACGGACACCATCAGTGTTTTTGCCAATCCGCAATTTGCGGACCGCAAAACACACACCGATCGTGTGCATGTAGCCTATATGCTAGATGTGGTGACAGGTTCTCTCTGCCAGTCGGTGGTAAGTGTTCAGCTTTTCCTCATACAGGGCAAAAAACAGATGGTGAATATGAGAAATCCTCCCCAAGAGGCCTGATGCTACATGGGGACAAGCTTCAAACAGGATTCCAGGAATACTGTGTGTTTATTAACCGCCTCCCGACCGCCTAACGCAGGGATGCGTCATGTGGGCGGCTGGGTTATTCCTCCTTGGCGCATCATCTCGCGAGACGTGAGATTTCCTGTGACCGCGCGTTCACAGATCGGGAGGTAAATGAGTGGATCTACAGCCTGCCAGCGGCGATCATTCGCTGGCAGGCTGTAGATGCGATTTTTTTTTTTTTTTTTTTTTTTTTTAACCCCAAAAAGGTATATTAGACGCTGTTTTGATAACAGCGTCTAATATACCTGCTACCTGGTCCTCTGGTGGTCCCTTTTGCTTGGATCGACCACCAGGTCGCTCAGTAAAGTAGCACCAAACACCACACTACACTACACTCCCCCCCCCCCCCCCCGGCAATTGCGGACAAGAATAGGACATGTTCTATAGGCTCTACAAAAAACGCAGTGTTCGCCCAATCAGGCCTGATCTTTTGCGCACACTTGCGTTCAGTCCGCCCCACCGCAGTGACAGAATATTTTTTTTATTTTTTTTGATCACTGCAAAAACACCGTAAAATCGCTACGGCGCTATAAAGATCGCTTTTGAGGGGCATGGCGAGTTCATAGGTTTTTTTTTTTTTTTTTTTTTTTTTGGGCACAAATTAGCGGAAATTTTTTATTTATTTTTCCTTACAAAGTCTTATATTCCACTAACTTGTGACAAAAAATAAAATCTCACATGAACTCACCATACCCCTCACGGAATCCAAATGCGTAAAAATGCCCTGTGAAATCCTATCTCGGGTACTCATTGGAATGTGGACCCCTTTGCCCACCTAGGCTGCAAAAAAGTGTCACACGTGGTATCGCCGTACTCGGGAGAAGTAGGGCAATGTGTTGTGGGGTGTTTTTTTTTTTGTTTTTTTTTTTTACATATACCCATTGAGAAATATCTCTAAAAGACAACTTTTCCTTTTTTTTTTTTTTTTTTTTTTTTATACAAAGTTGTCATTTGACAGATATTTCTCACACAAAGTTTGGGTATATGTAAAAGACACCCCAAAACACATTGCCAGGGCCGTCTTTACCAAGGGGCAAAAGGGGCAGCTGCCCTGGGCCCAGTTGCTCCGGGGGGCCCAAGGCAGCTGCCTCTTGAGCCCTGCTAGCTACTGCCCCGGGTGTCAAGCTGTCTGTGTACTTTAACGTTGTGATCTAGGACCTTAGATGACATCATCACCATGTGACCAGTAACCTAGCAATTACTGGTCACATGGCTATGAGGTCATCACAGGTCCTAGCAGGAGTGTTGCAGAAATTAACTGTGGAGCTTTTTTGTGTGAAGATTACATCAGAAAAAGGTGACAGGGGCTGTTATGTTAATATACTGTAAACTACTGTATAGTGGGGGCGCCTGTATACTGTGGAGTGGTATACTGCTGTACTGTATACTGTGGGGGTCTGTATAGTGTGGAGTGCTATACTGCTGTACTGTATAGTGTGGGGGGCTGTATCGTGTATAGTTTGAGGTGTTGTATACTGTGAGGTGTTGTATACTGTGGGGTGCTATACTGCTCTACTATATACTGTGGGGTACTGTATAGTGTGGGGTGCTGTAAACTATAGGGTGCTATACTGCATACTGTGGGGTGCTGGGGTGCACTGTAACACTAGGGTGAGCCGAGCCCTGGTCTCCTTCCTGCAGAGTGGTGCCCACTTCCAGCCTGAGCCCAGCTGCCCAGAGCACTGATCCTGAGCCGCTGGAGTCTTCAGAACTGGAAGTATTTACAGTCATTCACTGTACTCTACCAGATGTGTGGATTTTTTGTGTGTGTGTTGTGGTGGAGGGCGTGATTGCCTGCTAAGGTGTGGGAAGGCGGGATCCAGGGGGCCCAAGTAAATTTTTGCTCAGGGTCCAATCAATATTAAAGACGGCCCTGCACATTGCCCTACTTCTCCTGAGTACGGCGATACCACATGTGACACTTTTTTGCAGCCTAGGTGCGCAAAGGGGCCCAAATTCCAATGAGTACCTTTTAGGAGGGCATTTTTAGACATTTGGATTCCAGACTTCTTCTCACGCTTCAGGGCCCCTAAAATGCCAGGGCAGTATAAATACCCCACATGTGACCCCATTTTTGGAAAGAAGACACCCCAAGGTATTCCGTGAGGGGTATAGGGAGTTCATGTAAAATTTTATTTTTTGTCACAAGTTAGTGGAATATGAGACTTTGTAAGGATTAAAATAAAAAAAGTCTCATTCCACTAATTTGTGACAAAAAATAAAATTTTACATGAACTCGCCATGCCCCTCACGGAATACCTTGGGGTGTCTTCTTTCCAAAATGGCCTTTTTCGCAAATAAATCATTGTCAGCCAGGCCGAAAGGCAAAATAGTGGCCCATTCATGAAGTGGGGATGGTGGGAACAGCATAAGAAGTCCACAGAGTGGCCCTATGACATAGTGGTGAGGTGGAATCCGCATGAGGAGGCCACAGAGTGGCACAATGACAGTCTGGAGGCGGCAAGAGTAACAGCATCAGGAGGAGACCACAGAGTGGCAAGGTGACAGTTTGGCGATTGCAGCTGCAGCATCAGGAGACCACAAAGTGACCCGTTAACAGAGTGGGGTGGTGGGTGGCAATACCATTACCTGCTGACTAAAGTGGGTGCAAGAAGGAGCACTTGGCATCAGATGTGTGGCATCAGGTGGGTTGCAGCATCAGAGTAGTAGCTGAGGCAGGTAGTCAGAAGAAACCAGTCTCTAGTCAAAGTGTTGGTGTGGCACCGTAGATTATCTAGTCTGATGCATCAGGAATTGGTGGTTGGAAATCCTGGCTGATCCACGCCTGATTCATCATGACAAAGGTCAGTCTCTCCACATTTTGGGTGGACAGGCGAGTTCTCCTTGGGGTAACTATGGCCTCCTGCCGCACTAAACACCCACACTACTGGCCGGACAGGACAGCTTTTCCCTGGCAAACTCTGCTAGTTGAAGCCACAAATCCAGTTTGGCTGCATAGTAGTCCAGCAGCTTGACAGCACCCTGCAAGGCACATTGACGAAGTACAGTATACCACTACCTGCTGGTTCAGGTCCTGCTCCAGGTCTTCCTGCTCCTGCTGCTGGTATGTAGTTTCTTCACTATGCTGTGTACGAGTGGCTGAAGTGCATGCAAAGTTTCCTGTCCATTTTTAGGATGTCTTGCAGATGGGTGGAAGACTTCAGGAACCGATTGACAACACACAAGTCCTCCTTGAAGCAGCGCCAACATCATGTTCTTCCCATTGTTGAGCAGCAGGTTCTGATTTTCAGTTGTGGAGAAAGCCAGGATTCAAATTTTTAATTTTTTTTTGCACATGTGGTATGCTGAAGGGGCACTGTGACTTGTCCCTGTAGTGGAGGCTGAGGACATGGCGGAGGTTGAGCAGGCGGACATTGTCGCAGTACGAACGGCGTGACAATGTGGAGGCGGAAGCGGCGTGACCTGGCCAAGTTGCTGGTGTGGCTGTGCAGGAACCACATTTACCCAGTAGGCCGTAAAGGACATGTACTGTCCCTGACCGTAGTTACGGTTCCACACGTCGGCGCTGCCGTGCACTTTGGCAGACACTGATATGCTCAAAGAGTGGCCCACCTTCTGTTCTACATATTTGTGCAGGGCTGGTACTGCCTTTTTCGCAAAGAAATGACTGCTTGGGACTCTCCACCTCTGCTCGGCACAATCCATCAGTTCTCTGAAAGCTGCAGAGTCCACCACTTTGAAAGTGAGGGACTGCAGCACCAGCAACTTGGCCAGGAGCACATTCGGCTTGTGCGCCGTTGGATGAGTGCACGCATACTGCTGTCTCTTGGCAATCGCTTCGATGATCGACTGCAACCGGAATGACTGAGGGGGGGGGGGGGGGCAGGAGCATCTGGACCAACAGAAGATGGGAATGACAGACAAGTCCCTTTGGCTGAGGCGGTGGAGCCTTGACTGGGTGCGTGCCACTGGGTGATGCAGCGGTAGCTGCAGCAGGCTGAACCACCACTTTGGTTCTCCCAGGCCACTGCATGGCGATACTGCATATGTTGATGCAGGGCCATAGTGCCAACATTGGCACCCTGGTCTCACTTAATCTTCTGCCCACATTCTACATGTGGCCACGTTAACCTCCTCTGGCAGCTTAATAAAAAAAAATGCCACACCGGCGAGTACGTGATTGGCTGGGAAGTAGCTGCTGACTGTCCTCTAGTAGCTCTTCCTCGCTGAAAAGTGGAGCTGAGCCCACAGCATATAGTACTTCTCGCGGTGAGGGAACAGCAAAGGACAGAGGCATGTTGAGGACAGGTGAGGGCTCAGGGCCTGCTAAGGGTTGTGTCTGACGAACCCACCTACTGTTGGCTTGGGGTGTCTGATGTCACTTGGGATGACGGAGTTAACCAATCAAGAACTGATGGGTTGCTGATCAAGACACAACCGCTAGATGACACCGGGAGCTCGGGCCTCTCGCTGCTACTCCTGCTGCCACGACCCCTTTCTCTGCTGTGACATCTGCTTGCGACAGTAACATTCAGGCCTCTGCCATTCCTCGGTGCATGGCCTGGCACTTCTCTGCCTAACATACTTGTAGTTGAACTACACAAATTAAACGGAAATTAGAACAACCCTAAAAGCGACGAATGTTTCTTTTTGTACTAAAATAGTCCACTAAACGCATTCACCACAATTCACTGTAGGAATGCACTGAGAATGTTTTTCTTGTTGTACTGAAATACGCCCCTATACGCTTTCAACAGAAAACTGCAAAAGTGAAATGCGTACATATTTTTCTTATAGTACTGATATAAGATACTAAGATATAAGCCACTAAAGGCTTTTCAACATAACACTTGCAGCCCAATAACAAAACGGAATGACAGAACTGGATCCTCAAATAATCGTTCCCTGCACTTGTAAATCACTTTCCCATCAATGTCCCTGGCGCCTTCTGACGTCTCTCCCTGCACGAAGATGCTGTGAAATGATTCCTCCTTATCCTATTCATGCACTTTATAAATAGTTTTTTCTGTCTTTTTTTCCACTTGCTTTCCCTGCACTCTGAACGCTGGAAAATGTCTGACTGTGAGATGGCAGACGTATTTATAGGGCTGTGACATCACAGGGCTGGCTGGCTGCTGATTGGCTGCATGCAGGCATATCAATCTACCTTTCCAGAGTTCCTTGCCCCATGTCCTCAGTCCTCACACGTGTAGCTGCCATTTAGGAAAACTGCGATTTGTTACCACGAAGCGTGAGGAAATTCGCATTAGTTACAAATCAAATTTTTCCTGAAATTCAGATCGAATTCCACTTTGTCAGCTTCAATTCGCTCATCTCTATACTGACAGGGAACGTGCCACAAGATTGGTGCATGGCAAACGTGGTGCCAATATTCAAAAAGGGTCCAAAAACAGAGCCTGAAGGGGGGGGGCGGAGCCAGCGCTTGATCCGGATGGACGTGTGAAGCGCTGCTCTCCCGTCTGCATATCCCTCTTAGCACCGTTTAATTAGCTTACTGCCGGCTGAAATGGTGAAGATCGGGGGCCAAAAGCCCACAGACCACCCTGGAGGCAATCGCTCCCAAAGTCAAGCTGGGGATATAGAAAAATTTATGAAGAAAACCACCGCTGCACAAGTGAGCCGTGAGACCAAGATGGCGCCCGGCACCCCGCGCTCCGGACACAAACAGCCTGCGGCATGCAGCAGTGAGGAGGTAGGAGACGATCTCACTGTAGCGGAGAACCTGCCTATCTCTAGAGCATTTTTAAAAGGGGCTCTGGCAGAGGCTCTGGGCCCAATCAGTGTGGACATTTCCTCCATAAAAGAGGATCTGAGACACGTGGGAAGGAGAGTGGAGAGCTTAGAGGAGACGCAGGCCGCGATCCTCCAGCACCAGAGTGAAGTGTCCTCTAGCATGTCCCTAGCGCAGTGCCACATTAATGCCTTGTATACTGCTATGGAGGACCAAGAAAACAGGAGCAGGCGAAATAACCTGCGTTTTAGAGGAATCCCGGAGACTATTACAGCTGTGGACATTCCAGAAACAGTTACCCAGATATGCCTCAAGATTTTAGGCTCTGACTCGGCGCACGAGGTTCTGCTTGAACGTGCACACAGAGCCCTCAGGCCCAAACCGCAGGCGAACGAGCCGCCTAGGGATGTCATATGTAAATTTTTACACTTCCCTGTGAAAGAGGCCATTTTGGCTGGGGCTAGGAACTCCAACTCTGTGGAATGGGATAACAATAGCATCGCCATATATCAAGACCTGTCGCAATCGACTCTCAAGAAGCGCAAAGCTTTGAAACCCCTTACCGACTGGCTACGGCAACAGAGAATCCTCTATAGATGGACATTTCCCTTCGGATTATCCTTCCTCCATGAGGGCCGCCGCATCCACGTTTCTTCGTTTGCAGACCTGGAGAAAGTTTATGACCTACTTCAGCTACCTCCACTGCCTATTGCAAACTGGGACATGGTCCAAAACCTCAACTCTCTCCCTGATTTACCCAGGCCAATCCCCTGGGAGCCCCAACGCACACCAAAGCCTCAAAGAAGCGGCAGAAGGAGGGACTCCTTTTCTACCCCAAAACGCCTTGCATTGGCCGACAAGTAGCTGACTTTGCCTTCTCATCCACGGCTCTGGATGACCTAGAAAAATGTCTGATGGACGATACTGAAGCTATACCTTTGATAAGTACTTAAAATTTTTTGACTACCGGCTATGTGCCGGGGGGGGCGGCTGGGCTCGCCTTATATTCGGGCCTTGCTCCTCTCCTAGCACTAGACGCAGAGACAGTAGGGACTTCTCTCATGAGACTTCCCTTTTGTTTTTAAAGCTAGTCTAGTCATGATCTGTTTAAGTGACCGCTCTGCTGTTAAGCTGATTTTTTTCATATCTTTTCGTCCCCACTGCACTGACAGGGTTAGGTGTAGTATTATTACTTGCTAACAGCATTCTGGGGCAGTGTTGTACGCTCCCCCTGAGGTCTGATGATGGGGGTACCGTACCCCCATCACTCTGCCCTTAACTACAATGCGATAAATGTCCATATATATATGTTATCTTATCTACCAGGAGGTTCCCCACCTTATCTTCTACCGTTAGGATTATAGCAACCACCAGGCTGCAGTACTTTTGCTCTCATAGAGGGCAGTGCTTCTGGGTGTAATACCCTTTTACCCCCCTACCTCCTAGTATCAGGCACTCTGAGGACCACACTCTGTATGTAGCCGGCGCTCTAGTATCCCGGATATGCAGGGATATGACATCATGCTGTGTCAAAATGATATTCATTCATATTTTGCCTTTATTTACCTTTTCTTTTCTTTTCTGTTGGTTTCTGTTCTATTTGTTCATGTTTTGACAGGTACTCAAGAGAAACTCCAACATCTGTTCTATTCTGAGATAGTGATGCCCCCTCTGGATCCTCTCGTGGCCGCACTCTCCCCCTCATGACGTGTCTGGTCTGTCAAATTCCTTATAGCTTTTGGGCTTCTCTCTTTCTCAAAATAGTATGGCAGATTTTAAATTAGCCTCATATAATGTCAAGGGGCTGAGATCCCCTTCTAAGAGATGTCAGATCTTATCTCTCCTGCACAGAGAAAACTGTTCGGTGATCTTTCTTCAGGAGACGCACTTTAAACACAACAACTACCCCAATCTCTCCCATTCCAGATACCCCTGCTGGTACCATTGTGGGGCTGGGGGTGCGGCTTCGAGGGGAGTTAGTATAGGCTTCCGCAGAGGCTTACCTTTTCAATATAGGTCCCATGTCCAAGATCCAGAGGGCCGATATTTGATCCTTAAGGGTCAGGTGGGACTATCCATGTACACATTTGTAAACATATATGCCCCAAATACAGACCAGCTTAGCTGGCTCATTGATATTTTTTCCTTAATTGAGCAATATAGGGAGGGTTTCCTAATTGTCGCAGGAGACTTTAATGTTGCTTTCAACCCCTTAATAGACACGTCATCTAAAAAATCCCCCTTCTCTGCTAAGACCCTCAGACGGCTACACACTAAACTACAAAACCTGGGAATTATAGACGTGTGGCGGTATCTCAACCCAGACGTAATTGACTATTCTTTTTACTCCTCTGCAAATAACTCCTATAGCAGAATTGACTACATTTTAATCCCGAAGGAGAAACTGCAATCCTGCTCCCTACCCAAAATAGGAGATATCACTCTATCAGACCACTCCCCAATTTTTTGTACTATATCCCCCGGGAACAAAAATACCAGACAACCAAATTGGAGATTCAATGAGTCTTTACTGAATAACACCAAGCATACATCCCAAATTACCTCTTATTTAGAGGAATATTTCTTAACCAATAACACCCCAGAAGTGACCCCCCAAGTTATCTGGGATGCGCACAAAGCGTATATTCGAGGCAGGCTGATCAGTCTCTGCTCTTTCTTAAAGAAAGAGTCTGAGAAAAAACTTAACACCTTGCTCTCACAAATTCATCAAATAGAAAAAGCACATAAGCAATCTTTATTGGCACAGAAACTATCGGAACTTTCTTCTCTTAGAACTCAACTGAAGAATCTTCTAAATGAGCGCTCAGCTAAATTCTTTCTGTCCGCTCAGCAGAAGATTTATGCCCATGGAAACAAAGCTTCCAAATATGTCATGAGTCGAATCAAACAGAGAAGAAACTCCCGCTATGTTCAGTCCATTAAGTCCTCCCAGGGGGTCCTTCTGGTTAAAGCTGAAGAAATTGCTGAACAATTTAGACTATTTTACCAATCTCTGTATAATCTCCGTGCCCCTGACCTTCCCAATCCCTCTTTAGATAGAGAAAGTAATATCACTTCCTTTCTAGCGACCCTTAACCTTCCCACATTAAGCTTGGCACAACAAAAATCCCTGACCACACCGTTCACTACCCCGGAACTAGCTGCCGCGATTAAATCCACCCCTAGAGGTAAATGTCCTGGCCCGGACGGTCTCCCCATATCTTATTATTCGGCCTTTCAATAAGAGGACTCTTTTTTTTTTCCCTTCTATTAGCAGCGGCCAGATTGCTGCTACCAACCCTCTGGTTATCATCAGATATCCCCAGTATTGAACAATGGTCCAATAAAGTGGATCAGATATACAGGCTAGAGGAGATTTCACATTGGGAGTCACATTCTCGACCCTCTTTCATTAACACATGGCTGCCATGGAAGCAATACAGAAACTTCCCTTAGACTCTGAGCTTAACAGCATTCTTCCATGGACGCGTCTCTCCCGTCCCACCTCGGAGGGAGGCCTATTTACCCATTTTAACCTATCCCTCCCCCCCCCCCCCCCTCCCTCCTCCCAAATGCTAGCTCTCATTATAGACAACCATTGCTCCAACTCATGAGACTGGATCTCTCTTGACACCTTAGTAAGGTTTACATGACTTATTATTCTCTTGCCAATGCCTGTCTTGTTGGGCCTCACTGCCCTTGTGTTATTGTAATTGTGACGTTTCGGAATATGTGATTTTCGCCTATGTTTTTGTCACATGGATTGTTGTATATTTTACTCTCTGGAAATATCTATGCAATGAAAAATTTGAAAACAATAAAAATTTTCAATTTAAAAAAAAAAAAAAACAGAGCCTGAAACTATAGGCCGGTAAGTCTAACATCTGTTGTGCGTAAACTGTTTGAAGGTTTTCTGAGAGATGCTATATTAGAGCATCTCAATGGAAATAAGCAAATAACACCATATCAGCATGGCTTCGTGAGGGATCGGTCATGTCAGACTAATTTTATCAGTTTCTATGAGGAGGTAAGTTCTAGACTTGACAGCGGCGAATCAATGGAGGCCGTGTATCTGGACTTCTCCAAAGCATTTGACACTGTACCACATAAAAGGTTAGTATATAAAATGAGAATGCTCGGACTGGGAGAAAACGTCTGTATGTGGGTAAGTAACTGGCTCAATGATAGAAAACAGAGGGTGGTTATTAGTGGTACACACTCAGATTGGGTCACTGTCTCTAGTGGGGTACCTCAGGGGTCAGTATTGGGCCCTATTCTCCAATATATTTATTAATGATCTTGTAGAAGGCTTGCATAGTAAAATATCAATTTTTGCAGATGACACTAAACTGTAAAATAACATGGAAGAGGACAGTATACTGTGTATATATACTACAGAGGACAGTATACTGTATATACTACAGAGGACAGTATAGTATACTGTGTGTGTATAATATATGTTCCAAGATCACTTAAAAACTCAACCATCGATTTCAACGAAACTTAGTATACACATCCCTTGCTACCTGGAAAGAAATCTTGGGTGGGGGGGGGGGTTGTCTCTGCTCTCTAGGACTTACCATTCCTGAGATACTCCTAAAGTGACCTGCATTAGGCTACTTTCACACTGGCGTTTTGGCTTTCCGTTTGTCAGATCCGTTCAGGGCTCTCGCAAGCGATCCAAAATGGATCACTTTTTCCCTAATGCATTCTGAATGGAAAAGGATCCGCTCAGAATGCATCAGTTTGCCTTTGTTCCGCCTCCATTCCGCTTTGGAGACGGACACCAACAGCGTTTTGGTGTCCGTCTGACAAAACTGAGCCGGATCCGTTCTGACACACAATGTAAGTCAATGGGGACGGATCAATTTTCTCTGGCACAATAGAAAACTGATCCGTCCTCCATTGACTTTCAATGGTGTTCAAGACAGATCCGTCTTGGCTATGTTACAGATAATACAAACGGATCCGCTCTGAACGGATGCAGACTGTTGTATTATCTGAACGGATCCGCACCAAACAGGAGTGTGAAAGTAGCCTTAGCCAAGCCAATACAAGTCTCTCTCTTCATAGCCCAACTGCCATACACACGGTCACATGTCCCTCATCAGCCAATAGAAGCTTGCAGGCCCTTAGTCTCTACATACACGCAGTTTTACTCCAGGTTTCCATAACAACCCAGCCATTTTTCTTCACTGCTGTAGGTCAGCTTTAGGCTAGGGCTACACAACGACATGTGTCGCGCGACATTGATGTTGCACCAATGTCGCATGACAATTTTTATAATGATAGTCTGTAGTGTTGGACTGTGACGCGACCGTTGCAACATGTCACATGTTACCATAGACTATCATTATAAAAAATTGAGACAAAATGTAGCGCGACACGTCATCGTGTAGCCCTAGCATTAAAGGGGCGGGCACTGTGGAGCTCACTGTTTAAAGGGTTTGTCCGGGATTGGGGACATTGGTCTGATAGTACTAGACTGCCTTACACATTACAAACATACATGTACTGCCTTTTGCACATATTTCTCAAGCCCCGTTTTCATCCAGTAAATTCTTGGCCGGAAGTGACTTTTCTTGTTCTCAGTGACGTCCCGGGTCCCTGGCAGGCGAGCAAAGCCTCCTCTTCCTCTGTTCAGGGAGCCCGGTGACGTCACTGGCAGCCTAAGTAATTATGCAGAGTGGATGGAGGGGCGGTAACTAGGCCGGATGACATCGCACTAAGACCCACCCCTCCGGTGACATCAACGGGCATGGAGCTTTAAAATGAATTGAGGCATATCGCTATGCTAGTTAGCATAGAAAACTCCTCCCATGTAATGTGCATTAAGCATGAATATGTATGAGGGGGGTGGGTGCAGGGACGCAATGTTAGAATGTAGAATCTGGGAGATGCCGCGCTGCGCTGGGACCCGCACAGATATGTAAATCTGTTGGACGGTAGGAGCCATGCTGCAGTATAAAAGCTACCTAAAAACATCTGGGGAACATAGACTCGGCTAGTAACGGTGAATAAGCGGTTTAAAAAAAAAAAAAAGTTTAATCCCGGACCACCCTTTTAACCACTTCAGCCCCGCTAGCTGAAACCCCCTTCATGACCAGAGCACTTTTTACACTTCGGCACTACACTCCTTTCACCGTTTATCGCTCGGTCATGCAACTTACCACCCAAATGAATTTTACCTCCTTTTCTTCTCACTAAGGCCTCTTTCACACGGGCGTGAGTTTTTTTTGCCCGGATAAGAGCCGGGTGCGTTACGGGAAAATGCGCGATTTTTTTTTTTCTGCGCAAGTGCAAAACATTGTCATGCGTTGCAATCGCGTGAGAAAAATCGCGCATGTTTGGTACCCAAACCCGAACTTCTTCATAGAAGTTCGGGCTTGGGATTGATGTTCTGAAGATTGTATTATTTTCCCTTATAACATGGTTATAAGGGAAAATAATAGCATTCTGAATACAGAATGCATAGTAAACCAGCGCTAGAGGGGTTAAAAAATAAAAATAAAAATTTTAACTCACCTTAGTCCACTTGCTCGCGAAGCTGGCATCTCCTTGTGTCTCCGCTGCTGATGAACAGGACCTGGGGTGAGCTGCTCCATTAAATACAGGTTAAGGACCTTCGATGACGTCACTCCGGTCATCACATGGTACGTCACATGATCTTTTACCATGGTGATTCACCATGGTAAAAGACCATGTGATGACCGGAGTGACGTCATCGAAGGTCCTTAAGCTCTATTTAATGGAGCAGCTCACCCCAGGTCCTGTTCATCAGCAGCGGAGACACAAGGAGATGCCAGCTTCGCGAGCAAGTGGACTAAGGTGAGTTAAAATTTTTTTTTTTTTTAACCCCTCTAGCGCTGGTTTACTATGCATTCTGTATTCAGAATGCTATTATTTTCCCTTATAACCATGTTATAAGGGAAAATAATAATGATCGGGTCTCCATCCCGATGGTCTCCTAGCAACCATGCGTGCAAATCGCACGGCATCCGTACTTGCTTGCGGATGCCATCCGATTTTCACACACCCTATTCATTTCTATGGGGCCTGCGTCACGTCGAAATTGGACAATATAGAGCATGCTGCGATTTCAACTGAACGCACAAGTGATGCGTTAAAAACATCGCTCATGTGCACAGCCCCATAGAAATGAATGGGTCAGGATTTAGTGCGGGTGCCATACGTTCGCCGCACGGATCGCACCCGCACGGAAAACTCGCCCGTGTGAAAAGGGCCTAATAGAGCTTTCATTTGGTGGTATTTTATTGCTACTGACATTTTTACTTTTTTTGTTATTAATCAAAATGTAACGATTTTTTTGCAAAAAAATGACATTTTTCACTTTCAGCTGTAAAATTTTGCAAAAAAAACGACATCCATATATAAATTTTTCGCCAAATTTATTGTTCTACATGTCTTTGATAAAAAAAAAAATGTTTGGGCAAAAAAAAAAATGATTTGGGTAAAAGTTATAGCGTTTACACACTATGGTACAAAAATGTGAATTTCCGCTTTTTGAAGCAGCTCTGACTTTCTGAGCACCTGTCATGTTTCCTGAGGTTCTACAATGCCCAGACAGTAGAAAACCCCACAAATGACCCCATTTCGGAAAGTAGACACGCTAAGGTATTCGCTGATGGGCATAGTGAGTTCATAGAACTTTTTATTTTTTGTCACAAGTTAGCGGAAAATGATGATGATTTTTTTATTTTTATTTTTTTCTTACAAAGTCTCATATTCCACTAACTTGCGACAAAAAATAAAAAATTCTAGGAACTCACCATGCCCCTCACAGAATACCTTGGGGTGTCTTCTTTCCAAAATGGGGTCACTTGTGGGGTAGTTATACTGCCCTGGCAATTTAGGGGCCCAAATGCGTGCGAAGTAGTTTGCAATCAAAATGTGTAAAAAATGACCGGTGAAATCCGAAAGGTGCACTTTGGAATATGTGCCCCTTTGCCCACCTTGGCAGCAAAAAAAGTGTCACACATCTGGTATCGCCGTACTCAGGAGAAGTTGGGGAATGTGTTTTGGGGTGTCATTTTACATATACCCATGCTGGGTGAGAGAAATATCTTGGTCAAATGCCAACTTTGTATATAAAAATGGGAAAAGTTGTCTTTTGCCCAGATATTTTTCTCACCCAGCATGGTTATATGTAAAATGATACCCCAAAACACATTCCCCAACTTCTCCTGAGTACGGCGATACCAGATGTGTGACACTTTTTTGCAGCCTAGGTGGGCAAAGGGGCGCATATTCCAAAGTGCACCTTTCGGATTTCACCGGTCATTTTTTACAGATTTTGATTGCAAAGTACTTCTCACACATATGGGCCCCTAAAATGCCAGGGCAGTATAACTACGCCACAAGTGACCCCATTTTGGAAAGAAGACACCCCAAGGTATTCCGTGAGGGACACTGCGAGTTCCTAGAATTTTTTTTTTTTTTGTCACAAGTTAGCTGAAAATGATTTATTTATTTTTTTCTCTTTTTTCCTTACAAAGTCTCATATTCCACTAACTTGCGACAAAAAATAAAAAATTCTAGGAACTCGCCATGCCCCTCACAGAATACCTTGGGGTGTATTCTTTCCAAAATGGGGTCACTTGTGGGGTAGTTATACTGCCCTGGCAATTTAGGGGCCCAAATGTGTGAGAAGTACTTTGCAATCAAAATGTGTAAAAAAATGGCCTGCAAAATCCGAAAGGTGCACTTTGGAATATGTGCCCCTTTGCCCACCTTGGCTGCAAAAAAGTGTCACACATCTGGTATCGCCGTACTCAGAAGAAGTTGGGGAATGTGTTTTGGGGTGTCATTTTACATATACCCATGCTGGGTGAGAGAAATATCCTGGCAAAAGACAACTTTTCCAATTTTTTTTTATACAAAGTTGGCATTTGACCAAGATATTTATCTCACCCAGCATGGGTATATGTAAAATGACACCCCAAAACACATTCCCCAACTTCTCCTGAGTACGGCGATACCAGATGTGTGACACTTTTTTGCAGCCTAGATGCGCAAAGGGGCCCAAATTCCTTTTAGGAGGGCATTTTTAGACATTTGGATCCCAGGCTTCTTCTCACACTTTAGGGCCCCTAAAAAGCCAGGGCAGTATAAATACCCCACATGTGACCCCACTTTGGAAAGAAGACACCCCAAGGTATCCAATGAGGGGCCTGGCGAGTTCATAGAATTTTTTTTTTTTCGCATAAGTTAGCGGAAATTGATTTTTATTTTTTTTTGTTTTTTTCTCCAAAGTCTCACTTTCCGCTAACTTAGGACAAAAATTTAAATCTTTCATGGACTCAATATGCCCCTCAGCAAATACCTTGGGGTGTCTTCTTTCCAAAATGGGGTCAGTTGTGGGGTGTTTGTACTGCCCTGACATTTGAGGGTCTCTGCAATTATTACATGTATGGCCAGCATTAGGAGTTTCTGCTATTCTCCTTATATTGAGCATACAGGTAATGAGATTTTTTTTTCCATTCAGCCTCTGGGCTGAAAGAAAAAAATGAACGGCACAGATTTCTTCATTCGCATCGATCAATGTGGATGAAAAAATCTCTGCAAAAAAAAAAATGGAGGGGAAAGGCGTCTGCCAGGACATAGGAGCTCCGCCCAACATCCATACCCACTTAGCTCGTATGCCCTGGCAAACCAGATTTCTCCATTCGCATCAATCGATGTGGATGAATAAATCATTGCCGGGATTTTTTTATATATATATATATAAATATATATATACACAAAGTGTTTGCCAAAGCATAGGAACGCCGCCTCCTCCTCAGCTCATATGCCTCGGCAAACATATCTGTTACTGCAGAGGAGAAAATCCCGTCTTGCAGCACCGCATACACCGACTTGCGTGTAATCTGACAGCAGCGCAATGCTTCTGTCAGAATGCACATCAGTGCTGCAGCTGGTCGATCGGTTGGTCCACCTGGAAGGTAAAAAAAAGAAAAAACCAGGCCGCAACGCAATAATTTTATTAACTTTGCAACAGAACATATAAACTTTAACTTTTTTAACTGAACATTAACCTTTTTGCTTACTGGTGTTTTTTTTGTTTTTTGTTTTTTTTTTATTAACCTTTTATAGAACAAACCTCTCCTTCCCCATTGGTCAATGTGCAAAGCGCAAATCGCCCAGAGATGTGGCGAAGTGCGTTATGCACTTTGTCCCATGTGAAAGGAGACGTTTGCAGCAGCAGTGAGTGAATGGGCCCTAATAGCCCTGTGTGCCTGTCCTGGTGAGATGATCCCTATGCTAATAGTGTACCTGTGAGTGGTACTTCCGGAAACACTCTCCTAAGCATAGGGCAGGGTGGTCAGGACAGTCAGGACAGAAATAGCGGGTGTCACGCCTTATTCCACTCCTGCTACAGACACGACATCTTTTTCGGGGTGACGGTTGGGTTGAGGTACCAGGAACGACATTGGGGAAATGTCGCTCGTGTAGACGGCTAACTACACTGGTGGATGGGGCCACGGAACCTCCTGGGTACAGGAGGTTCTCGATGATCTCTTCCTGAAATTTGAAGAAGGATCCAGTTCTCCCACCCTTACTGTAGAGAACAAAACTATTGTACAGAGCCAATTGAATTAAATATACAGGCACCTTCTTATACCAGCGTCTGGTTCTGCGGGAAACTAAATACGGAGACAACATCTGGTCATTGAAGTCCACCCCTCCCATGTGAAGGTTATAGTCGTCGACTGAGAGGGGCTTTTCAATGACACGGGTTGCTCGCTCAATTTGTATTGTCGTGTCTGCGTGAATGGAGGAGAGCATGTAAACGTCACGCTTGTCTCTCCATTTCACCGCGAGCAGTTCTTCGTTACACAGTGCGGCCCTCTGCCCCCTTGCAAGACGGGTGCTAACGAGCCGTTGGGGGAAGCCCGCGCGACACCACAGGCGCCAATCCGTTCTAGAAACAAATGCCTAAAGAGGGCCACACTTGTGTAAAAATTGTCCACATAAAGATGGTACCCCTTGCCGAATAAGGGTGACACCAAGTCCCAAACTGTCTTCCCACTGCTCCCCAGGTAGTCAGGGCAACCGACCGGCTCCAGGGTCTGATCTTTTCCCTCATAGACACGAAATTTGTGGGTATAGCCTTGGCCCTTTTAACAGAGCTTATACAATTTGACCCCATACCGGGCGCGCTTGCTTGGGATGTATTGTTTGAAGCCAAGGCGCCCGGTAAAATGTATCAGGGACTCGTCTACGCAGATGTTTTGCTCTGTGGTATACAAATCTGCAAATTTCTGGTTGAAATGGTCTATGAGGGGCCGAATTTTGTGGAGCCGGTCAAAAGCAGGGTGGCCTCTGGGACGGGAGGCGGTGTTGTCACTAAAGTGCAGGAAACGCAGGATGGCCTCAAAACGTGCCCTGGACATGGCAGCAGAGAACATGGGCATGTGATGAATCGGGTTCGTGGACCAATATGACCGCAATTCATGCTTTTTTGTCAGGCCCATGTTGAGGAGGAGGCCCAGAAAAGTTTTAATTTCGGAAACTTGGACTGGTTTCCACCGGAAAGGCTGGGCATAAAAGCTTCCCGGGTTAGCGGTGATAAATTGTGTGGCATACCTGTTTGTTTCGGCCAGTCAAGAACAGCTCAAAAAATCCCAGGGCCGAACCGATCTGAGCTGTGTCAACCCGAACTCCAGACTGGGCGGTGAAAGGGGGAACTACAGGTGCGGCTGAAGTTGGGGACTGCCAATCAGGGTTTGCCAGCACCTCTGGGATTCTAGGGGCTCTACGGGCACGTCTTTGCGGTGGCTGCGACGGGGTCACTACTGCACGTGCCACCGTACCAGCTTCAACTGCCCTTCTGGTGCTCGCTACTTCACCAGGTTGTACGGCAGTGCTGGTACTAGGTCCAGGGAGGGCTGGGCTGCTGGTGTATGCCTCACCACGTAATCCGACAGCACCAGCCCCACTCTGCTGCTCTTGAAGCGGATCCTGCGCAACCTGTGGTCTAGCGACACGGGGCCGGGTACGCCTGGTGGTATCAGGGACCTCAGCCTCCTCGTCCGAACTTTGGGTCAGAGAGCCACTGCTTTCTACAGGTTCGTATTCTGACCCGCTGGATTCATCAGATGAGGGTTCCCACTCCTCATCCGACTGGGTCAGAAGCCTGTAGGCCTCTTCAGAAGAATACCCCCTGTTTGACATTTTGGGCAATTAAATTTAGGGGTATTCCCTGAGACTACCCAAGAAAAAAAAAAGCAAACCTGTCTTACAAAGGGGAGGCTAGCGAAGTACCGGAGGCCGCTGCGGTTGATTAAAAAATATCAAAACTGATTTTTTTATCGCCGCAGTGCGTGTAAAGAGATTGTGCAGTGATCAAAAAAAAATTTTTTTTTGTTACTGCGGTGGGGCGGGCGTGGGCGAACGCACGTGTGGGCGAGCAATCAGGCCTGATCGGGCAAACACTGCGTTTTGGGTGGAGGGCGAACTAAAGTGACACTAATACTATTATAGATCTGACTGATCAGTTTTGATCACTTCCAGATACTATAAAAGTACAAATGCTGATTAGCGATACGCTAATCAGCGAATAACGGACTGCGGTGCGGTGGGCTGGGCGCTAACTGATCGCTAACTACCTAACCAAGGGGCCTAAACTATACCTAAAACCTAACGGTCAATACCAGTGAAAAAAAAAAAGTGACCGTTTACACTGATCACTTTTTTCCTTTCACTAGTGATTGACAAAGGGGTGATCAAAGGGTTAATTGGGGTTCAGGGGGGTGATCTGGGGCTAAAGTGTGGTGTTGGTGCTACTCACTGTGTAGCCTGCTCCTCTGCTGGATCCAACCGACGAAAAGAACCAGCAGAGGAGCAGGGAAGCCATATAACAGATCATATTTACAAATATGATCTGTTATCTGGCGCTGTGATTGGTTTTTTTGAAAATCATCAGCTTGCCAGCCACGATCATTGGCTGGCAAGCTGATGACGAAATGGTCCCTGACTAAATGCCGGCCCGAACTGCGCATGCGCGGGCCGCATAGCGCGTCATCTCGCGAGATGACTCATATATGCGTCGTTGTGCGCAGCGCTGCCGCCTCCGGACCGCACATCTGCGTTAGGCGGTCCGGAGGCGGTTAAAAAGGTGTTCACTGTGGGGGTCACTGCTAAGGGGGCAGGGTACTGTGAGGTCACTGTCAAGGGAGTGGGGTGCTGTTAAACTCACTGTTAAAGGGGCAGGCTGCTGTGAAGGTCAAAGTTAAGGGGATGGGCTACTGTGGAGGTCAGTTAAAGGGGCGGGGTGCTGTAGAGATCACTATCTTTTAACCACACACAAACCTTTAATTAAATAGATTAAATGTACCCGTGCGAAGCCGGGTCCTTCTGCTAGTATGTATACACACACACACACACACTATAGAGGACAGTGCCATATATATATATATATATATATATATATATACACACACACACTGCAGAGGACAGTTCTGTATATATGCACTATAGAGGACAGTGTATATATTGTAGGGATCCGCTCTAGTAGACGGGGTAAGCGGACGCAGTACAGAGGCAAAAACAAGTTTGTAAAGCAAAACTTTAGTGTT
The DNA here is from genome assembly GCF_014858855.1 of Bufo gargarizans. Taxonomy (NCBI): domain Eukaryota; kingdom Metazoa; phylum Chordata; class Amphibia; order Anura; family Bufonidae; genus Bufo; species Bufo gargarizans. The sequence goes on from NC_058083.1 coordinate 2,138,148, forward strand.
TATTCACACATAAGGTAAAGCACAATACAAGTCTTTGCAGTCTTGGTGTTTGTTCACACACCCGAAAAAGTTAATAAATCAAGAAAGTCACCCTATCTCCTGGGTGTTAGTTCACACCCTGCGGGCAGTTCTGCCTCCAAGTCCATAAGCAGGCCTGTTTCCCATACACCCGGGTCTCAGCACAATCCTCAGATCCCAACACGGATCACCTCTGCGGATCCCAGCTGTCGTTACAGGCAGATAGGTGTTTCCAAAACCGCAGACTGGCACCGAGATCCAGTCCAGTGTCTGTCCCCACCAATCAGTCCAGCAGCACACACTGGGAGGAAAATCTTAGGAGTTATATAGCAAGAAGGCGGATCTCCACTGGTTTTCTGGAAATAGGTGCTCTTGCCCAATATGACTCACACTTGTCAATTATGTGAAATTTAGAAAATCTAGTAATGGAGGGCAGGCTCTCAACTTATGGGTTGATGAGAAAGTGAGATTTTATTTAGAGAACAATTTAAAATGCTAAACATTCATAAAACAGTAATATAACACTGACAATGATTTTTCAAAAGTTGATCGAAATAACTATTAATTTTATAGCAGCACCTAGGTAATTTTGTAGCAGCAATTAAACACACGACAGTATTTTTTCACGGTCCGAAAAACGGGGTTCCGTGATCCGTGTCTGTTTTCTTTCGTGTGTCTTCCTTGATTTTTGGAGGATCACCAGACCAGAAAAGTGAAAAAATAAAATAAAAATCTAAGTCAAGTTTGCCTTGAAAAAGACACGGATGACAATCTCTTGTGTGTCTCCGTGTTTTTTCACAGACCCATTGACTTGAATGGGTCCGCGAACCGTTGTCCGTCAAAAAAATAGGACAGGTCATATTTTTTTTACAGACAGGAAACACTGATCACGGACGCGGATGATAAACGGTGCATTTTCCAAGTTTTTAACGGACCCATTGAAAGTCAATGGGTCCGCAGGAAAACGGAACAACGGACACGGATGCACACAACGGTCGTGTGCATGAGGCCTAACAAAGATAATTTTGTAGCAGCAGCTTGTTACAATAATGGTTTTTGCAGCAGTTAAGTCTCTATGGTTGATTGCTGTTAGTTCATCCTTAGAACGTGCAATAAAGTCTCAGCATGTCATGGCACCGATATTTAATAATTGTGGCTGTTTAGAGATAATAACTCAATGTCTCCTTTGTTGAACTGTGCAGATGATCGCACCTTTAAGTACAGTCAAGTTTTTTTATGTGGCCAGTGGTTCCTCCGTTATATAGAAAGATGATTTTACTCACGGTTGTCCCCTAATGCGGCGTCCCGCATAGGTATTAAGCACAGGCCGACCTTTGTATGGTTCCTTTAGAAAAAATCAGATCGCAGCTGTAATGAAAAGTCAGCGTCCCTCGTGGTATGGCGGCCTCTCTGCTTGGTTCAGGTTTGCCCCTCCAGTATTCGGTTCGCTTTTATGATCAGCTGCCGGTGTTCCGTGTATATGGAAGTAGGTCAGTTTACCGTCAGTGTCTCTTTGGAGTGCTCCAGTGCTGTGATCCTCGGTTTGTATGCTTGTTCACCCAAACATGTTTCGGAGCGTAGACTCGCTCCTTCCTCAGTGGTCAAGCATACTCCACACTCTGTCATCCTTATATCTAGTTCAAGTCCATTGGAAACACCAGAATCCAATCCAGGATTATCTGTTTCATTTCTCTATATAGGGATATTCAATTGTTCCTACAGTATAGGTTGTATTAACCCTATGCTGCATCCAAATGTTGACATATAAAATATATTTAAAAAGCATACATTAAATATTTTCAAAATTTGGACACATACATATATTTTTAAAAGCATACATCATATATAATGTTATTCTCCAAAAATGTAGAAGTTCCAGTGGACTATGTGGTTATATAGGAGGAAAATACCCGTTTTCTCAGACAATACCCTTCACTGTGTCACATATATATACACACACACACACACACACACTACAGAGGACAGTACTGTATATACACACACTATAGAGGAGAATCTACTGTGTGTGTGTGTATATATATATATATATATATACACACACACACACACACACACACACACACACACACACACACAGTATAGAGGGCAGTATACTATACAGATTATATAATGTTTTGTAGGGATTGTTAAAGTCCAAACCATGCTTTATTTGGTAACTGCTGCATAATAAAAGCACCAAAGTTATGTCCTTACTTGGTGAGGTGAAGCTACAACACCAGCAAAACACAAAAACAAAACCTTCCTGTCCAGGCTCTAACTGATACAACAGGTTGTTCCTGACTCACCTAGAGATCACTGTTCACACCAGGGGAGAGATCCAACTTCATACAGCCATACAGTCCAGCAGCTTCCTGGCTGTGACCAACATAACACCTTGGTGGATCACAGTCCAACAGTCCACCTGACTGACCAAGTGATGCCTCTCTCCAGGCTTTCTTCTCTCCGGTCTCAATTCCTCTCCCACCCAAAAACGCAAACACTGAGGGTTGCTTTATTCCTCGGTGATTAATCACAGCTGGTCTTACCTCAGGCCCGGTTAAAACCTGTAGTGGACTAGGGGTGTGGACTGAGAAACTCCCACTACCAACCTGTCTCCCAGTCCACAGAAATCCAGCCCATATAACCTAAACAAACCATGTCAAGCAAGCTATATCTTGCTGAAGCAAAACATCTCTGGATTTATGTTACCTCACCCAACTAAACTGGAAAACTGAGTGAGATATACTGTACATCCCCTCCACACATCTACTGTGCACTTCACCATAAATAAATATATACCACTACTATAGAGGACAGTATACTGCTACAGATGGATCTGGATAGATTGGAGGCTTGGGCAGATAAGGTTTAACACTGACATGTAAGGATATGCACATGGGAAGGAATAATGCAAGTCACCAGTACATATCTAATGGTAAAACAGGGGGCACTGACATGGAAAAGGACTTAGGAAATCTAGTTTGCAGTAAACTTAAAGGGTATTCCAAGATTTTTATACTGATGACTTCTCCTCTGGAGAGAATCAGTATCTGATCTGTGGGGTCCGACACCCAGGACCCCCAGCAATCAGCTGTTTGAGAAGGCACTGGTGCTCCTGTGAGCGCTGCAGCCTTTTCTCTGCCTTTCTTAGGCTGTGATGACATGTTCTTGTGGCCTAGGAGCAGTACGATACCAAGTACAGTGTCTATACTTTGGTAAGGTATTTTGCTTGGTGAGCTGTGAGAAGACAGCTGCACTCACAGGAGCACCGATGTCTTCTCAAAACAGCTGATCAGCGGGGGTCCTGGGTGTAGGACCCCCACCAATCCTGGAAAGCTCTTTCATCTGTAGCAAGCAGTGTCGAACTGCTGCCAAGGCCAATAAGATGGGTTGCATCAAAAGGACATAGATGCATGTCAAGAGTTCTCTTGACCCTTTTTCTGGAACACTTTGGCGAAATGGCCATAGCAGGGATTCCACAACCAAATTAATGTAACACAGAGCTTTTAATGTGCTTGAAAGGAAGACTAGAAGGATAAGGCTACCGTATATTATGCCACTCCACACCATAATCCTGGGATCAAGACCGATGTGACATTCCCCTGTGAAAATCTCTTTTTTTGGTGATGGCCATGTGGTCTCCAGACCAATCTCCTGCTCTCAGTGCATTCGAGGCAAAAGCAGCACTCATTTCTGACCTCCTTTCCAGCCTTCATTGCGGTCATCATTTTATAGCAGTAGCATGAGGTCAATGACCATTTACACAAAACCAAAGGCCATAGATTCCCACTTTAGACCCACCAATACCCTTATGAAAACATAACATTTACTTTAACTTTTAAAATAATTAGACCCCATCCAATGCTCTAAAAATGATCAGGTAACCACCAGATTAGGACTATTCGGAAGATAAAGGATAAGCGTTGCTGATGTACAGGGATGGGATTAACACTGATTGGTCGATCCCCATATACAAGGTCCTCATTTATTATTTTGGATTTTATTAGTTCCGTTATTCAAAAGATACCATGTCCTAGAGGGTACTTGGTAACAAATGCAGTCGATCAATCGATTTCTTCACCCTTCACTGCTCCCATCTGTCATTGATTTTCACTATACGGCAGGACGCCCAGTTCTATGACTTAGCTGACACCTTCACCCTTAATGTGCTCTGCATGGATAAGATATGGGGTAATTAATGCCTTCATTAGAATGGCTGATTGATATTTAAACCGTTAAGAACCTGATGGAAATAGAGCGCGGTGTGTGGGCGGGATAGATTTCATTGTTATGCTCTTTGGCACAGATTTATTTTGCTTCCTTCAGTTTCCAAAGTGTGATGATTCAGAATCGGGAAATGACCTGATGTAATAGATCTCTCTAGTCAATGTTTCCAATTTCATACACACAGTGGTGGACTCAAAGGTGGATTTACACAGCCCAATATTTAGACTGATTATCTGGAACTCGTTCCCGATTATCTGGCCATCTAAAGGTGCCACAGATCACCCGATGAACTAGCAAAACCCAAGGCTTGTTGAAAATTCAAGGCCATTGTCAAATCCCAAGGCTTGTTGAAAATTTGCATCTTGACTGATAGGAGTCACTTCCAATGGTTGGCGACGTGTGTGTGTGTGTTTTTTTTTAAACACTTTTTGTAGTGAGCCACGAGTCTTTCAATTCTTCTTTTGAGGGATTTCCATCCTTTATCCCTTGCAGAAGTCTTCCAGTTCTGAGATTCCTGGGCTGCCTTGCATGCTCTGCTCTTTTGAGGTCTATCCACAGATTTTCAATGATGTTCAGAGCAGGGTACTGAGGACCATGCATGGTAAAAACTTCTTTTTATGCCTTTTGAGTTAGTTTCAGGTTACCATTTCCTCAGTTTGAAATGTAATTAGCAGTTAACAGAAACCTGGAGGTAAAGAGAATGTTTGTACTCGATGTGTGGGGCATCTCGTATTAGTGTCCGGAAATAGTCAGCCAGCATGGACAGATTCCAGTAGCCTTTAACGCTTTTCCATCGTGGCAATGTCTTGGAGAAACCACTCGCCATGTTCATCACTTACTGCACCAAAGAAAATAGATTCAATTACATGTTTTACTGCATCTCTTTGTAAGCTTTCAGAAGGTTGGCCACCAGTTTGATGTAGTTTGGTGCTCGTCCACAACTTGTGCCACATTTTCATGTCCTGGAGTCAACTGCTGATGGATCCCCAGTTCTTCTGAGTGTAAAATTAGTCTCTTTATCACAGTTGTCCCATCTGCAAATGAAACAGTATTTGTTATATCCGAGCTGCATTCCAAGCCGCATCGCCACTACTTTGAAATCTCCACAGATGTTGTAGTTGCTATACTTGATGTGTTTCCACAATAGTTCCATGTTCTCTTTTGTTTTCTTCATGTGTGCAGCATAACCAATAGGTACTGGAGGATAGACCTCACCATTGTGTAACAAGACAGTCTTGAGCCTTGGCAATAAAGATAGGGGTGAACTGGAAACTTAAAGGGAAACCGAAAATGACGGGATGAGCGAATCGACTTCGGATGAAACATCTGAAGCTGATTCACATAATACGTAGTTTCGATACTGCTTGTACAGTATTAGAATGTATTGGCTCAGATGAGACAAAGTTATGTAGACTTTGCATAATAAATTCATTTCTACTGTAAAAAAACATTTCCTGAACTCTGGTTCGGTTCCAAGATACCACTTGGAACCAATCCCCAGTTCAGGAAATGTTTTTTTTTTTTTTTTTTTTTTTTTTTTTTAGAATTTCTGATTACTTTTATTTTTTTATTTTCCATATAACACATTTAAACAAAAAACATAATAAAATCCTGTTGTTTTTGCACTGGCCACTAAGCCAGAAAATTGGTGCCACTTCTTGGTCTGTACCGATCACTTTCCTGCAGTTATATATTCTTGTAATCCTGCTTGTAATGAGATGGAGATATCGCCTCCGTGTATAGATCCACCATTCACAATAGTTGATTGTCAGAGCTTATCTAGTCTTTCCTTCTACAATGTCCTCTGCACAGGTCACAGAGCATGCCTAGAAAACTCTCCCATAGAAGTCAATGAGTTCCCCTCCTGACCATTGTGTCTATAGACCATGGGGCTGCCATAAAGCTATTTTTTTTTTAATGCTTTGTAAACAAAATGCTGCCCCCCTTGCCGCAGTGTTCAACGGCATCACTGTCCTGCAGTTAATGGCCAGGTGCATGAGTACCTGATACTCCTAGCATTAATTACTTTTGAAGAGGGCACGGTTGACTCCTGGGCATTGGCCCACCTGCAAATTTCCCTGTAGGGTCTATGGCCAATCTGCCTGTGAATGAAGAGATGCCACAGTGTTGGCTCATGCTCACAACCCAAAGCTGCGAACAACCCATCATTGTGGTTGTCCACCTGTGTAAAAAACGTTGTCAAGTCATCTCTACGGGTTCGAAAGACAAACTTTCGTACCAGTTGACGACAAATGCCATCCTTGAAGTCTTGAGCCCAGTAACTTTTTTTTTTTTTTTTTTTGTCCCTGACAGTCATTTATTTCTGACCAGAAGAAAAGGACACAATAGATCAGGGATGGCCAACCTGCGGCTCTCCAGCTGTTGCAAAACTATAACTACCAGACTGCCTACAGCTATCCACTTAGGGCATGGTGAGAATTGTAGTTTTACAACAGATGGAGAGCCGCAGGTTGGCCATCCCTGCAATAGATGATGATGATGATGATGGTAAAAAGGGTTCCTTTATTGTAGGAGTTGAATAAAGATTACATACAACAGGACACATAATACCAACACTTCAGATGGAGTCCTAACTGCATCCAGAATGTAGTACTTAGTAAATGAAGTAAAACAAAACACAACATCCCGGCCAACACCTCGCCTGGGAAGCCTATTTTCAGCTTAAAGGGATTCTGTCACCTCCCCTAAGCCCAAAAACTATTTTAAAGCAGCCATGCAGCACAGCTTACCTGGATTAGGCTGTGCTCTTTTATCTTGCAATCCGTCCAGCAGTTACTGCAAAAAACGACTTTTATTGATATGCAAATGTGTCCTGAAGGTGCCCAGAGGGGCGTTTTGTTCTTCTTAGTGAGCCCAGTACCGCCCCTCTTACAGTGCCCAGCCCGCCTTCCTTGCACTGTCTAACCGCCCCCAGCCTGCCACAGCCTCTCCTCCCCCTCCCTCACGCCGAACGAACTCTCGCACAGGCGCAGTACCCACTGAGGGCTGCGCCTGTGCGATCAGCAGGAGACTGAGGGCAGGAGCTTCATCCTCGTCACTGGGCATGCGCCGAGCCCAGTGACGAGGATCAGCAGCTCGCTCTTCCCTCAGTCAGCAGGGAAGAGCGAGCATCGGATGTCACTGGGCTCGGCGCATGCCCAGTGACGAGGATGAAGCTCCTGCCCTCAGTCTCCTGCTGATCGCACAGGCGCAGCCCTCAGTGGGTACTGCGCCTGTGCGAGAGTTCGTTCGGCGTGAGGGAGGGGGAGGAGAGGCTGTGGCAGGCTGGGGGCGGTTAGACAGTGCAAGGAAGGCGGGCTGGGCACTGTAAGAGGGGCGGTACTGGGCTCACTAAGAAGAACAAAACGCCCCTCTGGGCACCTTCAGGACACATTTGCATATGAATAAAAGTCGTTTTTTGCAGTAACTGCTGGACGGATTGCAAGATAAAAGAGCACAGCCTAATCCAGGTAAGCTGTGCTTCATGGCTGCTTTAAAATCGTTTTTTGGCTTAGGGGAGGTGACGGAATCCCTTTAAAGGGTTGCTGTCACCTGAAAAATGGGTATTAAGCTGGCTGACATTAGCGATGTTGTAATGTCAGCTGAACATAACTATATTAGTGCCATCTCACTGCCTGCCGCCGTTATTGAGAAAAACAAACCTTTATAATATGCTAATTAGCCTCTATGAGCGGGGGGGGGGGCATTGCCCCTTTTCCTAGAGGCTCCGTTCTCCCACCTCTGGCCTCGCCCTGCTACACTAGATTGACAGGGCCAGGCAGCGTTGGTCTCCTACCTCCGGCCCTGTCTACAGTGTAAATCTCATGCCGTTCAGTATTCGGTGCAGGCGCAGTGAGGAAGCTGGTAGCCGGTGAGCGCCCTTCACTCGCTGCACCTGCGCAGAATACTAAACGGCGTGAGATTTACACTGCAGACAGGGCCGGAGGTAGGAGACAAACGCTGCCTGGCCCTGTCAATCTAGTGTAGCAGGGCGAGCCCAGAGGTGGGAGAACGAAGCCTCTAGGAGCAGGAACAATGCCCCCCCCCCCCTTCCCGCGCTCCTAGAGGCTAATTGGCATATTATAAAAGTTAGTTTTTCTCAATAATGACGGCAGGCAGTGAGATGTAGGGCTGCAACGATTAATCGATGTAATCGATTATATTCGATAACTGGATTCGTTGTCGACGAATCCAGTTATCGAATAATCGCCGATTCGTTGCTATGCGGGCGGGCGGTCGCTGCATCTTTATTTTACCTTTTTATAATGACGCTCCTGTAACAGCCAGGCAGAGCGGATGGCGGCGTAACGTCACTCACTCACGTGACACGCCTGCTCCGCCTCCTTCATTCATGAAGTGGGCGGAGCAGGTGCGTCACGTGAGTGAGTGACGTTACGCCACCGTCCGCTCTGCCTGGCTGTTACAGGAGCGTCATTGTAAAAAGGTAAAATAAAGATGCAGTGATTAGTCCGACTTATAAGCATCGGGGCTGTTATGGGGAGGGGGGAGGATCTGTCTATGGCACTGCTATGGGGAGGGGGGTCTGTGTATAGCACTGCTATGGGGAGGATCTGTCTATGGCACTGCTATGGGGAGGGGGGTCTGTGTATAGCACTGCTATGGGGAGGATCTGTCTATGGCACTGCTATGGGGAGGGGGGTCTGTGTATAGCACTGCTATGGGGAGGAGGGGGGGTCTGTGCACTGTTATGAGGAAAGGGATCTGTGCACTGTTATGCCCATAACAGTGCACATATCCCCCTCTCCATAACAGCGCCACCCAGGGGCGTAGCGAAAAGCTCATGGGCCCTGGTGCAAGAGTTCAGCTTGGGCCTCAGTGCTTGTTGGCAGGGGAGCACATATCCTTCCTGCTGCCTGAGGCAAACATTGAAAGGGCACCCCTATCATGCCAAATTCTTAACCTAACCCCTTCCCTCCAGCCAGAGGTGTAAATTGACCAGTATGCACTTTCTATAATGCCAGTGTCTTATGTGGCACAAGGGTCTTTGGGCCCCCTCAGGCTCCTGGGCCCGGTAGCGACTGCTACCTCTGCACCCCCTATAGCTACGCCCCTGGGCACCCCCTATAGCTACGCCCCTGGCGCCACCCACAGATCCCCCTCTCCATAACAGCACCACCCACAGATCCCCCTCTCCATAACTGCGCCACCCACAGATCCCCTCTCCATAACTGCGCCGCCCACAGATCCCCCTCTCATAACAGCGCCACCCACGGATCCCCCTCTCCATAACTGCGCCGCCCACAGATCCCCCTCTCCATAACTGCGCCGCCCACAGATCCCCCTCTCCATAACTGCGCCGCCCACAGATCCCCCTCTCCATAACAGCACCACCCACAGATCCCCCTCTCCATAACTGCGCCGCCCACAGATCCCCCTCTCCATAACTGCGCCGCCCACAGATCCCCCTCTCCATAACTGCGCCGCCCACAGATCCCCCTCTCCATAACTGCGCCGTCCACAGATCCCCCTCTCCATAACTACGCCGTCCACAGATCCCCCTCTCCATAACTACGCCGTCCACAGATCCCCCTCTACATAACTGCGCCGTCCACAGATCCCCCTCTCCATAACTGCGCCGTCCACAGATCCCCCTCTCCATAACTGCGCCGTCCACAGATCCCCCTCTCCATAACTACGCCGTCCACAGATCCCCCTCTCCATAACTACGCCGTCCACAGATCCCCCTCTCCATAACTGCGCCGTCCACAGATCCCCCTCTCCATAACTACGCCGTCCACAGATCCCCCTCTCCATAACTACGCCGTCCACAGATCCCCCTCTCCATAACTACGCCGTCCACAGATCCCCCATAACTGCGCCGTCCACAGATCCCCCATAACTGCGCCGTCCACAGATCCCCCATAACTGCGCCGTCCACAGATCCCCCATAATAGTGTCGTCCACAGATCCCCCATAATAGTGTCGTCCACAGATCCCCCATAATAGTGTCGTCCACAATTTGTTTTAATATGGCCTTTGAACATCATTTTTCAAGTAAGATCATATAAACCTCTCTGTTTTGTAATTTTGTTGTTTTTCCCGATTAATCGTAGAAATTAATCGGCAACTAATCGATTATTCAAATAATCGTTAGCTGCAGCCCTAGTGAGATGGCACTAATATAGTCATGTTCAGCTGACATTAGTGATGTGTTAATGTCTGCCAGCTTAATACCCATTTTTCAGGTGACAGAAAGCCTTTAATATTTAAGTTTATTAAGGCCAGATCATCCATGACCACTGGCCAGGTGACCAAATGACCTAAGTAAATTTTAACCAGGTAGAATATGTTATCTGCCTGGTGGAATGTGCTGAATGACCAACTGTATTTACCTTCCCAGGAATACATTCAGGATTATATGAAACCAACAGAACACTTAAATGATTAACGACATAAAAGTGCACTAGCATTAGACAAGTGGCCTTCACAGCTCAGTGGAGGTCCTCTATATGCTGACTAGCTAAGTCACTGCATTCACTTCATTAAAAGGCTAATAATTAAAGATAATAAGAGTAATAATTAAAGGGGAAGGAACCAATAAGAATAACTTACTGTGATGTGATTTACCAGACGTATGTGTCACCACCCCATGTCACCACCCATTCCCATGGACCTCATCGGCTGCTACATCGTGGCTCTGTGGCTATTGTACTGGAAGAGTGTCATCATGTGGCACTGGTCATTTAGCTGATGGGAGATTGGGATATTCAGTGGATTTCTTTTTAGAAGAAAAACCAGAGACATTGGTAAGACAGAAGTAGCCATCAGTCATGTAATTCTTGTTATTGGGCCAGCGATTGGCATTGACGTGCAAGCATCCCTCAGCCAAGCTCTAAAGTTGGGTTTACACATCCCGATGTAACAGCCAATTGGCGGGAAGGAAGCGTTCCTTCCTGACAGTCGGCTGCTCGTTCAGTGATGGAGACACATACATGCAGCGATCTCCTTCACAGTATGAGGATGAGGGATCGCTATCGCTCATCCCTCTACGGAATCACTGTTTCTGGGCAGCAGAACGTGCGGTCTAAATAGTGATCTGCTGCCGAGAAACGAGGATTCTGTATGGGAACAAGCGATCCCTTGTCCTCATACTGTGAAGAAACGATAATTGGTGTGGCAGTACGAATGGCTGGATCACTAAGTGAACAAACGTTTTGCTAGTTCATCAGGCGATCGGCACATTTAGACAGGCAGATTGTCGGGAACGTTTATTCCGGACAATCTGCCCCAATATCGGGCAGTGTAAATCCACCATAAGATCTACAGCAGAATTTTCACTGCAGATGTGAGGAGCCCAGGCTTCATCGCTGATCTCACATCCAAAGTACATCTCATCGGCTTCCATAATCGGAGCTACCATGGTGCGTCCTTGAGGTTTGTACTCGCCACAAATGTAACCTAATGCATCGTGGCTGATGCGACGCTGGCAGCACATTATAGCTACCGGTATATCGCATCGTCCTGTAGCGGTTTAGAAGTGCTTAGATTTTAGGTAACCTGCATGTACAGCTCTGGCTATGCCTTAGAACCAGAGTATCAACATATACAAGCAAACTGGTACCAGTCTGATGATGGCACATGTGTGCCAGCTGCTTCTATAGCCTCTGCAAACAGCTGCCGGGACTGCCTAGACATGTCCATTAGCAATTTGACTGATGTCGTGCAAATTCAATCCATTACAAGGACTGCGTGCCTGGACAAATGAAAGACCTCATATATACGGACTGAACGAAAATATGACGTTAAAACTGAAGATTTAATTAAAAAAAGGTACATGAGAGGAAAGTTTTGAGGTGATTTTTTTATTTTTATATTAGCAGCTCAAAGTACATAAGCTACACCCTAAAATGTAAAAAAAGGGAACGCTGTGTCGATCAGAGATGCATGAGCCATATGGAGGTTTTTCTGTAGGATTCTATACGTGGCACGTTCCATTGGATGTCATATGTTCAGAGTTAAAGGGGTTTTCCGAGACTTTATAACTGATGTCCTCTGGATGGGTAATCAGTATATAAGTGGTGGGGGTCTGACACCCGGGACCCCTGCCAATCAGCTATTCGAGAAGGCCCTTTCGCAGCTTTTCCTGACACGTTCATCAGTCACGTGGCCTAGGAGCAGCTCAGTCCCATAGAAGTTAATGGGGTTGAGCGTGATACCAAGCGCAACCGCCATACAATGTACTGCGCTGTGCTTGGATAAGCGTGTAGGAGGCAGCGGAGCTCACAGGAGAGCCGGTCCCTTCTCAAACAGCTGATCGGTGGGGGTCCCAGGTGTTGGACCCCTAGTGATCAGATACTGAGGACTTATCCAAAGCATAGGTCGTCAGTTATTAAATTCCGGACAATCCTTTTTAAAGAAGAACATTTTTCTAGAGGACAAAAGCTCCTTATGAATGGTAACATGGCATGCAATGTCCCTACAGCTTCATGGTACATGACTGCCACCATACAGCCTCCTACACATGCCCGCACAGAATGCCTCAGGCTTAATAGTCTAACTCTATGGCTCTTAGATTTCTTTTCAGTGAGTGCAGAGTTTCTGAACAGTGTATAATGGAGCCACTAAAAGGCAGATGAATGTCTTAGCATGTGACATACAAATGGTATGTGTGAATCCTCAATATCACATGGACTCTGTGCTTTGTCAGGTCTATTCATCTGATGCGTAGACCTGAGGAAGTATGTGGTCTGCATGCAAAACACACTGGGGTAGATTTATCAAAACTGGCTTAGTTGCCCCTAGCAAGCAATCAAATTTTACCTTTCATATTTCGGAGCTCCTTTGGAAAATAAAAAGTGGAATCTGATTGGCTACTATGGGCAACTAAGCCAGTTTTCACTTACACAAGTTTTATCCAGATGTGCCCCCTTCAAAGTAGTTATGTCCAGATATGTGTCCCCTTCACAGCAGTTATGTCCACATATATTCCCCCCTTCCCAGTAGCCATGGCCAGATATGTGCCCCCTCACAGGAGTAAAAAAAACAGTAAATACTCACCTAGTTCCTCTGATGATCATCACGGCTCAACCTGCACTCCCCAGCAGCAAGCAGAATACTGTCACACATTGTACTGTGTAGGGGGAGCAGAGGCTGATTCCCAGGCCTGCACCACTCCTCCTATACCGTCCAGCAGAGGGATGTCCGCCCGCATCCTGCTGTGGAGCGTTGGAACCTGAGCTGAACAGTGAAGCGGGGAGCAGATGGCTCCATTACAAACAACTGTCTCTGTGCACTATGGATGCAGAGACAGCTGAGAGCAGGACATACCTCAGCCATTCCAGGACAGCCACCGAAATGCAGAACTGTACCCCCGAATCCAGGGTGGTTGGGAGGTATGCTGTACAGGACAGAGCCTGCAGACAGATCAGGGCTTTTTATGACAATTGGTCCATATGGAGATTCAAGGGGAAAGTAGATGAAGGCAGCAAATGTAACAGCTGTCCACCCTCTCCATGGAACTCTGCTTAGGATTGCTGTACTATTAGGATGCTATCCTTATCCCACTGGTATGGCTGCAGCGCTCCAGGAGGAGTTTAGGCACTCAGTCTCAAGACCTTGTATGTTTCTGGGCCTTGATCCCAACCAGCAGGTGTTTGGTGTAGTAAGTTCTGTGGAATGGAGCTTTGAAGCCCCTTCAGTATCTAATCCAGGCCTGTGTATTGCTTGAGATTAGCACGTAATTCTACTATAGTTATCATTCTTCTCCTGCTCATGTTTTGATCTAGGAGTGGTTATCCTATACCCATGCAAGTCAGATTAAACCTGAATATAGGACTATACAGCTGGATGTAATTAAAGGCTATGTACACCTTTTTGTAGTAAATTTTTGTTTATGATTGCATTTTACTCATTTTTGGCAAAACATTTTTTTTTTCAATTGGCCTTTATTAAAAATATTGAGCCTCTCTGTGACTGGTACTTTCACTCTCACTTTGTGCCGGTCTTCTAATAATCCTTCTCTAAACTACTGAGAGGTCATAAACACTAATTTAAGCCACATTCTTATCAGTAAGATAAGAACTGAGCTATAATGAGTGTTTATAATGTGAGAGCAGAGATAAAGAGTCTGTCTGCTCCCCAGATGACGGAAAAGACAAAAAATCCACAGGCTGCTGCTAGAGCATCTCAGCTCTGTACACAAAAAAGGATTCTATATTTTTAATAAAGGCCAATTGAAAAAAAAAAAGATTTTTAGCTCAAAATAAGTACATTGCAATAATAAAAAAAAATGCTATAGCCTGCGTTCAACAAGTAGATTGAGTACTTGCTAAGGGCTGATTCGTATGGCAGTGATTGGCCCTGGAATCACTCATCATGTTGGTACTGTACATTAGACTCGCCATAAAATAGGAACTGACTGCATCATAAATCTCAGAGCCACGGTCGGTTCAGGAGATTAACTGGCTAGGTTTCCTGCACAGCCATATGATTCCGCTCTAAGAACCTCCTCAGAACTTTCTATCTTTTTTTTTTTTACCCCCCAAGGGTTCTTCATTTGACATGGTATAATTTTTGTTTAATATGGTATCATGTTAGAGGTAGTGGGATTCGTTTTTAGTTATGAACAGACTTTTCTGGCTTGCGCTGTCTGCGTCACGTTTGAGCTTCGCACCTCTGATGCTCGTGCTTCGTGTCTCTAAGTTTTGGCCTATAGCCCCTGGGCTTACTGGATGGAAGACATTTTCATGTGGCTGGCTGGAAGCGTAAAGCAACTGTGAAAAATGTCAATCTACACTACATCATAGTGGCAGAAAGAGTCTTGTGTTCTAAGATAAGTATGCAGTACTGGAGTTTTGATACTTCAGGTTGTTGACTTTAGGCGTTAACACGCCCTTTAGTTTAAGTCTCTCACTAAATTTAGCTTTTTGATATATCTCGGGTCTGCTTTCATGGAGATGACTAGGGAAATGTTCAATTACACTTACCGGGGATTGGGTTTCCTGGAAGTCTCCATGACAGAACCCATAGTTTCTCACCCTATGTCTCTCTTTTTGGGTTTGAGTATTATTATTTGAATATCTTCTGCCTTGGAGGTTCTTGGTAAATCACTGAAGGTGGAGGCCAGATTGGGGCCTTTTAACCCCTCAGCATGTATTTTTCCTGTCTCATCAGGGTAGGGTGAATTCAGATGTGATCTCATAGAGACTTCAATGTAAGTGTACTGTAATTACTCATTTATTCACACGGCTCCCTGCCTGGGGAAAAATGGGTTGATTCTTGCCTGAGGGAGTCATGAGGACTCGTATGAAATTTCACTGTGGTAGGGAGGAAAGCTACTTTTCTGTATTTAGTGGTGTACAATTTCTTTTTTATTGTTCTGTGATATCTTTTTTGTAAGAGAGCCAAAAAGCTGGTCATAGCCAGTTCTTAAAAAAAAACAAAGAAAACTTGGCATGAACTTCTACATGTGCCTTCGGCTGTGTGCCCTTCTACACTAGAACACGACAATCACATTAATCCGATTACAACAGTTACAGAGAGTGCAATGGCCATGTACAAGACAAAAAAAAGCGTCTGATATGTGGAGAAAGGGAATGTTTTTACAATCTTTATTATCCTTGTATGCACTAGTCATTTTTGGAAGACATGTAACAATAGTTATGCCTTATTGTGGTTTTAAACAGCAGAAGTAAGCTCTAGCCTCTAGCCCTCGTGTATTCTTTCAATGTTTGCTTATAAACCTCAACAGGTAAAGCAGACGCCAAATAGAAAACCTGTAATGATCTTTTCCTAAAGGGTCACCATGAAGCACTATTCATACCGAAAAATATACTGTATATATTTCATTTTATTACAGTTGTAACCTCTAGATCAAACAATTGTGTCTCATAAATGCAATGAAGGTCTTGATTGTATCTTCACATGTTTCTCAAAAACCTTATTTTTGCATTTTTCTTTTTAGCACCCCAGATCGTGGTTCAACCAATTTCAAAATGGCTACACGAATGTTTGAGAATAAAGAGCATGCATCCTATTATCAAAAGTACAGGTTTTCTCCACCACAAGAGATACAAGACATGATCTTCAGCTATGTTCAGGAAAAGGTAAGGAACAATATCGGTAATAAAAATCTTACTTGCTTCAGGGCTATAATCCCTGACAAGTAGAGCAGAGAGGAGGATGAGGCAGCTCTTTGGCTCAGTGTTTTGAAGTAACTTCCTCCTATGTGATTAGGACAGGTTTTGAGTGTACTAATAGGATGGCGGCCATTTTATTTCCCCTGATGATTGCTTCCTAGACAAAACGAACCATTATAACTAATGATAGATATTTGGAATATATTTATAATAAAGTAATATTTAAGTATTTAATTCCTGGAGAAACCCTTTAAGGGCATGTATGCGTTTTTTACCTGGGGTGCTCAGCCACAAAAGGATTCAGCATATATTTATCAGCTTAAAGATGTAGGGGGTACGATTCACTGTTAATAATCTGGATATCTTGCTGGTTTTTCTTCTTGTTTTTTTTTTTTTTTAATCTCCGGCTGTATAGTTCTAGAGCAGAATATACTAATCAACAGTTTACAGGTGATCAGGATGGGATGTCTTGGGTGATGTTAAGCTTGGAGGACAGAGAGGACCTGGAGGCTCCATTGTCTTTAAAGGGGTATTGCAAATGTGAAATGTAAGAAGTAGTGATGAGCAGACAGTGGATGTTCGGATTTGGCAAAACTTGTATTTCAAAGTTCGGTTCAGGTCCCGAACTTGACCCCAAATAACCAACCCCATCGAAGTCAATAGGGACCCGAACTCTGGGGCTGAAAAAGTCATAGAAAGGGCTAGAGGGCTGCAAAAGAATGCAACATGGTGGTAAGAGCAGTACAATTGCCCTACAAACAAATGTGGATTGGGAAATTACTTAAAATAACATAAAATACATAACAATTAAAAAATTATAATTTTGAACCAGGAGTCAGAGGTCCAAGTGGAGTAGAAAGTTGAGGAGACTGTGGACGCCACGTCCACAGTCTCCTCAACTTTCTACTCCACTTGGACCTCTGACTCCTGGTTCAAAATTATAATTTTTTAATTTTTATGTTATTTGTGTAGGTGGAAGAGGCAGAGGAGGTAGCTAATATATATTTTTTTTTTTCTTCCTTTTCTGCTTTTTTTTTTTTTTTTTTTTTTTTTTTTTTTTGTGGAAGACCCAAAACATTGGGAAATGGCACATTGCCTGAACTGCCACGCCAGGGAACTCCTTTGGAGCTAGCTTTGGTGTGCTCTGTTCTTTCGGTGCGGTGGGCAGTAGCAGGCGCTGCCTGACCCCCCCACCTCTTCCTCTGAACTGCACACATCACTGGCATGACCTGGATGCCATGTGAGGTCCTTGTCCTCTTCCACCCACTCCTGCACACTGCAGAAAGCTGCAGCTGTTGATGCCTGTGTTTCTTCATCATCATCATGAGGACGTGCTGCGGTGGTTCTCTCACGTCCTCATCCTCAAACATAAGTGGTTGGACATCAGTGCACTCAATCCCTTCCACTTCTGGGGCAGCGCTATGTGGATGGCTGACGGAACTCCCGCCAGCAGAGCCATCAAAAAGCAGAAGTGACTGCTGACTGACTTGGGGCTCAGATTGCTTGGCTGATGTTGCAAGGAGTTAAGATGGAAGACAGATGCCTGTGGGCCGCCGGTGCCAACTCTGCACTTTTGACCAGTGGCCTGGGTGGAAGACAATGTGGAGGCCATCCAATTTACTACCGCCTCTACTTGTTCTGGTATCACTATTCTTAGAGCGGTATTCAGGACTACAAAATGACGCAGAACGTCCTGTCGCCTCTGTGCACCAGAAGAAGGTGTTTCATTTGGACGCTTAGCTGGCACAGATCGACAAACTTCTCTGGGCAGGAGCTCCAACACCACTAAGGCTACTTTAACACTTGCACTAGCAGGGTCCGAGAGGCAGCCGGACAAAAACTACAACATGCACGGCTGTTAAGGGGTAATGTGGATAATGGGTACAACAGACAGCATAGGATAACAGTCTAGGCCTGAAAACTAGTGAGGGAGAGATGGTTACCTCCTAGCAATCCCTGAGTCTCTCCCTGACTCCTAACAATATGTGCAGGCCTTAATGGTGGACGAACACATACACACGAACCTGGACCCTGCTAATACTGTAGCAAACCCTAGGAGACTGCCAGCACCTGTCCACAGTGAAGCGGCCAGCGTCTCCTTGAGACCTAGACTGACACAAACAACATAGAGCAAAAGCAGAACTTAGCTTGGGAAGAGTGAGGAACAAGGGATCCACAAACAACCAGCGGGAACTCCAAAAGGAAATATCAACCGCACGGTGAGAAGTCAGAGGCAGACTAAAATAGAGCCTCTAACCAGCAAACGAGCAGAAACTGTGAAGAGGTGGGATCCCGCCCACAACAATAAACAGAAGTTAACACCTAGAACCTGTCAGACTCGCATGCTGCAAGTTTCTGATCTTCTTAGATCTTTTACAGGGCAGGCAGTGACAGTACCCCCCCCCCCTTCTACGGGTGACCTCCGGGCACCCAGGATCGACCTTATCTAAGTGCGCCCTGTGAAAGGCCTTAAGAAGGTGACTAGTACTGATATCAGTCGCTGGAACCCACGTTCTTTCCTCTGGACCGTAACCCTTCCAATGTACGAGGTACTGAAGGGACCCACGAAGAACACGTGAGTTAAATATTCTGGAGATCTGAAACTCCAGATTACTATCTACCAAGACAGGGGGAGGTGGCAAGGGAGATGGTTCAGCAGATTCCACATTTTTTTTTCAACAACGACCTGTGGAACACATTATGGATCTTCCAAGTCTGCGGAAGTTCGAAACGAAACACAACAGGGTTAACAATGGCAGAGATCTTGTAAGGACCAATTAATCTTTGGCCCAACTTCCAGGAGGGTACCTTCAACTTAATGTTCTTAGTGGACAACCACACCAAATCACCCACACACATGTCCGAACCAGTCATGCGTCTCTTGTCAGCCATCCGTTTATATCTTTCTTTGAACCATTTTTTTCAAATTGGTTTGAATCTTCCGCCAGATAGATGACAATGAGGAAGATAATCTTTCCTCTTCAGTTATACCCGAGAATTCAGTACCTGAAAATGTACCAAACTGAGCATGAAACCCATATGCACCAAAAAATGGTGACTTATCAGTGGACTCCTGTCTACGGTTATTTAAAGCAAACCCCAAAAAGACCATTCCTCCTGATTCTCAGACAAAACACCTCAAATAAGTCTCCAGATTCTGGTTAGTGCGTTCCATTTGTCGGTTTCACTGGGGATGGAAAGCTGAAGAGAAGAACAACTGAACTCCCAGATGAGAACAGAATGCCCTCCAGAACCTGGAAACAAATTGCGTCCCCCTATCCGACACCACATCAGAGGGAATGCCGTGTAATTTAACGATGTTATCAACAAACACTTGTGCGAGAGTTTTGGCATTAGGCAAACCTGATATAAAATGCGCCATCTTACTGAAGCTATCCACCACCACTAAAATCAGTCTTCCCAGAAGAACTAGGCATATCAGTGATGAAGTCCATGGAGAAATGCATCCAGGGATGGGATGGACAAAGGATGAAGAGATCCTGAAGGCCGAGTATGCGGCACCTTGGCACGTGCGCAGGTCTCAAGCTGTCACATAACCCTCACTTTTACGTAAACCTGACCACCAGACTCCGGGAAATGAGACCCACCGTGGATCTACTCCCAGGGTGCCCAAAAAGTACGGTATCATGATGTTCCTTGAACACTTTGCGTCGAAGGCCAGAAGGAACAAATAACCTCCCTGGGGGACAGGAATCGGGTGCCTCATCCAACACCTCCGCCTCAAGTTCAGGATACGGAGCAGATACCACCACCCCATCAGCCAAAATTGGAGCAGGGTGCTCCGAATCTCCCCCTTCAGGGAAGCTACGCAACAAAGCATCCACCTTGACGTTTTTGACCCCAGGGCGATAAGTGACCACAAAATTAAACCTAGTAAAAAATCAATGACCATCTGGCCTGCCTTGGATTCAGACGCTTCACCGATTGTAAGTAAGCCAGATTCTTATGATCAGTAATTACAGTAATGGGATGGATCGCTCCTTCTAACCAATGACGGCATTCTTCAAAAGCCAATTTTGATTTTTTTAGAAAAGAAGGCACAAGGGTGCCCTGTGACAAAACTGCTCCGACTCCCACTTCTGACCCATCCACCTCCACGGTTGTGACACATCGGGTTGCACCAGAATGGAAAAAGCAGCAAAACACTTCTTTATAGTAGAAAAGGCATGCAATGCCTCATCATACCAGACTCAGACCAGACTCAGAAGTCAACACCTTTCTTGGTCATATCGGTCAAAGGCTTAACAACAGTAGAATAATTCAGGATACATTTTAGTATTTGGTAAACCCCCAAAAACCACATCAGCGCTTTTTGATTCTCAGGTCGATCCCAGTCCAATACCGCACAGACCTATCTGGATCTATATGAAAACCTGAGGCCGAAAGCAGGTAACCCAGGAACTGCAGCTCCCGGAACGCAAACACACATTTTTCCAACTTCGCATACAACTTATTCTCCCGGAGGATCAGTAATACTTGTCTTAAACGATCCTGATGACTCACCATATCGGGTGAGTAAATTAGTATGTCATCGATGTATAGAACAACAAACCTACCCACCAAGTGATGAAAAATGTAATTGATAAAGTGCTGAAAGACCGCCGGAGCATTAGTCAACCCAAAAGGCATTACCAAGTTCTCAAAGTGACCCTCAGGGGTATTGAAGGCAGTCTTCCATTCGTCCCCTTCCCTGATTCTTATCAGATTATATGCCCCCCCCCCTTAAATCCAACTTGGAGAACACCTTGGCTCCGACAATCTTTAATCAAATAAGTCCGGAATTAAGGGAAGGGGGTACGGATCACGGACAGTGATCAGTGATGAGATTGAGCTCACGGAAGTCTAAACATGGTCTAGTCTAAGGGTCCCATACCTCTTGGTAATATACCGTATTTTCCGGCGTATAAGACGACCCCCAATTTTTTCATTTAAAATCTAGGGTTTGGGCTATACTCCCTGTATAAGACTACCCCTGCCTTCCCAGCCCTCCCTGTCTCCAAGACTATCCTCTCCAGTCCAGGGAACTGACCATGGCAGCCAGGGCTTCAGTAGCATCCTGGCTGCCATGGTAACCTATCTTTTTTTTTTTTTTCACATTCCCAGTTTCCCACATAGGAACTACTAGGGGCTGGGTAAAGATGGTGGGTCCATTGCCATGGGGGATCTGTGGATGGCACTGTTATGGGGAGGGGGATCTGTGGATGGCACTGTTATGGGGAGGGGGATCTGTGGATGGCACTATATAGCATCTTATGCTATGTGTGATCCACAGGTGGCCCCGCCTCTCACAGCAGTATAATATCCAAAGACTATTCCTTAACCAGCAGTAACTTGAACTTTAAATCGGTGCTATGATCTTTATTACCTTACAATGAATCTCCGGTAACAGGCAGAGCGGGCGGCGGCATATCGTCACTCACGTGACGCGCCTGCTCCATTCATAAAGTGGGCGGAGCAGGCGCGTCACATGAATGAGTGACGTTACGCTGCCGCCCGCTTTGCCTGTTACCGGAGCTTCATTGTAAGGTAATAAAGATCACAGCGCTAATTTAAAGTTCAAGTTACTGCCGGCTAAGGAATAGTCTTTAGATATTATACTGCTCTGAGTGGCTGATACCTCACTGCGCTGTAGAAGCCCTACAGTGAATAAATTGAGAGGGGCGGTGCTGGTATCCAGGATTTGGGGCGCGGCAGCACAGGGGGGAGCGAGAGACAGGCAAGCTTTCCTGTGAAAACTCAGATCCGATGGTATATTCTAACCCCCAGGCAAGCATCCCCGTCACCATGGGAACGCCTGGGGGTTAGAATATACCATCGGATCTGAGTTTTTACCTTATACCCGGCGTACAAGACGACCCCCAACTTTTGAAAATAATTTCTAGTGTTAGAATGTCGTCTTATACGCCGGAAAATATGGTACTCTCACATAGCTACTCTTTCGGGTTGAGAAAGATTATACAAACGAGACTTTATCCGGTCGACCTTATTCCCGGAGCTAAATTGCCAATCATACACTCGGTGAGGGGGTAACACCTGATCTCCACCCTCAGAGAATATGTCAGCAAAATCGGAAAGAAAGGGGGGGGGGGGTAACACCTTAGTGGATACCACAGAAAGTTATGCACCAAGACAGTTGTCAATACAGAAATCGCTACAATTACTGATCTGTCTTGTTTGCCAGTCAATGGTAGGATTATGTCTGGTCAACTATGGTAAACCCAGCACTAGAGGAACAGTCAAACAAAACAAGAAATTGACTCAACATGGGAATCGCCCACACTCAAATGAATATCGTGCACCATATTAGTCAGACACTTTTGTGATAGGGGGGGGCAGAATCAATAGCAAACACAGATATCACCTTGTTTTAATGCGCTTGTTTTAAAACCATGATTCTAAACGAACTGATGGTCCACAAGGTTAACCCCTGCCACACTATCAATAAATACCTCCAAATCAATATTTTCAGAGTCTAGTGCCACCATGGCAGGCAGGAGAAATCGGATACTACAGGCCAAAGACAAAAATACCTTTTCTGGTTCTCCACCCACACTGCCAAGAGTAAGAGGACTAAACCCCTTAGTTACAACCCCTTTTTTCTCTTTTTCACCCTGAGGTTTAATATAAGGACATACATTAACAAAATGTCCTTTTTACCACAAAATAAACAAAGTCTTCTCTGGACCCTGAGTTTCCTATTATCAGGATAAGAAGAGATCTGTCCCAATTGCATAGGCTCATCACCTGACACAAACTCTGATGTCTCTGAACCCCGAGGGACGGAAGAGGCAGTTTCTTCATATGGTAATGCAACCCGAGTGAGGGGAACCTTGCACCTCTCTCCAATCCAAAACGGCCAGGGACATAGCCGCCTCCAACGAATCAGGGTTTTCGTGGAATGTCAGGGCGTCGTTTAGTCTCTCAGACAACCCTTGACAGAATTGACTGCGGAGTGCTGGGTCATTCCACTCCGAATCAGTCGCTCCTCTCCTAAATTCAGATCAATATGACTCTGCAGAACGTACTCCCTAGCTCAAGCTACGCAGCTTAGATTCAGCCAACTGATCATAAATCAGGCCCAGGGCTCTGAAAAATTAATCCACCGATCGGAGGGACTGAGAACCGATCTGTAGAGAAAAGGCCCATGACTGAGCATCACCTTTTAGCAGAGACATAATAATCCCCACTCTTTGATTTTCGTCCCCCGTAGAGAACGGACGCAGACGAAAATACAGTTTGCAAGATTCTCTGAACCGAACAAAATTATCACTCCCTCTAGAAAATCTATCTGGGAGGGCGACTTTAGGTTCAAGGCTGACCTGGTTGCCACTGACCGAACCAGACGCCAGAGAATTCTGAAACTGAGCAACAGAATCACGGAGGTCATCTACCTCCAAAGATAATCCCTGCATGCGAACCACCAGTGCATCAACAGTATCCATATCTGCACACAGCAAGGAAAATGACGGTGGGGGCGGTTGATATTGTCACAGGGTAATGTGGATAACAGGTACACCAGACAAACAGACAGCATAGGATAACAGTCTAGGCCTGAAAGCTAGTGAGGGAGAGATGGTTACCTCCTAGCATTCCCTGAGTCTCTCCCTGACTCCTGAAAGGATGTCCAAGCCCTGATGGTGGACAAACACACACACACACACACCACACACACACACGAACCTGGACCCTGCTAATACTGTAGAAAACCCTAGATTAGGGAACGGGGAATGAGACTACTGGTACCTTCCATAGTGAAGGGGCCAGCATCTCCCTGAGACCTAGTCTGACACTAACAACACAGAGCAAAAGCAGAACTTAGCTTGGGAAGAGTGAGGAACCAGGGATCAACAAACAACCAGCAGGAACAACAACAAACAGAAGGAAACACCTAGAACCTGTCAGATAGACTTGCAGTCTATCTGATTTTCTTAGATCACTCACAGGGCAGGCAGTGACAACGGGATGCTTGCCGTGCTGCGGCCGGACCTCCGGCCCGTCCCCATTTATAGAGAATGTAGTCTGAGCGGACTTCTGGCGGCACACATGGGCTATCGTTAGTACAGATCCGGCAAGCTAGCGCAAGTGTGAAAGTAGCTTAACACTAGCAGCACCACATCCACGGCCATGTGCCTTATTTGATGCTCTCCTCATTTTTTTACGGTCACCCACCAAATTGGCTGACAAACAATTGTATTTCTGTGTCACGGGTGTAAATTAAGTGTTGTGCACCCCAAAAACGGGCTATAGGTCACCACAAAAATAACAGAAAGATTAACACTGTCCCTCATTGCAGCAGCGTCCTGTACATACACTAGTCAGAGAGAATGGTACCACGTGAGCCGACATTTATGCATACATGGCCAATCACCGCCGGACGATCACAGCCATGCCAATACTAGGAATAACTGTGATGGCTTCCAAGTGACCACAGCTTAAACGCTTGTTGCTTGCCTTTCAACAAGTTTTATTTGTAAAAAAGTATATGGACTTTCGCGCAAATGGGTACCCAGATGCCGTAATGTTTGGTACGAACTGGAACAGAGCGGTCCGGGTTCGCTTATCCCTAGTAAGAAGCTAATGGAATCGCTAGTAAGCAGCTAATGGTTATACCAGAATGGAGGCTCCATTGACTTTAGAGGGGTATTACAAATTAGAAAGATCCCGGAGAGGTTGGTATTCCAGTTGAGATGTATTAAATCTACTAGCTGAAGGACCCGTCTTTGCACGGGTATATTTCATCTATTTAATGTTTGTATGTGTCGTTAAAAGATTTTGACAATATCCACTAACAGTGACCTCCACAGCCCCCCCACTCCTTAACACTGACCCCCCCCCCCCCCCAGTGCAGTGTCTCCTTAAAATGGGACGTCCACAGCAGCCCACCCCCTTAACTTTGACCTTCACTGCAGCCTGCCCCATTAACAGTGAGTTCCACAGCATACCACCCTCTTGACAGTGACCTCCACAGGGGCACGCTCCATTAACAGTGACCTCTGCCGCACCCGCCCCTTAACACTGACCATAGGTTACAGTCCCCTTAACTGTGACCTCCACCATTCCCAGCCCCCTTAACAGAGACCTCCACAGCGACTGCCCCTTTAACAGTAACTGCCACAGTACCCCGCTCCCTTAACAGTGACCTCACAGTACCCCTCTGCTCCTTTTTATAGTGGCCTCCACAGTCCCCTCCTTCCTTAACAGTGACCTCCACAGTGCCTGCCCCCTTAAAAGTAACATCCACAGTGCCCTCTCCTTTAACAGTGACCTCCAAAGTGGCCGCCACTTTATTAGTGACCTCCACAGTACCCTGTCTCCTTAACCTGCCCCTTAACAGACTGTCTCTCACAGTTGAATTATACCTACAATACAAATTACAGACCTTTCCCTTCTTTGTAGGTGGGAAAACTGTGTAAAATCGCCAGTGTATCAAATTACTTATTTTTCCCGAATGTGTATAGTGAATGAGTGGTCTGCCTTGTGGTTAAAGACAGTGACTCATTATTTTTCTAAGAGGATCTTTCACTAGCTTATGCTGAGGTACAGTAATTCTCTCATAAACCCATACCAATACTGAATTCTAAGGCTCCTTTCACACGGGCGAGTATTCCGCGCGGATGCAATGCCTGAGTTGAACGCATTGCACCTGCACTGAATACCGACCCATTCATTTCTATGGGGCTGTTCACATGAGCGGTGATTTTCACGCATCACTTATGCGTTGCGTGAAAATCGCAGCATGTTCTATATTCTGCGTTTTTCACGTAACGCAGGCCCCATAGAAATGAATGGGGTTGCGTGAAAATCGCAAGCATCCGCAAGCAAGTGCGGATGCGGTGCGATTTTCATGCACGGTTGCTAAGAGACGATCGGGATGGAGACCCGATCATTATTATTTTCCCTTATAACATGGCTATAAGGGAAAATAATAGCATTCTGAATACAGAATGCATAGTAAAACAGCGCTGGAGGGGTTAATTATATATTTTTTTAACTCACCTTAGTCCACTTGATCACGGCCCGGCATCGCCTTCTGTCTCCTTTGTTGAATAGGACCTGTGGTGAGCATTAAATACAGGTCAAGGACCTTTGATGACGTCACTTCCGGTCATCACATGGTACGTCACATGATCTTTTACCATGGTGATTCACCATGGTAAAAGATCATGTGACGTACCATGTGATGACCGGAGTGACGTCATCAAAGGTCCTTTACCTGTATTTAATGCTCACCGCAGGTCCTATTCAACAAAGGAGACAGAAGGAGATGCCGGGCCGTGATCAAGTGGACTAAGGTGAGTTAAAAAAAAAAAATTAACGCCTCCAGCGCTGTTTTACTATGCATTCTGTATTCAGAATGCTATTATTTTCCCTTATAACCATGTTATAAGGGAAAATAATACAATCTACAGAACACTGATCCCCAACCCAAACTTCTGTGAAGAAGTTCGGGTTTGGGTACCAAACATGCGCAATTTTTTTCACGCGAGTGCAAAACGCAATACAATGTTTTGCACTCGCGCAGAAAAATTGTTGGTGTTCCCGTAACGCACCCGCACATTTTCCCGCAACGCCCGTGTGAAAGGGGCCTAAGTTTATTTTTGTGATGGACGTTGTAACGGAACGCCCGGCACCCCGACCGGGTCCCTCCGTCGATAAATGCTCCTAGTGCTTTCCGAGGACTCCAAGCAGTCCACCTGACACCGTCAGCACTGCAGACCCCATGAACCGCCGAAGCTTGGTGGAGGTCTCGCCGTCTCCTACCCACCCTGGACCTACGACCCGGCTCCAGGCTCCAGTGGGTGAACCTCTCCTAAATGCAGAGACAGGAACCAGGAACAAGCTCTTACAAGAGCTTATAATCAGGGGAGTATTGTGATATAGCAATCCCCAAGAGTGTAGTTATCGCATTCCCCAAACATGAGCCAAAACTTCATGAAGGTATAAAAGCAGTCACTCTTTATTTTAACACCCAAGCATTTTATACACATCTTCCAACAAGGTTAACACCCACAGGGTTTTGTAAAAACAGCCAATAACCACGTACAATACACTCAGACACTCCCACACAAAATCCTCCCCTCTGCCTGTGATACAATTACCTCACACTGGGTTGATGCAATCATCACAGACAGGCGAATACACAATATCCTCTGTCCTGGAGACAACCGAGAAGTAATTCCATTATCTCTCAGGACAAAGGACATCGCCAATACACACAGAGAGACAATGGAACAGACCTCACTACTCAACGTATACAATGTCCCACCCTTTTCAATACACATAGACATTTAACATCCCACAATGATATGAATTAGACCAGGGGTTCAAGTTAGTCCAAGTCCTTTGTGAACAAATGAGGCCTGGCTGATGAGAGGGCCCATAATCCTGGGGCAAGAGGCTGGTAAACAGGCCCCTCCAAAACCCAGTGGCGAGGTTGGTTTCGCCACAAACGTCCTCTCTTAACAACATTTGAATATTTAAACAACCATCAGGGTGAAACTTCCAGGCCTATATTTTTTTGGTTACTTTATGATGGTTTAATAAATATTGGCATAAAAAAATGGCATCCACAACCTCCTCTAGAACTGCTTCTTTAAGAAAATCCCTTTATTTCAGTCTATCATAAAATTGGTGTAAGGCCGAATTCTTAAAGTAATGCAAGCAATGACCCTGTTCAATGCAGGTTTTGTACCAGATATGATTAACTGATCTTCTATCATTTTTAATTGCTAAACACAAAAATGACGTTACAAATGTGAGATTGGTAATTGTACGGAATTTACAGAGGGAAAAAGGAAAGAACACTGAGGGGCATTTATCAAGCTATTTACCTAGTATTGTGGCGAGTGCCATAATTTGCAACTTTTTGAGCTTCTCAACACTTTTTTTGTAAAAGAGTGGGGCTTAGCAGGAGGGGCTCAGCCTACCGTGGCCTTCCAGATTTACTATAACACCCCACAAACTGGCCTAATTTACAGCTCGATCTGACTTTCTGGTGCACGAAGTGCCAGAGGTGTGCCAAATTTATTAAGTGGCATCTGCTTCTTTAACCAGCTCTCATATATTTTCAGTATTTTTTGTCTTCTGACCTCTAACTTCCAAGCAAGAACAAATCTCACGTTTTCCATGTAATTTTTGTGTTCAGCACCACAGCATTTTATGTAAAATTTCTTAATTATGTCAAATTTTTGTAGAATAGTGTCATCTGACCAGTTTTTTTTTCAATGTTCTAAGATGTATGTCTTCTGCATTCCCAGTTGAGCAAACCTTATGAACTTGCGGTGGATGTTGGCTGTGGAACAGGACAGAGCACCATAATGCTGGCTTCACTCTTTAAAAAGGTTTTGGGAACTGATATTAGCGAAGCCCAAATCGAGGAGGCTAACAAAACACATAAACTTCCAAATGGAACATTCAGGTGGGTATTTTCGATAATTGAAGCTTAAGGGGCATTGGCTCTCCTTAAAAAGACCAGCTGTGCATGGAGATGTACTGGCAATTCTCCATGGGAAAACAATATGCAAAGAGGTATCGCCCATGGAAAGGGAAGAGAAGGCTCCCTATGAGTCAAAGTCTGACTTTTTAACAAGTCTTGGGCACGGCAAGAGAAATCACCAAGTTAAATATCCATCTGTAGACAGCTGTTTTGTGGTTTATGCCCCTCATCAGTGCAGTGTATGATTCTGTTTTCAGAGTGAGATGCCTTGGATGCAGGTTAGTCAGGGTACTTGATCTATGGAGACAATCCACTAAGTCTCTATACACAGGTGATCCTCTTAAGGAGAGCCAGTACCATCCTAAGATGCATTTAAAGCATCTTAGCCAGCCAGAATCCTACTCCGCACTGATGAGGGGCAAGCACCCTGAAATGGCTGTCAGCGGATGGATATTTGGCTTGGCTATTTCCATTGTTCTGTCCCAAGGCATGCTAAAAAGTTGGACCTTATAGGGTGCCACCACCTAAGGCCTCATGTACATGGCCGTTGTGTGTACGTTCCGTGCATTGGGGACCACAATTTGCAGTCCCCAATGCACTGGCAACGTCTGTGCTGCGGCCGGGACAGATTGAGACCCATTCAACTTGAATGGGTCTGTGATTCGTCCGTACCACAAAAAAAATAGAACAAGGTCTATTTTTTTTTATTTTTTTTTGCGGTACGGAGGCACAGGCACGGTGTTTACCAATGAAGCACTCCGTAGTTCATCCGTGGGGTTCCGATCTGTGCTTCCGTTCTGCATCTCCGTGATTGAAGACCCTTTCAAGTGAATGGGTCCACATCCGTGATACTGAGTGCACACGGGCCGGTGCCTGTATATTGCAGAACCGCAATACGGGCACACAACGGCCGTGTGCATGAGGCCTAAATACTTTACATTTCAAGGAATATTACCATGGTCTAGGTTGCATTTAAAGGATAACTGTCATATTTACATTACAAAAAAAATCTATTTTGGCATATGTTACTGCTGCAGCAGCATTATGCATAAAGCGATCTTTAGTTTCTTCACATACCACTGTTTTCCTTGAGTTTTCCCCTTAGTTACGGCTGTTTTGAATCCTACATTATGAGGATCTTCTCAAGATGGCTCCTTTGCCAGCTCTCTGAGGCCAAAACTGCCTTCCCTCACTTCACATACACACTTGCTGTAGCCAGCAGCTCCCTGCCAGCCAATCAGATTGGATTACTGAGAGACACGCCTCCTCACTCTGAAGCCTAATGCAGGCATGCAGTGTGGAGGACCGCCCCTCCGTCTTCCTAGCCAGAGACAGATGAGCCCTGGAAAGAGACAGAGGACATTAATGAAAGCGGTTATTATAAGGTAATTACAGCTCTTTTGGCAATCATTGACGGACTAACTCAGGTATACATGCCTAGCGCTAATAAACTAGCAAATAAAAAATAAAAATGACAGTTATCCTTTAAATAAAACTATGAAATTAAAGGGAATCTGTCAGCTACTTTGGCAGTCTATAACATAAGCCAATGTAATATAGAAGTGTGTACCATCATTCCAACAATACCTTTTGTGTGGGTAATCCATTTAGCTAAATGCTAGAAAATGAAGTTTGTTTGTTATGCTAATCAGTCTCAAAGTTCCCAATGGGGTATCATTAACTGTTCCAGGAGCCCAAGCCCACCTCCTTCACTTGTGGCTAGTACCTCCTGTTGCACCTTCCAGTCCACCCCCTCTCCTCTGTGATGACATTGTCTTCTTTAAACTCTGCCCACTTGGTCATCCTGTCCCTCTGTGAAATCTTGCACAAGAACAGAGCAGTCAGTGGCCTGGAGCAGGGATACTTTGAAGTCTGGACATTTGTGGATATTAGCCCCCGTTTTCCCTATGCAAAGTTATAAAACTCGTACTTTTATTTCACTTGAAAGGCTTAACTTGCACTAACGTCTACTGTCTAATACTGTGTAACTGCATTTTATATGTACAGTACAGACCAAAAGTTTGGACACACCTTCTCATTCAAAGAGTTTTCTTTATTTTCATGACTACGAAAATTGTAGATTCACACTGAAGGCATCAAAACTATGAATTAACACATGTGGAATTATATACATAACAAAAAAGTGTGAAACAACTGAAAATATGTCATATTCTAGGTTCTTCAAAGTAGCCACCTTTTGCTTTGATTACACTCTTGGCATTCTCTTGATGAGCTTCAAGAGGTAGTCACCTGAAATGGTCTTCCAACAGTCTTGAAGGAGTTCCCAGAGATGCTTAGCACTTGTTGGCCCTTTTGCCTTCACTCTGCGGTCCAGCTCACCCCAAACCATCTCGATTGGGTTCAGGTCCGGTGACTGTGGAGGCCAGGTCATCTGGCGCAGCACCCCATCACTCCCCTTCATGGTCAAATAGCCCTTACACAGCCTGGAGGTGTGTTTGGGGTCATTGTCCTGTTGAAAAATAAATGATGGTCCAACTAAACGCAAACCGGATGGAATAGCATGCCGCTGCAAGATGCTGCGATAGCCATGCTGGCTCAGTATGCCTTCAATTTTGAATAAATCCCCAACAGTGTCACCAGCAAAGCACCCCCACACCATCACACCTCCTCCTCCATGCTTCACGGTGGGAACCAGGCATGTAGAGTCCATCCGTTCACCTTTTCTGCGTCGCACAAAGACACGTTGCTTGGAACCAAAGATTTCAAATTTGGACTCATCAGACCAAAGCACAGATTTCCACTGGTCTAATGTCCATTCCTTGTGTTCTTTAGCCCAAACAAGTCTCTTCTGCTTGTTGCCTGTCCTTAGCAGTGGTTTCCTAGCAGATATTCTACCATGAAGGCCTGATTCACACAGTCTCCTCTTAACAGTTGTTCTAGAGATGTGTCTGCTGCTAGAACTCTGTGTGGCATTGACCTGGTCTCTAATCTGAGCTGCTGTTAACCTGCAATTTCTGAGGCTGGTGACTCGGATGAACTTATCCTCCGCAGCAGAGGTGACTCTTGGTCTTCCTTTCCTGGGGCGGTCCGCATGTGAGCCAGTTTCTTTGTAGCGCTTGATGGTTTTTGTGACTGCACTTGGGGACACTTTCAAAGTTTTCCCAATTTTTCGGACTGACTGACCTTCATTTCTTAAAGTAATGATGGCCACTCGTTTTTCTTTACTTAGCTGCTTTTTTCTTGCCATAATACAAATTCTAACAGTCTATTCAGTAGGACTATCAGCTGTGTATCCACCTAACTTCTCCACAACGCAACTGATGGTCCCAACCCCATTTATAAGGCAAGAAATCCCACTTATTAAACCTGACAGGGCACACCTGTGAAGTGAAAACCATTTAAGGTGACTACCTCTTGAAGCTCATCAAGAGAATGCCAAGAGTGTGCAAAGCAGTAATCAAAGCAAAAGGTGGCTACTTTGAAGAACCTAGAATATGACATATTTTCAGTTGTTTCACACTTTTTTGTTATGTATATAATTCCACATGTGTTAATTCATAGTTTTGATGCCTTCAGTGTGAATCTACAATTTTCATAGTCATGAAAATAAAGAAAACTCTTTGAATGAGAAGGTGTGTCCAAACTTTTGGTCTGTACTGTATGTTGTGATATATTTCCTGTTTATTTGCACTGTATTTGCACAGCACTGTGGAAACGGTTAATGAACATTGAGAGACTTGTGGGACTTTTTAGCTAATAATCAGAAGTTGGTAATTTTCCATAGATGCCATAAGGTTTAAGGCTACTTTCACACTAGCGTTTGATCGGATCCGCTCATATTAATTCAGACGGTGGCTCCGTTCAGAACGGATCCGTCTGCATTAGAACTTAGAAAATTTTTCTAAGTGTGAAAGTAGCCTGAGCGGATCCTTTCCGACTTTACATTGAAAGTCAATGGGGGACGGATCCGCTTGAAGATTGAGTCATATGGTGTCATCTTCAAGCGGATCCGTCCCCATTGACTTATATTGTAAGTCGGAACGGATCCGCTCGCCTCCGCACGGCCAGGCGGACACCCGAACGCTGCTTGCAGCGTTCAGGTGACCACTCACTGAGCGGAGCGGAGGCTGAGCGCTGGCAGGCGGATGCATTCTCAGTGGATCCGCCTCCACTGAGAATGCATTAGGGCCAGACGGCTGCGTTCAGGGCCGCTCGTGAGCCCCTTCAAACGGAGCTCACGAGCGGACACCTGAACGCAGGTGTGAAAGGAGCCTAAAGAAGAGCATGTTTTGGGTGGAAAAAGCCAGACTTTGTTTACCACCAAAACCAGACGGACTGACCTTGTGACTGTCTGGTTTAGCTCTGTTATGTCTGGAAAAACTGCTGTGTCATTGAGTATTCACAAAGCTCTAATGTAAGTCTAAGAGAGACGGGAGTTGTAACTTTGCATCTGTTTCTGCTGAGTTACTCCACTCCATTCCTCCCACTAGACGTTTCCAGTCTAGTTAAAAATGGTATATAAGGAGAGTCAGAGCCCCCTAGTGTGCTGTAGTTAGGGAACAGTGCATGGAGGGAGAAGACTCTGCCAGACTACTGAGTGACCAGATGAAGACGCTGAGATGGCAAGACCTGCCCTGTGACCAAGGAGCCACCCGTACTACTAAGCTACAGATCGTAGGCCTCCAGCCTTTGACCAGGGTACCAGCCTTCTGATAAAGGGATAGCTAGCTCAGACCTTACCTCAGCATCAAACCCTTCTTCTGCCAGGGAGGAAACTGGAGAAGCCAGCCCAATGCCTCGCCTGTATTGTTTATACCTGAATTCCCCCAGTAATAATGCACACTGGTTTACTGCAGACCCTGACTCTCTGGACGTATTTCCCATATGGGTGCACCACGCCTTACCATCCCTTCCAGAGAGCAGCAACACTTGATAACAGCTCGATGGTGTCCAGGGGACCCAGCGTAGTTTTGGGGTCACCCCAAACCCGGCCACTGCACCTACGCACTCCTTTTCCTGCACTGGGCATTTGACTCAATGAAGCTACAGCACATGTCCCGAGTGCCTCTGGTCTGCATAGACTTCACAGTGCTCAGCACATGCGATGTAGCTTCACTGAGAGAGATGCCCAGCAGAGGGAAGGGAGTGCAGAAGCGCAGGGACAAGGTGACCAGGGGGGTAGAGTTTAAAGATGATCAAAATGTCATAGAGTAAAGGAGTGGACTGGAAGGTACTGGGCACAAGTGAAGAAGTGGGTTTGGGCTCTTACAGGAGGCGGTCTTGGGCTCATGGAAAAGTTGAGCGAACCCCACTGGGCACCTTGAGGCTCATTAGTATAAAGTAAAAACTTTATTTTCAGGCATTTAGCTACATGGATTACCTGCACAAAGGTATAATTTGAATGATGCTTGGCTTTAGTTATATGCAGCCAAAGTAGCTGACAGGTTTCTTGTAAACATATTGGTTCACGTATAATCTGATTGGAGAGGGGAAGCGTGGAGATGGCTTCCAACTTTACATTTTTTACTACAATTTTCTTCTGGCTCTACTCGCCCAGGCAGCCTACATAAAAGCACTGACAGTCAAAGTCTACTGCTATCCCAGACATCCAGAATATTGTAATATCTCATCACTATCACTTCTACTACTACTACTACCACTGTTCTGTTGTTTAAATAGACTTGTCATCTCTACAGAGCCTTGCCAGCTGAGGAGGTGCCAGTAGATGATGCCTCTGTCGATCTAATTACTGCATGTGCCGCTGTCCATTGGTTCGACATTGCAAAGTTTATGAAAGAGGTAAATGAAAATTTTATGTGGTGAAGATAAGTGAGTCGTTGATTTCTCTATAGCTTGTATATAAGGAAATTATAGCTTGTATATTTTTCTGCATTGTACTGTACGGCGGTAAGTCTGTCACAGAAGGACAAGCCTGGCAAATTTGGACTGTTCTGGTTTTAAAGTGGGTGGTGCTTATGAAATACTCACCCATAAGTGGGCATTACTGGGTAGGATTTGGGAGTTCCTTGGGGTGAGGGCGCAGTGGTTTTCTTAACAAAATACTCACCATCTGTTGGATTTCTGTCCTTTGACAAAAGCTAGACATGTGCAATGCCTTCATAAGGTAATCTAGTATTTTTTGCTGCTGATTGGGCTAAATCATAGCAAAAAAGGCGATACTAAAGTAACTTGTGAATGCATCCTCAGTGTCTGTCAGAGCTGAAATCAAAGAAACGCTGCACTGAGGAGAGACGGGGCTAGTCCTTCTCAGTGATGATTGGTTGCTCTGCCGAGCACTCGTTATTATGGGAAGTAAGGGCTCCGCTATCATCCCTATGAGGAGGTGATCAACCACTTTCCTGTGTGCTGTAGTTACATCTTAGCCTGGGATCTCATAGCAAAATACACACGAGGTATGGCTTAGTTACTTTTTCCTTGGAGACTAAGAAGGGGCTTAGAGAAGACCCAACATGGAGCTAGAGGAATGACCATTTCCATTCAACATTACTATGCATGGCCTAGCCTATGAACATATTGGATGTAAGGCCTTAAAGCTCCCGCTATTAGATAAAATTCAGCTTTTTGGGTTGGTTCCACAAGTGTTGCGTATCGAATGCCCAATATGTGCTTGAACCAGACCTTAGATGGTATAAAAATGGCATCCAGTTTGATGATAGGGAGCTATTTATGCATTTCCTAACACCAATAGTATGTGAGTTGGAAGTCCAGTAATAGTATGGGTAGGTATTCGTCAGATTTGTGAAAAAAAATTACAGCTGTGGAGACTATACATATCCCAGGGCTCATGTCCAACTCTTCAGTAGCTACAAATGCAGATAAAAAAATTTGAAATATTCTTTGGAACCAAGCAGCACAGCACAGGCAGGATGTAACAGAGGCCAGACCACAACAGGCCTAGAAGCCTTCAGAAGTCTGCCGGCAGCCATGACAATTACTCGGCAACCCGCAACATTGTGCCAGTCTAAGGACAGACGGTGCTTTCTGGCTAAATGCTCAGATAAAATGGTCACTATTTAAGGCGGCATCTGAGGAGTAAAACTGTTGGGATCAGAGTTATCTCTGATCCCAGCAGTGAGAGCCAGTTTATAGTACAGCTGGCACCCACAAGCGATGCCATGGACCCCGTTCCTGAGCCTGTGCTATAACTCTGACATGCTGTTAAGACAGAGAACATTAACTCTCTGTGTTCTGTGCCATAATAGTATGTTGCAGAGTGCAAAGGGCAGTAGATGCCAGTTCTGTGTTTGTACAATTGCAGTAAATTTATTGTATTTAATTGGATCTGTCAGAAGGAAGGAAAAATAAGACTCACAACGGATTCTTTCTGTGTTGAAGCTGTAAGGCCTGTATGGTCCCATCAGAATTGGCTTATGATTTGGTAGCCAAAAGCAGGAGTGGGTACAAAACACAGAAGACATGCAAATATGCTCCACAGACAGGATCTGTTTTTTGGGGGTTATTGTTCTGACGGATCAGAGGAAGGGCAAATTAATCAGTGACGTCAACACAAACTTACTGCTGACACCCTCTCCACTCTGTCGGGGAGAAATACTTGTATAAGCATTTAATAAAATTTAATTTATTTGGTCAGTTTTGGCCCCGCGACTGCCCAAATAAGTCATGTGTGTGATTTTGAAAAATTTGCTCCTCTCTAGTCAACACCCTTGTAATCCTCTCCCTTTTCCTACATCTTCTGGGGTACCGGCTACAGATTCCTCTTAGAGATTTTTGAAGATTTGGCGTGATGCCAAGGTCTGCATCAACAAAGCGGTGACCCGCATTAAAACTAATGCAGACAAGAGAAGAAAAAAAAAACCCTCAGTTCTCATATGGAGATGAGGTATGGCTCTCCTCCAAAAACATCCGCTTAAGGGTTCCCAGTTTAAAGTTTGCTCCTAGGTTCCTTGGACCCTTTAAAGTATTAAGGAGGATCAACAAAGTGACATATAAGTTACGGCTGCGTATTCCCAATGCCTTCCAGTAGTCCTTAATCGCTTCTCCACGACTCCTTCTACTCCAACTCTGGTATCTGAAGATTCTGACGAGACATTTGAGGTCAAAGACATCCTGGATGTCTAGAAGCGTGGCAATAAGACCTACTATCTGGTGGACTGGAAGGGCTTTGGTCCTGAGGAGAGGTCTTGGGAGCCGGAGGAGAACATTCTTGCTCCGGACTTGGACTCAAGAAGAGGGGGCGGGTAAGGGTGGGGGAACTGTAACAGCGACTGCTGTGCGCAGCTGTTCCCCCTGCTTATCCCCGCGGTCCCGGGCGCCGTGCTCAGCTGTGATCTGTGGCCAGAGCTTCCCCTTCACCGCTGCATCTCTGGGTTCTGTTTGTGTAGATATTATGGTTTTGAGTAACCGCTCCACTGTTTCATTTCACTCCTGACCACAGCATGCTTGCTGCTGGCTTTTTGCAGCACTTCCTTTTAAAGGGGTATTCCCATCTTCACTTTTCATACATGCCTTTTGTTGTGCGCGACGTCCACTTCCTGGATTCAACTGGGCTTGAGTGACGTCTTATCCCGGCCGGGCCGCTCTTGCGCAGAAGACTGACTTTTTTCTCCCAGCCGGGCCGCGCAATGTCCTGAACGTGCACGCCGCCGCGCATGCGCCATGTTGACTTATTCCTGTGTAGTACAGAGCCAGCGTGCGCGTTCGCGGCTCTGTACTATACTGGCCAGGAATGAAGTCATCATGGCACATGCGCGGCGGCGTGTGCGTTCAGGACATTGC
Organism: Bufo gargarizans; assembly: GCF_014858855.1. Classification (NCBI taxonomy): domain Eukaryota; kingdom Metazoa; phylum Chordata; class Amphibia; order Anura; family Bufonidae; genus Bufo; species Bufo gargarizans. Next base: position 2,175,666 of record NC_058083.1, read on the forward strand.
GCCGGCCGGGAGAAAATCTTCAGTCTTCTGTGCAAGAGCGGCCCGGCCGGGATTCGACAGGAGAGGTGGCCGTAACCAGGGGAGACGAGAGACCACAATCGGGTAAGAGGGGACTTATTTTCTCAAAAAGGGTGGGAATTGGGTAATTAAATGTATTTACAAAAATGATCACTGTCAAATCATTAACAGATTTAACGGTGATCATTGTGATGGGATACCCCTTTAACCACCTTAAGACCGCCTAACGCACGGATGCGTCCTGGAGGCGGTCGATTCATTCCTCCTTGACGCATCCGTGCGTCATCTCGCGAGAGGCGAGATTTCCTGTGAACGCGCGCACACAGGCGCGCGCGTTCACAGGATCGGCCAGTAAGCGAGTGGATCTACAGCCTGCCAGCGGCGATCGTTCGCTGGCAGGCTGTAGATGCGATTTTTTTATTTTTTTTTAAACCCCTAACAGGTATATTAGACGCTGTTTTGATAACAGCGTCTAATATACCTGCTACCTGGTCCTCTGGTGGTCCCTTTTGCTTGGATCGACCACCAGAGGACACAGGTAGCTCTGTAAAGTAGCACCAAACACCATTACACTACACCCCCCCTGTCACTTATTAACCCCTTATGAACCCCTGATCACCCCATATAGACCCCCCTGTCATTGATCACCCCCCTGTAAGGCTCCTTTCAGATGTCCGTATGTGTTTTACGGATCCACGCATCCATGGATCGGATCCGCAAAACACATACGGACGTCTGAATGGAGCCTTACAGGGGGGTGATCAATGACAGGGGGGTGATCACCCATATAGACTCCCTGATCACCCCCCTGTCATTGATCACCCCCCCTGTAAGGCTCCATTCAGACGTCCGTATGTGTTTTACGGATCCACGCATCCATGGATCGGATCCGCAAAACACATACGGACGTCTGAATGGAGCCTTACAGGGGGGTGATCACCCCATATAGACTCCCTGATCACCCCCCTGTCATTGATCACCCCCCTGTAAGGCTCCATTCAGACATTTTTTTGGCACAAGTTAGCGGAAATGGATTTTTTATTTTTGTTTTTTGTTTTTTCTTAGAAAGTCTCATATTCCACTAACTTGTGTCAAAAAATTAAATCTCACATGAGCTCACCATACCCCTTACGGAATCCAAATGCATAAATTTTTTTAGACATTTATATTCCAGACTTCTTCTCACGCTTTACTGCCAGGGCAGTATAAATACCCCACATGTGACCCCATTTCAGAAAGAAGACACCCCAAGGCATTCGGTGAGGGGCATATTGAGTCCATGAAAGATAAAAAATTTTGTCCCAAGTTAGCGGAAAGGGAGACTTTGTGAGAAAAAACTAAAAAAATCAATTTCCGCTAACTTGTGCCAAAAAAAATAAAAATTCTATGAACTCGCCATGCCCCTCATTGAATACCTTGGGGTGTCTTCTTTCCAAAATGGGGTCACATGTGGGGTATTTATACGGCCCTGGCTTTTTAGGGGGCCTAAAGCGTGAGAAGAAGTCTGGGATCCAAATGTCTAAAAATGCCCTCCTAAAAGGAATTTGGGCCCCTTTGCGCATCTAGGCTGCAAAAAAGTGTCACACATGTGGTATCACCGTACTCAGGAGAAGTTGGGCAATGTGTTTTGGGGTGATATTTTACATATACCCATGCTGGGTGAGAGAAATATCTTGGTCAAATGCCAACTTTGTATAAAAAAATTGAAAAAGTTGTCTTTTGCCAAGATATTTCTCTCACCCAGCATGGGTATATGTAAAAAGACACCCCAAAACACATTCCCCAACTTCTCCTGAGTACGGCGATACCACATGTGTGACACTTTTTTGCAGCCTAGGCGGGCAAATGGGCCCACATTCCAAAGAGCACCTTTCGGATTTCACAGGGCATTTTATACAGATTTTGATTTCAAACTACTTCTCACGCATTTGGGCCTCTAAAATGCCAGGGCAGTATAACTACCCCACAAGTGACCCCATTTTGGAAAGAAGACACCCGTGAGGGGCATGGCGAGTTCCTAGAACTTTTTATTTTTTTTCCCTTACAAAGTCTCATATTCCACTAACTTGTGGCAAAAAATAAAAACTTCCATGAACTCACTATGCCCATCACGAAATACCTTGGGGTGTCTTCTTTCCAAAATGGGGTCACTTGTGGGGTAGTTATACTGCCCTGGCGTTTTAGGGGCCCAAATGCGTGAGAAGTAGTTTGAAATCAAAATCTGTAAAAAATGGCCGGTGAAATCCAAAAGGTGCTCTTTGGAATGTGGGCCCCTTTGCCCACCTAGGCCAGCAAAAAAGTGTCACACATGTGGTATCGCCGTACTCAGGAGAAGTTGGGGAATATGTTTTGGGGTGTCATTTTACATATACCCATGCTGGGTGAGAGAAATATCTCGGCAAAAGACAACTTTTCCCATTTTATTTTTTTATACAAAGTTGGCATTTGACCAAGATATTTATCTCACCCAGCATGGGTATATGTAAAATGACACCCCAAAACACATTCCCCAACTTCTCCTGAGTACAGCGATACCGCATGTGTGATACTTTTTTGCAGCCTAGATGGGCAAAGGGGCACACATTCCAAAGAGCACCTTTCGGATTTCACCAGCCATTTTTTACAGATTTTGACTTCAAACTACTTTGCATGCATTTTGGCCCCTAAAATGCCAGGGCAGTATAACTACCCCACAAGTCACCCCATTTTGGAAAGAAGACACCCCAAGGTATTTCATGATGGGCATAGTGAGTTCATGGAAGTTTTTATTTTTTTGTCACAAGTTAGTGGAATATGAGACTTTGTAAGGAAAAAAAAAATAAAGAAATTCATCATTTTCCGTTAACTTGGGACAAAAAATAAAAAGTTCTATGAACTCACTATGCCCATCAGCGAATACCTTAGGGTGTCTACTCTCCGAAATGGGGTTATTTGTGGGGTTTTTCTACTGTCTGGGCATTGTAGAACCTCAGGAAACATGACAGGTGCTCAGAAAGTCAGAGCTGCTTCAAAAAGCGGAAATTCAAATTTTTGTACCATAGTTTGTAAACGCTATAACTTTTACCCAAACCATTTTTTTTTTATCAAAGACATGTAGAACAATAAATTTAGAGAAAAATTTATATATAGATGTCGTTTTTTTTAGAAAAATGTTACAACTGAAAGTGAAAAATGTCATTTGTTTGCAAAAATTTCGTTAAATTTCAATTTAATAACAAAAAAAGTAAAAATGTCAGCAGCAATGAAATACCACCAAATGAAAGCTCTATTAGTGAGAAGAAAAGGAGGTAAAATTCATTTGGGTGGTAAGTTGCATGACCGAGCGATAAACGGTGAAAGGAGTGTAGTGCCGAAGTGTAAAGTGGCCTGGTCATTAAGGGTGTTTCAGCTAGGGGGGCTGAAGTGGTTAAGGGCAGGCGCGCATCACTTCCTTGGTTTTATGGGTTTGGTCATGTGACCTTGCTGACCAATCCCAGCCCTCATGCACATATATAAATGGCTCAGCCCCCTTCCCTGATGCCTCAGTGTCATGGTCCTTGTGTTTGCTAAAGTTCTTGATACTCACGTGTGTTCCTGACTTGTACTTTGTTCCTGGATTCTGCTAACCATCTGATCCCTGCCTGCCTGCCTTAACTCTCCTGTTTATGATCTGGATTGCCTGACCTGTATTTGTGCCGCCTGCCCTGACCTTTTGCCTGTCGGACTACGCCCCTGCCTCATCCTTTGGTCCTGCACTGTTGCTCCTGGTGATGACCCTGCCCGACTACGTTCGTACTTCTGGTACCTACTTGGGTACCTCCTAGACCAGCTGCCACTGACTCGGGGATTTCTCTGCAGTAGCGACTGGCAACTACCCTAATGGCTCAAGTCTATCCTCACCATCTGAAGCTGTAGTGAAAACCAGGTAGTTGCTTAGACACGCCCCTCCAGAATATAGCCAGTCAGTGGCACAGTGGGTTCACACCCGCTGGTTTGTGACAGTCACCAGTAAAGACCCTTTTCCCTCAGGGCTCTGCATCCTCAGCCAAAATGAGTTGTATCCAAGCCATTAGCCCAGTTCTCTACAAGCCATTGGCCAAACATTCTTTGGGTCAGATGTGATGTGACAATGAAAGAAGCATTACTTATCTGTATATTCTACTCTAGGCCAGGGGGTGCAGTGGTCATTTGGGTATATGGGCATGTCACTGCTGCAACCAAGTAACTGGTGGGGAGGGACAGAGCTGAGGAACTGGAATGGTGGGGGAATAAATGGGTAAGCAATGCTTCTTGTATTTATTTATTTTTATTACATTTCCCCCCTCCCCCCACCTGCAATTCTTTTTCCCGTGTGAACAACTCCTAAATTCTGATCGTAGTATACATTTGCATCCAGGAAGTGTTTAATTTATGATATACAGTGGAAATGTGATTTTATTTATTTTGTATTTATTTTTTGTCTTGGTTTCAAACTGATTTAAATGTCTGGATTATCCTTTTACGATTATGAAATGCACCCATTGTACTCTAATAACAATGGACATGTACAATCTGCATGTCAGTTGTTGATACTTTTGTAACTGACTACATCAAGAACCTTTCTTTTTTTCACCCTGATTAAAAAAATATAAATACAGTAGGGTGCTGTGTAAAATGAAAACAGAATGCGATAATTAGAAAATTTCATAGACCCCTATTTTATTCAGAATAGATGGTACACATATCAAATGCTGAAAGCGAGACATTTTACCATTAGAAGACAACATTTAACTCATTTAAAACTTGGTGGAAGCAATGTATGTATCTCAAGGAAAGTTGGAACGGGGCAAGAAAAGATTGGAAAGATAAGTAGTACTAATAAGAAACAGCTGGAGGAGCAATTAACTACTAAGTCACATGACTGGGTATAAACCGCGCATAAGGCTACTTTCACACTGGCGTTTTGGCTTTCCGTTTGTGAGATCCGTTCAGGGCTCTTACAAGCGTCCAAAACTGATCAGTTTTGCCCTAATGCATTCTGAATGGAAAAGGATCCGCTCAGAATGCCTCAGTTCAGTCTCAATTCCGCTTTGGAGGCGGACATCAAAACGCTGCTTGCAGCGTTTTAGTGTCAGTCTGACGAAACTGAGCCAAACGGATTCGTTCTGACACACAATGTAAGTCAATGGGGACGGATCCGTTTTCTATGACACAATCTGGCACATGTGAAAGATAATACAAACGGATCCGTTCTGAGCGGATGCAGACGTTTGTATTATCTGAATGGATCCGTCTGTGCAGATCCAGGACTGATCCGCACCAAATGCGAGTGTGAAAGTAGCCTTAGAGAGGCAGAGTCCCTCAGAAGCAAAGATGGGCAAAATGTGTTCTTTAGCCCAAACAAGTCTCTTCTGCTTGTTGCCTGTCCTTAGCAGTGGTTTCCTAGCAGATATTCTACCATGAAGGCCTGATTCACACAGTCTCCTCTTAACAGTTGTTCTAGAGATGTGTCTGCTGCTAGAACTCTGTGTGGCATTGACCTGGTCTCTAATCTGAGCTGCTGTTAACCTGCGATTTCTGAGGCTGGTGACTCGGATGAACTTATCCTCCGCAGCAGAGGTGACTCTTGGTCTTTCTTTCCTGGGGTGGTCTGCATGTGAGACAGTTTCTTTGTAGCGCTTGATGGTTTTTGTGACTGCACTTGGGGACACTTTCAAAGTTTTCCCAATTTTTCGGACTGACTGACCTTCATTTCTTAAAGTAATGATGGCCACTCGTTTTTCTTTACTTAGCTGCTTTTTTCTTGCCATAATACAAATTCTAACAGTCTATTCAGTAGGACTATCAGCTGTGTATCCACCTGACTTCTCCACAACGCAACTGATGGTCCCAACCCCATTTATAAGGCAAGAAATCCCACTTATTAAACCTGACGGGGCACACCTGTGAAGTGAAAACCATTTCAGGTGACTACCTCTTGAAGCTCATCAAGAGAATGTCAAGAGTGTGCAAAGCAGTAATCAAAGCAAAAGGTGGCTACTTTGAAGAACCTAGAATATGACATGTTTTCAGTTGTTTCACACTTTTTTGTTATGTATATAATTCCACATGTGTTAATTCATAGTTTTGATGCCTTCAGTGTGAATCTACAATTTTCATAGTCATGAAAATAAAGAAAACTCTTTAAATGAGAAGGTGTGTCCAAACTTTTGGTCTGTACTGTAAATTGTAATAGGTAATAATAAATGTAATTATATGTTTTTGAAAAACGGCACTTATTAATTTTATTGAGCAGCTAGGAGTTATAGCAGGCTGAGTTATCTCAGTGAGCTTCCCCTGTTGACATTTTTGCAATTTCCGAAAAAAATTTCAACATAAAAACGTGAAGACTTTGTATATCCCACCATCTACAGTACATAATATCAAAATATTCTGAGAATCTGGATAAATCCACGTGGCAAGGGAGAAGACCCACGGTTAGTATTAAATGCTCGTGATTTAGGTGCCACTGCAATAAAAAAAGGCATGATTCTGTACTGAAAATCACTACGTTGGCTCAGGAACACTCGCAGAAATCGCTTCGTGGGCTCAGGAACACTCGCAGAAATCGCTACGTGGGCTCAGGAACACTCGCAGAAATCGCTACGTGGGCTCAGGAACACTCGCAGAAATCGCTACGTGGGCTCAGGAACACTCGCAGAAATCGCTACGTGGGCTCAGGAACACTCGCAGAAATCGCTACGTGGGCTCAGGAACACTCGCAGAAATCGCTACGTGGGCTCAGGAACACTCGCAGAAATCGCTACGTGGGCTCAGGAACACTCGCAGAAATCGCTACGTGGGCTCAGGAACACTCGCAGAAATCGCTGCATGGACATTGCAGAAATCATTGTCTGCGAACACAGTTTGCCATGCAATCCACAAATGTTACAAGTTAAAGCTGTATCATGCAAAGAAGCCATATGTCAACACCATCTAGAAATGCTGCCGTCTTCTCTGTGCCAAAGCTCATTTAAAATGGAAAATGCTTCTGTGGTCAGATGAATCAAAGTTTGAAATTACTGGATGCAGTGTTCTGCAGACTCAAGTGGAGAGGGACGGTCCAGCTTGCAATCAGCACACAGGTCAAACTCCTACAAATCTTACAGGCAGGGACATGGCTATAGAGGGTGCAGAGGTAGCAGTTGCTACTAGGCCCAGGAGCCTGAGGGGGCCCAAAGACCCTTGTGCCACATAAGAAGACACCAGTATTATAGAAAGTACTTGTTGGTTAAGTTACACCTCTCTGGCTTTACGGAAGGGGTTAGGTCAAGAATTTGGCATGGGGGGAGGGATGCCGTTTAAATTTTTGCCTCAGCCAGCATGAATGTGCTCCCCTGCCCCTAGCCACAAAGCACTGAGGAAAGGGAGGCCCAAGCTGAACTCTTGCACCTGGGCCCATGAGCCTTTAGCTACGCCCCTGCTTACAGGGACAACATCTCTTACAGGGAAGGCCTTGCATATTTTAGCGAGACAATGCTTAACCACATACTGTATCCATCACAACAGCATGGCTACGCCAAAGAAGAGTCCAAGTGTTGAACTGGCCGCCTGCAGTCCAGACCCTTCACCAATAGAAAACGCCTCCTAAAATGAAAAATCCAGCAAAGACCCAGAACTGTTGAGCAGCTAGAATCCTACTTCAGACAAGAATGGGACAATGTTCCTCTCCCTAAACTCCAGCAATTGGGTCTTCTCACTTCTCAGACGTTTACATTGGGAGATGCTACACAATGGTAGACATGGCCCTTTCCTAATGTTTTTGAGATGAGTTGCTATGAATATGTTCTAAATGAGTTTATTCTTACCATAAAATAATAGAAGGCCTCACTTTTATATTTTACACAGCACCCCAACTTTTTGGGAATTGGAGTTGTATATGAGTTGCCAAAAGGCACAACATCCAGAAGGTGCCACCTGCCCACCCACATATAAAGGCAAATCTTTCCTTTTGTGACATGATTTACACTAGCAGGAAGCCATGATGGTGTTAATTTGGGTCACATATTTACTAACTCATACTGTATGTTAATGATCTAGGTGGACCGGATTCTGAAGCCTCATGGATGCCTTGCTTTCTATACTTACCTACCGCATGTGGAAGTTCACTACAAAGACCGATCAGAGCAAATGTGTAAGGTGATGTCTGAGGTCAGTATTAAAGAAAGTTCAATGCGTTTCAATATCTTTTCTTCCAATATAAGTCCTCATGCACACGGCCACGTTATGTATTTGTAATGCCGTGTCCATGCATTTGAAATTTTTTTTAATTTTTTTTTGTCTTTATGGATTTATGCAGAAAATATGACAAGAAAAAATAATGGAGCTTTCTTTTTTTTCCCCAGAAGCTTTGTTTTTAGGCCTCGTGCACACGACCCTTCACTTCAATGGTGCCTCAAAAGATGCGGACAGCACTCCGAGTGCTGTCCGCATTCGTTGCTTCGTTCCGAGGCCCTGCAAAAAAAATATAGCATGTCCTATTCTTATCTGTTTTGCGGGCAAGAAAAGGCATGTCTACAATGGGCCTTCCGTTCCGCAAATTGCAGAATGCACACTGGCAGCTTCCTTTTTTTTTTGATCCATGGTTTGCGGACCGCAAAGAAACGGCACGGTGGTGTGCGGGAGGCCTTTAGGGTTATGTTTGCATGGAGTTTTTGTGATGCCAAAAAACCACACCGAAAGCAAATGCAGATCTTTTCTGATTTAGATCAATGGGAATCTGCATGTGCTTTCATACCGTGCTTTTCTTCTCACTTCCGGTTTTAAAAATCGCAATGTGGAAAAAAGAGGTGACCTGTCCAGGATGAAAAACTGCATCAACAATGTGTCAACACCCACATTTTGGAAAAAAAAAAAGCATCTAAAGCTCATGCAGACTCCTGAAGCAGATTAACAATTTTTTTCAGCCTATAAAAAGCTGTGTGTGAACATACCCTTAGGGTAGAATAGTCTGCATCCCAGAATTTCTATATACTGGCATATAGTAAAAGAATATTGCACAACAAAATAACAGCTTGAATAGTGATGACAGAGAACAGGAATAATGCACATAAAAATATCGCCATGCTCATAGCAACCTCACAGGAGAAAGAAAGAAATAATGATACGGTTTTTAATTTTCCATTGGACTTGACTCGTCTGTAGGTAATTCATGGGTGATCTGGAAGGGTGTATCTCAAAAGAATATAGTTTAGTAAAACAGGGCAGTGTTTCTACATAATGGATCTTATTTTGTTCTCGACTGATTGTAATTAGTGATACAATGATTTCTGTAGAGCTGGTGTGTGCTGCTATGAATGGAGCTCTCAGTGGGCCATTGCTTGGGTGGAATGCGTTCCTTTTTAGAGAGTGGCTTTGCTCTGTTGAAAGCTGCTTTGATAATCCCTTTAGAGCAGTGTTCCCCAACTCCAGTCCTTAGGGCCCACCTACCGGTCATGATTTGAGAATATCCCACAGAATAAATACCTGAGGTAAGTCCTGATGCATCAACACTAATTTTATCACCTAATCAATACTAAGGAAATCCTGAAAACATGACCGGAAGGTAGGCCCCGAGGGCTGGAGTTGGGGGAACACTGCTTTAGGGTATTTCTTCACGAAAAATCTATGTTCCACGATTAGGCTTTGGACTAGGAAGTCAGAATCCCTGGTACAGTTACGTCTCAGTCTCCTAAATTGTCAATAAGGGATGTTGTTTTTCCATTTACAAAAGTGTGAACTTCTATAATCTAGTACAGCATAGTCAACTTAAAAAAATAAAAATAAAATTGGTAATGATTGCCCTTTTGTCGATGTTTAGTAGGAGATCAAGATATTCAAGACTTTTCTCCAGTGATTTGCCACTGAATTATAGACCCCATTGATAGGCTGGACATTTTTCTCAAATGTCATTGGGCCATCCCATGTGTATATTAGTTATCGGGGTGTACATTTTCCCTTTCCCTGCAGTTGAGAGAGAGGTTACATTATGTTTTTTTCAGGTTAGTGATCATCTGACCAAATATCGGCATCAGAAAGTGAATATTGTTGAATCCGGTTACAAGGGCGTTTTTGAGGCTGTTCCTTATCCAGACAAACTAAGGTTAGTACATTATTATTTTTGTATTTTTAGAAGCTGTTGCTTGCATTTAGATGATTTATCATTTGTCTTGTCCCAAGACCATTTGTTGAATTCGAACTGATTTGCTCTGAATCACAAGTTGCAAATAAAATCCAGAAAGAATTTAGCAGATTAAAGGGGTTATCAAGGAATACGTGTTTTTTTTTATTTTTTATTCTCCACCTCTACCCAGCAGGACCTGTGAAGAGAAGTGTTCTTAACGGCTTCTCGCTGTTCTGTGGCTCCCGGGCTCTTTTTACTGGACTTTCAGTCCCCACCTGTAAACATCCTGAACAGACAGGGTCACCTGTTCCTCTGCAACCAATGACAGGCCTCAGAGGTCCCAAGCTGAACGTCACTGCTGGGTCACGTGCCACTAGGGGACACATCATTGCTGTGGCCAGTCATTGCCGTGCCATGGGGAGCAGTTAAGTAAATTCCCTTCACAGGTCCCACTGGTTATGTGTGGGGGGTAGGGAGGGGTATTAAAAAAAAATAATAATAATAATAATCCTGGACATCCCCTATAGACATGCGGATTTTGCCCAGATACTGTCATGTTTTTTCTGTAGAACGTTTGTTATGTGATACAGAATGATGTGGACTGTAATCCCTGAAATCCACTAGAGAATAAAGTTTTTGTTTCATTCCAAAGTCCTGAGCGACTGCTAGATTCACTATGGAAAGGATGCTAAAGAAGTTTTCAAAACTTTTATACTGATCGTGGGGGCTGACCCCCAGGATTCGTGAAGGCACCAGCGCTTGCAGTAGCGCCACCGCCTTCTCTCAGCTCACGTACATTGTACTGCGGCCGTGCTTGATATCAACCACCACTTCAGCAGAAGTGGCCCAAATCATTAAAAATAAAAAGCTAGTATTTTGTAATTATAAAAAAACCCAGAGCAATGAAGATAAGGAAATCTACAAGATTAGGCAGAAAGAGGCCAAGCAAGTTATAAGAACTTCTAAAGCTCAGGCAGAAGAAAAACTAGCTCAGTCTATGAAAAAAGGGGATAAGACATTCTTCAGATATATAAATGAAAAAAGGAAATTAAAACAAGGAATAACTAAATTAAAAACAAAGGACGGAAGGTATGTAGAAGAGAATAAAGGGCTAGCCGACTGCCTTAATAAATACTTCAGTTCAGTTTTTACAAAAGAAAAAGAAGGAGAAGGACCTCCACTAGAAAGGATGACTACTAAATCGTTTGATGCATGTGTCTTTACAGAGGAAGATGTTCTAAGTTTGCTGTCTAAAGTGAAGACAAATAAGTCACAGGGGCCTGATGAGATACACCCAAAATTATTAAAAGAGCTTAGTGGTGAGCTGGCAAAACCGTTAACAGATTTATTTAACCAATCATTAGTAACAGGAGTCGTCCCGGAAGATTGGAAATTGGCAAATGTCGTGCCCATTCACAAGAAAGGTAGTAGGGAGGAATCAAGCAACTATAGACCAGTGAGTCTGACATCAATAGTAGGCAAATTAATGGAAACCCTATTAAAGGATAGGATTGTGGAACATCTAAAATCCCATGGATTGCAAGATGAAAAACAACATGGGTTTACTTCAGGGAGATCATGTCAAACAAATCTTATAGATTTTTTTGACTGGGTGACTAAAATAATAGACGGTGGAGGTGCAGTAGACATCGCTTATCTAGATTTTAGTAAGGCTTTTGACACTGTCCCACATAGAAGACTTATCAATAAACTGCAGTCATTGAGCATGGACTCCCATATTGTTGAGTGGATTAGGCAGTGGCTGAGTGACAGACAACAGAGGGTTGTAGTCAATGGAGAACATTCAAAACAAGGTCATGTTACCAGTGGGATACCACAGGGATCTGTACTGGGACCAATTTTGTTTAATATCTTCATAAGTGATATTGCAAAAGGCCTCGATGGTAAGGTTTGTCTTTTTGCTGATGACACAAAGATATGTAACAGGGTTGATGTTCCTGGAGGGAAATGCCAAATGGAAAAGGATTTAGGAAAACTAGAAGAATGGTCAGAACTCTGGCAACTGAAATTTAATGTGGATAAGTGCAAGATAATGATAAAAACCCAAGGGCAGAATATAGAATACTTGACACAGTCCTGACCTCAGTATCTGAGGAAAGGGATTTAGGAGTAATTATTTCAGAAGACTTAAAGGTGGGAAGACAATGTAATAGAGCAGCACGAAATGCCAGCAGAATGCTTGGATGTATAGGGAGAGGTATAAGCAGTAGAAAGAGTGAAGTGCTTATGCCGCTGTACAGAACACTGGTGAGACCTCACTTGGAGTATTGTGCGCAGTACTGGAGGCCATATCTCCAGAAGGATATAGATACTCTAGAGAGAGTTCAGAGAAGAGCTACTAAACTAGTACATGGATTGCAGGATAAAACTTACCAGGAAAGGTTAAAAGACCTTAACATGTATAGCTTGGAAGAAAGAAGAGACAGAGGGGATATGATAGAAACTTTTAAATACATAAAGGGAATCAACTCGGTAAAGGAGGAGAGAATATTTAAAAGAAGAAAAACTACCACAAGAGGACACATTTTTAAATTAGAGGGGCAAAGGTTTAAAAGTAATATAAGGAAGTATTACTTTACTGAGAGAGTAGTGGATGCATGGAATAGCCTTCCTGCAGAAGTGGTAGCTGCAAATACAGTGAAGGAGTTTAAGCATGCATGGGATAGGCATAAGGCCATCCTTCATATAAGATAGGGCCAGGGACTATTCATAGGATTCAGATATATTGGGCAGACTAGATGGGCCAAATGGTTCTTATCTGCCGACACATTCTATGTTTCTCACTGTCTGTTAGATAACAGGGAATGAAATATTTTTCGCAGAACTCCAAAAGTAAACCCCATTAAATTGTAACCTTTAATTGATTCCTTAAAAGAATAAATCACCAGATACCAATAAAAGCCACTCAGAATTTAAAGGTTGAATCGCGAATAACGACGGGCTGGTTGCTTCAGAGGCGTCTGAGCTCCATGTATTTAATGTATACCCTGACTCAATAACTGCTGTAGGTATTTTAGTCTACAATACCTACAGCAGTTATGGAGTCAGGGCATACATTAAATACATGGAGCTCAGACGCCTCTGAAGCAACCGTCGTTATTCGCGATTCAACTGTATCTGGTTAACACTCCTGATTTGACTTGAGAAGTGGGATCATAACAGTGTATATCCAGGTTCATTAATATCCTTCTCTGCCCCTTTAATGTCCCCGGACTACCCCTGCCTGAAAGAGGAGGAATGCACATGGCTTCTGGTGATGCTCTCTTCCTCCTGGGCTATAGTATGAAGTGTAATAATCCAATGTTTTCCTCCATGGAGCCATCATAGCTTCAGTCATGCATTCTGGTTCCTGCGTTCCAGCGTGGAAAGCATTCCACCTCCTGGACCGTAATATTTCCCCTCTACTCCTAGATTATGTGCTTAAAAATAACTATAAACTAAAAGAGGGATGAAGGTACAAGTGTAAAACCCTTGTAAGTCAGATATTTGTTGTGCATTCCACATCCACAAAAGAGGCTGAAGAGGGGCCTAGGTGTGGAAGAGATGAACATACCACTTCTATTAGTGGGATAAACGAGTCCTCCAAAAGGAGGCCCAATGGATTTACAGGTTACATACTGAACTTAAAGGGAACCTGTCACTGAGATTTTGTGTATAGAGCTGAGGACATGGGTTACTAGATGGCCGCTAGCACATCCGCAATACCCAGTCCCAATAGCTCTGTGTGCTTTTATTGTGTAAAAAAAATATTTCATACATATGCAAATTAACCTGAGATGAGTCCTGTCCCTGACTCATCTCACGTACAGGACACATCTCAGGTTAATTTGCATATTTACACAATAAAAGCACACAGAGCTATGGGGACTGGATATTGCGGATGTGCTACCGGCCATCTAGCAACCCATGTCCTCAGCTCTATACACAAAATCCCGGTGAGGAAACGCATATCACTGGAAGCCATGTGCGTTCCATAGTGGAACGCATTGGATGACTGCGCATAACAGGAAACTGTGGAGGCACAAGTATGATGGATGAGGATAGGAGGAATGGAATGTGCTTCAAGCTGAGGCACAAATCAAAGGTATTGAAGAATATATGGAGTCAGGAGGTAGCTGTTTAAGGGTGTGCCTTAAACCTTTTCATCTATTTAGCAACCCCTTTTCTGGGGTCCCCTAAAAAACAGAGTATCTAATACTGGGGAAACACATCAGGACAAGAAGCTTGATATTTATTGCAGGGATCAGCAGGGCTTGGCCACCGAGAAGTGGGATTGCCCATGTCGGGGTGCGAGCTCTGCTTTTAGGCAGGTGTACTCCAGGGGCATTAAAGGAGCTGGGAAGGATATTCCCAAATCTGTTATGATCCCACTTCTCAAGTCAAATCGGGAGTTGTTGACCGGATATACAGACAGCTGAATCATTAGTAACGACGGGCAGGATACTTCAGCAGCATCTGATCCCGATCGTAAGAGTCCGGTGTATTTATACTTCACATATTGTGTATATTCTGAGTGGGTTTTATTGGTATCTACTGATTTTATTATGTTTTGTTGTTGTGTCTAATGGGACTAAGCTGCGCCTAACCATGTGACCGATGAACGTGACATCACATGGCCGAAGGCTACTTTCACACTACTGTTAATGTTTTCTGGTATTGAGATCCGTCATGGGGTAAAAAATGCTTCCGTTTTGTCCCTATTCATTGTCAATGGGGACAAAACGTAACTGAACACAACGTAGTGCACCAAAATGCATTCCGTTCTGTTCCCATACCGGAGAGCGAAACGCAGCATGCTGCGGTTTGCTTTTCATCCCGGGAAGTGGAGCAAGACACAATAGAAAACGGATCCGTCCCCCATTGACTTTCAGTGGAGTTCATGACTGATCCGTCTTGGCTATGTTACAGATAATACAACAGGATCTGTTCATAACGGATGCAGACGGTTGTATTGTCAGTAATGGAGCATTTTTGCTGAACCCTGCCGGTGTGAAAGTAGCCTAAGCTGTGAGAAGGCCGCTGCGTTACTGTGAGTCTCATTGCCTTCGTAAACAGCTAGTCAACGGGGTCCTGGGTGTCAGACCCCAGCTCTATATTAGAGGTTCTGCACGATTAGTAAACCTTCTCAGATTTGTTGCATGTTTGATTGTAACATATGACTGGATGATACTGGAAAACAACTTTTATGTGTTTCAGGAAGGAGAATGTGAAGGCAAAGATGACGATGCCTCTTTCACATTTACTTGGTCTTGTTCAGTCTTTTTCCATGTTCCAAAAATATCGGGAACATGAACCTGAGAAAGCGAAAGAGTACATAAAGACGACAGAGCAAAGGTAAGAAGTATGACGGATTATTTCTTTTGATATGTATTCATCTATGTTTTTTTTTTTTTTTTTTTTTAAACTGGTCGTATAAAATATGTACGGTCATAACTGAGGGTTAAGTGTCCAAGTATTGATGCCATGATTTATACACTGAGTGATGATGGCTTTTTTTATATTTTTTTTCTTTATATAATTTCCCTCAAATTTACATTTTCTGTAATTTTGAGGGAAATTACATAAAAACAGCTATCCCTATAGAACTAGGGAATATGGAAATCTAAATTTGTAATTTAGAGCTGATTATGCTAATTACATCATAAAATATTATTTTCCATGATTATAGTATAATCCAGTACAGCAGATAATATTTCATAATGTTTCATCACATATAAATTCTTATCATGAGAAGATCAGCAAAGGCACAGGAGACCAGACAACTATAATGAAACCTGCCTAATGCCGGACCTGTAAAGGAAAGATTACTTGCCTACTTTTGGACGATGACTCCCTACTCTGTCTTCTCCCGGCCTACGGTGCTAGACTAGGCTCCTTCACTGAAAACATGGGGCCATTCACTGGCCACATCGGTGACCAGATCCCCTTGCCATCTTCATTCAGTTTGCCATCATCTTTCAGTCACTTTATCATTCTGCTTTTGTTGCCTGATATGTGCTTCAAATATCTTCCCTTGTGACTGTTTGGTTGTAATTCTGCTCTTTCTACTCAAGTCCTGGGGTTATCTGAGAACCAAGATAGTTAATAGATGCAGTAATTAGGACTTGGGAAAAGCGAGTGCTATAGTTGAAGTTCTGCTGTCCTAGAGAAGCTAAGGTTTTGGGTAGCTGCAGTATCAAAATTGGAATTATCCGGGCCCCTCAAACTCGAATGTGAAGACCCCATTACTTCCATCAACTTCCATTTTGTGTAGCATGCCCAAGTAGGGAAATGATATAACTAGCCTGCAGCCTCGCAAACTCAGCGGGGGGAATTTATCATTCCCACCTTGCCACTTTTTTCATCATAAATATGGCAGGTTAGTTTTATTGCATGGGGAAGGCTGTTTAAACAAAACCCATAAAACTGTGGCAGAATTGCACCTCTTCCAATTCCACCCCATTTGGAAATGTTTCCAGCTTCTCACTACATTGTATGCAATAATAAATGGTGTCATTAAAAGTACAACTTGTCCTGCAAAACACAAGCCTTCATACGGCTAGGTGAACAGAAAAATAAAGAAGTTATGGCTCTGGGAAAGCGGGGAATAAAAAATTAAAATGCAGAAATAGAAAATGGCTGGGTCCTGAAGGGGTTAAATACTGTATTTCCGTGACCAAGATGGCATTAAACTTTTAAAGGTCTTTCTTTCGCTCTTTCATACTTTTCTTTCGTACTTTCTTTTGCAATTTTTTTTTCCTTCCTGTAGAGAATGCTATAGAAAAATGGCAAGAAAATGCTTTGATTAAAAAAATAAATAAAATAAATGCCAGAGGAGCAGAAAACACAAAGAAACTGTCTAAAAATGGCACAGCAAGAGTGTTTATGGGGTGTTTTATTATTTCCTGTTGGCCAGCATGTAACATCTGGTCTTCGGGTTTTGGATCTACAAAAAGAAGAATGCAAAAAAATAAAGTACAACGTTTCTTCAAAAAGGCAAAATGGAATTTACCACGCCTTTGCGTCAGAATTCTGGCTTCAAAAATACACAAAATAAGGGCTATGCAACTTTTAAGGTTCACGTGCTCAAACATTTTGGGACTTTTTACATTCTTGCACCACTCACTCCAGTTTTGAAAAGTAAATTGGATCTGGTTAGCCACATAAAAGGGCATCTGTCAGCAGTTTTGTACCTTATGATACCGGCTGACCTGTTACATGTGTGCTTGGCAGCTGAAGACATTTGTGTTGGTCCCATGTTCCCATGTGCCCACATGGCTGAGATTTTTTTTTTAATTATATGTAAATGAGCCTCTAGGTGCAACGGGCGCATGGTCATTACATCTAGAGGCTCTGCTTTCTCTGCAAATGCCGCTCCCTCTGCATTTTGATGCATATGAACATGGGACCAACGCAGATGGCTTCAGCTGCCAAGCGCACATGTAACAGGTCAGCCTGGTACAGATCTGCTGAAAGATGCCCTTTTTAATGAGTTTTTACTCTGGGTTTATCACTGAGACTTTTTAAAAAGTCTCAAAAAAGCCACAGAATTCCTCCCACAGAGTGAAACCACCCAAATTGAGTCAACTTTTTATGTTAAAAGGGTTATCCCATGATTTAATGTAAAAAGTGAAAATCAGACATCATATAGTACAGGACAATCTCTTTCTAGCCAAACTAGAACCAGCCCTGCACCTCACATGGATCCAGAGATCTCTAAATTAATATCAAGCTGACAGCTCAAGGGGAGTGTCTCTTCGGCCGCCGCTAAGGGGGCGTGTCCATTCTGCTGGAGCTCTCTCCCTATCACAGCTCAGGAGGCGTGTCCATGCTCTCCCTATCACAGCTCAAGAGGTGTGTCCATGCTCTCCCTGTCACAGCTCAGGAGGCAGTTGAAGGATGAAATTGAGCATGTGCGGACATCTCAGTGAGCAGGACAAAGAAATGAGAGGGAAAAAAAAACAGCAGGTGGCGCTATACAGATACATTCTATTGAACAGCTCAGTGGCTATACAAAACTTTTAATTATGTGCAATTACAAAAGTATTAAGATCCAGTTGCTGGTTTGAAAACTGTATATGATATTTTCCGTGGGGCAACCCCTTTAAGTAAATCTCTGGTACAGTCACTAGAACTGAAGCAATGACATACTGTACAATTTGCCCATCCCATTCCCAGTCTTGTCTTATACGAATTAAAGGATTTCCACTTTTTATGGAAAGTCATGGATGTAAAATATCATTATGTTTAGAATATATTTTCTTAAAGGGAACCTGTCATCACCTTTATGCTGCCCATACTAACTGCAGAATAAAGTAGAGACAAGTAAGTTGATTTCAGCGGTCGGTCATTTATAAGTTAAAAGTAAGTGGTTGCCGAGAACCAACATCACAAACATTACAGACTGGGCCTGGAAAAGAGTCACGACCACCTGAGAAGAGTCCTGGTTATTCATGAATTCCTGCTCTCCCTGCTGATGACTGACTGTCTTCTACCCAGTTTTCTCCCTTCCTCTCTAGGAGAGAACTGCCAATCAGCAGGAGGGCGGAAGAGCAGGAGATTATGAATAACCAGGACTCTTCTCAGGTAGATTTGACTCTTTTCAAGGCCTGGGCTGCAATGATTATGATGCTGGTTCTCGGCAACCACTTACTTTTAGCTGATGTGTGACACACCGCTGAAATCGGCATTTCTGTCACTACTTTATACTGCCCTCAGTACGGTCGGCATAAAGTTGACGACAGGTTCCCTTTAAACCTTGTGCCTTTCTTTCTTTTTAAGGTTCCTTGAGATTATGGGAGTGTCCTCCAGTGAAACAGAAGTCGATGTCTGGTTCACCTTTGTTATGGTGCTGGCTTCTAAGCCAAAGTAACTACAATATCAACAAAAAAAAATGCTCTATCCCATCTTACATTGCTGACAGATTAATCTAATAGTATTCAGTGAAATAAACCATATAATTTTAGTTTGTGAAATGACTGGTCGCTGTGTTTTTCTTATTCTTGTACTGTACTATTCACCATAAAATACACATAGACTATTTGTAGTGCTACAAGATTGAAGGGGGGTTTAAAGGGGTTGTCCCGGATAGTTATATTGATAGTCTATCCATAGGATAGGCCACCACTATCAAATCTGGGGTCCAACACCCCAGTTTGCTGACAATCGGCTATTCCACAGTAGCTCCTGTGCCGGAACTACAGCCTTGTCCACTGTGTAATGAATGGAGCGGAGTACTGCAGCGCTTCTCCCATTAAAGTGAATGGGAACGTCACTACATGCAGTAACCAGCTCAGACTTCTACATGAAGGACAGAGCTGTGCAGGAGCTATCCAGAAGATAGATGATCAGTTAAGTCTTGAACAAAAAAACTTTAACAGACTTGTAATCTGTCTCTCTTTCTTTTGTATGACAAGGGGCCTTAGGACCTTTACACCTAGTCAATATGCTATAAAGTCCATAAGACAAAATGTGTGCGTCACCTCTACAGACTGTCGTTCTCGCACTTCCCGTACAGGTAGGTCTATGGCAAAGCAGCAACGAGCAGGAAGATAGAAGGGAAACGGCAAGTGAATACTGCGCGTGCCTTCCCTTCATACAGCTGATCGTCGGGGGTGCCGGGTGTCGAACCCCTGCTGATCTGATATTGGTGGTCTCTACTGAGGATATGTCATCAATATTAATTGTCCGGAGAACCCCTTTAATCTTCAATAATGCTGCTTTCAGTACACAGTGTGTACCGTGCCTGCCTAGAGATTGTAACAGAGCAATAATGTTAAACCTTTCTCCTCAGCCAGGTGTCACATAACATTGCATAAATCTCTGTTTGCATTATATATCAATATGTAAAGCTACAGTACTCAGCTATCGGCCTAATTGCATAAGCCAAATCGCTCTCACAGACAGAACTCTTCCACAGTATTAATCCTGGTACTGATGGTGTACTGGCGGACATCATCATAGTTACATTGTGCATTTTTGCATTCTGAAAAAGTGCTAAAAATTTGATTACAAAAGTTCCATTTGCCAGAAACTGTTGCACTTGATCTGACATATTTTCCTGAATCATAGTTACTTCTTATAATAGTGGACCCTGTCCAATTGCACATTTGAAAACATGTTGAAAATTTCACCTCACAATGGCAGATAGATAGTGTAGAGGTGGACTCTGTTCAACTGTGTATTTTTTTTATTTATTTTTTGCGTTGAAAATGACACCAAACTTCTATTTAGCACAACTGGTGTACCTGGCGTGCGGTACTGCATCATTCACTGTTATATTGTACTGGGCTCCAAAAATACAGTTTGACCTCTGATTGTTTAAATCAGTCTAAAAATAAAATGTCTGGTAAATCATAGAATGGCAATAGACAGGATTATGGAAAATGAAAGACCCGCGCCATGTCATCCACAAGTTTAGAATGTGGGTAGATGTAGTACTGTGCAAACACCATCCATCCGGCCAGTAGTTATGGCAGGCCACAGTTTGCTCTCTCTTCCAGTAAGCAACAGATTATTTTTGAGGACGACATTGGGGACTGAATGGTCCACACATCATCTCAGTCACATCAGGGTAATGTTAATGTCACCTCTGAGTCTGACACCATGCCTTTGATCCAAGGCTCGTTGCAATTGTAAAAGAAAACTGCAGCACTCTCCAGCCTTGATCCTTAATGCTTTATTTCACCAAAACAAATGTGACGTTTCGATCAGTGTGATCTTTCTCAAGCAATCTTGAGAAAGATCACACCGATCGAAACGTCGCATTTGTTTTGGTGAAATAAAGCATTAAGGATCAAGGCTGGAGAGTGCTGCAGTTTTCTTTTACAATTGCATCTGGATTTGGGGAAGCATAGGGCTGGCTTCTGACACAGTGAGCACCACCACAGTAAGGAACCATCAATATTTTCTGTAGTGCTGCTAAATTTTTTCTTTTTATTTGATCCAAGGCTCAGCAAGTACCTCCTGCTCCTGTTCCTTGTGGCCCCAGAGAAGCCTTTTAATTATCTCTGTCTTCACTGGCTCTTTCTAGTGGGGCACATTATTTTCCTCTATGAAAGACGCTAAAGCTAGATTTCAAGTTCAATGAGTTTTATGAGAACATTCAGCATTTAGCCTTCTTTGAAGAGGTGGTTCAGAGTGAGGAGGAGGACATGATGGTCGAAATACACAGCTGCATTGTTGGTGGTAGTAGTGGCACTTTGCAGTGATGGTAATAGAGGTACTGGTAGCAAATACAGTAGTGGGAATCATGAAGGGGGCAAGGACACCTCATAATCTGATAAAAGTGGTGGGGGTGACAATGATGACTACAATGGTGATTGTGTGTTGGACAAGACCGGGGAACTGGATCTGAATGATGAGGAGGTGGTGACAACAGAAGAGGAGAGTGTTGGTGGCAAAAAAGAGAAGAGCTGACATACGGCCAGAACCTAAAAAAAAAAAAAAAAAAAAAAAAAAAAAAGGCAGGGCAGATCTGCTTCTACTGTGGTCAGCTTGGGGGCAAGTGATGCTGCTGCTGTTGATGTAGGCTCCAAAGCTGTCCTAGGGGAAGCTCGAGTGGTGATAGTGGTGGTGGCAAAAATATTGTGAGCAGTGCCAATGGTGGACATCTTACATGGGATAATTTTTCTCCACAGTGCCAGCCAAGAAAACCATTGCACTGTGCAAGCAAATCAGCTGTAGCAGTTTAGGCACAAATGTCATGTACTAAGGTTTTCTTTCAGCACATGAGAAGACCTGTTCAAGTGGAAAAGTCAAACTGGCCACCAATGTGAGCAAGGCCATCCTTCTTCTCCCCGTTATCATTCTAGTAGCCAGGACAAATTATCAAGCAGTACAGTGTCATTGTTGTCATTATCATTATCCACATCGCCAGCTACTGCCTCTACTCCGACTTCTACTCCTTGGCTCTATCATCTGTCATCCATAACAGATGGTGTGGGCAGGAAACAACAATAGGCATCCAGTAATCCTCTAGTGTGCAAACTGAACTCCCACCTGACCAACTTTAGAAATTGATTTATACTGTAAAAAACTCGGGTTCTGGAAAGTTGTTTTTTTTTTACAGTATAAATCAATTTCTGAAGTTGTAATGCGTAGTCTCGCGAGACTTTGAAGTAAAAACTTTGGCTCATCAGAACCAATACATTATAATACTGTACGGAGCGCTCGCTCTGTACAGTATTGAAACAAAGTTTTATGACAATCGACTTTGGATGTTTCATCTGAAGTCAATTCGCTCATCTCTAGTACCAATCTAACCATCACCTTATCCTGCAAAATATGAGCCCCTACCTAAGATTTTTGCCCCAAAAAAAAAATTATGGCTCAGACTATGGAGACACTAAAACATGTGTTTTTTTTTTTTTGTTTGTTTTTTGTTTTTTTTTGTTTAAAAAATGCTTTTATTGTGTTAAGTGTAATAATTTTTTTAATTTTTTTTTTAAGTAGACATTATGTATAGCCGCATCCATAACAACCTGCTCTATAAAAATACCACATGACCTAACCCCTCAGGTGAACACCGTAAAAAATATAAAATAAAACCGGTGTAAAAAAAGCCATTTTTTCACAAAAAGTGTAATCGCAAGCGAGCAAAAAGTCATATGCACCCCAAAATAGTGCCAATCAAACCGTCATCTCATCCCTCAAAAATGAAACCCTACCTAAGACCATCTCCAAAAAAATAAAAATAAATATGGCTCTCAGACTATGGAGACACAAAATTTTTATTTTTGTTTGAAAAATGATATTGTGTAAAACATAAATAAAAAAAAAAAAAGTATACATATTGGGTATTGCCACGTCCATAACAACCTTTTGTTTGGCTGTTAACCCTTGCTTTGTTACTGGAAAAAAATTATTAAAATGGAAAATCTGCCAAAAAGTGACATTTTGAAATTTCATCTACATTTTCCTTTAATTCTTGTGTAACACCTGAAGGGTTAAGAAAGCTTGTAAAATCAGTTTTGGATACCTTGAGGGGTGTAGTTTCTAAAATGGGGCCATTAATGGTGGTTTCTATTATGTAAGCCTCACAAAGTGACTTCAGACCTGAACTGGTCCTTTAAAAAGTGGGTTTTGGAAATTTTCTGAAACATCTTAACATTTGCTTCTAAACTTCTAAGCCTTCTAACATCCCCAAAAAAGAAAATTTTATTTGCAAAATGATCCAAACATGAAGTAGATATATGGGAAATGTAAAGTAATAGCTATTTTAGGAGGTATCACTATCTGTTTTAAAAGCAGAGAAATAGAAATTTAGAAAATTGCTAATGTCTTCAAACTTTTGGTAAATTTGGTAGCTTTTAATAAATAAAAATGAAATATTTTGACTCAAATTTACCACTGTCATGAAGTACAATATGTGACGAGAAAACAATCTCAGATTGGCGTGGATAAGTAAAAGTGTTTTAAAGTTATCACCACATAAAGTGACACATGTCATATTTGCAAAAAATGGCCTGGTCCTTAAGGTGAAAAATGGCAGGGTCCTGAAGGGGTTAATATTATTTTAGTGTGGTAAAATACACAACACTAGAGATGGCCTTGCGGCTCGCAGCAAACTTTGCGCGTTTGTGATTTGCGGAAGATGCAAACATATTCGCCATATTCTTTTGCATTGTGCCGAACTTCGACCCATGACGCATCTATCAGGTGGGACAGGACAGCCAATTGAAACGTTTCAACACGTGGACACCCCCCCCCCAACCCTTTAACAGAACCTGATCTGGCAGCCATATTACATTATGTGTTTTGCCAGTGTAGGGAGAGGTTGCATTTTGGAGCAGGGACAGGCTGTTAGTAACTTAGGGACACCAAACGCTAGCTAATAGGGCCAGAAAGGTCTTTTTAAAAGGGTTATATCTGTAAAGAATAATTCAAGGCAACTGGACGTACTGTAGATTTCTTGAAAACGTTTCACTCGTTCTTCCAACGAGCTTTCTCAATTCTGAGTGACTGTACAAAAATTCTGGGAATAAATATGTAACTGAATCCACATCTGGTAATTATACCCAGCATGGGGTCAAAGGTGTTGATTCCATTATCCTAATTGGAGTCAGTAGGTGATAAAGACTTCCCAGAAAAAGGTGTCAAGACAGCATTGTATGTGGCAGACAATAGAAACCACCTGTGCTTCAACCTCAGATGACGAAAACAGGGGCTGGTACCGTGCAGCATCAGTTTGGACAGAAGCAACTACTAAATGAACGGGTACGACAGACCTATTTCACAGTTGAAGCTTTGAAACAAACTATTAGTCACCTGGAAGAGGACCTGGTTTTGCGCTGAAATGTGGAGGAAAGTAGCAGATTTCACAGTACATGCACAGCTAGCTCAGCACACTAAGAACAAGGAGAGGCAGAAGAACAAGTTCTGCAATATCCCGAACTGCAAACAGCCATACCAGTGAGGAACTGACATGGAGGCGAAAGGAGGAAACAAGGACAGTGCAAAGCAAAGAGAAATGGGTGCAGAATCTTTCAGACCGGGTTCTCACCCAGCCTGAGATGGATGTCCTTGTGAAAGGGTTGAATTTCGCAATCACACCAAGAACCATACCAATAGTTGATATTATTTCAGCCACTGAAGCCTCAATCCACAGCAACAAAGTACCCCAGGGTGAGGCTGAACAACTTCGCCTTAAAGTGTCTGCAGCTCTGGCCAGTGCCAAACCACCTCCTTCAAACTTGACTGGAGAAGAAAGGAAGGCGGTTACATCCCTGAAGAAAGACACAAACATCACCATCCTGCCTGCGGATAAAGGAAGATGCACAGTTGTACTTAATACGTCTGACTACGATGCCAAGGTGACCACACTCCTGGATGATAACAACACTTCTTTTCACTATTTGGAGTGCTGCCTTCTTTTTTTGCTTTTTGTCTACACTTGGGACCTTGGTCTCCGGTCCCCCAGGAGGATTTTTGCACCCCCTTACAGTTTTGTGTGCTGCTTCTTTTCTTTTTTTTCTTCTATATCTATATATACAGTTGCAAGAAAAAGTATGTGAACCCTTTGGAATGATATGGATTTCTGCACAAATTGGTCATACAATGTGATCTGATCCTCATCTAAGGCACAACAATAGACAATCACAGTCTGCTTAAACTAATAACACACACAGAATTAAATGTTACCATGTTTTTATTGAACACACCATGTAAACATTCACAGTGCAGGTGGAAAAAGTATGTGAACCCTTGGATTTAATAACTGGTTGAACCTCCTTTGGCAGCAATAACTTCAACCAAACGTTTCCTGTAGTTGCAGATCAGACGTGCACAACGGTCAGGAGTGATTCTTGACCATTCCTCTTTACAGAACTGTTTCAGTTCAGCAATATTCTTCGGATGTCTGGTGTGAATCGCTTTCTTGAGGTCATCCACAGCATCTCCATCGGGTTGAGGTCAAGACTCTGACTGGGCCACTCCAGAAGGCAAATTTTCTTCTGTTTAAGTCATTCTGTTGTTGATTTACTTCTATGCTTTGGGTCGTTGTCCTGTTGCAACACCCATCTTCTGTTGAGCTTCAGCTGGTGGACAGATGGCCTTAAGTTCTCCTGCAAAATGTCTTGATAAACTTGGGAATTCATTTTTTGTTCAATGATAGCAATCCGTCCAGGCCCTGACGCAGCAAAGCAGCCCCAAACCATGATGCCCCCACCACCATATTTCACAGTTGGGATGAGGTTTTGATGTTGGTGTGCTGTGCCTCTTTTTCTCCACACATAGTGTTGTGTGTTTCTTCCAAACAACTCAACTTTGGCTTCATCTGTCCACAGATTATTTTGCCAGTACTGCTGTGGAACATCCAGGTGCTCTTGTGCAAACTGTAAACGTGTAGCAATGTTTTTTTTTTTGGACAGCAGTGGCTTCCTCTGTGGTATCCTCCCATGAAATCCATTCTTGATTAGTGTTTTACGTATCGTAGATTCGCTAACAGAGATGTTAGCATATGCCAGAGACTTTTGTAAGTCTTTAGCTGACACTCTAGTATTCTTCTTCTCCTCATTGAGCAGTCTGCACTGTGCTCTTGCGGTCATCTTTACAGGACGGCCACTCCTAGGGAGAGTTGCAGCAGTGCTAAACTTTCTCCATTTATAGACAATTTGTCTTACTGTGGACTTATGAACAGAGAGGGTTTTGGAGATACTTTTATAACCCTTTCCAGTTTTATGCAAGTCAACAATTCTTAATCATGAGTTTTCTGAGAGCTCTTTTGTGCGAGGCATCATTCACATCAGGCAATGCTTCTTGTGAAAAGCAAACCCAGAACTGGTGTGTGTTTTTTATAAGGCAGCTGTAACCAACACCTCCAATCTCATCTCATTGATTGAATTCCAGTTGGGTGACACCTCACTCCAATTAGCTCTTGGAGAGGTCATTAGTCTAGGGTTTCACATACTTTTTCCACCTGCACTGTGAATGTTTACAAATAAACATGGTAACATTTAATTCTTTGTGTGTTATTAGTTTATGCAGACTGTGATTGTCTATTGTTGTGACTTAGATGAAGATCAGATCACATTGTATAACCAATTTGTGCAGAAATCCATATAATTTCAAAGGGTTCACATACTTTTTCTTGCAACTGTGTGTGTGTGTGTGTATATATGTGTGTATGTATGTGTGTATATATATATATATATATATATATATATATAAAAAAAAATTAAAGACTCACACCTGAGAGTTGCCATCCTGTCTTCTGCTTATATTGCAGTTTGCACTTGCACTTTATACTTGATGATATGATTTGCACTCTCATGGATAGTGGATACCTTTTTAATATATATCTTATATGGCAGCTTTCCCGCTCATAGGCTTTTATGTTTAGGTCACTTGCCTCATTATATTGTTGTACTCTACAAATTCTCCCAGTATTGTACTGCACTTTTTGCATTTGTCTGTCATCTCTTTTGTATGTTTTGAATCATGTATCCAATAAAATAATATTTTTATAGCTTAGGCTACTTTCACACTTGCGTTTGGGGCTCCGCTTGTGAGTTCCGTTTGAAGGCTCTCACAAGCGTCCCCGAACGGATCCGTACTGCCCTAATGCATTCTGAGTGGATACGGATCCGCACAGAATGCATCAGTCTGGCACCGTTTGTCCTCCGCTCCGCTCAGCAGACGGACACCTGAACGCTGCTTGCAGCGTTCGGGTGTCCGCCTGGCCGTTCGGAGGCAAACGGATCCGTCCAGACTTACAATGTAAGTCAATGGGGACGGATCCGTTTGAAGTTGACACAGTATGGCTCAATTTTCAAACGGATCCGTCCCCCATTGACTTTCAATGTAAAGTCAAAACGGATCCGTTTGCACTATCATGAACAAAAATATATATATTTTTTTTGTTCATGGTAATGCAAACGGATCCGTTCTGAACGGAGCCACCGTCTGCATTAATATGAGCGGATCCGTTCAGAACGGATCCGATCGAACGCTAGTGTGAAAGTAGCCTAAGTAGCTCTGTGTCCGTTTTTAGGTTTCCTTGTGGATGATATACCAGCTTCAGCTAACAACCAATTGAGGCCTTCAATATATCAGCTTTCACAAAATAGTGGTAGAGGTTTTCTATATACCTGTGTCCACACAATACAGATTGCAGGTTTTGATATACCTGCTTCAACTAACAAGTGATTGAGGCCTGCCATATATCAGCTTCCACAAATACTTCTATTCTCTACTTCTTTGGCACAGGGTCATTTTGAAAATGACAGGCAGAGGAAGAGGCAGGCCGTTCTGCAAGGGGGGGGGGTAGGGTCGGGCAGGTGCACCAGGCCGGAGTTTAAGTGGGAAGTTGGAGAAGGTGCGTGCGATTATGTCAAAGGACACACCACAGTTGGTTGAGTGGCTCATTCAGCCTTCCGCTTCTGCACCCTCCTTACTCTCTGCTGTGTACACCCCCAAAGACACCACCATAACCCCTCCACTTCAGTCAAAGGAATTATTTTCCCATCTATTCCCAGACCATAGCGATGCGCAGCCATTCTTGGCATCGGATGAGGAAGAGGAGGTAACAGCGGCCAGCACCCAGCGGTCTGATGACCGTGTCCAGATCAGCCCAAGGAGGGTGGTCCCCGCTGTTGCTTCCTACTCCGAGATCTCTAATGTCAACAGTGGTGAAGTTGACGATGATGACTTGTCGATGGACGTCACGTGGGTGTGTAGTGTCCCACTAGGTAAATGTGGCCACTACACAAGGGTTAATATGACTATTGTATTGATATGATGGTTTATGTTCATTTCCCTGTGTTATCTGGGTAGCAGTCTTATTGGGGTGTAGTTCAGCCTCCTAGACACTAGAGGGAACTAGGGAACCCTTAGTATATATAGCTAGGCCCAGACAGGTAAGGGTAGTGTAGTCCAGGAGGCTAGTAAGTGCAGTCTTGCCTGCCTAAAGTTCTTGAGCCACAGTTAGCTCAGAAGATTCACCCCAAGAGAAGAGTTTACCTCCTGGGAGAAACCTGCAGTTCCCACAGAGCAAAGAGCAGAGCAGAAGAGTATTCCAGCTAGACAAGTAAGCTGAAGGGCAGAAGGATTATTAACTCAAAGCAAGGGATATATACCTGAGGAGAATTGTTACCAAGGATAAAAGCCAGCATTAGGGCATATGGGCCTTGGGATACAGACAGCCAGGATATCTGAGGAATAGTGCAGCCTGGTCTGTGAGTGTTGTTTTTACGCTCTGAGTATCTTGCAAAGAACATTACCTGCCATTGATGTAAAAGCCTGCTATTGATTGCTGCTGCAAAGTGGAACTGAACTCAATCTGTATAAAGTTGAACTTTTTCCAGTAAAGAAAGTTTGGTTCACCACAACACCGTGTTCCTCACTTTAAATCGGTGTGCCACCGTTACAGGCACTGGCATCACAAACCTTAAAGGGACCTTGCCCCAGGCACATTAAACACCTGCAACATCCAGGGCACCTCATCCACCATCAGGCCTGGTCCCTAAATACCGAGAGTGCCCCAGAGGACCCCTATGTCAGCCTCTCCATCACTGCTGTACGCCTGCCCAGGGTCTCCCTAGAAACGGAGTAACCCTCATTTACCCATTAACCGTGACCTCACATCGCAATACCCTGCATGGCAGCGTACTGCATATTTTGGCGTCACAAACGGGATTTACGGATTATTCCTGCGCCATTATGGAATTAAACTGTGTGCCGTTATTTGCCCATAAAGTGACCAAGCCCTACTTGTTTATTGGAAAAATTGCTGGGCCAAAGAACTGTAATAATTGTGGTGTGAAGATTTTATTGCATGGACTGTTTGCCGTTTATTTAAGTCGCCGCTTGCTGTCAGTGAATAGACAGCGATGTGCACAAAGATGGCCGCTTAACCTGACTGGATTATTTGTGCGCCTCGTTGTGTCCGTTTGGCGCAAAAAAGACCAAGAGAAGGTACCGCCCAGCCTGCAGGAAGGAAAATCGCCGCCCTGTCTGTAAAGAGGATACGGCCTACCTTGAATTCCGGAGCTCCAAGAGGCCGCGCCTACCTTCTGACGCCGCGCGTGGGACTCCCGTCTGACGTAACCACGCATCTCGCGAGATTTGCAACGAGCACCGCCGGAGTAAGTACAAACTTTCGTATTCACCGGCCCCATCATATATCTGTACCGGAGAGGTCCTGATCCTTGCCAAGAGACCGGGGAAGGTCCCCCACTAGTAGTAAGAGACTTGATCTTAAAAAAATAAATAAAAAATACATCCACCTTAGCTCCGGTCTGCTCCGCAGTTTCTTAAAGGGCCATACTCACTCCATTGCCCCCTTAGCAACGTTTTGTCCGCACCTGAAGAAGCGGGGCAGGAGGCCCCAGATGTGCCTTCTGAAGTGCCCGCAGCTGATAATAGGGCGCCTGCCGCTGCGGCAGCATCAAGTCTTATCATTATTTTGGGGCCCCCTGGTTCCCACGATATTCCGGAGAAGCCCATAAATCGAAGGACTTTAGAGACCAGATCCTGGCCCTATTCCGGCTATACCCTATCTCTGCTGAACAACTGGAGATCCTCCTAGCCCAGTTAGAAGGCGCCGCCTGCAGGGAAGTCATGTCCTGGCCCCATTTTGAAAAGGGTAGCCTGGAACAGATATTTTATCGCCTCGGCACCACGTTTGAGGCCAGAACGGTGTCCGAAGTTAAGATGAGATTTTTCAGCAGGAAGCAACAGCCGGGCGAGTCACTCCGTGATTTTGCTCTGTCCCTGCAAGAGACCCTGAGGGCCGTGGTCCAGGTGGACCCCAAGGAAGCTGAGGATCAGGTCCGGACTCTGAGAGAGCAGTTCATTGCGGGTATAAACACTGAACACTTAAAGGGCCAGCTGAGGATGCTGTCGGCCCAACACCCCATTGTGCGTTTTTGGACTTTAAAAAGCTGGCCATCAGTATCCTAGGCCAAAACCCGCCCACGGGGCCAGCAGCCTCCCTTGAACCTCAGGCCTGTCAGTCAAAAACTGTCAATGTGAGGCCGTCTGGAGCCACACAGGCTCCAGTAACAGATGTAGTGGCGGCACTAATGGAGCAGGTAAACCATCTCACTAAGAGCCTGGAGAAGGTGTGCAGGAAAATAGAGGAATGGGAGAGACCATTGCTACTGGAAGATGAAAGCCCCCTTCCTCCAAGGCTCCCGCCTGCATATAGAGATGTATACCCTAAGGAACCTGATGGTCGACCGAGTTACCGGTCTAAAAATAGCAAGCAGCCTGTCTGTCATTATTGTAAAAAATATGGACATACTGAATCAACATGTTGACAGTTAAACGGGCCACCCCCGAGGCCGAGGACCACCCCTCGGGAGGTAGAACAATAGGTCCAAAGGATCCAAGCTGGATGCCCAGATACGTAGGGTCCCGTCCAAAAATTAACATATGTATCAACGGGATACCTTTCGAAGCCCTACTGGATACTGGGTCTCAGGTCACCACCATCCAACGACCCGCCTTTGACAAGTTCTGGGATTCAAGTCTCCTCACCCAGCCACCAGAGTCCTGGCTAGATATCATCGCCAGCAACGGCAAGCCAGTGAAAGTCCATGGGTATTGGGAACCTACCCTTCAGGTGGGAGAAGCCACCTTACCACAGCAAGGTGTGATTGTGGTACAAGCCGGAGATAAAGGAGGACACCCTGTGATCCTAGGGACTAATGTCTTTAAAAATTGTTACTCCGAAGTGCTTGAAGCTTTAAACCAAACTATACCTTCGGCCTCACCTGCTTCCAAAAGGGTCATTCAAAAGACTATCAGTGTGCTGTGTGCTCAGCAAAGGTTCGCAAATGGAAAAGGAGAAATCTGTACTGTCCGGATCCGGGATAACCGGCCAGTAATTCTGCCTCCAAATTCCCAGATCATCCTGTGGTGCCGTGCTGTGTTAGGGGTCCAGGGCAAGGACTATCAAGCCCTAGTGGAACCTATTCAAATTGAGAATCATCCCTTCGTGCGAACAGCCAAGAGTCTGGTGACCGTGTCTCAAGGTAAAGTGCCTGTCCGTTTGATTAATTTTGGTGATCACCCCGTTACTCTTTTAAGCACTGCCCCGTTGCTCAGCTTTTCCAGGTGTCCTTCCAGGATGTGATCCGTCTGCCTGCCACGGAGACGTTCCAGACCAGCACAGAGCAGCAGCGCCCCTGCCAGCGCCTCTTCAGTATCCTGGTGGGAAGAACTTCATGTGGGAACGAATCCACCCCGAAGGAGCAAATAGAGGGAGTCCTGAGTCTGGTGAAAGAGCACCACAAGGCCTTTAGCAAACACTCCACGGACTACGGAGAGGTCAGTGTAATCAAACACACCATACCCACTGGCTCTCATCCTCCTATCAAGGAGAGATACAGACCCATACCACCTACTACCTATCAGTCTGTGAAAGAGATGATACAAGAGATGAAGGACTCTAATATAATCCGGGACAGTCATAGTCCCTGGGCTGCGCCCCTCGTTCTTGTCCGAAAAAAAGATGGCAGCATAAGGTTCTGCGTGGATTATAGAAAAATCAATCCACCCACAAAGATGCTTTTCCGTTACCACGCATTGAGGAGTCCTTGACTGCCCTGGGGTCATCAGCCTACTTCTCCACTCTGGACTTAACTAGCGGGTACTGGCAGGTACCTATGGCCCCAGAAGATCGGGAGAAGACCGCTTTTACTATGCCTATGGGCCTGTTTGAATTCAATGATATGCCTTTCGGACTGAGTAATGCTCCAGGGACGTTCCAGCGGTTGATGGAGCGTTGTTTAGGCCATAGAAACTTTGAGACTGTACTACTATACCTGGATGACGTCATTATATACTCCAAGACGTATGAGGACCATTTAAAACACCTGGCTGAAGTGTTTCAAGTTCTTGTTAAATATGGCCTTAAAATTAAACCATCCAAGTGCCATCAGCTGAAACCAGCAGTAAAGTATCTAGGGCACATTGTTAGTGCCAAAGGGGTCCAGCTCGATCCAGATAAACTTGCTGCTCTCCGTAATTGGCCTACTCCCACCACCGTGAAAGAGGTGAGAAGCTTCCTCAGCTTTGCAGGATATTATAGACGCTTCATCCTGCATTTTGCACAAATTGCCGATCCGATCCAGGAACTCCTAAGGGGGCATCCCAAGAAGAGTCCAAAGACTCCTATCCCTGTTGAATGGAATGAAGAATGGGAGATTGCCTTCCAGCTCCTGAAGAAGAAGCTGACCAAACCCCCTGTCCTGGGTTACCCGGATTATCAGAAGCCGTTCCACCTCTACACGGATGCCAGTAAAAGAGGCCTGGGAGCCGTGTTGGCCCAAGTGCAAGACAACAAAGAGAGGGTGATTGCCTACGCCAGCAGATCCCTGAGAGGGGCTGAGAAAAACTATCAGAATTATAGTTCCTTCAAGCTGGAGTTCCTTGCCTTAGTGTGGGCTGTGACCGAAAAATTCAAAGATTATCTTGCTGCCACCCCGTTTGTCGCCTTCACGGACAACAACCCTCTGGCGCATCTGAATACAGCCAAGTTAGGGGCGCTGGAGCAAAGATGGGCCTCCCGCCTTGCCAACTATGACTTCACTGTGAAATACCGGGCAGGCCGCTCCAATGATAATGCTGATGCCCTGTCCTCGGCTCCCCACTACAGAAGCACCAGATGAACCAAAGGATGCCTGGGAAGAAGTGGAGATGCCGGCGTTCTACAACAAATTTGCTCAGCAAGATAATATTCGCACTGAAAATCACTCAGCTGCTGATCCCTCTTCATCAAATATTCCTGAGTCCAGGGGCGAACAAGAAAGGTGGATCAAGCTCCAGTCAGAAAGTAGAGTCCTCTGTGAACTGCTCGACTTCCTTACCAGTGGGAGAACTCCTGAGAGAGTCCGCAGGAAGAGTGCAGACCCAGAACTAATGAGACTGTGGAGACATCGCCACCAACTCTTCCTCCAAAAGGGCCTGTTGCTAGGAGGAGCCTGGATCCAGTGTCCTGCGATAGGGTGTACCAGATCCTCATACCACGTTCGAGATGCCAGTCTGGTGTTAGAGATGTATCATGACCAATCCGGACACTTCGGTGTGCAGAAAACTGAGGCCACCATTCGCAGGAGATTCTATTGGATCGGGATGAGAGAAGACATTGAGAAATGGTGCCGGGAATGTACTGTCCTGTGCTGTTGGGAGAAGTGAACGCCATGACCAGAGAGCACCTCTCCATCCTATCGTGAGTAAAACTCCTTTAGAACTTGTTGCCATTGATCATGTGAAGTTGGAGCCAAGTCTCTCAGGGTATACTTGTTCCATTAACATTATTGATCACTTCACTAAGTTTGTCGTAGCAGTGCCTGTGAAGAACCTGACAGTCAAGACTGCGGCGGAGGCGTTCTGGAAGCATTTACTCGTGCCCTACGGCTGCCCAGAGAGGATCCTCACCGACCAAGGGTCTGCGTTTGAATCACAGTGGTTCTAAGAGATGTGCCTGCTGCATAATTGCCAGAAAGTCCGGACCACCGCCTATCATCTGCAAGGGAACGGGCTCTGTGAAAAAGATGAATCAAACTCTCATCGAAATGCTGAGAGCAGTACCCCCTGAGACAAGGGGTAATTGGCCTACTCTGCTGCCACAACTCATGTACACCTATAAAAACACAATTCATTGCTCCACCGGATACATGTCCTTCTATCTGATGTTTGGCCGCCA
This sequence comes from Bufo gargarizans, assembly GCF_014858855.1. Classification (NCBI taxonomy): domain Eukaryota; kingdom Metazoa; phylum Chordata; class Amphibia; order Anura; family Bufonidae; genus Bufo; species Bufo gargarizans. Next base: position 2,209,934 of record NC_058083.1, read on the forward strand.
AGGGAGGCTACCTGCTGACCATTCTCTGGATGTACAAGTGCCTGATGTCATCAATCCACTACCAAAAACTGATTGGGTGGTGGAGCATCAAAGACGTCTCCTCAATGCTAAGGAGATTGTTCAGGAGCGCATGGAAAATGCCCGAGAACAACAGCAGAGAGACTATGACCTGGCTGCTCATGCGGAACCCCTAGCTCTAGGAGCCATGGTGTGGTTGAAGAATAACCATCAAACCAGTAAATTGGACAGTAAGTGGAAAAGGATTCCCTATGTCATTTCTGCTATCCTAATGCTGAGGCCCACATGTATCAAATTTCCAGAGAAGGTAAAGGCTCCCAAGTTGTACATAGGAATCGATTAAAACTCTGCATAGAAGGAGAAATTGTAGCAGAGGACATTGAGCCGGAGTCTCCTGCAGCCCGAGTTGCCAGCCCAACCTGCTGATCCTATGCAGGCTGTTGAGAACATGATACATGACAAAGAGCCACTTCATTGGTTTCTCACACCCTGGTTTAACTTGGTAATACCAGCTCCGGTTCCTGCTAGTCCTCAACCCCAGGATAACCTGTCCCAGAGTGTACCTGAAAGAGCTCCAGAGCCTGTGGACTACTCTGACCCTCCGGAACCAAGGCAGGAAGAACCTCTGCTAGTAAGGAGATCCACACGGTCTACTAAGGGGCACCCACCTTTGAGATTTGGAGACTACATTATGGGACCAGGTAGCCCCTCCCCGGAAAAACCCCTGTTTAACTATTTACAAGACCCGGGTACTGGACTCATTTTGTTCTTTGACCCTCTAGGAACTTATGTTATATTTACATTTTCTATCATTATGGACTATCCTGGTTATCCTTGACACGCTGCACCAGGTCAGCGCCCCCTTATACTATCCTGAGAGAAGAGAACGAGGCCCCTTTTCACTGCATTTTCCAGTGGAGCTGCTTGATATGTTTATAATGCTAAAATGGTGATTACTGTATATGCCTGTTTTCCGTTTTGTCTTTCAGGTTGCAGTTTCCAGCTGGGCGGGCCCCTTATGTTGCGCCGAGGACGGGCAACGTCATAGCAACGGTGTATGTAGTGTCCCACTAGGTAAATGTGGGCACTGCACAAGGGTTAATATGACTATTGTATTAATGTGATGTTTTTTATGTTCATTTCCCTGAGTTATCTGGGTAGCAGGCCTAATAGGGTGTAGTTCAGCCTCCTAGACACTAGAGGGAACTAGAGGGAGCTAGAGAGCCCTTAGTATATATAGGTAGGCCCAGACAGGGAAGGGCAGTGTAGTCCAGGAGGCTAGTAAGTGCAGTCTAGCCTGCCTGAAGTTCTTGAGCCACAGTTGGCTTAGAAGATTCTCCCCAAGAGAAGAGTTTACCTCCTGGGAGAAACCTGCAGTTCCCACAGAGCAAAGAGCAGAGCAGAAGAGTATTCCAGCTAGACAAGTAAGCTGAAGGGCAGAAGCATTATTAACTCAAAGCAAGGGATATACAGACGTGGACAAAATTGTTGGTACCCTTTGGTCAATGAAAGAAAAAGTCACAATGGTCACAGAAATAACTTTAATCTGACAAAAGTAATAATAAATTAAAATTCTATAAATGTTAACCAATGAAAGTCAGACATTGTTTTTCAACCATGCTTCAACAGAATTATGTAAAAAAATAAACTCATGAAACAGGCATGGACAAAAATGATGGTACCCCTAGAAAACACAGAACATAATGTGACCAAAGGGACATGTTAATTCAAGGTGTGTCCACTAATTAGCATCACAGGTGTCTACAACCTTGTAATCAGCCATTGGGCCTATATATATGGCTCCAGGTAATCACTGTGTTGTTTGGTGATATGGTGTGTACCACACTCGACATGGACCAGAGGAAGCAAAGGAAAGAGCTGTCTCAAGAGATCAGAAAGAAAATTATAGACAAGCATGTTAAAGGTAAAGGCTATAAGACCATCTCCAAGCAACTAGATGTTCCTGTGAGTACAGTTGCACATATTATTCATAAGTTTAAGATCCATGGGACTGTAGCCAACCTCCCTGGACGTGGCCGCAGGAGGAAAATTGATGACAAATCTAAGAGACGGATAATCCGAATGGTAACAAAAGAGCCTAGAAAGACTTCTAAAGAGATTCAAGGTGAACTTCATGCTCAAGGAACATCAGTGTCAGATCGCACCATCCGTCGTTGTTTGAGCCAAAGTGGACTACATGGGAGACGACCAAGGAGGACACCATTGTTGAAAACGAATCATAAAAAAGCAAGACTGGAATATGCCAAACTACATGTTGACAAGCCACAAAGCTTCTGGGAGAATGTCCTGTGGACAGATGAGACAAAAATCGAAGTTTTTGCCAAGGCACATCAGCTGTATGTTCACAGACGAAAAAATGAAGCATATCAAGAAAAGAACACTGTCCCTACTGTGAAACATGGAGGAGGCTCTGTTATGTTCTGGGGCTGCTTTGCTGCGTCTGGCACAGGGTGTCTTGAATCTGTGCAGGGTACAATGAAATCTCAAGACTATCAAGGAATTCTAGAGAGAAATGTACTAGCCAGTGTCAGAAAGCTTGGTCTCAGTCGCAGGTCATGGGTCTTGCAACAGGACAATGACCCAAAACACACCGCTAAAAACACCCAAGAATGGCTAAGAGGAAAAAATTGGACTATTCTAAAGTGGCCTTCTATGAGCCCTGACCTCAATCCTATTGAGCATCTTTGGAAGGAGCTGAAACATGCAGTCTGGAAAAGGCACCCTTCAAACCGGACACAACTGGAGCAGTTTGCTCCTGAGGAGTGGGCCAAAATACCTGCTGAGAGGTGCAGATGTCTCATTGACAGTTACAGGAAGCGTTTGATTGCAGTGATTGCCTCAAAAGGTTGCGCAACAAAATATTAAGTTAGGGGTACCATCATTTTTGTCCATGCCTGTTTCATGAGTTTATTTTTTTACATAATTCTGTTGAAGCATGGTTGAAAAACAATGTCTGACTTTCATTGGTTAACATTTATAGAATTTTAATTTATTATTACTTTTGTCAGATTAAAGTTATTTCTGTGACCATTGTGACTTTTTCTTTCATTGACCAAAGGGTACCAACAATTTTGTCCACGTCTGTATACCTGAGGAGGATTGTTACCAAGGATAAAAGCCAGCATTAGGGCATACGGGCCTTGGGATACAGACAGCCAGGATATCTGAGGAATAGTGCAGCCTGGTCTGTGAGTGTTGTTTTACCCTCTGAGTATCTTGCAAAGAACATTACCTGCCATTGATTTGAAAGCCTGCTATTGATTGCTGCTGCAAAGTGGAACTGAACTCAAACTGTATAAAGTTGAACTGTTTCCAGTAAAGAAAGTTTGGTTCACCACAACACCGTGTTCCTCACTTATTACTATAAATCGATGTGCCACCGTTACAGGCACTGGCGTCACGAACCTTAAAGGGACCTTGCCCCATGCACATTAAACACCTGCAACATCCAGGGCACCTCATCCACCATCAGGCCTGGTCCCTAAATACAGAGAGGGCCCCAGAGGACCCCTTTGTCAGCCTCTCCATCACTGCTGTACGCCCAGGGTCTCCCTACAAACTGTGAGTAATCCTCGTTTGCCCATTAACCGTGACCTCACATCGCAATACCCTGCAGGGCGGCGTACTGCAGGTGCCCACAAGAGAGGAAGAGGAGGGGAGTTCAGAGGGAGAGACTGAGCAGCAGATAAGGAGGAGAAGCTGGCAGAACTCAGTGCACAGGTGGCAAAAAGCAGACTGCAAATGTATCTGTAGTGAGCCATCCACCATGCACGGTTACATCTTGTGCTTCCAGGACACCGGCACATGACTCCGCAGTGTGGGCTTTTTATAACGTGCCAGCTGCTAACAATAGTGTTGCCATCTGCAGCCTGTGCTGTCAACGTGTAAGTCGCAGTAAGCCCAACACTCACCTAGGGATGACAGCCTTAAGAAGGCACCTGGCCTCCCATCACCGAGCCCAGTGGGAGCAACGCCGTCAGAACCCACCAAGCCACACTCCCGGCGCTCTATGTCCTGTCTCTTCTCCTCTCTCCTCCCATTTGTCCTCCACCTTCCACTGTGCCGTTGTTGCGTTCATCTGGCACATAGCAAAATGTTTGAGCGTAAAAAAAATTATGACGCTGGATAATCCTCTTGCCCAATGGCTGATCGCTGGCTTTTTGGAACTGCTAGTCCGCCAACTACTGCTATATAAATTTGTGGACTCGGCGGGCTTTAGAAAATTTTTCTCCCAAAAGGGCATCCCTGAACTATATGGCCACGTTCAGCGGCAAGTTAATATTTCTCTGGCACAGTGTCGGTGCCAAGATACATCTAACCACAGACACGTGGTCTAGCAAACACGGGCAGTAAAGGTACATAACTTTTACTGCCCACTGGGTGAACCTTCTGATGGCTGTCAAGCATGTAACCCATGGCACTCATGTGGATGTGGTGTTACTGCCACGGATTGCATGCAGGCCTGCCTCTTCTTCTCCTACTCCATCCTCTGTCTCCTCCTTGTCTGACTCCTCCTTTTCCACTGCAACCGCCTCTTCCGCTTCACCCGCCAAGCTCCCCTGAACCTATTTGATGTGCCAGGTGAGACTTTGCCATGCTGAGCTGTGGCTGTTGTGCCAAGAACCACACCCGTCCTGCACTCCATTCAGCTCTGCGGTCACAGGCCGATCAGTGGCTAACCCCGCTCAATTTGACAGTTGGTAAAGTGGTGTGCGACAACGGTGCCAATCTGATGAGCGTTCTGAAACAGGGCAAAATGACACGCGTGAACTTAGTCGTGCAGCGATTCGTTGCCAAATACCCCGTGGTCCAGGATGTCTTGCTGCAGGCCAGGAAAATCTCTGGCCATTTTAGAGTGGTTACCATGGCTGCCGGGACGCTAAAGTCCCGGCAGCCATGGTAAAGTGTAGTGGGGAGCAGCATACTTACCGTCCGTGCGGCTCCCGGGGCGCTCCAGAGTGACGTCAAGGCGCTCCACTCGCATGGATGACGTGATCGCATGGCACGTCATCCATGCGCATGGGGCGCTCTGACGTCACTCTGGAGCACCCCGGGGAGCCGCGCTGACTGTAAGTATACCGCTACCCCGCTCCCCGCTCCTACTATGGCAACCAGGACTTTAATAGCGTCCTGGCTGCCATAGTAACACTGAAAGCATTTTGAAGACGGATCCGTCTTCAAATGCTTTCAGTACACTTGCGTTTTTTTGGATCCGGCGTGTAATTCCGGCAAGTGGAGTACATGCCGGATCCGGACAACGCAAGTGTGAAAGAGGCCTTAGACCCCCGGTACAAACACAAAATGATGGACATGTTACCAGCAACACAGAGTGCTGTCAGAATGCAGCAGTTCCAGGCCTTGCTACGAGAGATGCTGCATTCTGCTGGAATTTCCTCCCACAGAAAAACAGTTGTGAGTACCAATCCTACAGCGCATGCAAGAAGAGGGCGGTTTTAAGAGGTGTTCGTCGCTTCAGATATGAGATCATGCTTAACAATATAATGGTAGCAAAAACAGGTGCACTCTGCGGTCTTCCTAAACCCTCAAACTGATGTTGAACTTGAGACATTAGCCAACATATCCTACTGTGGAGGACATGTCTGAGCCCGAGCACCGCGCCAAGGTTTTTCAAGTAGCTTGGGTCCTAACACTCACCTACCTGAGCCGTATGGGCAATACGAGGGGCCAGTGGGCGAATTACAGGAGCGTGGGGTCTGACTCACAGACACCTCAGACATGTCCTGCACAGTATGATATGTTGGCTAATCTCTCAATTTAAACATCAGTGCAGGATTTGCTCCCTTGTGTATATATATATGCGCAATTGCTTATGGGTTTGAGCACTTCCTGCCTGTTTAACATCACACCATTTTTTTCAGTTTGTGTGTATAATGAGATCAATGTTGCAGCCAACCCATCGACAGCTGCCCTCCGGATCCAGCCTCCGGGAACGCCTAGACCGACAGGTGTCTGACTACATCGGGTTAACGACCGATGTGGACGCTCTGAGAAGCGAGGAACCCCTTGACTATTATGTGTGCAGACTTGACCTGTGGCCAGAGCTGGCACAATTTTCCATGGAATTTTTGACTTGCCCCTTGTCGAGTGTCCTGTCTGAAAGAATGTTCAGCGCAGCAGGGGGGATCGTGACCGATAAGTGCACTCGCCTAGCTCACGACAGTGCGGACTACCTCACATTTCTATAAATGAATGAGGCATGGATCTCGGAGGAATTCAACACCTGTGACGACCATGTTTAATTGAATTTCCTCATGACAGAGCACAAATATCAGCCACCACCCAGAACAAATAATGGTCCCTGTCTTAGGTAAATACAGCGGCATAAAAGGCCTTTCCTGTCTGGTGAATGCCTAATGTTTGGGACCTCGGAGGAATTCAACACCTGTGACGACCACGTGTTATCAAATTTCAACTATTATCATTTGGTGTTGTTTTTTTTTCAAGAGGAGGGATTTCGTTAGCCATGTTTTTAATTCAATTTTATATTTTTTGTTCTTCTAAACATATGTATTTGACATCTATTTGTACTGCCTGCAGTAAAATTTATATCCAGTGACCGTCTAATATACCTCCAGCCACAACATAATTACTTGTTCTTTTCTGTCCGGTGAATGCCTAATGTTTGGGGCCTGCACTCCAATGGCCTACATTAAAATTTTTATCCATTAACCACATAATGTACCTCGAGCCAAGTAATCACAATTTTATTTATGAGAGGATAAAGTAGTAGGGCACACCACCACTTGATACCACAAGGAGAATTGATATAAAGTATTTATTTGTTGCAACATATATTATTATCAAACAGACTAAATTACTTAAAATTATTACTATAAAATACTTAAAACATATAACATCCTTAAAACATATATCATCCAATAGTGAAAATGTATAAGAAGCAGTCTCTCTTAAGGGTTAATTGACCCAAACAATGTCTCTGGCAGGGGTAAAGAGATTATTCAATTGAGATTATTTTGAGGATAGTCATTTAAGTCATGTGTGGTTTTAATTACCACTTACCAAAAGAATCGCACCAGTACCGCTGTAATACCGCTGCCTATTTGTAGACATGAACCGGAATGATATTACTCACTGTTTCAGATGATACCGGTTTTAATTTCTCACTCGTGGCGTCCCACGTATAGTAGAGATCTTTATAGGCTGCGGTGCGATGCGATTTATCTTTCTTCGGTGCGATGCGATTTATCTTGCTGCGGTAATGGGATCTTCGGTGGTCGTATGTCGCTGTGTTTTCCTGGAGATCACCTGGTAACAAATGTCCTCAGTGCGGTTCAATTCCGCAAGGTTAGTTAACACCAGGAGAATGATCTCAACAAAGGACAGCAGTTATCCAGCTTTTCCTCGTAACAGAGCGAAAAAACACCGATCCCTTTCTTGAAGCACTTTATATCCTTAGGTCCTGTACTTTGGTCTCATGGGAATAATTACCAGACGCGTTTCGGAGTGGACTACAACTCCTTCTTCAGTGGTTGAATTACCCATGGGAATGATCTGTCTTTATATACCTGAACAGGTGTGGTTTAAATCAATTATCCATTGGCGTTTGTCGGAAGTGACGTGAATTTCCTTTTAAACTTCAGGATAATAAACTGTGTTTTTTTTCATTTAAAAGCGTTTATTTCTCATAGTAAAAATATATTAAATCACTTTAAATATATATGTTACCAAGTATTACAATTATATGCTATAAAACTGAAGTTCGTATCATAAATGTATCAGTCGGAACGGCATCTAACTATGTTTCCAAATACCTCTATATAGACTGGTTCAAAGAATACAATATATAGATTTCATCTTTGATGATAATGTAAAGCAGACGATAGAGACTGAGAATATGTATGTTATGCGCGGTGCATCTGCGTTTTTTTATTCATGCTGCGTTTTCGCTACAATTCACTTCTCTGTCCATATCGATACTGCTAGACATATATCAACTCTCATTTGGACTTTATAGTTATATGTTAATTCTATATAATACATACATATATGTAAAAAGTATAAAAAAACATAAAAATATATAAAAATATAAATATGTAAAAAATACGAAAGATATTATAATCATTGTTACATCGAAACAGCTCTAATTATTTTATTAGAGATTATTTATTTTATTAAAATTTTAAATAATTTAGTGTGTTTGATAATAATATATGTTACAACGAATAAATACTTTATATCAATTCTCCTTGTGGTATCAAGTGGTGGTGTGCCCTACTACTTTATCCACAATTTCTTTTATGTCAGGTGAATGCCTAATTTTTAAGGACTTTACTCCGTGGCCTAATATAAATGTTTTCTAGGCTCCAGCTGGGCATATTTCTGAGAATTTCCCTTTAAGACGCATAAAACTGGCCCCTGATTAAAATACATATTTTTGGGGGAAATTTTTGCCATTGATCCTCCTCTGGTATGTCACTGTCTATGTTGTGGGACTATTTGTGCACTTCTTGTAAGTATTTGGTGGCTGCAAATATGACCTGAAGGTTTTTCAGGTTCACTTGCCATTAAAGTGAATGAGGCCCGCTGCAAACTTGCGGTTTGCGAACATTTGATCGCTTTCGCGCATCATCCCGGGCCAATGTTCGTCCATCACTAGTCAGAGGTGTTTAAGTTTATTTTTGGTGTTGCTGAGGTCTGGTGGGTGTCCATTCCTGGGAACACATTCCTGCTTCAAACAAAGAACCTGCTGCTGTGTGTTCCTGATGAGGCCGAGCTATGTGTAGGCCTTAGACTTGACCATTACCATGTAACTGCTGCTGCTGTCTGTCCTGATCATGTTGACTTCTGTGTAGGCCTTATACTCCAAGGTTACCTTTATCTGCTGCTGCTGTCTGCCCTGATCCTGTTGAGTTTACACCAGGACTAAAGGGGCCTCCCTGCAACCTTATAGGTTAAAATTAATCAAAAACATAACACTATCTAAAAACGAAAGCACACGTTAGAACATAAATAAATATTTATCAACAATGTATAGGAACAAACAAGCATCTAAGGCAACTGTTTCAGCTGCTTCTGGAGGTCCAGCAACTACTGGAGCCCCTTTTGGTGCTGCTCCTCCAGCTGATTGACCTTCTCCATAAACCGATGCTGCTGTTGAATCCTCCTTTGCTGCTCCATAATTATTATTTTTTTGCTGGTTTTTGATATCCTGTATTGCGACTTGCTCATCCCACTGCAGCTGGATCAAATTTTTATAATTGTTTTTATTTAGCAAGACCTGTTAGGATTTAAAAAAAAAAATACAAAATTACTTTCAATTAAGAGCCAAATAGTGCATTGTGGGAAGTATTTGTTAAAGCACTGATTATTTACATTACAATTCATTAGTTAATGGTATTTATGAGGATTATATAGTTGGTTAGATAATGATAGTTCAGTATAGTATAATGTTACTTAGTTGGTTAGTTAGTATTAGTTCAGTAGAGTATAATTATATTTAGTTGGTTGTTTGTAAGTTATGTAGAGTATAATGTGATTTAGTTAGTTATTTAATGGTTTTTATGTAGATTACAGAGTAAGTGTCTATTGTTGTTGTTTTATATTACTGTAGTGTGTGGTTTTGCCTTCATTGTTGGCCCTTTTTTTTCTGTACATGTTATCGATACAAAATTATAATTCTGTGTGCACATATTTACCCTCCTAGAGGGGGCAGTAGACAACTTCCTCCTCCTTTTCTTCCTCATCAGGAGCTGAAACGGGGAATGCTGCTTCTGACAGGGAGAAGCCTCTTCGGCATCAACCTCCACATTTTCCCACACATCAGATGGTGGTGGAGCATCTACATGCTGGCAGGGTCCTGCCTGCTCTCCCTCGTCCCTCTCCTCTGCTGACAATACAACCAACTCCATCTCCTCTGCAAATGTCCTCCGCCCTACAGAGGGAAGTGAAACCCCTGTAATCACACTATGTTCAGAATGTAGACAAACAACTCAGAACTCATAACAAATGCAAATTTACCACTTAATGACCGGGCCATTTTTCACCTTTCTGCCCAGGCTATTTTTAGCAAATCGGACATTTATCATTTATCATAGTACATAAGGCCAAAAAAATACATTTGTCCATCCAGTTCGGCCTGTCATCCTGCAAGTTGATCCAGAGGAATGAAAAAAAAACTCTGTGAGGTAGAAGTCAATTTTCCCCACTTTAGGGGAATTAAAAATTCCTTCCAGACTCCAATCAGGCAATCAGAATAACTCCCTGGATCAACGACCCCTCTCTAGTAGCTATAGCCTGTAATAGTATTACACTCCAAAAATATATTCAGGCCCCTCTTTAATTCCTTTATTGTACTTACCATCACCACCTCCTCAGGCAGAGAGTTCCATAGTCTCACTGCTCTTACCGTAAAGAATCCTCTTCTTTCCTTTAGACACAGAGGATGTCCCCTCGTCACAGCCACAGTCCTGGGGATAAATAGCTGATGGGATAGATCTCTGTACTGACCCCTGATATATTTATACATAGTAATTAGATCTCCCCTCAGTCGTCTTTTTTCTAAAGTGAATAACCCTAATTTTGATAATCTTTCAGGGTACTGTAGTTGCCCCATTCCAGTTATTACTTTAGTTGCCCTCCTCCAGACCCTCTCCAGCTCTGCTATGTCTGCCTTATTCACAGAAGTCCAGAACTGTACACAGTACTCCATGTGTGGTCTGACTAGCGATTTGTAAAGTGGTAGGACTATGTTTTTATCACGGCATCTATGCCCCGTTTGATGCAACCCATTATCTTATTGTCCTTGGCAGCAGCTGCCTGACACTGTTTTTTGCAGCTTAGTTTGCATTCCTAGATCCTTTTCCATGTCAGTGTTACCGAGTTTTACCATTTAGTATGTACGGGTGACTTGCATTATTCCTTCCCATGTGCATAACTTTACATTTGTCAGTGTTAAACCTTATCTGCCACTTATCTGCCCAAGCCTCCAATCTATCCAGATCCCTTTGTAGCAGTATACTGTCCTCTTCAGTGTTAATTACTTTACACAGTTTAGTGTCATCTACGAAAATTGATATTTTACTTTGCAAGCCTTCTACGAGATCATTAATAAATATATTGAAGAGAGTAGGGCCTAATACTGACCCCTGAGGTACTCCATTAGTGACAGTGACCCCTCCAATACTGACCCCTGAGGTACCCCACTAGTGACAGTGACCCAATCTGAGTGTGTACCGTTAATAATCACCCTCTGTTTTCTATCATTGAGCCAGTTACTTACCCACTTACAGACGTTTTCTCCCAGTCCGAGCATTCTCATTTTATATACTAACCCTTTATGTGGTACAGTGTCAAATGCTTTGGAGAAGTCCAGATATACGACATCCATTGATTCGCTGCTGTCAAGTCTAGAACTTACCTCCTCATAGAAACTGATTAAATTAGTTTGGCATGACCGATCCCTCATGAAGCCATGCTGATATAGCGTTATTTGCTTATTTCCGTTGAGATGCTCTAAGATAGCATCTTTCAGAAAACCTTCAAACAGTTTACCTACAACAGATGTTAAACTTACCGGCCTATAGTTTTCAGGCTCTGTTTTTGGACCCTTCTTGAATATTGGCACCACATTTGCCATGCGCCAATCCTGTGGGACATTCCCTGTCAGTATAGAGTCTGCAAATATCAGAAATAAGGGTCTGGCTATGACATTACTTAAAGGGATTCTGTCACCTCCCCTAAGGCAAAAAACGATTTAAAACCAGCCATGCAGCACAGCTTACCTGGATTAGGCTGTGCTGTTCAATCTTGAAATCCGTCCAGCAGTTAGTTCAAAAAACGAGTTTGATCAATCAGGAAATGCTTTCTGAAGGTGCCCAGAGGGGCGTTTTTTTCTTCTGAGAGAGCCCAGTCCCGCCCCTTTTTCAGTGCCCAGCCCGCCTTCCTTTTACTTCCTAACTGCCGCCTCCAGCCTGCCACAGCCTCCCCTTCCTCTCCTCCCCCTCCCTCTTGCCGAACGAAGTCTCGCACAGGCGCAGTACCCACTGAGGGCTGCGCCTGTGCGATCAGCAGGAGACTGAGGGCGGCAGCTTCATCTTAGTCACTGGGCATGCGCCGAGCCCAGTGACGTCCGATGTTCGCTCTTCCCTCAGTCAGCAGGGAAGCGCAGAGGATTGCCGATCGGCTGCTGCACCCTGCGCTTTCTCCAGTCTGCCTGCCACAGTGAAGACGGCCAGCGATTTCTCTCCCCACCCTCCCTTCAGGAAAGAAATAAGTATTTGTTGGGGCGAATTAGGTATTATTATATTAAGTTAAGGTTTACTGAATTTATATATTTTCACTGAGCAAAATGTAGGATATAAAGATAAATGAATGTTATGTGAGCAGCTAGGTCTGCAGCCTCAGGAATACTATGTCTGCCACCCTCAGTATATCTGTATGTATCCCCTCCACCATCTATGCCCTCCTCAAAGCCTGCACACCCATCATAGTCAGGACCTCCTGCCCCAATATGTCACCCCCTCCATGGCAGGAACACACACACAATTCCCCCCCCCCCCCCAAATGCTGGAACCAACATATGTGTCCCCTTTCAAAGGCAGCATACCTCATTTGGCCTCTCCACCACCCCCTCCCCCAAATGCAGGCAACCCCTCCCTTATGTGTCACCACCACTGCTGTCAGTCACAGATATTACGCCACCACTGCTATCAGTCAGATGTTACGCCACCACTGCTGTCAGTCAGATGTTACGCCACCACTGCTATCAGTCAGATGTTACGCCACCACTGCTGTCAGTCAGATGTTATACCACCACTGCTGTCAGTCAGATGTTACGCCACCACTGCTGTCAGTCATACAAGTTACGCCACCACCGCTGTCAGTCATAAATGTTACGCCACCACTGCTGTCAGTCAGATGTTATACCACCACTGCTGTCAGTCATAGATGTTACGCCACCACTGCTAACAGTCAGATGTTACGCCACCACTGCTGTCAGTCAGATGTTACGCCACCACTGCTATCAGTCAGATGTTACGCCACCCCTGCTATCAGTCAGATGTTATACCACCACTGCTGTCAGTCATAGATGTTACGCCACCACTGCTGTCAGTCAGATGTTACGCCACCCCTGCTATCAGTCAGATGTTATACCACCACTGCTATCAGTCAGATGTTACGCCACCACTGCTATCAGTCAGATGTTACGCCACCCCTGCTATCAGTCAGATGTTATACCACCACTGCTGTCAGTCATAGATGTTACGCCACCACTGCTATCAGTCAGATGTTACGCCACCACTGCTATCAGTCAGATGTTACGCCACCACTGCTATCAGTCAGATGTACCCCCTGCTATCAGTCAGAGTTATACCACCACTGCTGTCAGTCATAGATGTTACACCACCCCTGCTATCAGTCAGATGTTATACCACCACTGCTGTCAGTCAGATGTTACGCCACCCCTGCTATCAGTCAGATGTTATACCACCACTGCTGTCAGTCATAGATGTTAAGCCACCCCTGCTATCAGTCAGATGTTATACCACCACTGCTATCAGTCAGATGTTATACCACCACTGCTGTCAGTCAGATGTTACGCCACCACTGCTGTCAGTCAGATGTTACGCCACCACTGCTATCAGTCAGATGTTACGCCACCACTGCTATCAGTCAGATGTTATACCACCACTGCTGTCAGTCATAGATGTTACGCCACCACTGCTGTCAGTCAGATGTTACGCCACCACTGCTGTCAGTCAGATGTTACGCCACCCCTGCTATCAGTCAGATGTTATACCACCACTGCTGTCAGTCATAGATGTTACCCACCACGCATGTCAGTCAGATGTTACGCCACCCCTGCTATCAGTCAGATGTTAAGCCACCACTGCTGTCAGTCAGATGTTACGCCACCACTGCTGTCAGTCAGATGTTACGCCACCACTGCATCTGTCAGATGTTACGCCACCACTGCTATCAGTCAGATGTTATACCACCACTGCTGTCATTCATAGATGTTTACGCCACCACTGCTGTCAGTCATATGTTAGCCCAACCACTGCTATCAGTCAGATGTTACGCCACCCCTGCTATCAGTCAGATGTTATACCACCACTGCTGTCAGTCATAGATGTTACGCCACCACTGCTGTCAGTCAGATGTTATACCACCACTGCTGTCAGTCATACAAGTTACGCCACCACCGCTGTCAGTCATAAATGTTACGCCACCACTGCTGTCAGTCAGATGTTACGCCACCCTGCTATCAGTCAGATGTTATACCACCACTGCTGTCAGTCAGATTTTACGCCACCACTGCTGTCAGTCAGATGTTACGCCACCACTGCTATCAGTCAGATGTTACGCCACCACTGCTGTCAGTCAGATGTTACGCCACCACTGCTGTCAGTCAGATGTTACGCCACCACTGCTGTCAGTCATATGTTACGCCACCACTGCTGTCAGTCAGATGTTACGCCACCACTGCTGTCAGTCAGATGTTACGCCACCACTGCTGTCAGTCAGATGTTACGCCACCACTGCTGTCAGTCAGATGTTACGCCACCACTGCTGTCAGTCAGATGTTACGCCACCACTGCTGTCAGTCAGATGTTACGCCACCACTGCTATCAGTCAGATGTTACGCCCACTGCTGTCAGTCAGATGTTACGCCACCACTGCTATCAGTCAGATGTTACGCCACCACTGCTATCAGTCAGATGTTACGCCACCACTGCTGTCAGTAGATGTTACGCCACCACTCTGCTATCAGTCAGATGTTACGCCACCACTGCTATCAGTCAGATGTTACGCCACCACTGCTATCAGTCAGATGTTACGCCACCACTGCTGTCAGTCAGATGTTACGCCACCACTGCTGTCAGTCAGATGTTACGCCACCACTGCTGTCAGTCAGATGTTACGCCACCACTGCTGTCAGTCAGATGTTACGCCACCACTGCTGTCAGTCAGATGTTACGCCACCACTGCTATCAGTCAGATGTTACGCCACCACTGCTGTCAGTCAGATGTTACGCCACCACTGCTGTCAGTCAGATGTTACGCCACCACTGCTGTCAGTCATGTTACGCCACCACTGCTGTCAGTCAGATGTTACGCCACCCTGCTATCAGTCAGATGTTATGCCACCACTGCTGTCAGTCAGATGTTACGCCACCCTGCTGTCAGTCAGATGTTACGCCACCACTGCTGTCAGTCAGATGTTACGCCACCACTGCTATCAGTCAGATTTACCACCACTGCTGTCAGTCAAGATGTTACGCCACCACTGCTTCAGTCAGATGTTACCACCACTGCTGTCAGTCATAGTTTACGCCACCACTGCTATCAGTCAGATGTTACGCCACCACTGCTGTCAGTCAGATGTTACGCCACCACTGCTGTCAGTCAGATGTTACGCCACCACTGCTATCAGTCAGATGTTACCCACCACTGCTGTCAGTCAGATGTTACGCCACCACTGCTGTCAGTCAGATGTTACGCCACCACTGCTATCAGTCAGATGTTACGCCACCACTGCTATCAGTCAGATGTTACGCACCACTGCTGTCAGTCAGATGTTACGCCACCACTGCTGTCAGTCAGATGTTACGCCACCACTGCTGTCAGTCAGATGTTACGCCACCACTGCTGTCAGTCACATGTTACGCCACCACTGCTGTCAGTCAGATGTTACGCCACCACTGCTGTCATACCCAGATGTTACGCCACCACTGCTATCAGTCAGATGTTACGCCACCACTGCTGTCAGTCAGATGTTACCACCACTGCTGTCAGTCAGATGTTACGCCACCACTGCTGTCATCAGATGTTACACACAGCTACTGCTGCACTCACATGTTACACCACTGCTGTCAGTCATAGATGTTACGCCACCACTGCTATCAGTCAGATGTTTCACCACCACTGCTGACACTCACAGATGTTAGGCAAGAACGTTAATTATTTATAGTTGTGCACCTATATAGCAATTATACAATTTCCAGACTGCAAATTAAATTTTTGATTTACAGCAAAGTACATTATATTACATTCTTATATGTTTGACATTACGTATGTACCAAATAGAACTAATTTTTTTTTATCTTTATAATGTTTTTAGAAAACAACTACTAGTAGTTTAGTAGTCCATTTTTATTCGTGGATGAAATTGAAACAGTAACAGGTAAGTTTATTCAGAGAAGTGAATGTTAGTGTCTGATGAAGGAGTTATACCAATTATATATCTTTTTTATTCTGTATAGGTCATCCATATTCAGAAAAACTTTTATCCAACGTCAAAAAAGTACCTCATTCTGGTGATTTCATTGAACATCTGTGATCTTTCATTTCATAAAAATCAACATAGTAAACCTGGTCAACATTGGAGGCGTATTGACTAACAGGTATGAGTAAAATGATGCCTTCTAATTGATGTGACTTATGTTTTGTTATTATACAATAGCCTATAAAATAAAATAATTTTTTATTCAAAATTTTTGTTTTATCCTAGGATTGTGTGAATTGTTTAGTCAAGAAAATGCCGTCCTGCATTGTAAATGAATGTTTCAGCAAAACAGGTCGCAAAGGACAAAGTGAAAACATTATCCTTCATCGTTTTCCTCCAGATTTTCAAAGAATTAAAACATGGCTGGAGCAGACTGGACAAAAGTTCGACGATATTAACAGCATGTTTACCAAAATACTGGAGGGTAGGAAAAAGGACAAATTTAGAATCTGCTCTTGTCATTTTACACACGATTGCTACGAAGTGATTAACCACCAAAAATATCTTTAAAAAGATGCGTTACCAACAATTTTTCCAATAATTGAAGATGGTGGAAGCATAATATCGGAATCCTTTCAAAAAAAACAGTATAAAAGAAGGAGAGACTGCAAACAAATGTTAGCTTTGAATGAACCTTCGGAATCGAGTACAATAGTGGAAGAGTTAATTAATGAAGAGACACAAGTGTCCAGTAAATTTAAAGATGCTAGTACACAGACCAACTACACTTTCAGTAATTGTGTCATCACATTCAAGGAGGAGTATGAATGCACTACTGTCTCCAATCCAAACTTTACTAATAGGGTTTTCGGGTTACCAATAACCTCTTCGACTCCACATTCCATAATAAATTCAACAAGAAAATACCATACAGAAGAAGTTGCATCTCCTTTAAGAAAAAGGCGAAATTTGGAAAAAGAATTTTTTCCTAATGAGATCGATCCAGTTACTGAAGACTTAGAAATACTTCTCCAAGAGACACAAGAAAAAACAATAGAAGACGATTTAATGAATTTATCCATTAGTGTTACGGAAGAAGAGTTAGACAATTCGAAAAAGGATGAAACTTACATTCCACATGATCAAAGCTTGACATCTAACGATAACGAAACCTTAAATTCATTCAATACATTTTCTAATATCCAAAAACAACAAACACCATTGGTCAACTTTACAGAAGAAAAAGACTTGGTTTTGGAAAATAAACTTCTAGTTTTTGAATCATGCCTGGACAATCTCTTGTATAAGGTGAAATGTCAATTTGATGTTGACTGTCCATTTCTTATTAAAAGTTTTAAAAAGAATATTGAAGGAACCTATATGTCAGTGAATGCAACATGTGGTATAGGTCACAAATTTAAAGTTTTTGAAAACCAACCAAAAATTAAAAATTATGGCGCGGGCAATTTACTTCTCGCTGCAGCAATCTTGTTTAGTGGACTGAATTTTCATAAGGTCAAAGAACTTTTTAATATATTTGGCCTGTTGAGTTTTTCTGAAAAAAGTTTTTACCGTTACCAAAGTAAGTTTCTTTTCCCTGCTATTGATTTGGCCTGGCAACTAGATAAAAAATCTACCAAAGAAGAAATTCTGCATAAAGATTTGTGCATTGCAGGCGACGGGCAGTGTGATAGCCCTGGACATAATGCAAAATATTGCGTGTACACAATGATGGACACCGTCACAATGAAAATATTAGACTTTGAAGTCGTGCAAAGAACTCAATGTTCTTCTTCTGTTGCTATGGAGAAGCATGGCTTCGGGATTGTTCTCGATCGAATACTAAATGAAAAATACAACATAAAAATATTTGCATCTGATCGGCATGTCGGAATCAGAAAGAAAATGAGACAGGAATATAGCAATATCAAACACCAGTTTGATGTATGGCATTATGCCAAGTCACTCAAAAAGAAGCTTACTTCTGCAAGCAGATTAAAATTATGTAAGGAGATAACACCTTGGATTCCAAAAATAATCCGGCATTTTTGGTGGAGCATACAAACTTGCGATGACAACAATGACCTTTTGAAAGAAAAATGGCTATCGCTATTACACCATCTAATTGATCAACACCAGTGGGATGGAGAGTTGTATTCCGAATGTTCACATGGCGAAATTGTTGTTGAAAATGATGATAAAATTTTTTGGCTACAAAAAGATAAACCACCTTATCTCCACATTCAAAAGATTGTAAATAGCCGGCAACTAGAGAATGATCTTCAACATCTGGTACACAACTGCCATACAGGGGCTTTAGAGAATTTCCATAACCTTGCATTAAAGTATCGCACAAAGAGGATACACTTCTCCATTGACGGTATGGAAGCGCGGACTAAATTGGCCGTCTTAACACATAATAACAATGTCGGCAGAACTCAGGCAGTTGTAACTGTTGAAAAGAAAAAAACAGAGCCTTTAGGCACACGAAGAACCAACATTGTGTTACCAAAAGGCAATAGCCGTTGGATAGCAAGGAACATTTATGAGAAAATGTCCGTAAATTATCTGGAGAAATTGTGCAATGATGTTCTCAAAATTGCTAATGGAGAATTGGATTCAGACTGGACTTCAAGAGCTCCTTCACTTCCTCCTAATATTAGTAACATGGAGAGACCCAGCAAGGAGGATATAAAAAAACAAAGACTCATTTGGACAAGAGGAATTTTTAAATCCTAATTTCAACGCATCCCAGATTATAAAAGTAAAAAAAAAAAAAGACTACAAGAAGAAGAAATAAAAGATTTTGAAAATTTCTACCACTGTTTAGTTCAAATGTTATATATGTTTGTTTAAAAATTAAAAAATAATCTTAAGAAATTATAATCAAGTACAAAAATTTTAAAAAGAATTCCATCATCTTCCAATTTCATTATAGATTTCTCTGTGTATTTCGAGGAGAGGAATTTTTTAATATAGTATAATTTGATTATTTAGTATTACTTTTACTATTCTATATAAAGTATTCTTAATAAAATGTGTATAGTGATTATTTGTTAAGTTACCGCTATTGTCTTAAATTTTGTTTACCAAAAAAATACATTGTTAAATAATTTTTATTTTTGAAAAATATGAAAATAAAATACAATTTACTTTTGACAAATATTATCTGTTGTTTGTTCACACATCTGTTTAATAATATAGAATTCAAGATTAAAAAATTACAAGTTTTTGAATAACAAATGTGTATAAAATTTAAATATTACAAGTTTATTCCGATTAATGACAATGGGGTCATATTGCTAGGATATGCCCCCATTGTCTGTTAGTTTCAGGTACCACCGCTTGTACGGACACCTATATCGAGAAAATGGCCCCGTAAGTGAAGGAGGGCGTACTGCTTATGCACGGACACCCTACTTCACTTTCCTAGGAGACAACAGACAATAGCCAAGTGCGTTTACTGGCCAACTGCCGTTGGCTACATATAGGTGAATTGGAGCCTGGATCGCACATGCGGAGTGTGGTCTCATTCACTTAAAGTGGCCATGTTCTTGATATAGGTGTGCGTACCACTGGTGGGACCCTAACATAACAGACAATCGGAGCATATTCTAGTAATATACCCCCATTATCTCTAACACCAATAACAACGATTTTTTTTATTTATTTGTGATGCATGCCACAGCAAAAACAAAATAACACTCTTATAAAACATTCTATGAGTAAGGTTTACTGTTTATAAACAGAAAAAGTATAAAAGCCGTCACAATAGACTTTGAAAAATCACATTTCTATCTATAAAAATGTATTTATTCCAAAGCTAAAAACTCAGCAGGGTAATTAGAACTTTCTTTGAAACCCATGTAGTGGTCCTCTGGATCTGGAAAGGTATTTCGGATAAGATAGACTGCACAAGAGGGTATAGGTTTGCGGTTTCCAACACCAAGGTATCCATGTACCCAAGTTGTGAAAAAACGATATGCCGTCTTACGCCGTATCCTATTAAAAAATTAGCAAAAAATTATTATTAGTGATATTTAATAGCATAAAATGATGTGAACATAATCTTAGAACTTTACAAATCAATAGTCAGACCACACATGGAGTACTGTGTACAGTTCTGGGCTCCTGTGAACAAGGCAGACATAGCAGAGCTGGAGAGGGTCCAGAGGAGGGCAACTACAGTAATAACTGGAATGGGGAGACTACAGTACCCTGAAAGCAGGGATAGTGCGTCCTATAGGCTGACTAGGCAGCCGCGTAGAGTGCCCCTTGGGAGCTTTGGGCACCCCTCATGCTGCAGCCGCCCAAGCGCTCTATATAGAGCCTTCGGCGGCTGCTGCACTGCCCCGTCTGGCGCGTCCATGAGTGGGCCCCGCCCCGGCACAGCATGAAGAAAGTGACTGACAGGAGGAAAGCGCTCGGCGCTCCGTCCTGTCAGTCCCTCATTGTAGCGTGGCCAAGCCCTTTATGGTGCAAGGGTACAGGGAGGATCTGTCTCCTGTACCCTGCCGGACCAACATCAAGTGTGCACACAGTATGCACTTCCTGTCAGTCTACGCGGGTACAGGAAACTAAAGCTCCAGTACCCGTGGAGCATACAGTGCTCGGGCACGCTACAATTGAGGTAGCGGGGTGGGGGGTGGGGATTGAGAATGACAAGGTCGACAAGAATGACAGGGGTGATAAAGAGAATGACGGGGGAGGGGGGAATGACACAAGATGGATAGAAAATAAGAAGGGGAGTAAAAAGAATAACAAGGATGGAGGGTGGGAGAGTGACACAAAAGGTAAAGAGAATAACAAAGTTGGGTGAAGTGAATTAAAAGGGGGGGGGGAAATGACAAGAGGGGGATAAAGAGAACTTGCGTTAGTTAAAGGACTCCTGCAGCTTATTTAAACTGATGATCTATCCTCTAGATAGATCATCAGCATCTGATCGGCAGGGGTCTGACACCAGGGAACCCCGCCAATCAACTGTTTGATAGGGCAGCCGCAATGGCAGTAGTGCCGAGGCCCTCTCGCTGTTTACAACCGGGGCAGTGACGTCACAACTAGTATCACTGGCCTTGGCGGAGTAAAGTTCGGTTGACTAGAAATGAAGTTTTGCTCCACACAGGCCAGTGATACAAGTCATGACGTCACTGGGCCTGCGGTAAACAGAGAGAAGGCTGTGGTGCTACTGCCAGCGCCGCTGCCTTTTCAAACAGCTGTTCTGCGGGGGTCAATACAGATTGCTTTCAGAGGTTCAGTTCCACACTTGCTCAACGAAAAAACAGTCTTATTTTTTATTGGGAGGGGGGGGGGGGAAATGGAGGGATCACGGAATGGGGCTTAGATTCCCTTGCGGCTTCGAAACTCTGTGTCCACGCCCTGTGGCCCAGAGTTTTTATTCAAATGGCACTGGCGTCCGAGAGATAAAAAATGCAAACTATTTACAACTAGAATAATTCTATTTGATGAACAAATTACCGGTTGAGATCTCTATCCGCAGGTGGTGTCCGAACTTGTCCAAGGGCACGTAAATTTATATTCAAAAGCTCTTCTCGTTGGCAGTATAAATTAAAATACTCATGAAGTGTTATACATGAACAGTCCAAAATGAACGGTTCAGCATTTTGGATTTCTTGGCAACAGATGGACTCAACATAAGTTGGCATTATATGACATTTTGAACATGTACACCAATTGGTGTTTCCAACTCGGGTATCCTCCGGCTCTTCATCAAACTCTATAAATTGTTCGTTTCCTCTTCTAGTTGGATTGTGAGGGAAGCATTCCATGTTTGAATGTTGAGTGTATTTTAGTCGTAATTCCGAAAGAAGTGCAGTAATCTGTTAAATAAAAATATAAATATATCATTGTTATTAATTAAAAAGTTTACTTAAGTTTAGATGGCAGTTTAAAATGCCGTCTTTTCAGGGATATAAGACGAGTTTCTAACACCGGAAATCATTGTTTAAAGTCGGGGATTGTCTTATACGCCGGGTATTAGGCAGCACAGGGGAGAAGGAAGCAGTACCTCCCTCCCCCCTGTGCTGCCCGTTGACACCAATGATGAGAGAGGGGCGGAGGAGGGACATGTGTTTTTTTTTTTTTTTTTTTTTCAAAAATTTTTTTTTTTCTATAAATACAAATTACCAGGACTGGTACCTATGTGCCCAAGGGGCTGTTGCCGTTTTGTGCCCAGCCGCGCACCGAATACTGGATCCCAGTGCCGCACCTCTCTTAATTTATTCACTGCAGTTCCGTTTTTTATCTTTTGAAGCCGCTCGTAATCTCGCGCATGCGAAGTTAGTTGGATCACTCGCTCATTCTTGCTGTGAGGTCAGAGGGAATAGAGGAGACCGCGCCAACTAACTGCACATGCGCTACAATACGAGCAGCTTTCAAAGAAAAGAAAAAAAAGTGCAGTGAGTGAATAAATTAACATAGTGGCAGCGCTGGCATCCAAGATTCGGAGCGCGGCTGGGCACAAAACGGCGGAGGAAACGCCCCTTGGCACAACGGTACTGGAAATTTGCATATATATAAAATTGATTTTTGGAAATAAATACTGTAAACCGCAGGTGGGGTTAACAAAAGAACAGTATGTTTTTTCTTACAACAACGAGATTCCGGGTAACTCTTTTTTAACCAAGTGTAATTGCTGGGCTCCGATCTGTTACCATGGCAGCCAGGATGCTAGTAAAACACTGGCTGCCACGGTCAATTCCCTACACTGGAGAAGATTGTTTTTGAGACAGGGATGGCTGGGCATTTCAATTAAAATTACCATATTTAATTCAAATTGGGTGATTAAAATTTTTTATTTAGTGCGCGTTGGAAGAGTGGTAGTCTTATACGGCGAGTATAGCCCAAACCATATATTTCAAATCGAAAAGTTGTGGGTTGTCTTATGCGCCCAGTCGTGTTATACGCAGGAAAATACAGTAATGAATATAATATCAGAAACATTGATATAAACTACCAATGTATATAATATTTTATACGGAATATGTCACCCCCTTTCAGCATGTTAAGCAGTCACCAATGCGGTGTATATTAAACAACGTTCTTTTCTGCTGTGCTCTTATTTTTTCATGTCATGAAGTAATTTTTATAAAACAGTGCATTTAATGCTATGCTAATCAACCTGTAAGGTGTCCAGAGGGTAGTTACCTTTCTTCTATGGAGACCAGTAACGCACCCGTCAGTTCCCAACCCACCTCTTCTCAAGGAAGATCCTCCTATAGCCAAGTTGAACGACTGAACACAGCAGATGGGCGTTACTTGTTCCAGAGAAGAAAGGTAACGGCCCTCTGTGCACCTTGCAGGTTGATTTGCACAGCACTAAAATCGCTGCTTTATAAAAATTACATCATGTCATGAAAAAATAAGACCGCAAAAGGAAAAAAGGTTGTTTAATCTACACTGCAACGGTGACAGCTTAATATGCTAAAACATGGTGACATCATATCTGAGTCTTCAATTATAAATAATTAAGTTATCAAAATGTTTATTATTTATATACCTCTGTGTTTCCCTTTGCATTACCAACATTGTTAGGGGTATTCACACTGTCTCTTGAATTTAATGTGGAGGACTCTTCTGATTTTATAATTATAGCCACCTCGCTTGATTCTTCGATTATTTGATCTAATAGCTGTCCTTCTCCTTCAAATAGACTCTGTTTTAAAAAGTATAAAATATATTTGTAAAAAAATATCATGTTCATAAGGTTAAATAATTTAAAATAAATTTATATCATAATTCACAAATATAGTTTTCAATTTATTAGAATTATTTAGATTAAATTAGTTATTTGAAAGTGAAATTGTCATCCGATTTAAACATAAAAAAGGTGTTTTCTCATTTCAGACAATGGGTGCATAGCGCTAGGATATGTCCCTATTGTCTTATAGGTGCAACCAGCAGATATATTGAAAATGGAGCAGGGAGAGTTCTGGCTAGGGGGACCACATATTTCATGTGGTCCTTCAACCACCCATCACTTCTCCCAGACTCCCCCATAGAGGTGAATGGGAGCATGGGCCCGGCATGCGCATTGCGCTCCCATTCACTGCTATAGAGGCCACTGATATGGCGGAGCCAGCTCGGCTATTGTCAGCGGCACCATAGAAATGAATGGATGGCGGTCGCACATGGGCGGTACACCCTCCTTCACTTCTTGGGCCCCGTTCTCAATATAATTGCTGGTCCTGGCGGTGGGACCCGCAATGATCAGAGAATGGGGGCATATCTTTGCGATATGCCCACAATGTCAGTAATTACAATGTTACCTTAATCTTCCACCATTGCCAGATACAATAAACTACCTTCTTTCCTGCTGTGATATTATTTTTTTTATGTCACGGTGGAATTTTATAATAAAATTTCCTTTTTTAAGTAATCCAAACTGTAACGGACCGTTTCAGCAGACAAGGGGTTAAAATCCGTTTAGGCGATATGCCCCTTTCTGCGAGACAGGCCCAGCTACTGCATAACACCAAACTCCCAACTGGATACAAATTAGCGCTCCAAAATGGAACCTTGCTAATAGATGCCGGCAGACGAACAGGAAAAGCATACAATTCGCTTACACTCATGGAAAACAGTCTCTAACAGCATATAGGGAATCCCCCCAATAACGAGACAAGGCTCCGTCTTGAGGGTCAAGCAGTCGTCTGATGTGCTGGCACACCCATCCTGGTTTTTATTACAGTTGTTGCAAATACAGGTCCGCCCACAGTGTTTTGAAATACAACCAATCAGTTAATTACAACACATAAAATGTAAATACAGCAACCAAACGTTCACGTTCCCAGAGGAGCAGAAGGCAGACTGCAACACAGGACAGGTACAACACATCCCCACAATGCATCATAGTTTCCTCCTCTCTGTCCCAGAGACAACACAGGGCAATCCAATTATCTCTCAGGACAAAGGGGAGATCGCCAATGCACATGTGGAGACAACAGGACAGAAATCACCATTTAAACACACAATGGGACAATAGAACCACACCCAGCATATTCCTCCAAAGCTGACAAGTTACACTTATTATAAATTATTACAACTTTGCGAGGTTACATTGTACATACATAAAACTTACATCAATTTAAACAGTATAACTTGGTGAACAAACCTATCCAAAATTACCTGCAATAGGTTCAGGTGTTTAAAAGTTAGAATGGGCCATAATCCTGAGGCAAGAGGCTTTTAAACAGCACCCTCCAAAACACAGTGGCGAGGTTGGTTTCGCGATACAAATGAACCTCCGAAGTGCCAAAGGAGTGTTACCTTTCCTCTTTGCATCAAAATTATGGCCCCTGCAGTGCCCAGCACACATTAATTTCGAGCTAAAGCACCCGACCACTTCTTAAAATATCCGTGAACATCACGGTTGAACGGCTGGGCACTGCAGGGGGGAGTTATTGGGCTGCAAAGGTGGACGAAAACGCCAGTCTTACCTCCTTCGAGATTCCTTTGCATAACTATAAATTCGACAACGTGACATAATAAAAAATTATCATAGCATGAACTACTGCACGAAAAAACTTATTTTATTGTACCTTTCAATATAAAAATTCTTGTCGACAGATTACCATTGTAAAAAAAAAAAAAAAAACATATATTTAGGGATGAGCGAACTCGAACTGTATAGTTCGGGTTCGTACCGAATTTTGGGGTGTCCGTGACACGGACCCGAACCCGGACATTTTCGTAAAAGTCCGGGTTCGGGTTCGGTGTTCGTCGCTTTCTTCGCGCTTTTGTGACGCTTTCTTGGCGCTTTTTGAAAGGCTGCAAAGCAGCCAATCAACAAGCGTCATACTACTTGCCCCAAGAGGCCATCACAGCCATGCCTACTATTGGCATGGCTGTGATTGGCCAGAGCACCATGTGACCCAGCCTCTATTTAAGCTGGAGTCACATAGCGCCGCCCGTCACTCTGCTCTGATTAGCGTAGGGAGAGGTTGCGGCTGCGACAGTAGGGCGAGATTAGGCAGATTAACTCCTCCAAAGGACTTGATTAACTGATCGATCTGCAGCTGTGGATCATTGAGCTGCTGATCCTCAATTGCTCACTGTTTTTAGGCTGCACAGACCGTTTGTCAGTCTCATTTTTCTGGGGTGATCGGCGGCCATTTTGTGTCTTGTGGTGCGCCAGCACAAGCTGCGACCAAGTGCATTTAACCCTCAATGGTGTGGTTGTTTTTTGGCTAAAGCCTACATCAGGGTGAAGCTGTCACACCAAGTGCATTTAACCAGCAATAGTCTGTTCATTTTTTGGCCATATACAAAATCAGGGGCAAGCTGCGCCTGTCACCAAGTGCATTTAACCCTCAATGGTGTGGTTGTTTTTTGGCTAAAGCCTACATCAGGGTGAAGCTGTCACACCAAGTGCATTTAACCAGCAATAGTCTGTTCATTTTTTGGCCATATACAAAATCAGGGGCAAGCTGCGCCTGTCACCAAGTGCATTTAACCCTCAATGGTGTGGTTGTTTTTTGGCTAAAGCCTACATCAGGGTGAAGCTGTCACACCAAGTGCATTTAACCAGCAATAGTCTGTTTATTTTTTGGCCATATCCCAGTCTAATTCTGTCACTAAATCCATACCGGTCACCCAGCGCCTAAATACTAGGCCTCAAATTTATATCCAGCTAAATCTGTCCCTAGTGCTGTAGCTGGGCGAGTTATTTAGTGTCCGTTCAAGCACATTTCTTGTTCTGGGTTGAAATACAATTCCCAATTTAGCAATTTCATAATTTAGTGGTTCCTGCTATATCAGAGCTATTTGAAATCTATCCCAAAAAGGGTATATAATATTGAAGGTGCACATTGGGTCATTCAGAATAACTTCACACACACCCGCTACTGTGTATTTCCAAGTCTAATTCTGTCACTAAACCCATACCTGTCACCCAGCGCCTAAATACTAGGCCTCAAATTTAAATCCCTCTAAATCTCTCGTTACCGCTGTACTGTTGTTGCTGGGCAAGATATTTAGTGTCCGTCAAAGCACATTTTTTGTTCTGGGTTGAAGTACAATTCCCAATTTAGCAATTTCATAATTTAGTGGTTTCTGCTATATCAGAGCTATTTGAAATCTATCCCTAAAAGGGTATATAATATTCAAGGTGCACATAGGGTCATTCAGAATAACTTCACACACACGCTTCTGTGCATTTCCAAGTCTAATTCTGTCACTAAACCCATACCGGTGACCCAGCGCCTAAATACTAGGCCTCAAATTTAAATCCCTCTAAATCTCTCGTTACCCACCGCTGTACTGTTGTTGCTGGGCAAGATATTTAGTGTCCGTCAAAGCACATTTTTTGTTCTGGGTTGAAGTACAATTCCCAATTTAGCAATTTCATAATTTAGTGGTTTCTGCTATATCAGAGCTATTTGAAATCTATCCCTAAAAGGGTATATAATATTGAAGGTGCACATAGGGTCATTCAGAATAACTTCACACACACGCTTCTGTGCATTTCCAAGTCTAATTCTGTCACTAAATCCATACCGGTGACCCAGCGCCTAAATACTAGGCCTCAAATTTAAATCCCTCTAAATCTCTCGTTACCCACCGCTGTACTGTTGTTGCTGGGCAAGATATTTAGTGTCCGTCAAAGCACATTTTTTGTTCTGGGTTGAAGTACAATTCCCAATTTAGCAATTTCATAATTTAGTGGTTTCTGCTATATCAGAGCTATTTGAAATCTATCCCTAAAAGGGTATATAATATTGAAGGTGCACATAGGGTCATTCAGAATAACTTCACACACACGCTTCTGTGCATTTCCAAGTCTAATTCTGTCACTAAATCCATACCGGTGACCCAGCGCCTAAATACTAGGCCTCAAATTTAAATCCCTCTAAATCTCTCGTTACCCACCGCTGTACTGTTGTTGCTGGGCAAGATATTTAGTGTCCGTCAAAGCACATTTTTTGTTCTGGGTTGAAGTACAATTCCCAATTTAGCAATTTCATAATTTAGTGGTTTCTGCTATATCAGAGCTATTTGAAATCTATCCCTAAAAGGGTATATAATATTGAAGGTGCACATAGGGTCATTCAGAATAACTTCACACACACGCTTCTGTGCATTTCCAAGTCTAATTCTGTCACTAAATCCATACCGGTGACCCAGCGCCTAAATACTAGGCCTCAAATTTAAATCCCTCTAAATCTCTCGTTACCCACCGCTGTACTGT
This sequence comes from Bufo gargarizans, assembly GCF_014858855.1. Lineage (NCBI taxonomy): Eukaryota > Metazoa > Chordata > Amphibia > Anura > Bufonidae > Bufo > Bufo gargarizans. The sequence goes on from NC_058083.1 coordinate 2,238,388, forward strand.
TGTTGCTGGGCAAGATATTTAGTGTCCGTCAAAGCACATTTTTTGTTCTGGGTTGAAGTACAATTCCCAATTTAGCAATTTCATAATTTAGTGGTTTCTGCTATATCAGAGCTATTTGAAATCTATCCCTAAAAGGGTATATAATATTGAAGGTGCACATAGGGTCATTCAGAATAACTTCACACACACGCTTCTGTGCATTTCCAAGTCTAATTCTGTCACTAAATCCATACCGGTGACCCAGCGCCTAAATACTAGGCCTCAAATTTAAATCCCTCTAAATCTCTCGTTACCCACCGCTGTACTGTTGTTGCTGGGCAAGATATTTAGTGTCCGTCAAAGCACATTTTTTGTTCTGGGTTGAAGTACAATTCCCAATTTAGCAATTTCATAATTTAGTGGTTTCTGCTATATCAGAGCTATTTGAAATCTATCCCAAAAAGGGTATATAATATTGAAGGTGCACATTGGGTCATTCAGAATAACTTCACACACACCCGCTACTGTGTATTTCCAAGTCTAATTCTGTCACTAAACCCATACCTGTCACCCAGCGCCTAAATACTAGGCCTCAAATTTATATCCCGCTGAATTTGAATACAATACATTGGGCCAAATAATATATTTGTTGTTGTGGTGAACCATAACAATGAGAAAAACATCTAGTAAGGGACGCGGACGTGGACATGGTCGTGGTGGTGTTAGTGGACCCTCTGGTGCTGGGAGAGGACGTGGCCGTTCTGCCACATCCACACGTCCTAGTGTACCAACTACCTCAGGTCCCAGTAGCCGCCAGAATTTACAGCGATATATGGTGGGGCCCAATGCCGTTCTAAGGATGGTAAGGCCTGAGCAGGTACAGGCATTAGTCAATTGGGTGGCCGACAGTGGATCCAGCACGTTCACATTATCTCCCACCCAGTCTTCTGCAGAAAGCGCACAGATGGCGCCTGAAAACCAACCCCATCAGTCTGTCACATCACCCCCATGCATACCAGGGAAACTGTCTCAGCCTCAAGTTATGCAGCAGTCTCTTATGCTGTTTGAAGACTCCGCTGGCAGGGTTTCCCAAGGGCATCCACCTAGCCCTTCCCCAGCGGTGAAAGACATAGAATGCACTGACGCACAACCACTTATGTTTCCTGATGATGAGGACATGGGAATACCACCTCAGCATGTCTCTGATGATGACGAAACACAGGTGCCAACTGCTGCGTCTTTCTGCAGTGTGCAGACTGAACAGGAGGTCAGGGATCAAGACTGGGTGGAAGACGATGCAGGGGACGATGAGGTCCTAGACCCCACATGGAATGAAGGTCGTGCCACTGACTTTCACAGTTCGGAGGAAGAGGCAGTGGTGAGACCGAGCCAACAGCGTAGCAAAAGAGGGAGCAGTGGGCAAAAGCAGAACACCCGCCGCCAAGAGACTCCGCCTGCTACTGACCGCCGCCATCTGGGACCGAGCACCCCAAAGGCAGCTTCAAGGAGTTCCCTGGCATGGCACTTCTTCAAACAATGTGCTGACGACAAGACCCGAGTGGTTTGCACGCTGTGCCATCAGAGCCTGAAGCGAGGCATTAACGTTCTGAACCTGAGCACAACCTGCATGACCAGGCACCTGCATGCAAAGCATGAACTGCAGTGGAGTAAACACCTTAAAACCAAGGAAGTCACTCAGGCTCCCCCTGCTACCTCTTCTGCTGCTGCCGCCTCGGCCTATTCTGCTGCTGCCGCCTCGGCCTCTTCCTCCGCCTCTGGAGGAACGTTGGCACCTGCCGCCCAGCAAACAGGGGATGTACCACCAACACCACCACCACCACCTCCGTCACCAAGCGTCTCAACCATGTCACACGCCAGCGTTCAGCTCTCCATCTCACAAACATTTGAGAGAAAGCGTAAATTCCCACCTAGCCACCCTCGATCCCTGGCCCTGAATGCCAGCATTTCTAAACTACTGGCCTATGAAATGCTGTCATTCAGGCTGGTGGACACAGACAGCTTCAAACAGCTCATGTCGCTTGCTGTCCCACAGTATGTTGTTCCCAGCCGGCACTACTTCTCCAAGAGAGCCGTGCCTTCCCTGCACAACCAAGTATCCGATAAAATCAAGTGTGCACTGCGCAACGCCATCTGTGGCAAGGTCCACCTAACCACAGATACGTGGACCAGTAAGCACGGCCAGGGACGCTATATCTCCCTAACTGCACACTGGGTAAATGTAGTGGCAGCTGGGCCCCAGGCGGAGAGCTGTTTGGCGCACGTCCTTCCGCCGCCAAGGATCGCAGGGCAACATTCTTTGCCTCCTGTTGCCACCTCCTCCTTCTCGGCTTCCTCCTCCTCTTCTTCCACCTGCTCATCCAGTCAGCCACACACCTTCACCACCAACTTCAGCACAGCCCGGGGTAAACGTCAGCAGGCCATTCTGAAACTCATATGTTTGGGGGACAGGCCCCACACCGCACAGGAGTTGTGGCGGGGTATAGAACAACAGACCGACGAGTGGTTGCTGCCGGTGAGCCTCAAGCCCGGCCTGGTGGTGTGTGATAATGGGCGAAATCTCGTTGCAGCTCTGGGACTAGCCAATTTGACGCACATCCCTTGCTTGGCGCATGTGCTGAATTTGGTGGTGCAGAAGTTCATTCACAACTACCCCGACATGTCAGAGCTGCTGCATAAAGTGCGGGCCGTCTGTTCGCGCTTCCGGCGTTCACATCCTGCTGCTGCTCGCCTGTCTGCGCTACAGCGTAACTTCGGCCTTCCCGCTCACCGCCTCATATGCGACGTGCCCACCAGGTGGAACTCCACCTTGCACATGCTGGACAGACTGTGCGAGCAGCAGCAGGCCATAGTGGAGTTTCAGCTGCAGCACGCACGGGTCAGTCGCACTACAGAACAGCACCACTTCACCACCAATGACTGGGCCTCCATGCGAGACCTGTGTGCCCTGTTGCGCTGTTTCGAGTACTCCACCAACATGGCCAGTGGCGATGACACCGTTATCAGCGTTACAATACCACTTCTATGTCTCCTTGAGAAAACACTTAGGGCGATGATGGAAGAGGAGGTGGCCCAGGAGGAGGAGGAGGAGGAGGAGGAAGAGGGGTCATTTTTAGCACTTTCAGGCCAGTCTCTTCGAAGTGACTCAGAGGGAGGTTTTTGGCAACAGCAGAGGCCAGGTACAAATGTGGCCAGCCAGGGCCCACTACTGGAGGACGAGGAGGACGAGGATGAGGAGGAGGTGGAGGAGGATGAGGATGAAGCATGGTCACAGCGGGGTGGCACCCAACGCAGCTCGGGTCCATCACTGGTGCGTGGCTGGGGGGAAAGGCAGGACGATGACGATACGCCTCCCACAGAGGACAGCTTGTCCTTATCCCTGGGCAGCCTGGCACACATGAGCGACTACATGCTGCAGTGCCTGCGCAACGACAGCAGAGTTGCCCACATTTTAACCTGTGCGGACTACTGGGTTGCCACCCTGCTGGATCCACGCTACAAAGACAATGTGCCCACCTTACTTCCTGCACTGGAGCGTGATAGGAAGATGCGCGAGTACAAGCGCACGTTGGTAGACGCGCTACTGAGAGCATTCCCAAATGTCACAGGGGAACAAGTGGAAGCCCAAGGCCAAGGCAGAGGAGGAGCAAGAGGTCGCCAAGGCAGCTGTGTCACGGCCAGCTCCTCTGAGGGCAGGGTTAGCATGGCAGAGATGTGGAAAACTTTTGTCAACACGCCACAGCTAACTGCACCACCACCTGATACGCAACGTGTTAGCAGGAGGCAACATTTCACTAACATGGTGGAACAGTACGTGTGCACACCCCTCCACGTACTGACTGATGGTTCGGCCCCATTCAACTTCTGGGTCTCTAAATTGTCCACGTGGCCAGAGCTAGCCTTTTATGCCTTGGAGGTGCTGGCCTGCCCGGCAGCCAGCGTTTTGTCTGAACGTGTATTCAGCACGGCAGGGGGCGTCATTACAGACAAACGCAGCCGCCTGTCTACAGCCAATGTGGACAAGCTGACGTTCATAAAAATGAACCAGGCATGGATCCCACAGGACCTGTCCGTCCCTTGTCCAGATTAGACATTAACTACCTCCCCATAACCATATATTATTGGACTCCAGGGCACTTCCTCATTCAATCCTATTTTTATTTTCATTTTACCATTATATTGCGAGGCTACCCAAAGTTGAATGAACCTCTCCTCTGCCTGTGTGCTAGGCCTAAATATATGCCAATGGACTGTTGCAGTGGTGGCTGACGTGAAGCCTCATTCTCTGCTATGACATGCAGACTGATTCTCTGCTGTCATGAAGCCAGATTGTCTGTTACGGGACCTCTCTGCTCTGCCTGTGTGCTAGGCCTAAATATATGCCAATGGACTGTTGCAGTGGTGGGTGACGTGAAGCCTCATTCTCTGCTATGACATGCAGACTGATTCTCTGCTGACATGAAGCCAGATTGTCTGTTACGGGACCTCTCTGCTCTGCCTGTGTGCTAGGCCTAAATATATGCCAATGGACTGTTGCAGTGGTGGGTGACGTGAAGCCTCATTCTCTGCTATGACATGCAGACTGATTCTCTGCTGACATGAAGCCAGATCCTCTTTTACGGGACCTCTCTCCTCTGCCTGGGTGCTGGGCCTAAATTTATGACAATGGACTGTTGCAGTGGTGGCTGACGTGAAGCCTGATTCTCTGCTATGACATGCAGACTGATTCTCTGCTGTCATGAAGCCAGATTGTCTGTTACGGGACCTCTCTGCTCTGCCTGTGTGCTAGGCCTAAATATATGCCAATGGACTGTTGCAGTGGTGGGTGACGTGAAGCCTGATTCTCTGCTATGATATGAAGACTGATTCTCTGCTGACATGAAGCCAGATTGTCTGTTACGGGACCTTTCTCCTCTGCCTGGGTTCTGGGCCTAAATTTATGAAAATTGACTCTTACAGTGGTGGGTGACGTGAAGCCTGATTCTCTGCTATGATATGAAGACTGATTCTCTGCTGACATGAAGCCAGATTCTCTGTTACGGGACCTCTCTCCTCTGCCTGGGTGCTGGGCCTAAATTTATGACAATGGACTGTTGCAGTGGTGGCTGACGTGAAGCCTGATTCTCTGCTATGACATGCAGACTGATTCTCTGCTGTCATGAAGCCAGATTGTCTGTTACGGGACCTCTCTGCTCTGCCTGTGTGCTAGGCCTAAATATATGCCAATGGACTGTTGCAGTGGTGGGTGACGTGAAGCCTGATTCTCTGCTATGATATGAAGACTGATTCTCTGCTGACATGAAGCCAGATTGTCTGTTACGGGACCTTTCTCCTCTGCCTGGGTTCTGGGCCTAAATTTATGAAAATTGACTCTTACAGTGGTGGGTGACGTGAAGCCTGATTCTCTGCTATGATATGAAGACTGATTCTCTGCTGACATGAAGCCAGATTGTCTGTTACGGGACCTTTCTCCTCTGCCTGGGTTCTGGGCCTAAATTTATGAAAATTGACTCTTACAGTGGTGGGTGACGTGAAGCCTGATTCTCTGCTATGATATGAAGACTGATTCTCTGCTGACATGAAGCCAGATTCTCTGTTACGGGACCTCTCTCCTCTGCCTGGGTGCTGGGCCTAAATTTATGACAATGGACTGTTGCAGTGGTGGCTGACGTGAAGCCTGATTCTCTGCTATGACATGCAGACTGATTCTCTGCTGACATGAAGCCAGATCCTCTGTTACGGGACCTCTCTCCTCTGCCTGTGTGTGTGCTGGGCCTAAATATATGCCAATGGACTGTTGCAGTGGTGGCTGACGTGAAGCCTCATTCTCTGCTATGACATGCAGACTAATTCTCTGCTGACATGAAGACAGATTCTCTGTTACGGGACCTCCCTCCTCTGCCTGGGTGCTGGGCCTAAATATATGCCAATGGACTGTTGCAGTGGTGGCTGACGTGAAGCCTCATTCTCTGCTATGACATGCAGACTGATTCTCTGCTGACATGAAGCCAGATTCTCTGTTACGGGACCTCTCTCCTCTGCCTGTGTGTGTGCTGGGCCTAAATATATGCCAATGGACTGTTGCAGTGGTGGCTGACGTGAAGCCTCATTCTCTGCTATGACATGCAGACTAATTCTCTGCTGACATGAAGCCAGATTGTCTGTTACGGGACCTCTCTCCTCTGCCTGGGTGCCGGGGCCTAAATATCTGAGAATGGACTGTTCCAGTGGTGGGTGACGGGAAGCCAGATTCTCTGCTATGGAACCTCTCTCCAATTGATTTTGGTTAATTTTTATTTATTTAATTTTTATTTTAATTCATTTCCCTATCCACATTTGTTTGCAGGGGATTTACCTACATGTTGCTGCCTTTTGCAGCCCTCTAGCTCTTTCCTGGGCTGTTTTACAGCCTTTTTAGTGCCGAAAAGTTCGGGTCCCCATTGACTTCAATGGGGTTCGGGTTCGGGACGAAGTTCGGATCGGGTTCGGATCCCGAACCCGAACATTTCCGGGATGTTCGGCCGAACTTCTCGAACCCGAACATCCAGGTGTTCGCTCAACTCTAGTAGACACCTCTGCAAAAGTCGCTGTGAGACAATTCTCTCTACAAAAGTCACTCCACTCATTTATTTGCCTTCCTTGCCAATCAATAGTGAGGTTATGTCTAGTGAGCCAGGGTAGCCCCAAAACTAGAGGAGAAGGCAATCCGTTAAGGACAAAACAAGATATCTCCTCCACATGAGTGTCACCTACAGCTAGCCGGATATTGTGAACAATGCCTTTCAGAGATCTCTGCGAGAGTAGGGCTGAGTCAATAGCAAAAACAGGTATATCCTTTTCTAATGTACAAACTTGAAAACCATGCAAGGCTACAAATTGAGTGTCAATAAGATTGACGGCCGCTCCACTATCGACAAAAATCTCACAAGGAATGACTTTGCTCTCTAGCGCCACCCTGGCAGACAGGAGAAAACGGGAACTGCAGGTCAGAGGAATAGCATCAATTCCCACATCAACTTTGCCCAAAGTAGCAGATGAAGCAGAACTTGATGATCTACCTCTTGAGGTTTTTCTCTTATTATCGCTCTTAGTACAGTTCAGGAATCTCCTAGACGGACAAACATTTGCCAAATGACCTATGCCCCCACAACAAAAACACACCATATTCTGAGGACTAAATCCTCTTTTATCAGGGCAAGTCGGCCTAGCTGCATGAGCTCCTCCTCAGAGGGGAGCGAGACAGGATGAGACCCCTGCATACTGAATGAGTCCGCACCATTGCCCCTAGACTGACAATGGCTGGACGGAGAGGTCTTGTTTCTTTCCCTTAGACGCCTGTCAAGGCGTACCGCCAATGACATGGCAGACTCTAAGGACGTTGGTCTCTCATGGAAAGCAAAGGCATCTTTCAAACCCTCTGAGAGACCATGACAGAACTGACTTCGGAGTGCAGCATCATTCAAGCCTGAATCAGCTGCCCATCTCCGAAATTCAGAACAATAACGCTCCGCAGACTGTTTGTTCTGGCATAAAACACGTAAGTTCGATTCTGCCAGAGCAACACAATCCGGGTCATCATATATCTGTCCCAGGGCCACAAAAAATCTTTCCACGGATCGAAGGGAGGGATCCCCTGATGGCAGCGAAAAAGCCCAAGTCTGAGCATTACCCCTGAGCAGGGAGATGACAATCCTCACCCTCTGTTCCTCATTACCAGAGGAGTGGGGACACAAACAAAAATGGAGTTTACATGCCTCTCTGAAGCGAACAAAATTCTCACTGCCCCCGGAGAACGTTTCCGGAAGTGAGACCTTTGGCTCGCAACAGACTCCATGAGCCGGAGCAGAGCCCAATGCTTGTAGCTGAGTCACAGATTGACGGAGATCCGCTACTTCCAAAGAAAGACCCTGCATGCGGTCAACCAAGCCAGAAAGCGGATCCATGTCAACAAAGACGGTTTTGGTGGATTATAATGTCACGTCTGTTTAAGGGTAACAAGAGCATACACAGAAAAAGAGCTACTGACTGGACCCAAACTAGGGAAGAGAAAGGGTGACCCCTGTCAGACCCTCAACACTCTCCCTATGCTGCTAAAGCACATGCCCGGATCCAAGTGGTGGAACGAGGCATGCCCGCGTACCTAAGACTGATGAGCCCTGTAACCCCTACAATAGTGGAAGGGGCACGGCCACCGATGCCCTGCTCAGAATATGGAGGGAACCGTGGCCACCTCAGATCCAGTCAGAAAATCACCAGGTACACAACAATGTCTGCACACTTAGCTGATGGAGCTGCAACCGCAGAGAAGACGGATCCTAAGGGCCGCTGGCAATATCCGGAGAGCTTGCAGCAACGGAACACAGGTCCAGAGAACTAATAGCTTAACAAGTGAAGATACTCAAGGCAGAGCTACAACTGAAAAGAGAAATATAATCCACGCCCTGGAATAGGAGGAGGGGTGATTTAAAGGCAGGGAAATCAAACGCAGGAGGAACAGCTGGGAGTAATGACCTCATCACAGGGGCGGAGAAACAGAACAGTGAGAACACCTCCAAACTCTAAGTGACATAATCACAGGGGTGGAGACACAGAGCTGTGAGAACGTCTCAAAGCTCTGGTAGTGACAGGAATAGGTTAGAATCCTGGCAGCTCCAACATGGAGTCTCAACCAGAACATACCAGAACTCCCTACCTCCTACTGGTAACAAACAGGACACTTCTGAGAAAGAAAGGAGGGGAGAATGGAATGGTGAGTTCCATTCTCCTAAGTGTAGCTCTGCCATAGTTGCTGCCACCTGCTGGCACATTACATGAACAATTACATAACATTATTATAAATGCACAGTGTCTAGGGGAAATAAATGCATAAGATAACATTATATTAGCATTCACAGATATAATCAGGGTGTAGGAGTGGTAATGCCACTTGGGGGCATTACACATGGTGAGAGAGAGAGAGAGAGACATGGAGATGTAAGTCAGCTAATGCATTCCAGACCCTGCTACTTCAAAGGAGAAAAGAGTAAAGTTGCCCTATGCACTCCAGAATAATGGACACTACAAGCCACAGTTGCTAGAACCCAGTTATTACTCAGAAATCACTGAAGCAGATATTTTAGTCAGAGAGATCTGAGGGCTAATGCCATACTCATCTGCTTTTCTCTTATTGAGACATCTGGGAGGACTTTGTACTGTGCAAAAAGATTTGTTGGATACAGTATATTCAATCTGGCCTGGTCCCGGACTCTCTTAACTCCACATACTGGCCATTACATCTCCAGCTCCTGCCCTTGCTATCACTCACATGGTCATTAACACCATGGATAGCCCCAAACTACCCTCATGCAGAAGCACCTAGCTATAGGGAGTGCTTCAAGGGAATATAGGGTGCCTCTTCTTCACTTTAATGACCCCATGGAGCAATGGCCTGAGGGACTATTCTTTGCTCCTGTTCCTCAGGGGCTTGCTGATTTGCTGCTTGATGCACATTAGAAATTGATTGGCTGTGTGGCTACTTTTGAATTGGCTCATCAGCTTTACGTTTAAGATAGATAGAGGGGGGTGAAAGTAACACTCTGCCCTGCTTCTATTGGAGATATTTCCATTAAGAAGGATGTGGAGGGGGTAGATACGCACCTGGTGTGGGTACCAGACTGACACAAACATGGAGGTGTCAACAGGACCTGGCCTTGTTGCAAAGTAGCTGCGTCAGTGCTGCTGCAGAAAAGAACACTGACCCAGTGGACAGTGAAATACATGTACTGTCTAGCTTCTCCAGTTGTCGATAGTAGTGTTTACCTTGCTAGAAAGAGACAACTACAAGGAGAGGCCCATGTTCTCTGCTACATTGCTTCTTTATAGAAATAAATTTGGCAGCCCAATAGGAGGGGTCAGAGAAGACAGAGATGATGCAAGAGAAGGTTTTATTCTAGAGCTACAAAGAAGAGGAGCAAAATGAATGTGCCGTAAATAATTGTAATGGTTTGTAATGTAAAGTCTTTTCTTTGTAGTCGCCATGTGTACCAGTAAGAAGAGGCATGGTTGGCATTGGTTGGTAGGCACATGGCTACCAGGAAGCAGTGGGCTGGTCCTGCTTCCTGCCAGGAGGGGGAGTTCCTGTCTAGCTACAGAGAGAAGATAAAGCACATGCCAGAGCTTCTACTCCTGGAAAGGAGATTCTTCTCATGTGAGACCAACACTCAAGGGAAATCAGCAAATTGTGCCTCCAGAAAGCATCAGAGTGACCAGACAGCAGAGCGATCAGTGACATACAGCAATACGGTATATAGACACTGTTGTAAGGTGAGGGACTATGGTTCAGACATCCATCACTGTAGCTCCATTTTCTGTTGACTGTAGCTTCATTTTCCCCTGAAGATGCCGCTGGTGCAGCAAAACATGTTGGGGGAACTGCGTATTTAGCTTTTTAATTTAAGCAACAAAATGAATGAATATATGTGGTAGGGTGTAATGCAGACACCCTGACTACCTACAGGAATGAATAAATGAGAAAGTGGACAAAATGATGAGGGACAGTTAGTCACAATTATAAGATTAGTTAACAGGATGGTATAGTGCTAACAACTCCTACATAAGGGCTAGAGGCTACTAGATAGTAGGCTGCTAATTGGGTGGCAATAATAACAGCTAATATTGACACTATTTGATACTATCGGTTACAAAGCAATACAAAGTGAATATAATCATAACATAGTGAATATAAGGGATACGAAGTTAATACCCCAGTGGATCCCTTACACCTGAAAAAGACAAAAAATACACTCAGATGGTCACTTACAAATTGTATTAGTGTTAGTATCTTGGGCAATAGACAATTTCAATAGGTATATGTTTATTAAATGTTAAATTTTATAAAAATGACCTGAAACAGAAATTAGATAGCATTTGGCTTTTCACTCTGTATTACCACCACTATGCAATGAAAGCCCGCAAACACACTGAACAAAAATATAAACACAACACTTTTGGTTTTGCTCCCATTTTGCATGAGCTGAACTCAAAGATCTGAAACATTTTCTACATACACAAAAGACCCATTACTCTCAAATATTGTTAACAAATCTGTCTAAGGCCTCATGCACACGACCGTTGTGTGCATCCGTGGCCGTTGTGCCGTTTTCCGTTTTTTTTCACGGACCCATTGACTTTCAATGGGTCCGTGGAAAAATCTGAAAATGCACCGTTTGGCAGCCGCATCCGTAATCCGTGTTTCCTGGCCATGAAAAAAATAGGACCTGTTCTATTTTTTTCACGGCCAACGGTTCACGGACCCATTCAAGTCAATGGGTCCGTGAAAAATCACGGATGCACACAAGATTGGCATACGTGTCCGTGATCCGTGTCCGTGATCCGTGTCCGTTTTTTCCTATCATTTCAATGGCAAACTTGACTTAGATTTTTTTTTCATTTTTCATGTCCGTGGATCCTCCAAAAAACAAGGAAGACCTACGGACGAAAAAACGGTCACGGATCACGGACCTACGGACCCCGTTTTTGCGGACCTTAAAAAAAAACGGTCGTGTGCATGAGGCCTAAATCTGTGTTAGTGAGCACTTTTCCTTTGCTGAGATAATCCATCCCACCTCACAGGTTTGGCATTTTAAGGTTCTGATTAGACAGCATGAATATTGCACAGGTGTGCTTTAGACTGCCCACAATAAAAGGCCACTCTGAAATGTGCAGTTTGATCACACAGAACAATGTCACAGATGTTGCAAAGTTTGAGGGAGCGTGCAATTGGCATGCTGACGGCAGGAATGTCTACCAGAGCTGTTGCCTGTGCAATTAATGTTTATTTCTCTACCATAAGCTGTCTCCAAAGACGTTTCTGCGAATTTGGCAGTATATCCAACATGCCTCACAAACGCAGACCATGTGCAACCACACTAGCCCAGGACCTCCACATCCAGCATGTTCACCTCCATGATCGTCTGAGACCAGCCACCCGGACAGCTGCAGCAACAATCGGTTTGCAACAATCGGTTTGCATAACCAAAGAATTTCTGCACAAACTGTCAGAAACCGTCTCAGGGAAGCTCATCTGCATGCTCGTCATCCTGATCGGGGTCTGGACCTGACTCCAGTTCGTCGTTGTAATCGACTTGAGTGGGCAAATGCTCACATTCGATGGCATCTGGCACATTGGAGAGGTGTTCTGTTCATGGATGAGTCCTGTTTTTCACTGTTCAGGGCAGATGGTAGACAGCATGTGTGGCGTTGTAAGAGTGAGTGGTTTTCTGACGTCAACGTTTAGGATTGAGTGGCCCATGGTGGGGTGGGGTTATGGTATGGTCAGGCATATGTTATGGACAACAAACACAGGTGCATTTCATTGATGGCATTTTGAATGCACAAAGATACCGTGATGAAATCCTGAGGCCCATTGTTGTGTCATTCATCCATCTCATGTTGCAGCATGCAAATTCACAGCCCCATATTGCAAGGATCTGTACACAATTCCTGGAAGCTGAAAACATCCCAGTTCTTGCATGGCTAGCATACTCACCGGACATGTCACCCATTGAGCATGTTTGGGATGCTCTGGATCGGCGTATACCACAGTGTGTTCCAGTTCCTGCCAATATTCTGCAACTTCGCACATCTATTGAAGAAGAGTGGACCAACATTCCACAGATCAACACCCTGATCAATTCTAAGCGATGGAGATGTGTTGCACCAGTAAGGCAAACCTGTGCACATTTCAGAGTGGTCTTTTATTGTGGGCAGTCTAAGGCACACCTGTGCAATATTCATGCTGTCTAATCAGCACCTTGGTATGCCACACCTGTGAGGTGGGATGGATTATCTCGGCAAAGGAGAAGTGCTCACTAACACAGATTTAGAAAGATTTGTGAACAATATTTGAGAGTAAAGGGTGTTTTGTGTTGGTAGGAAATGTTTCAGATCTTTGAGTTCAGCTCATGCAAAATGGGAGCAAAACCGAAAGTGTTGCGTTTATATTTTTGTTCAGTGTAGAAAGGTGACGTCATCCTGTATTCCCTTCCAAGCACCAAGGCCTTATAATGTTTTGTGCTTCAGAGTCTACGCGGGCGGAGGTAGAGTCTGGGACTTGTGAAGGAGAATGAGCAATCAGACTTGGTTCTGTAGACGGAGTAATCTCAGCAACTGGCATCAAGACTCGGAGGAATACTCAGCGGGCGGGCAACGCACACGTGCACGCCGCTCTGCAGGCAGGAGCCGCTTACCATTCCACCAGCGACTAACAGGAGGGTAACGTACCTGCTTATACAGCAGTAGTTTTTTCAAATATACAGCTCATGTCATCGGACCTGTAAAGGAATTTTATACCAAATCTAATGTGATATTCTTGTCACAAGGAGACACTCATCTTATTGGTCCACCAGATGTTTTTTCCTCCAACAGGACTTGAATACAATTGACATTTTAGGACATTGTCCATTAGTTTTTATTAACAGGATTTGTATATTCATTCCTTCCATTGGATATTGCATCATAAGATCGGACTTTCCTTCCACAGACTCTTTTTCAACAGGTGTAAAATACTTCCCCTTTTCTCATTAGGATTTTTTTCCAACAGAATTTTTTTTTCCAACAGGATTTTTATGAATTGACATTTAAACCACCATTTTATTAGTATGTTGATTTTATATTGAATACAAGTGTGGATACTTACAGATATATATATATATATATATATATATATATATATATACTTTTACTAGCGATTTGCTTTATGATATTGTTCATATCTATTGGTGATACACTTTATGAAGTTGTATCGATCAGGTCGTGTAAAGGTGACGCCCGCTTCACAGACATTGACAGACCAAACTCCCCTTTTAATGCACCGCAAACAACCGCAAACAGTCCATTTGCCCATCCGCAAACTCCCCATTTGCACAAGGTTGGATACCAAGCTAGCCATGTCCCGTTGATGTCATTGAAGGTTTCTTCCTCCACCCAGCCACGTACAACACCAAGGGTCCCTGAAAGGTGAATTGAATAGATTTTTCGAACGGGGAGATGGTTAAAAAAACGCTGGCTCCCTCCCCTTTGTTTGAATCCACGGTCACTGCATCTGTGCCGTGCAATTTACTCTCACACTCGATATGAGTGTTATTTTCTGTAGTACTATTCTCATCAGTTTAATCCCTGTTACGTCCCCAATCTGGGGTCCATTTATTGAATTGATTTTTCGAACGGGGAGATGGTTAAAAAAACGCTGGCTCCCTCCCCTTTGTTTGAATCCACGGTCACTGCGTCTGCGCCGTGCAATTTACTGTCACACCCGATATGAGTGGTATTTTCTGTAGTTCTCTTCTCATCAGTTTAATCCCTGTTACGTCCCATATCAGGGATTGCCTTTTGTGAAAAAAAATTTAGGCCGGGTACCTTCGACTGTCTTCACAGTGACAGACCAAACTCTGATACACCAAACTGAATTGATTTTAGGAATCGGGAGATGTAAAAAGCAGCTTGGTCGGTCCTCTTACTCCCAAGTTGGGGCACTGCGCGTGCATGGAGCAATGTGCTGTGACACCCTGACCCTATATGAGTGGTGTCTTAATTAGTACTATTCCTATCAGTTACGTCCCCTATCCGGGAACGTGTGTCAAATTGATTAACCATTGTCTAATTAACGACATCCTGAAATAATTTAGTTCTGAGCTCTGTACTTGATTTGTATTGGAATTGATGGGGATTTTTTAAATTGTCTGCATTATTTCTAATAAACTATTAAGAGACTTTATTATGATTTTTTTTATTTTATGTATTAAAAACCCATACAACTAAAAAAAAAAAAAAAAAAAAAAATGTTTTTTTCTATGAAACAAGATACCGATCACGAAGGGGAATGGACACATGTATGTGCCTTTTTTTTGTTTTGTTTTTGCAGCCACAGTGCAGCACCAGAGGACAGAAAAATTAGGCATGTTCTTTTGTCAGTGACAATGCCTCCTGCTGCACTGAAGGTCCTTTCTGACAGGACACTTGAAGCGGGGCAGGCCAGAAGTTCTATCGCAAACTGGGATAGCTCAGGCCACAGGTCAAGCCTGCACACCCAGTAGTAAAGGGGTTCATCGCTCCTCAGAGTGTCGATATCTGCAGTTAAGGCGAGGTAGTCTGCTATCTGTCGGTCGAGTCATTCTCTAAGGCTGGATCCCGAAGGGCTGCGGCGATGCGTAGGACTGAAAAAGCTCTGCATGTCCTCCATTAACAACACATCTGTAAAGCATCCTGTCCTTGCCGCCGTGGTCGTAGTAGGAGGAGGATTACTTTCACCTCTTCCCTAGTTAGATTCTCATTGTGCTGTGACATCCCCCTTATAAGCTGTGTAAAGCATATTTTTTAGTTTGGTTTTGAACTGCTGCATCCTTTCTGACTTTTGGTAATTTGGTAACATTTCCGCCACTTTCTGCTTATACCGGGGGTCTAGTAACGTGGCCACCCAGTACAGGTCGTTCTCCTTCATCCTTTTTATACGAGGGTCCCTCAACAGACATGACAGCATGAAAGACCCAATTTGCACAAGGTTGGATGCCGAGCTACTCATTTCCCGTTCCTCGTCCTCACTGATGTCATTGACGGTCTGTTCTTCCCCCCAGCCACGTACAACACCACGGGTCCCAGATAGGTGACAACAACGAGCACCCCGGGATGCCTGTTTGGTTGGTCTTCCTCCGCCTCAAAGCCACATTCCTCCTCTGACTCCTCTTCCTCATACTCCTTTTGCAGCGTTGCCGCAGGTCCGGCAAGCGATGATGACAAGGTTGTTTCTGGTGGTAATGGTGACCACAACTCTTCCTCTTCACGCTCATCTACAGCCTGATCCAGCACTCTTCGCAGGGCATGCTCCAGGAAGAAAACAAATGGGGTGATGTCGCTGATGGTGCCTTCGGTGCGACTGACTAGGTTTGTCACCTCCTCAAAAGGACGCATGAGGCATTGCGCATGAGTGTCCAGTAACGTGGCAAAAAAATTCCCAGCTCTGCAGAGGCTGTCCTAGCACCCCGGTCATACAAATACTCATTAACAGCTTTTTCTTGTTGGAGCAGGCGGTCGAACATTAGGAGTGTTGAATTCCAACGTGGCGGGCTGTCGCAAATCAAGCACCTCATGTTGTTTCGGCTCTGAATGTCTGAAAAGTGCGCCATGGCCGTGTAGGAACGCCTGAAATGGCCACACACCTTCCTGGCCTGCTTGAGGACGTCCTGTAAGCCTGGGTACCTAGACACAAAGCGTTGTTCAATGCCGCCAACAAATTGCTTCCATTGTCACACACCACTTTGCCGGTCTCCAGTTAGTGCGGGGTAAGGACCACCTGTGCGTTCAGGGAGGACAGGAGTGCTGGTCCGGTGTGGCTCTCTGCTTTCAGGCAAGTCAACCCCAAGACAGCGTGACACTGTCGTATCCGAGATGTGGAATAACCCCTGGGGAGCTGGGGGGATTCAGTTGATGTGCAGCCAGACGCCACAGCTGAAGAGGACTCAGCCGAGGATGTTATGGAATAGGATGGAGTACGAGGAGTAGATGAGGTGGCAGTAGGCCTACCTGCAAGTCATGGCGGTGTCACCAACTCCGCTGCAGAGCCACGCATTCCATGCTTGGCAGCCGTCAGCAGGTTGACCCAATACGCAGTGTAGGTGATATACCTGCCCTGACCGTGCTTTGCAGACCAGGTATCAGACCAATATTGTATGCCAGAGATGCCATGACTTCCTTTTCAATCACTGAGTAGAGGTTTGGGATTGCCATTTTTGAAAAAAAGAATTGTCCGGGTACCTTCCACTGTGGTGTCCCAATAGCGACAAATTTTTTGAAGGCCTCAGACTCCACCAGCTGGTATGGTAAAAGCTGGCAAGCTAAGAGTTCCGTCAAGCCACCTGTCAGATGCTGGGCAAGGGGGTGACTCTGTGACATTGGCTTCTTACACTCAAACATTTCCTTTACAGACACCTGACTGTGGGCAAATGAGATGGAACTGCTGAAGGTGAGAGGCGGAGTGGCGGATAGTTGAGAGGGGGCAAGGAGAATAGCAGTAGTTGACGTGGCTGAAGATGCTGGACCAGGAGGAGGTTGGTGGCTTTGCGTTTGTGTGCTGCTTGTACTCGTGTGTTGATCCCATTGGCGTTTGTGATGTGAGATCATGTGCCTTCGCAAAGCAGTTGTACCGATGTGGGTGTTGGATTTCCCACAACTCAGTTTCTTTGACACAGGTTGCAAATGGCATTGCTGTTATCAGAGGCAGACACACAAAATAAATGCCACACTGCTGAGCTTTGCAATGACGGCATTCTGTTGGTGGCAACAGCATGCATTTATTGGCGTGCTGTCTGGCTGACCCTGGGTGCCGATACATGCTGTCTAACTGTGCCACTAGCTCCTTGCGCTGAGCTCCCCCTGCTTCCAACTCCTCTCCTCCTTCTCTCTGTCTCCCCTTCAGAACTTTCCCCCTATTCTTCTTCTCTTCGAGCAGGCAACCACGTGGCATCCACAGACACATCGTCATTATTAACCGCTTCACTTGTATCTGACACCTCAGCAAAGGAAGCAGCAGCGGGTACAACATCATCATCATCATCATCACACTGTACGTCCATGTGTGTAATGCTGCCTGACTGAGACATATCCCTGTTATCTACATCCTCTGGCAATAATGGTTGCACATCACTAATTTCATCCAACTGATGTGAGTGATCAAGTTAAGCAGCTGTGGTGGCTGTGGTGGTAGTGGTGTTGGTGGCGGCGGGCGGGAGAGTGGTAACTTGAGAGCAGGTGACCAAAGCTGAGCTGGAGGAGGATGGTGCGTCAAGGTTCGTAGCGGAAGCTGTTGAAGATTGGGCGTCCTGTGTAAGCTAGTCAACTATTTTCTCCAAATTTTTGGGGTTCAGGGTACGTGGCCTCTGAACACTGGATATTATTCCAGGGCCAGTGGAACTCACAGCACCACGACCATGACGGCCCCTGCGGGGTGGCCTGCCTATGCCTGTCATTTTTTTAACATTAGTGGTACTATGCGTGCAAGGTACTGTGCCACCCTATGTAAGTGGTGGGCAGTGCGCCCAGTACAGTCTGTGTGGGCCTGACACACACTGGCTTGCAAATGCAATTGTATCATAGAGAAATAAAATACATTGAATTATTTGTATCTACAAGGTATTGTCTGTGACACCCTGTATGGATGGTGTGCACACAGTACTGTCTGTGGGCCACATAGTCACTCACTGGCTTGCAAATGTGATTATATCACAGAGAGATAATATAAATTCAATTATTTTTATCTGCAAGGTATTGTCTTTGACACCCTGTATGGATGATGTGCACACAGTACTTTCTGTGGGCCACACAGTCACTCACTGGCTTGCAAATGCGATTATATCACAGATAAATAATATAAATTGTTTTTTTTTTATCTGCAAGGTATTGTCTGTGACACCCTGTATGAATGAGGTGCACACAGTACTGTCTGTGGTCCACACAGTCACTCACTGGCTTGCAAATGTGATTATATCACAGAGAAATAATATAAATTGAATTATTTTTATCTGCAAGGTATTGTCTGTGACACCCTGTATGGATGGTGTGCACACAGTACTGTCTGTGGGCCACACAGTCACACACTGGCTAGTAACTGTGATTATATCACAGAGAAATAATATAAATTGAATTATTTTTATCTGCAAGGTATTGTCTGTGACACCC
The DNA here is from genome assembly GCF_014858855.1 of Bufo gargarizans. NCBI lineage: Eukaryota > Metazoa > Chordata > Amphibia > Anura > Bufonidae > Bufo > Bufo gargarizans. Next base: position 2,257,090 of record NC_058083.1, read on the forward strand.
TGTATGGATGGCCTGCACACAGTACTGTCTGTGGGCCACACAGCCACTCACTGGCTTGCAAATGTGATTATATCACAGAGAAATAATATAAATTGAATTATTTTTATCTGCAAGGTATTGTCTGTGACACCCTGTATGGATGGTGCGCACGTAGTACTGTCTGTGGGCCACACAGTCACTCACTGGCTTGTAACTGCGATTATATCACAGAGAAATAATATAATTTTTTATTTTTTTTATCTGCAAGGTATTGTCTGTGACACCCTGTATGGATGGTGCGCACACAGTACTGTCTGTGGGCCACACAGTCACTCACTGGCTTGTAACTGTGATTATATCACAGATAAATAATATAAATTGAATTATTTTTATCTGCAAGGTATTGTCTGTGACACCCTGTATGGATGGTGTGCACACAGTACTGTCTGTGACTGAGCCTGCAGCCTCTCACACGGGCAGGCAACCGCACTGTATATATATATTTATATATATAAAAAAAAAAGCAGAATGATGTACCAGCCCAAAAAAGGGCTTTTTGGGGTGCTGTCAGGATGCTGTCCTTACAGCAGATGAGTCTGTGGACACAGAACACTGCCCTAGATAACACTTTCCCTATTGAATCAGCAGCAGCTACTCTCTCCCTCCTCTCACTAAGAATGCAGCTTCAGAATGAATCTAAAATGGATGCTGTCCAGGAGGTGGGAGGGTCTGGGAGGGATGGTCTGCTGCTGATTGGCTGGAATGTGTCTGCTGACTGTGAGGTACAGGGTCAAAGTTTGCTCAATGATGATGTATAGGGGGTGGACCGAACATTGCATATGTTCGCCCGCCGTGGCGAACGCAAACAAGCTATGTTCGTCGTGAACTGTTCGACGGCGAATAGTTTGGGACATCACTACTCTGTTGGAGTCTCGGTTTCTGGAGACAATGGTAGCTTGGGTGACTTATCCGCTTCTGGCTGCTCCTGAACAGGTTCATTCAGGCATTTCTTGAGCCTGTTGCGGTGTACTCCCTGAGTACCTTTATCTTCTCTCTGGATTTCATAGACCTCCGATGAGGGGACAGCCACTAATGCATGTGGCTTGCTGTCGCAGTGACTATCCAGCTTGCTCACTGGGTGATGGTTTCTGAGCCAGAACTGGTCTCCTGGTTGTAAGGGCTCAGCATGTGCATTTAGATCAAAGTCCTGTTTTTGTTTTTGCTGGGCCTTCTCTATTTTGGAATCCACTATTTCTCTGGCATCCTTTAGGCACCTCTGATGCTCTTTGACCTACTCACATTGGGGAAGGAGTGTTTCAGAGTCTGGCACAGGGACATCAATGGCAAGGTCTGCCCGTAAACTGTCCTGTCTTCCGAACATAAGGTAGTATGGGGTGTACCCGGTGGAGCAATGAGTGGTGTTATTGTACAGGTACACTAATTCAGGGAGAAGCAAAGGCCACTCAGCCCTCTTCTGAGGTGGCACAGCCTTGAGCATATCAATAAGTGTCTGGTTTGTCTTCTCGCACTGCCCATTCCCCTGAGGGTGATATGCAGTGGTTCGAATGTGGATCCTTGATCAGTGAGTATCTTGTCAGGACACCCATATGGCAGAATGAAGCTCTTCCACATAGCAGCTGCTGTAGTTTTAGGAGTTAAGTCCTTTACAGGTAAAGCCATGACGAACTTGGTGTAGTGGTCTATGATTGTCATAGCATAGGTGTATCCAGATCTGCTGGGTTCCAGAGATGGTCGATTGCCATGATTTCCAGATAACTCCTACTCACTGTTGGATAAAGGCGGTCATGGCCTTCTCCTCTAGCCACAGCACAGGTGGGACACTCCCGGCACCAGGTTTCAATATCACTTCTCATGCCAATCCAGTAGAAACACCGCCTGATGGTGGCTTCCATTTTTTGGGTTCCAAAATGACCAGACCTGTTATGGTACAAGCCCACTACCATCTTAGCATCTCTTCGGGGCACCACTATCTAATGGAGGTGCTCACAGGTGACTGGATCAAGTGTTCTCCTGAGGAGCAGATCTCTTTGTAGGAAGAGTAGTTTCTGGTGTTGCCAGAGGTGACCCAGCTCCGAATCAGCTCTCCACTGCCTGATTCTCTCTGGTACACGCCCACTGGAAAAATAATCCAACAGTTCTCCGATGACTCTACTCTCTGCTTGTAGTTTGAGCCAGAGCTTTTTCTCAATTTGATTGGAGGTAAGGGACCACAGATCTTTGGAGACCTGATGTCTAGTGTGTAGAGCTTCCTGCCGGGCAAATCGGGAGTATAACATTGGCATTTCCACATCTTCCCACTGATCATCATTAGAAATTAGTTCCTTCTGGACAGGTAGCCTGGACAAGACTTCAGCATTGTCATTCATTTTGCCAGTCTGGTACTTAATGGTGAAGTCGAAGTTCGCCAGTCTAGAGGCCCATCTTTGCTTCAGAGTTCCCAGACGTGCAGTGTTCAAGTGAGCCAGCGGATTATTATCAGTGTTGACAGTGAAAGACGTGGCGCTAGATAATCCTTAAATTTTTAAGTTACAGTCCATACCAAGGCTAGGAATTCCAGTTTGAAAGAGCTATAATTCTGGTCATTCCGCTCTAGCTCTCGTAAAGACCTGTTGGCATAGGCGATGACTCTCTCAGTTCCTATTTGTGTCTGAGATAGTATGGCTTCTAAATCTTTCTTACTGGCATCAGTATAGAGCCAGAATGGCAGGCTATAGTCAGGGTAGCCCAAGACTAGTGGCTCTGTAAGCTTTTTTTTTAACAGTTGGAAAGCAGCTTCTCTCTCTTATTTCCACTCTACTGGTATCTTAGCATTCTGACAGCCTTTAGGATGACCTTTTTTAAAGCTCCTGGATAGGCTCCGCAATTTGAGTGAAGTGCGGGATAAATCTCCAGAAGTAACTTGCAAAATCTAGAAAGCTCTTGATTTCTTTGACTATTTTAGTAGCTGGCCAGCTTTGTACTGCAACTATCTTATCAGGGTCCGTTTTCACGCCCTCCTAACTCACAACATGTCCCAGATATTTAACTTGGGGCTCCAGTAAGTGGCACTTTAAAGGCTTTACTTTCAATACATATTGGGCCAGGGTCTGGAGCACCTCCGCCAAGTGCTGTAAATGCTCTTCGTAGGTCTTGAAGTAGACGATCACATCATCCAAGTACATAAATGCGATTTCAAAGTTTTTGTGTCTCTCCATGAGTCTCTGAAATGTCCCAGGGGCGTTGCACAGCCCAAATAGCATGTAGTTGAACTTGAACAGACCCATTGGGGTAGTGAAAGCTGTTTTTTCTTCATCTTCTGGTGCCATGGGGACTTGCCAATAGCCACTGGTTAGATGCAGGGTGGAGAAATAAGCAGAAGATCCCAGAGCTGCTAGAGACTCCTCAAATCGTGGCAGGGGGTATGCATCCTTGTGTTTAACATTGTTGATCTTGCGGTAATCCACACAGTAATGGATGGTTCCATCCTTTTTTTTTTTTTTTTTACTAGGACCAAAGGGGCAGCCCAGGGACTGTGACTATCCTGGATGACGTTAGCTGTCTTCATATCCTAAACCATCTTCTTCATCTGCTGGTACAGGGTGGGAGGCACTGGCCTGTATCTCTCTTTGATTGGAGGAGGAGTGCCAGTTGGAATAGTGTGCTGTATTAGGCTAGTTTGACCATAGTCCAAGGGGTAAGTACAGCATGCCTTTGATCTGTTTGGCAGAGGTTGTGGCACCTCCAATATGTAGTTCAGCCAACCAGGGCTGCTGAGGCGGGTCTTTGGCTGCATCCGCTGTTTGGAGCATAAGTTGGGCCGTAGCATTTGGGGGAACCTGGATATCCTGCTGACGAACGTGATATAGACTCGCCACTGTATAGTACTTTTTTAATTCTATAGATTCTAACTTAGATTGACCAAGCGTTTCGGTACATTTCCGTGCAACACAGTGACCAAGCTCCTAGCAGCTAAGACAACAGGATGATCTTGTAGTTGCAGGGGTTCCACGAGGGACGGGTCATTCTGACCTCGGACACCGATACAAGCCTTGCACCATATCAGGGTCTCTGCTCCATGCTGGAGTCTAATAGGCTGAGCATCCTTGATGTGAACACGGCAGATTTCACCCTGTCAGTTGCTGAATTTTTGTTGGGTAGCTCGCACCTGGATGGTCTGGTTTATGACACGTTGAGTTATACAGGGTGCGGTCAGTAGGGTTTTCTTCAAGGCTTCCAGCACTTCAGTGTAACAGTTGCTGAGTACATTCATACCCAGGACCTCAGGGCAATTGTCATCTTACGGGACCTGGATCATGACTACCCCTTGGTGTGGGAGTTTGGTATCTTCAATCTGGAAGGTAGGTCCCAATAGCCTAATATAGGCACTGGTTGGCCATTGGAAGCTATGATGTGGAGCCTGGATTCCAGGAATTGTGTCAGATGGGCTCTGTTTCAGCATCTTTCGAATGCAAATTGACAGATGGTAGTCACTTGAGACCCAGTATCAATCAAAGCAGAAAACATTACTCCATTGATGCTAACGTCAACCATGGGGCGGGCATTCACATATCTAGGCATAAAGGCTGGATTATTGGGACCTAGTATTCTTCCTCCTGAGGGGTGGTCCTTGGCCTCAGGGGATACCCGTTTAAATGCCAGCAGTCCCTTGTGCTTCCTGGTGTCTCGATACCCAGGATCTAACAAAATACCGGTCGGAAGGTGCTGATCTGTACCAAGAGACCACACTACACTGCTCTTCCAGTTGCTCTAGCTGCTTCCTCATCCTCTCTATATTCTCTACTAGGAGGGAAACTTGAGCAGTCAGGGCTGCGACAGCATCTGGGATGGGCGCCTGAGCTCCATGCTCAGCTATCTGGCTGTGGGCAGCAGGTCATAGGACGTTCCATGCCATCTTGTCTTCAGGAGGTTCAGACTGGTGACCTTCCCCTAGGATGCCAATAGCAAGTTCCTTAAAATCCAAGAAAGGGGTATCTGGATGCTGAGATAACAACATCTACAGCTGATGTTTGAGGAGTTTGTCAAGGACACCTTCAATAAACTGCTCTCTGAGGGTTTGATCTTGTCCCTCAGCTTCACAGGGATTTATGTGGATAACAGCCCTCAGAACTTCATGCAGGGACAGGGAAAAGTCTCTCAAAGTCTCCTTTGACTGCTGTCACTTCCCAAAGAAGCGCATCTTAAAGGGATTCTGTCACCACATTTTACCACTTACAGTCAAACATAGCTACTTGTAGGTCTCCCTGAGCTGTATTAAATGATGCCCTAATTAACTAATTGTCTTGATTTATTTCTTTATAAAATCGATTTTAGTGATATGCTAATGACTTACATAAGGTGCCCAAGAGAATGTCCTTTCCTAACTTGGTGCCCAGCCGCACCCCTCGGTCCGGTGCCCAGCAACGCCTTCCTGAGTCCAGTGCCTCCTCTAATATAATATATTCAAGAGCCGGCGCGCTGACGTAATCCCTAAGCCTGTTTGAAATCCCGCGCGTGCGCACTACACACTGTAGTCTGCGCCCGTGCGGACTACAGATAATTTCATCGTCGAGCGAAGTGTGCATCATTTAATACAGCTCGGGGAGACCTACAATTAGCTACAGTATGTTTTACTGTAGGGGGTAAAATGTGGTGACAGAATACCTTTAAGCTCGGAGGCGGTCCTAGTTTCAAAGGTGGTACTGAGTCGGTCTAAGATCTGCTCAGCTGTTTTTCACTCTGACTGAGGCCAGGACTTGACCTCCCGAAGCGCAGCTCACTGTCTCTGGTCAATCATGATTTACACTTTCTAGTCCTGCAATACTGGATATAGCCTAAAGTTGGCCAATACTTTATCACAGAATTCCCTGAGTGAATGAGGAATTCCTAAATAAAGTGGGAGCCAAGGTGCCCCATAGTATGGCAAGAGGCATGATGCAGGTGGCTGCAGCTGCTGCTAATTGATCCCTGTAGTCTAAGTGGGTGCTATCTTTGCTATCAGACATGGCTTTTGATACCCTGTACCAGACCAGAGGGGTCAGCGTAAGCTAAAATGCAATTTAAGTACATGTTGCTATGGGCAACGGCAGCAGAATTGGTGCATGGATCCTTTAAGAGTCATTGAAACTGCTCAATTTTGGGCAATATGATACTCTGGCAGGCAGATTATGGCCCCTAACAGTCTCTAGCAAGGTTATTTTTCCAGCAGTTCTCACTCAGAACTCTAAAGGACATTACTTCTCAGGGACCAGGTAAGAAGGAACTTTATTTTCCCTTTTCCAAGATGGCCGGCGCTTCCACTTCCCGTGGGGGGAAAATAATTTCTTTGTCCTCCTGAGAACTTGTACTGAGCACTTTAGTTCCTTCTGCTGCAAGAATGGTTCCTTTGTGGAGGAGGGCTGTTTGGTTCCCTCCCCTCTGCTGGGTGGATGTCTTCCACTCAACCCAGGATGTCCAAATCCAAGATGACCAATTAACCCCTGTTTTGCCACATTGCTGCAACTTATGCAGATCCACACTCTCCAGAAGTAAGTAAATGCTATAAAGTCTCTTGTAGGGGGTTTTACAGATAGAGTGGGGCCTTCCAGGCGCAAAAGTAGATCCTGTTTGTGATGCCAAAATTGCATAGGACGCCTCTGCCCAGGGCCCTCTCTATAACGTGTCCCAGCTGTAATAGGAATGCCGAGTGGTGTAGTGCGGCCCAAATGTCTCTTTATGTGTCACGGTGCTCCTACTTCGATACTGCTGGACCCCAGGCTTTGACTCTGAAGCAAATAATAGGGGGAATAATTGAGGTATTGGAAAGAATAACTTAAGCCCAGACCTTGAGATGAAGTTCAATGGCAGATTTACTTTGAATAAACATTTCTTCAAACAACTTACAGGCTTTGTCTTGGTTCCAGCAGGATTTAGCTTTAAACTGGCAGGCAATCTCAACTCTGACTGGATAACTTGGCTTCTTCTTTATGCTGCACTTCACTTTTTAGTCATACTTATCTTCAGCCAAGGAATAGGTTAGAATCCTGGCAGCTCCAACATGGAGTCTCAACTAGCACATACCAGAACTGCCCCACTTCCTTTTGGTAGCAAGCAGTACTGGTCCACTTCTGACCAACGGAGTGGAGAATAAAATGGTGAATTTTCTTTCTATCTAACTATAGCTCTGACATGTTTGCTGCCACCTGCTGGTGAACCAGACACATTATATGAACAGTTACATAACATTATAAACGCACAGTGTTGAGGGACCTAGAAATAAATATATAGGCGACATACAGGTTAGACCATAAAAAATAGTAGCAAGGGGCAGAAGTGGTAACACAACTCTGGGGTGTTACACTTGCCCTTCGTGGTAATAAATCAGATTTATTTTCTAAAACGGCTGCTGCACATGTTAGAAATTAAAATTAAGAAGCTTGGGAATGCAATATGACCCATAATGAAGTGCATCCAGACAATCTGCCATCCCCTGTAAAAAGCCTCATCCTGCACAGTCTCTGCCATATCACTGTGGTCTCAGCTTAGGGAAAGATGTGACAAGCCCTTGCTCTAGCTATTGATAGAAGAATATTGGATAGGAAGAGTGCAGGGACAGTGCAACGACTGTGCAGGGAGAGGTAGAGTTTTTAGACACTGTAGGGAGAGCATAGGAAGAGCATAGGGAGACTGCAGGGACAGTATAGGTTAAGTGTAAGCACCATTTGAATCTTAGTGAACTGCTGCCACAATTCCATTTAATCTGTACCTATGCCTCAGTATTAAAAGGTGTTCTAATATATTGCCGTCTGCATCTTGATCTGCTGGCACGTTCATAGTTAATCTCCAAGTTTAGATATAGAATTACTGTGCCTCAGTATTACAAGGTGGTCATATATATAGCCATCTGCATCTTGTTGAACTGCTGTCACATTCACAGTTAATCTCTTAGTTTATATATAGAATTACTGTGCCTCAGTATTAAAGGGTGGTCTAATATATAGCCGTCTGCATCTTGTTCAAAAGCTGGCACAATCCTTTTTAATCTGTAAATTTATATATAGAATTACTGTGCCTCAGAATTAAAGGACGGTCTAATATATTGCTGCGGTTATCTTGTCCAACTGCTTTGACATTCATAATTGTCACGTTCCGGACGACCAAGGCAGACCTCCGGGATGCCATGCAAACAGGACACAGACAGAAAACAGACCAGGGACCAACAGAGTACTTTCTTACACCTGTAATAAACAGAAATGACAGTAAGGAAAAGCAGGCTAGGTAATAGTGGTAGCACTACCCCTGAACCAAGTGCACCGGTAGACCAGAGGCAAACCCCAGTGGGCGAAGAGCTAGTGAGCCCTGTTCGTCAAAGAGCCCCTGGTGGTGAGGATAAACTTGACCGAGGGCTCACTGGTCGCACATCCAGGAAGGTCCCAGTACACTTGGCCACAGACAACAACAGGACTGGAACCAATACAAACACAGGACTTGGATCAGACGACAAATGTGAACCAGCACACAAGCAGATGCCTGGACCCCATGCGGAATGGAAGCATGGCAGTCACAGTCAGAGCTGAAAACAGACCTGGTATCCTCCCTCCGGAAGGCAGGGGATATACAAGAGCAGAAGCAGTAATGCTTCCAGGCAAAACATGGAACAGACAAGGATCAGAAGCAGTAGGCACTGCCAGGCTAGACATGGAACAGATGGGATCAGAAGCAGTGGAGCAATGTCAAGCTATATATGGAACAGACAAGGATCAGAAGCAGTAGGCACTGCCAGGCTATACATGGAACAGACACGATACAACATCTGTGACAACACCAATGCTTTACCTGGCGACACCACAAAAAAGGGCAGATAGCAAAAACCCCTGGGTCAGCAGCAAGGGGCTACACCCAGCAAGGCAAAGGACAGACTGACCACAAGCCCCACAGCTTACAGATAGATGAAACTACATAATGAGGGCACCTGATAAGCCACACCCAGGGACAGACCAGGGAATGTTAACCCCATCAGAACCAGGAGTAACCAGAAGTACAGATACAGAATCACAAGTGTCAGTTCACACCAGTCACAGAATGCTGCAGCCCACCCCAAACGACAACCAGCAAACACAGGATAAACTATTGCCTACACAGCAACAAGAAGTGACAGAATCACACGCATGATACAAACACAAAAGCATCCATACTCAAACCCAGTTCACACACAAGGCCGCAGCCAGCGCGCATCACAGAACCAGCATCCATGGGAACACCCACAGCCAGTACACAATGTGTATGCAGCCAGCCTGCATGGCACCAGTGACAGGAACCACAGAGATATTGACGTGGGGAGACACAAACACAGGCAACAGTTCACACACAAAACCACAGCCAGCAAGCAGCCCCAAGCAACCAGCATACACAGTGGTCAGCCTGCAGCCAGTACATGAGAGAGCATGCAGCCAGCCTACACAGCACCACAAGTGTCACCGTGAGCAGCACCGTGACAATAATAAATGTGTTACATTACCGATACAGTTACTGTACACTATGGCCAACTGACAGTTACCCGGGCCCTCCAAAGGATAGGGCAGTGGCAAAAAAATTGTTGCTGTAGCTGGCACAAGTAGCAGCAGAAGAAGGGGAATGGTAGCAGCAGCCACAGCGATGGGTCAGAGCTGCCACTGTCATCCAGTGGGCGTGTTTTGAACAACAATCTAGCTGTATAGTGTTGAGCGCGAATATTCAAATTACTAATTTTTATCGCGAATATTGGCACTTCGAGAATTTGCGAATATTTCAAATATAGTGAGATATATTTGTAAAAACTAGAGGTGGGACGAATCCAATTTTTTTCAAATCCGAATCCGAAAAGGTTCTCGAATCTATTGAATCTTTCGAATCTCGAATACTATTAATCCTGTTCACAAGAATTGTGTGAACGGTGTAAGAAACAAAGTGATCCAAACACTTATGGGGGGGTCTGTGGATGACACTGATATGGGGGGATCTGTATATGGCACTGTTATGGGGGGAATCTGTGGATGGCACTGTTATGGGGGGATCTGTGGATGGCACTGTTATGGGGGGATCTGTGGATGGCACTGTTATGGGAGGATCTGTAGATGGCACTGTTATGGGGGATCTATAGATGGCACTGTTATGGGGGGTCTGTGGATGACACTGCTATGGGGGGATCTGTGGATGGCACTGTTATGGGGGGGATCTGTGGATGGCACTGTTATGGGGGATGTGTGGATGGCACTGTTATGGGGGATTTGTGGATGGCACTGTTATGAAGGATCTCTGGATGGCACTGTTATGGGGGATCTCTGGAGGGCACTGTTATGGGGGATCTCTGTATGGTACTGTGATAGGGGAACTGTGGATGACGCATACTGTATATAGCATCTTATGCTGTGTGCCATCCACAGATCCCCCCCATAACAGTGTCTCTGCAGTGTGAATGACCCCCAATACAGGGGCTGGGGGCCGGCATCTGGATTAGGAATGACAGCGGGAACTGGTGCAGTCCCTGTATTTAAATGCACTGGCCCCTCTCACTGTAGTATAATCTTATGATCTAACCTGCATTGTTAAGATATAATAATCCATTTGTATTACTTACATTACAACATTAAGTTCTGTAGCAGAGAGGAGGGAGGAGGCAGGCTGGGAGGACGGGCAGTAGGCGCGTTACTCAATGCGTCAATCGCCCGTGCCGCCTGTTTTATTCATAAAGTGGGCGGCCCAGTCCCGTGACATAGTAAGTGACGTGCCGCCCGCCCGTCCTCCCTGCCTGCCTCCTACGGTACTTAATGTTGTAATGTAAGTAATCCAGATGGATTATAATATTTTAACAATGCAGGTTAGATCATAAGATTATACTACAGTGAACATTAGCAGTCCCGGTGCATTAGAATACAGGGACTGCACCGATCCCCGCTGTCATGGATTCGTCAAATTCGTATTTAGTAAATGAGGTCGCGATTCGAGTCCATAAATCCCTTGACTCCAACAAGATTCGAGGGATTCGTGGATTCGACGGTTTCATTGTCCCACCTCTAGTAAAAACAAATATTTGTTTTTTTGTTTTTATCTGAATTACCCATTTCCCACCTGCTTCTTACTTGTGGGCCAATGTGAGAAGGCTGTAATATTGTAGTTTGTAGTGAATTAGAATATTCTTAATTATTTAATCGACAATGTAATATACGCGTTAATCGAGTAAGGGAGGGTTATAGGCAACTTTCCTATTGGGTTGGCTTGCTAGAATTCTCGAATATGTACAGTAGTGGCCAAAAGTTTTTATAATAGCAATTTGAATATACTCCAGAATGTTAAGAAGAATGATCAGATGAATTGCATAGTCCTTCTTTGCCATGAAAATTAACTTAATCCCCAAAAAATACCTTTCCACTGCATTTCATTGTTGTCATTAAAGGAGCTGCTGAGATCATTTCAGTAATCGTCTTGTTAACTCAGGTGAGAATGTTGACGAGTACAAGCCTGGAGATCATTATGTCAGGCTGATTGGGTTAAAATGGCAGACTTGACCTGTTAAAAAGAGGGTGATGCTTGAAATCACTGTTCTTCCATTGTTGACCATGGTGACCTGCAAAGAAACGCGTGCAGCCATCATTGCTTTGCATAAAAATGGCTTCACAGGAAAGGATATTGTGGCTACTAAGATTGCACCTCAATCAACAATTTATAGGATCATCAAGAACTTCAAGGAAAGAGGTTCAATTCTTGTTAAACAATGCTTCAGGGCATCCAAGAAAGTCCAGCAAGCGCCAGGATCGTCTCCTAAAGAGGATTCAGCTGCGGGATCAGAGTGCCACCAGTGCAGAGCTTGCTCAGGAATGGCAGCAGGCAGGTGTGAGCGCATCTGCACACACAGTGAGGCGAAGTCTTTTGGAAGATGGCCTGGTGTAAAGAAGGGCAGCAAAGAAGCCACTTATTTCCCAAAAAAACATCAGGGACAGATTGTTCTTCTGCAGAAAATATAGTGAATGGACTGCTGAGTATTGGGGCAAAGTCATATTCTCCGATGAAGCCTCTTTCCGATTGTTTGAGGCAAAAAACAGGTTGTCCGGAGAAAGAAAAGGTGAGCGCTAGTATCAGTCCTGTGTCATGCCAACAGTAAAGCATCCTGAGACCATTCATGTGTGGGGTTGCTTCTCATCCAAGGGAGTGGGCTCACTCACAATTTTGCCCCAAAACACAGCCATTAATAAATAATGGTACCAAGACACCCTCCGACAGCAACTTCTTCCAACAATCCAACAACAGTTTGGAGAAGAACAATGCATTTTCCAGCACGATGGAGCACCGTGCCATAAGGCAATAGTGATAACTAAGTGGCTCGGGGACCAAAACGTTGTCATTTTGGGTCCATGGCCTGGAAACTCCCCAGATCTTAATCCCATTGAGAACTTGTGGTCAATCCTCAAGAGGCGGGTGGACAAACAAAAACCCACTAATTCTGACAAACTCCAAGAAGTGATTATGAAAGAATGGGTTGCTATTAGAGTTGAGCGAACACCTGGATGTTCGGGTTCGAGAAGTTCGGCCGAACTTCCCGGAAATGTTCGGGTTCGGGATCCGAACCCGACCCGAACTTCGTCCCGAACCCGAACCCCATTGAAGTCAAGGGGGACCCAAACTTTTCGGCACTAAAAAGGCTGTAAAACAGCCCAGGAAAGGGCTAGAGGGATGCAAAAGGCAGCAAAATGTAGTTGAATCCCCTGCAAACAAATGTGGATAGGAAAATGAATAAAAATAAGAATAAAAAAAATAAAAATTAACCAATATCAATTGGAGAGAGGTCCCATAGCAGAGAATCAGGCTTCATGTCACCCACCACTGGAACAGTCCATTGTCAGATATTCAGACCCCGGCACCCAGACAGAGGAGAGAGGTCCCATTGCAGAGAATTATGCTTCATGTCATAGCAGAGAATCAGGCTTCATGTCATAGCAGAGAATCAGGCTTCACGTCACCCACCACTGGAACAGGCCATTGTCAGATATTTAGGCCCCGGCACCCAGACAGAGGAGAGAGGTCCCATAGCAGAGATTCAGGCTTCATGTCATAGCAGAGAATCGGGCTTCACGTCACCCACCACTGGAACAGGTCATTGTCAGATATTTAGGCCCCGGCACCCAGACAGAGGAGAGAGGTCCCATACCAGAGATTCAGGCTTCATGTCATAGCAGAGAATCAGGCTTCACGTCACCCACCACTGGAACAGGCCATTGTCAGATATTTAGGCCCCGGCACCCAGACAGAGGTGACAGGTCCCATAGCAGAGAATCAGGCTTCATGTTATAGCAGAGAATCAGGCTTCACGTCACCCACCACTGGAACAGGCCATTGTCAGATATTTTTAGGCCCCGGCACCCAGACAGAGGAGAGAGGTCCCATAGCAGAGATTCAGGCTTCATGTCATAGCAGAGACTCAGGCTTCACGTCACCCACCACTGGAACAGGCCACTGTCAGATATTTTTAGGCCCCGGCACCCAGACAGAGGAGAGAGGTCCCATAGCAGAGAATCAGGCTTCATGTCATAGCAGAAAATCAGGCTTCACGTCAGCCAAAACTGGAACAGTCCATTGTCAGATATTTAGGCCCTGGCACCCAGATAGAGAAGAGAGGTCCCATAGCAGAGAATCAGGCTTCATGTCATAGCAGAGAATCAGGCTTCACGTCATAGCAGAGAATCAGGCTTCACGTCACCCACCACTGGAACAGGCCTTTGTCAGATATTTAGGCCCCGGCACCCAGACAGAGGAGAGAGGTCCCATAGCAGAGAATCAGGCTTCATGTCATAGCAGAGAATCAGGCTTCATGTCACCCAACACTGGAACAGGCCACTGTCAGATATTTTTAGGCCCTGGCACACAGACAGATGAGAGGTTCATTCAACTTTGTGTTGCCCCGCAATATAATGGTAAAATGAAAATAAAAATAGGATTGAATGAGGAAGTGCCCTGGAGTACAATAATATATGGTTAAGGGGAGGTAGTTATAAGTGTCTAATCTGCACAAGGGATGGACAGGTCCTGTGGGATCCATGCCTGGTTCATTTTTATGAACGTCAGCTTGTCCACATTGGCTGTAGACAGGTGGCTGCGTTTGTCTGTAATGACGCCCCCTGCCGTGCTGAATACACGTTCAGACAAAATGCTGGCCGCCGGGCAGGCCAGCACCTCCAAGGCATAAAAAGCTAGCTCTGGCCACGTGGACAAATTTTAGACCCAGAAGTTGAATGGGGCCGAACCATCAGTCAGTACGTGGAGGGGTGTGCACACGTACTGTTACACCATGTTAGTGAAATGTTGCCTCCTGCTAACACGTTCCGTATCAGGTGGTGGTGCAGTTAGATGTGGCGTGTTGACAAAACTTTTCCACATCTCTGCCATGCTAACCCTGCCCTCAGAGGAGCTGGCTGTGACACAGCTGCGTTGGCGACCTCTTGCTCCTCCTCTGTCTTCGCCTTGGGCTTCCACTTGTTCCCCTGTGTGACATTTGGGAATGCTCTCAGTAGCGCGTCTACCAACGTGCGCTTGTACTCGCGCATCTTCCTATCACGCTCCAGTGCAGGAAGTAAGGTGGGCACATTGTCTTTGTACCGGGGTTCCAGCAGGGTGGCAACCCAGTAGTCTGCACACGTTAAAATGTGGGCAACTCTGCTGTCGTTGCGCAGGCACTGCAGCATGTAGTCGCTCATGTGTGCCAGGCTGCCCAGAGGTAAGGACAAACTGTCCTCTGTGGGAGGCGTATCGTCATCGTCCTGCGTTTCCCCCCAGCCACGCACCAGTGATGGGCGCGAGCTGCGTTGGGTGCCACCCCGCTGTGAACATGCTTCATGCTCATCCTCCTCCACCTTCTCCTCATCCTCGTCCTCCTCGTCCTCCAATAGTGGGCCCTGGCTGGCCACATTTGTACCTGGCCTCTGCTGTTGCAAAAAACCTCCCTCTGAGTCACTTCGAAGAGACTGGCCTGAAAGTGCTAAAAATGACCCCTCTTCCTTCTTCTCCTCCTCCTCCTAGGCCAACTCCTCTTCCATCATCGCCCTAAGTGTTTTCTCAAGGAGACATAGAAGTGGTATTGTAACGCTGATAACAGCGTCATCGCCACTGGCCATGTTGGTGGAGTACTCGAAACAGCGCAACAGGGCACACAGGTCTCGCATGGAGGCCCAGTCATTGGTGGTGAAGTGGTGCTGTTCCGCAGTGCGACTGACCCGTGCGTGCTGCAGCTGAAACTCCACTATGGCCTGCTGCTGCTCGCACAGTCTGTCCAGCATGTGCAAGGTGGAGTTCCACCTGGTGAGCACGTCGCATATGAGGCGGTGAGTGGGAAGGCCGAAGTTACGCTGTAGCGCAGACAGGCGAGCAGCGGCAGGATGTGAACGCCGGAAGCGCGAACAGACGGCCCGCACTTTATGCAGCAGCTCTGACATGTCGGGGTAGTTGTGAATGAACTTCTGCACCACCAAATTCAGCACATGCGCCAGGCAAGGGATGTGCGTCAAACCGGCTAGTCCCAGAGCTGCAACGAGATTTCGCCCATTATCGCACACCACCAGGCCGGGCTTGAGGCTCACCGGCAGCAACCACTTATCGGTCTGTTGTTCTATACCCCGCCACAACTCCTGTAGGGTGTGGGTCCTGTCTCCCAAACATATGAGTTTCAGAATAGCCTGCTGACGTTTAACACGGGCTGTGCTGAAGTTGGTGGTGAAGGTGTGTGGCTGACTGGATGAGCAGGTGAAAGAAGAGGAGGAGGAAGCCGAGTAGGAGGAGGAGGCAACAGGAGGCAAAGAATGTTGCCCTGCGATCCTTGGCGGCGGAAGGACGTGCGCCAAACAGCTCTCCGCCTGGGGCCCAGCCGCCACTACATTCACCCAGTGTGCAGTTAGGGACATATAGCGTCCCTGGCCATGCTTACTGGTCCACGTATCTGTGGTTAGGTGGACCTTGCCACAGATGGTGTTGCGCAGTGCACACTTGATTTTATCGGATACTTGGTTGTGCAGGGAAGGCACGGCTCTCTTGGAGAAGTAGTGTCGGCTGGGAACAACATACTGTGGGACAGCAAGCGACATGAGCTGTTTGAAGCTGTCTGTGTCCACCAGCCTGAATGACAGCATTTCCTAGGCCAGTAGTTTAGAAATGCTGGCATTCAGGGCCAGGGATCGAGGGTGGCTAGGTGGGAATTTACGCTTTCTCTCAAATGATTGTGAGATGGAGAGCTGAACGCTGGCGTGTGACATGGCTGAGATGGTTGGTGACGGAGGTGGTGGTGTTGGTGGTACATCCCCTGTTTGCTGGGTGGCAGGTGCCAACGTTCCTCCAGAGGCGGAGGAAGAGGCCGAGGCGGCAGCAGCAGAAGAGGCCGAGGCGGCAGCAGCAGAAGAGGCCAAGGCGGCAGCAGCAGAAGAGGCCAAGGTGGCAGCAGCAGAAGAGGCCGAGGCGGCAACAGAAGAAGAGGTAGCAGGGGGAGCCTGAGTAAGTTCCTTGTTTTTAAGGTGTTTACTCCACTGCAGTTCATGCTTTGCATGCAGGTGCCTGGTCATGCAGATTGTGCTCGGTTTCAGAACGTTAATGCCTCGCTTCAGGCTCTGATGGCACAGCGTGCAAGCCACTCGGGTCTTGTCGTCAGCACATTGTCTGAAGAAGTGCCATGCCAGGGAACTCCTTGAAGCTGCCTGTGGGGTGCTCGGTCCCAGATGGCGGCGGTCAGTAGCAGGCGGAGTCTTTTGGCGGCGGGTGTTCTGCTTTTGCCCACTGCTCCCTCTTTTGCTACGCTGTTGGCTCGGTCTCACCACTGCCTCTACCTCCGAACTTTGAAAGTTGGTGGCACGACCTTCATTCCATGTGGGGTCTAGGACCTCATCGTCCCCTGCATCGTCTTCCACCCAGTCTTGATCCCTAACCTCCTGTTCAGTCTGCACACTGCAGAAAGACGCAGCAGTTGGCACCTGTGTTTCGTCATCATCAGAGACATGCTGAGGTGGTATTCCCATGTCCTCATCATCAGGAAACATAAGTGGTTGTGCGTTAGTGCATTCTATGTCTTCCACCGCTGGGGAAGGGTTAGGTGGATGCCCTTGGGAAACCCTGCCAGCAGAGTCTTCAAACAGCATAATAGACTGCTGCATAACTTGAGGCTCAGACAGTTTCCCTGATATGCATGGGGGTGATGTGACAGACTGATGGGCTTGGTTTTCAGGCGCCATCTGTGCGCTTTCTGCAGAAGACTGGGTGGGAGATAATGTGAACGTGCTGGATCCACTGTCGGCCACCCAATTGACTAATGCCTGTACCTGCTCAGGCCTTACCATTCTTAGAACGGCATTGGGCCCCACCAAATATCGCAGTAAATTCTGGCGGCTACTGGGACCTGAGGTAGTTGGTACACTAGGACGTGTGGCTGTGGCAGAACGGCCACGTCCTCTCCCAGCACCAGAGGGTCCACTAACACCACCACGACCATGTCCGCGTCCCTTACTAGATGTTTTCCTCATTGTTACCGTTCACCACAATAAGAAAAAAATTATTTGGCCCAATGTATTGAATTCAAATTCAGGCCTTTTTTTACAGACACCTAACACTATCTGGCTATCTATTTAGGTACTGTATTACACTAATACAGGCACAGCAATAACGACAGATTTAGCTGAATATAAATTGTAGGCCTAGTATTTAGGCGCTGGATGACAGGTATACGCTTGTGGACAGAATTAAACTTGGAAATGCACGGTAGCGTGTGAAGTTATTGAGGATGACACTATCCGCACCTTCAATCTAATATACCCTTTTATGGATCGATTTAAACTTGGCCTGATACAGCAGAAACCACTGATTTAGGGAATTGCTAAGTTGGGAATTGTATTTCAACCCAGAAAAAAATATATCCTTTGCCAGACAGCAGACAGTATTACAATTGGATAGCCACAGCTGAAAAACCAGATTTAGGGTACTGCTGTTTTGGCAATTGTATTTCACCTCTCAATAAAATAGCAAGCACAGCCAAGCCCCTGATGTAGGATATAGCAAAAAACAACAACACACTATTGATGGTTAAGTGCACTTGGTGGCAGCTTTTGCTGGCGCACCACAAGACACAAAATGGCCGCAGATCACCCCAGAAAAAAGTGACTGAAAAACGCTCTGGGCAGCCTAAAAACAGTGAGCAATTGAATAGCAAAAGATGAATGATTGACAGCTGTAGATCGATCACTTCATTAAGTGTTTTTTTGCTGAGTAAATCCCTGTCTAGTGCCTAATCTCGCCCTAACAGCAGCAGCTGCATCCTCTCCCTACACTGATCAGAGCAGAGTGACGTGCGGCGCTACGTGACTCCAGCTTAAATAGAGGCTGGGTCACATGCTGCACTGGCCAATCACAGCCATGCCAATAGTAGGCATCGCTGTGATGGCCTCTTGGGGCAAGTAGTATGACACTTGTTGAAAGGCTGTTTTGCAGCCTTTCAAAAAGCGCCAAGAAAGCGCCGAACATCGAACCTGAACCCGGACTTTTACGAAAATATTCGGGTTCGGGTCTGCGTAGACTGAGTCTATAGGTGCTGAAGCAACGCCCTAATAGCACCTAGAGGCTCATTAGCATATTTTAAAAGTCTTTCTTTTAAGAGAACTGCGGCAGGCCGGGAGTTAGAAAGCATACTGTTATGTACTGCTGACATTAGCACATCACAAATGTCTGTCAGCTACATAGAAACATAGAAACATAGAATGTGTCGGCAGATAAGAACCATTTGGCCCATCTAGTCTGCCCAATATACTGAATACTATGGATAGCCCCTGGCCCTATCTTATATGAAGGATGGCCTTATGCCTATCCCATGCATGCTTAAACTCCTCCACTGTATTTGCAGCTACCACTTCTGCAGGAAGGCTATTCCATGCATCCACTACTCTCTCAGTAAAGTAATACTTCCTTATATTACTTTTAAATCTTTGCCCCTCTAATTTAAAACTGTGTCCTCTTGTGGTAGTTTTTCTTCTTTTAAATATGCTCTCCTCCTTTACCGAGTTGATTCCCTTTATGTATTTAAAAGTTTCTATCATATCCCCTCTGCCTCGTCTTTCTTCCAAGCTATACATTTTAAGGTCCTTTAACCTTTCCTGGTAAGTTTTATCCTGCAATCCGTGTACTAGTTTAGTAGCTCTTCTCTGAACTCTCTCTAGAGTATCTATATCCTTCTGGAGATATGGCCTCCAGTACTGCGCACAATACTCCAAGTGAGGTCTCACTAGTGATCTGTACAGCGGCATAAGCACTTCACTCTTTCTACTGCTTATACCTCTCCCTATACATCCAAGCATTCTGCTGGCATTTCCTGCTGCTTTATTACATTGTCTTCCCACCTTTAAGTCTTCTGAAATAATTACCCCTAAATCCCTTTCCTCAGATACTGAGGTCAGGACTGTGTCAAATATTCTATATTCTGCCCTTGGGTTTTTACGCCCCAGGTGCATTATCTTGCACTTATCCACATTAAATTTCAGTTGCCAGAGTTCTGACCATTCTTCTAGTTTTCCTAAATCCTTTTCCATTTGGCGTTTCCCTCCAGGAACATCAACCCTGTTACATATCTTTGTGTCATCAGCAAAAAGACAAACCTTAACATCGAGGCCTTCTGCAATATCACTTATGAAGATATTAAACAAAATTGGTCCCAGTACAGATCCCTGTGGAATCCCACTGGTAACATGACCTTGTTTTGAATGTTTTCCATTGACTACATAACGTTATTTCTCATAACAGAAACCCTTTAAATATATAAATGCTAAAAAACCTAGGTCTGAGCAGGTAGGTCCACTAAATAATGGTAAACGGGGGGGGGGGGGGGGGGGGGTGGGCAGTCACTGAAAAGTCAGAGTTACAAAATAGTTTTTTTAGCTCTGTATATACAAATGAAGAGAAAGGAGCTGATATCTGTGGTGCTGGGGCTGTTAGTACATCCAGTAAAATACTCAATTGGCTAACTGTAGATATGGTCCAAGAGAAGTTAAACAGGGTAAATGTGAACAAGGCTCCGGGTCCAGATGGATCACACCCAATAGTGCTTAAAGAGCACAGTTCAGTCATTGCTGTGCACCTGTTTATAATTTTGAAAGATTCTCTGGGTACTGGTACAGTGCCAAGTGATTGGCGCAAAGCAAATGTGGTGACCATATTCAAAATAGGATCTAGGTCCTTCACAGGTTACCTATAGGCTTGGAAAGTATAGTTTGCAATTGAATTGAAAACTGTCTGAAGGACCGTGTCCAGAGAGTTGTGGTCAATGATTCCTATTCAGAATGGTCCCAGGTTATAAGTGGTGACCCCAAGGTTCAGTGCTGGGCCCTTTATTATTTAATTTATTTATTAATGATATTGAGGACGAGATTAATAGCACAATTTCTATTTTTGCAGATGACACTAAGCTGTGTAGAACTGTACGGTCTATGGAAGATGCCCATAAACTACAAGCTGACTTGAACACTGAGTGATTGGGCATCAACTTGGCAAATGAGGTTCAATGTAGACAAATGTAAAGTTCTGCATCTTGGTAGTAATAATCTCTGTACTTCATATGTCCTAGGTGATGTAGCACTGGGAGGGTAACTTGTAGAGAAGGATTTGGGTGTCCTTGTAGATGGTAGATCAAGTAACAGCATACAATGTCAATCAGCTGCTTCTAAGACCACCATGATATTGTCATACATTAAACGAGGCATGGACTCGCAGGGCAGGGATGTCATATTACCACTTTACAAAGCGTTGGTGCGGCCTCACCTGGA
The DNA here is from genome assembly GCF_014858855.1 of Bufo gargarizans. NCBI lineage: Eukaryota > Metazoa > Chordata > Amphibia > Anura > Bufonidae > Bufo > Bufo gargarizans. The sequence continues at coordinate 2,277,852 of NC_058083.1, forward strand.
ATATGCAGTCCAGTTCTGGGCACCAGTCCATAGAAAGGATGCACTGCAGCTGGAAAAAGTACAGACGAGAGCAACTAAACTGATAAGGGGCCTGGAGGGTCTTAGTTATGAAGAAAGATTAAACAAAATTAATTTATTTAGTCTTGAGAAGAGACGTCTAAGGGGGGACATGATTAACCTATACAAATATATAAATGGGCCATAGAAAAAATGCGGTGAAAAACAGTTTCATGTAAAATGTGCTCAAAAGACAAGGGGGCACTGCCTACGACTGAAGAAGAAAAAGTTCAGTCTCCAGAAGGGTCAAAGCTTCTTTACTGTAAGAATGGTGAATCTGTGGAATAGACTCCTCAGGAAGTGGTCACAGCAGGAGCAGTGGATGGTTTTTGAAAGGGTTTAGACAAATTCTTAAATGTAAACAACATTGAAAATGTGTACAAATGTGTCCCACTTCCTTCTGGGATTCGCGTCCCCACCTATCACATGGTTGTACTTGATGGACTTAGTTATGATGTCTTTTTTCAACCGTATTAACTATGTAAAAAAAAAAAAAGTAAATTAAAAGAATTTCTTTTTTCCTCCTCTACTTTATTGGCGCTGCCTCCATTTCTTTATTTTGTTCCAGTAAGGAGCCATTGCACTGTAGGGAGTGATGCACACATTTTTTTTGCTTTACTGAAGGGTACTGTATGCTTTTCTTTTTAACAGAAAGGATTGCTTTGAATGTTGGTGTCCTCCACAGTGATGTCGACGATGATAACTTACAGCTGCCTGTAATACTGACGGCACAGTATCTACAGAACAGATTTACTATGAATGTGGGTGCACTAGAACGTAATGAACACCGCGATACACTCCCCCTGCAGTCTCCCTGTAGTTTAAGTTCCAAACCTTCACACTGAGATTGGGCCACCGAGTGGGATGCATATGATTAGGCAGAGTGGCCTGGGTATACCTAATTTTTTGCGATTCGTGACAAATTCATAACAAATCACATTTCTTGTTGAAGTTTGGCAAACTTCTCTCATCACTAGTAATTATGCTGCAAAATGTACAGTATTCTTACAGGTAACAATTATGAACAGCTAAAAATGAACCCCAGATGGCTTATAGCTTCTGTAAAAAGGCCATTAAAAAAATCTGCAGCCATTGTAAATTGCAAAGAACTTAATAAAATGTGTAAATAATAATAATAATAAAATCTGCTAAAATGGAATATGATTGCAGGTGGCCAAAGAGAGCAAAATAAATGCCCCAACATTCTTCAAATGCATAAAAGGTATGTCCCAAAAATAATCCTAAATGGTCACTGAGAAACAGAAATAATCCCAGTGGTCACTGAGAAACAGAAAAAGGCAGAGCTACTAAATGATAGTGTTGGGCGCAAATATTAATCGCGAATATCGGCACTTCGAGAATTTTGAATATGTAAAATATAGTGATATGTATTCGGAATTTCGAATATTGTAGATATTTTTTTTTCATCAGTGACCTACCTTCTTGCTTGTGGGCCAATGAGAAGGCTGCAATGTCTTTGTCTGAGCTTAGCAACATCCCTAGCAACCAATAGGAAAGCTGCCTACCCCTTACTATATAAGAACCTCCCCAGCAGTCATTGCTGTGCTCTGTGCTTTCCACACTACATTAGATAGATAGTTAGATAGCTTATGTATATAATACAGATAGTGGGAGACTATGAGAAGGGGTGTGGTCTAATGACATCAACACCCTATATCAGGTGTGCATAATTATTAGGCAACTTCCATTCCTTTGGCAAAATGGGTCAAAAGAAGGACTTGACAGGCTCAGAAAAGTAAAAAAATAGTGAGATATCTTGCAGAGGGATGCAGCACTCTTGAAATTGCAAAGCTTCTGAAGCGTGATCATCGAACAATCAAGCGTTTCATTCAAAATAGTCAACAGGGTCGCAAGAAGCGTGTGGAAAAACCAAGGCGCAAAATAACTGCCCATGAACTGAGAAAAGTCATGCGTGCAGCTGCCAAGATGCCACTTGCCACCAGTTTGGCCATATTTCAGAGCTGCAACATCACTGGAGTGCCCAAAAGCACAAGGTGTGCAATACTCAGAGACATGGCCAAGGTAAGAAAGGCTGAAAGACGACCACCACTGAACAAGACACACAAGCTGAAACGTCAAGACTGGGCCAAGAAATATCTCAAGACTGATTTTTCTAAGGTTTTATGGGCTGATAAAATGAGAGTGAGTCTTGATGGGCCAGATGGATGGGCCCGTGGCTGGATTGGTAAAGGGCAGAGAGCTCCAGTCCGACTCAGACGCCAGCAAGGTGGAGGTGGAGTACTGGTTTGGGTTGGTATCATCAACGATGAGCTTGTGGGGCCTTTTCGGGTTGAGGATGGAGTCAAGCTCAACTCCCAGTCCTACTGCCAGTTTCTGGAAGACACCTTCTTCAAGCAGTGGTACAGGAAGAAGTCTGCATCCTTCAAGAAAAACATGATTTTCATGCAGGACAATGCTCCATCACACGCGTCCAAGTACTCCACAGCGTGGCTGGCAAGAAAGGGTATAAAAGAAGAAAATCTAATGACATGGCCTCCTTGTTCACCTGATCTGAACCCCATTGAGAACCTGTGGTCCATCATCAAATGTGAGATTTACAAGGAGGGAAAACAGTACACCTCTCTGAACAGTGTCTGGGAGGCTGTGGTTGCTGCTGCACGCAATGTTGATGGTGAACAGATCAAAACACTGACAGAATCCATGGATGGCAGGCTTTTGAGTGTCCTTGCAAAGAAAGGTGGCTATATTGGTCACTGATTTGTTTTTGTTTTGTTTTTGAATGTCAGAAATGTATATTTGTGAATGTTGAGATGTTATATTGGTTTCACTGGTAAAAATAAATAATTGAAATGGGTATATATTAGTTTTTTGTTAAGTTGCCTAATAATTATGCACAGTAATAGTCACCTGCACACACAGATATCCCCCTAAAATAGCTAAAACTAAAAACAAACTAAAAACTACTTCCAAAAATATTCAGCTTTGATATTAATGAGTTTTTTGGCTTCATTGAGAACATGGTTGTTGTTCAATAATAAAATTAATCCTCAAAAATACAACTTGCCTAATAATTCTGCACTCCCTGTATATTGGAGCACTTTAACTGCTTATAAAGCCATTTTTAATGTTCTGCCGTGCCAACCATTTTCTCCAGTCTCAGGAAACTTCTAGCAGCCTGGAAAATGTAGCAAAAGTGTATTTTGCGCGCATTATGCAAATATTACAATGCCGATTTTTCGCAATCAAGAAAATCATATAGAATCTGCAAATTTGTGAATGTATCATGAATATTCGCCCGAATATCTGTGAAATATCACAAATTCTAATATGGCCCCTGCCGCTCATCACTACTAAATGAGCTTTTTTGCTGGGTATATACAGTAGAACAGAGAGAAGCTGATGTAGGTGGTGCTAGTGCCAAGGTGCGGATACAGATGGTGCCGATGATGAGAAGATGATGAAGGTGGTACCAGTGCTGTTAATACATCTAATTATTGTACTTAAATGGCTGTATATGGTCAAAGCTGAGCTAAATAAGGCATCGTAAACCTCGGTCACCAAACTGTTTTGACTGTATTCAAGTGGCTGGCCACGTTCTTGTTATACTCCCACCAAGCTCTGGTGTCCGTGCCCTCTCTGCCTATTCTGCTATACTGTGGACCAGCAGCACATTCCTGTCTTTACATCAGGACCCTGTGATCCATCATGTCTTGATCTTAGTAATACCAGGTCTTAAAGTAACAGATCTATGACAGCATTATTAACAAAAATGAACTAGGGAGGATGCCAGCACCCGCTATGCAGCAGTTGACCGGGAATGTCTCATGTAGCATCTATTGCTGTTACAGCCCTGGCCTGATCCTCACTACCTAATATCTGAATGGTGTCATCTGTATTATTTGGCAGATATAGCTGCCATTTTTTGGGTGGTATAAGTCAGAAAAAGTCTCCACACTGGAGATCTCACCTTCCATGCGTCCTTTGAAGGTTGGATGGTAAGTAATTGGAGATGTTCTTGTCTTTTATGTGAGTAGATCAGATGATGTAAGGCATAAGCCACAATATACACTGCAGAGTACACACTGAATGTGTAACGGAAATTGTCTACATCATACAGGGAGCGATCCACATTACCTAGAACATCTCTTTCATTACATGGTCTCTTATAGAAATTCTGTCCATAGCTGCAGGAAAGATAATCATACCATAAATCAAACATCAGCTCAACCTCTGGATATTTTAGAGGACCGGCTGTGAGTAAATATTCTTGTAAACCTGGAATTCTTCCTTTTTGAAGAGTGAGCTGAAAAGATGTATGCAATGTACTGAATTCAATAAACTTTTCGTGAAAAATAAGTGACATTATGATTATAACCCTTCTAGGATTGAGGTCATCAGACAGTAGTAAGTTCAGTGAGTCTAAGCCATATGAGCTACCAACAAATATGATCACGTTACAGGGCATCTTCTGCATTTGATATAACACCTTCCTGTAGGCCATAGATCGTGTGAAATAAAATAAATTGCCGACAGATTCTCTGTAAGCTATGCAGACTCCACTCAATGTTATTACATTGGAGAGCTCCACGCTGGCCTGTTGGCTGCTCTCATCATCTACTGTCACCATCCCCACCCAGCTCCAGCCAAAATGCTTCAGTAGTAGGACAATGGCTTCATACTGAGTGGACCCATCAGGGACTGTGCGATAGAAATAAGGAAACAGGAGCTTGTTACTGAAGACAGGATCCATCGCTCCATAGCTGATCTGTAGAGATAGAACATTAAACCAGAATTTTATTTCCTTAATAAAAAGTAACAACCCACACGTAGCCGGCTCATTTCTCATCTTCATGGACAATGCTTCTGCTATTTACATCGCCTCTAAAAAAAATCATTACCGGTACTTATTTTTCATTTTCACGATGTATCATACGGTAACTGGAATATGGGGCGATTTGTATTGGTCATTGCAAGATAACCCATTACAAATAGCAGGACAACTGAGCACCCTGTACACCCGTTATTTAAGATTTACTGCATCATATTGATATGTCCTCTTTGACCCAGAAGTGAAGGAAGAAAGAGCCGCGTGTGCAGGGTGCATCATCATAGCCGAGTTTCCTTACAGAAAAGTATAAGGATCTTTCTTGCCCAGAGAGGTATGCGTGGCTCCTCATTCTAGAATGGTGGAAGGAATCAGGATGATGCAGTTGTAATGTAAGTAAGGTTGCTTTTAGTTGATTCACATGGAGTAACATGGGTATGGTTACAACAGCCATTGACATTGACAGGCAACAGGCTTACTGGTTAGTGTCAGTGATGGCCAGTTCACAGTGTTCGCCAGTGAACACATGCGGGCTGCCATATTTACTCACAAGTCCGGCGATGCACAGGTAAGCCTTTAACTGTGCCTGTGCCAGGAGCCGGTCTGAAACAAATGCGGTCACCAGGAGCAGGCAGTTCCGAGAACAGCCCGATGAAGGCCCCCCGGCGGCTGTTCTCCGAACTGCCTGCTCCCGGTGACCGCATTTGATTTCAGACCGGATGTGCATCGCCCTAATTATCAAGATGTCAAGATGGCAGCCCGCATGTATTCGCTGGCGAACACTACGAACTGGCCATCACTGGTTAATGTCTCTCAGTGAGGGCACAGGCTTAGTTACGGTAACACATATTTTACTCTTCCTTTACTCTCCCTCTGACTGTGAGCTGTTAAAGAAACAGTACCATTTGGTTTCACTTAAAGGGGTATTATCATCTTATTGATCTGTTGTAATTAGATTCTTTTGCCCCCACTGAATTTTTTTTTATATACATTGCATAAAAAATAAGCAACTTATCTCTTTAAAATTTAATTTTTGTATCTGGGTTGTTTACTGGCGCTGCCCATGGATACGGCCACATCTCGCATGCCGCATCCATGGGCCGCGCCTGCGCACTTCATCTCTCCGATCCTGTGGCCGGCCTGTTCATTTAGACGTGAGCGCGCACGTCTTTATCCCTTTTGGGCGGCCACGCATGCGCAGAATATCCATTGCGTCTGAGATAGATCCGCACATGTGCGGCCTTCCGAACAGTTTGGGTGAGGCAGCGAAGTGAGCGGACGGATGTCTGAGGACTGGGATACCATCACCTAATAGGTAAGCATAATTTCTACTGCCCCACTAATCCACCAACGATTATTGTATATGTGCCAATAAAGGGGTTCAGGGGACAGAAAACTATTGTTTTGAACAAAGGGGACACATTTATCTAATGCAATGAAACAGAGGGGCAGACAATTTGAATAGGAGTGGCACTGGGGGCAACTTTGTGAAATGTAGGGACACAGGGGGCAACTATATGTAATGTAGGGACACTGTGGGCAACTATATGTAATGTAGGGACACTGGGGGCAACTTTATGAAATGGATTGACACTGGGGGCAACTTTATGAAATGGATTGACACTGGGGGCAACTTTATGAAATGGATGGACACTGGGGGCAACGATATGTAATTTAGGGACACTGGGGGCAACTATATGTAATGTAGGGGCACTGGGGGCAACTTTATGAAATGGATGGACACTGGGGGCAACTATATGTAAAGTAGGGACACTGGGGGCAACTATATGTAATGTAGGGACACTGGGGGCAACGTTATGAAATGGATGGACACTGCGGGCAACTATATGTAATGTAGGGACACTGGGGGCAACTATATGTAATGTAGGGATACTGGGGGCAACTTTATGAATTGTATGGACACAGGGGGCAACTATATGGAATGTAGGGACACAGGGGGCAACTGTATGAATTGTATGGACTCAGGGGGCAACTTTATGAATTGTATGGACTCAGGGGGCAACTATATAGAATGTAGGGACACAGGGGGCAACTATATAGAATGTAGGGACACAGGGGGCAACTTTATAAATTGTATGGACTCAGGGGGCAACTTTATGAATTCTATGGACACAGGGGGCAACTATATAAATTGTATAGACTCAGGGGGCAACTATATGGAATGTAGGGACACAGGGGGCAACTTTATGTATTGTATGGACTCAGGGGGCAACTGTATGAATTGTATGGACTCAGGGGGCAACTATATGAATTGTATGGACTAAGGGGGCAACTTTATGAATTCTATGGACACAGGGGGCAACTATATGAATTGTATAGACTCAGGGGGCAACTATATAGAATGTAGGGACACAGGGGGCAACTATATGAATTGTATAGACTCAGGGGGCAACTATATATATTGTATGGACTCAGGGGGCAACTATATAGAATGTAGGGACACAGGGGGCAACTGTATGAATTGTATGGACTCAGGGGGGCAACTTTATGAATTGTATGGACTCGGGGGGCAACTTTATGAATTATATGGACTCAGGGGGCAACTTTATAAATTGTATGGACTCAGGGGGCAACTTTTATGAATTGTATGGACTCAGGGGGCAACTATATAGAATGTAGGGACCCAGGGGGCAACTTTATGAAATGGATGGACACTGGGGGCAACTTTATGAATTGTATTGACTCAGGGGGCAACTTTATGAAATAGATAGACACTGTGGGCAACTATATGTAATGTATGGACACTGGGGGCAACTATATGTAATGTAGGGACACTGGGGGCAACTTTATGAATTGTATGGACACAGGGGGCAACTATATAGAATGTAGGGACACAGGGGGCAACTGTTTGAATTGTATGGACTCAGGGGTCAACTTTATGAATTGTATGGACTCAGGGGTCAACTTTATGAATTGTATGGACTCAGGGGGCAACTTTATTACTCTATGGACACAGGGGGCAACTATATAAATAGTATAGACTCAGGGGGCAACTATATAGAATGTAGGGACACAGGGGGCAACTTTATGAATTGTATGGACTCAGGGGTCAACTTTATGAATTCTATTTACACAGGGGGCAACTATATAAATTGTATAGACTCAGGGGGCAACTATATAGAATATAGGGACACAGGGGGCAACTTTATGAATTCTATGGACACAGGGGGCAACTATATGAATTGTATAGACTCAAGGGGCAACTATATAGAATGTAGGGACACAGGGGGAAACTTTATGAATTGTATGGACTCAGGGGGCAACTTTATGAATTCTATGGACACAGGGGGCAACTATATGAATTGTATGGACACAGGGGGCAACTATATGAATTGTATAGACTCAGGGGGCAACTATATAGAATGTAGGGACACAGGGGTCAACTTTATGACTTGTATGGACTCAGGGGGCAACTTTATGAATTGTATGGACTCAGGGGGCAACTGTATGAATTCTATGGACACAGGGGGCAACTATATGAATTATTTGGACACAGGGGGCAACTTTATGAATTGTATGGACTCAGGGGGCAACGTTATGAATTCTATGGACACAGGGGGCAACTATATGAATTGTATGGACTCAGGGGGCAGAGCTATATATATATTGCAGTTCAAACCTAGAGCTGGTGGAGGAGGGGAATAGACAGTTGTAGACGACCTCCATATGTTGTTGTTTAGGGAAGAACAATATGCCGGGAATTGCAGGGTGGGGACAACATTTAGCATACTGTGGCGTATTCAATTGTATGGAGGGACTCTTGAAACAATTATATGTATTGTATGCTAATGAACATTGTTTGGTAACTAAAGAGTGACCCTTTTATTTCTTGTATTTTTCTAATCCAGTACCACATACCAGCGATTCCTACTTAGTGTCACGAGTGTCATCAAGTTGTTACGTGAAACCAATCAACTAACTCACATCGGTTGACAAAATAATTACTACGGTTGCTTGTTTTCAAAGGTAATGTATTATAATTCTTATTGCACATGAACCTCTGCGCTCCGTGGCTGTATTGCGAGCCTCAATCGTGGATTCAAATAATACACGGTTTTCTTTGCGTGGCCATTCAGCCTCATTGATGCGGACCAATTCACTTCAATGGTTCGGGAAATACAGAGATGCAGAACCAAAGCTTTTACAGAACCGTATGGAAGAACTTAGGAGTGATTCCGTGTGGTTTTGTCCCGTACTTCGGTTCCGGACACAAAGCAAAATATAACATTTGAAATAATTTTTGGTAACGGGCGGATTGTGGACCGGACCCAGAGTGAATGGGTGTATGATCTACTGCAGCTGCCAAAGTTTTTCGTGCATTACTGGCCGTAATTTGCAAGCTGCAGCAAGGCCACGGGACGCATATTGTCGTGTCCAGGAGCCATAATTGATACTATTGGATTTTCAAATATTGGATATAAATATGGACAATCGGTAATAGGCTTCATGCACATGACAGTTGTCTTTGGTCTACATGCGAGCTCCAGTGTTAGCATGTCGGAGGCGGACCCATTCACTTCAATGGGGCCGCAAAAGATGTGGACATCACTGTGTATGCTGTCCGCATCCTTTGCTCCATTTCGTGTTATTCCCCCCAAAAAATGAAAATGTTCAATTATTGGCCGCAAAAAGGACATGAATAGACAGTTTTATCTATGGTTGTCAGTGCCTTTCTGCCAATTGAGGAACACACATGGACGTGTTTTGCAGATACAGATTTTACGGAACACAAATTGCACAATGGTCGTGTGCATGTAGCCTTAGGCCAAATACAAATGTCTATGGTTTGTTTTGGATAGCGCAAATTGCGTATACGCAAAATAAAGTGTATGTTTGCGTTTCAATTATGATATAGCTACCCACCTCATAGCCGACAATAATAAGTCATATTTTATAACATGGAACGGTGCACGGTATGCGGACAGTTGGGCATGATGGGATATGTACTTTTGCAAAATCTATATGGCCGCTCTTTTCCCATCCATAGTCTAGTAGGTGTATATGCAATCAATATGCCTTCATTACTTGAAATTGATATACATAATAATATTTTGAACAATTGTATACATTTTTTTTCTTATTTTTAAAATATTTTTTTTCTTCTATTTTTCATTTATAGATAACTTGGTAATAAATCAAAACCATGCCTTTGTGTATAATAAAGGGATGTACAAACACATGGAGGGACAAAGAGAAAAATATAATAATGCATGTTTTTCCAAAAGGGCGGGGGGGGGGGGGGGGGGTGATGTGAAGTGCGTAGGTGAGATATTATAACAATTCTGTACATCATAGAGAAGACAAGATGGAGTCACATTTGCCTTCAATCCCCTCTTTAGAACCAAATTTCTTAGATAATATGGTTCTTACTCTTGCCCTTTTCCCTGTATACCACCAGATATTTTCTATATCCTTCATGTGAGTTGTCTTCAGGATTAGGCAGCAGAGTCTCATAAAATGACATATTTGATACTCCTTTCATTATCAGTTTCCGTACACATGGTATGATACATGTTGCAACTATTGCTATTCCTATAATAATTATCAGGATAATGATTCCCAACTGTACAAGTGCCTGTTTCCAGGTAGTGAACCAGCCAAAATACTGATCCCAAGGGTTATCGATACCGGAGTTTCTTTTGAGCTTACCATTAGGGCCGGTGTTGTTGGGTATGAACGTGCAGCAGGATGAGGGGTCTGTCAATACCTTACAGACACCACCTCTTTCTGCTAGTATCATATCGAGTGCCATGCGGTTTTGAAATGTCATAATGGAATCTGCCTGTAACTGTTCCCTGGTGTAGTTTACAAACCTTTGTTGATTATAGTAAATATAGTTGATCCAGTCTACATTTTTGTTGATTGTTATGTGGGGAATTATGGATTCAAATCCTGCTGCCACCTGACCTCTGGCCTTGAATTCATCGGGGACCCCTCTTGTGACCCCGATTGCATCAATATACATGTGTGGGTCGAAGCTACCTTTTGGGAGGGCACGACGGTTGTGTATATGTGTGTTGGAGTCTTTTTCATTTTCAGTGAAGATGTGTATGTTCATGATGACTTTAGCAAGGGCACATTCACCTTTCCAGGAACCCTCTAGTCTAGATCTTATCTTTCCATCCCCACAGATCCAATATACATCTCCAATTGAGTATACTTGATTCTGTGTGAGGGAGGTATCTGTTTCACTGTAAGTTGCACACTATCCTTCAGTGAAATGACCCAGGGATCTTCCTTGATCTCCCCCTCTGTGGCAGGTATAGTTACCAGGATAGATATGTATACCTGCACCAGGGCGGGGAGTTTTTATGAGGAGTGGGTATTTTTGCTTCCATTCCTCACATGCAGACTGGTTACTAGATGAATTTGAGAATAATTGCAAAAAACATTCCTCAACACTAGAGGGCAATAATAAGGGCACAGTACCTAGGTTAGGCTTAGCGTTCCCACATATATAACAATTACTTTTATTTACTGAAGCTGCACTGTACTTCATCCATTCTAACCATAGGTTGGCATCAGAGAACCCAGTTTCTGCTGCAAGAGCCTCCTCATATGTTGGGTCAGATATTGTTCTCATATTGTTAAAAGTTAAGATACAGGGTTTGAGGGGGTTTGTTAGTTTCTGAGGGTATGTCCATTCTTATAGTGGTTGCTGCATCTCGTGGAAGGACTGCACTTCATTATGCTGCATAAACAGAAGGAGTAAGTTGCAACGTGAGTACTGGAGGAATTGTACCAGATGGTAGTGATTCCACCTTTCTGAGTTATAGCAACTTCAGCTTTGTTATCCTCCGGCAGAGTCATTAGGATCGTCAGTAATTCCACAGTCCGAGTGGACCATCTGTGCCATCTTCCAGAATTGAGGGAGTGCATCCTGGTGGATGTCAGAGCTGTCTGCTCCCGTTAGTACCTCACTTTGTCCTTTTTGAGGTCAGAGCTGTCTGCTCCCGTTAGTACCTTACTTTGTCCTTTTTCGAGGTCAGAGCTGTTTGCTCCCGTTAGTACCTTACTTTGTCCTTTTTCGAGGTCAGGACTGTCTGTCCCCGTTATCACCTCCTTTTGTGGTGCCTCCTTTACCAGTTTCACTCTGGTGGCGTGGATCCAAGTAGGTGCTTCTTCCGTGAGTACTGCTGTGCGGGTTGCGGCTACCACTGTAGTCGGTGGTCGGTAGGGGAAGTCTCCTGCGAATTTTCCTTTCTTTAATTTCTTTATCAGCACGATATCTCCCACTTGGAATGGGTGAGTTGGTTCCTGTGGAAGACAAGGAGATTTACAAGCAACTTTTTCCTCAATTTCACTTAGGGCTTTAATCATTCTGGTTACATTTGGTGTTTGGGTTGTTCCTCAAACATGTAATACACCTTCCCACATAATCTGACACTAACTGTTTAATGCCTGTAATATAAAAGTTCTGTGCTAGCAGCATGTGTGTTGTTTGAATGCTGTTGTGTCCTACTCCATGAAAATGTGCAATGAACAGAGGGGAGCTGTGCTGTGGTATGCATGTTTCCCCCTCTTTGCAGAATATTCCTGTCCTAGGATTCTTCTGCAAGATTGGATAACACCAATCGGCCATTTCCACTTCAGTAGCTGAGGACTGGAGATCCACAAGCATCTGAGTTAACTCAAGTGAAGGGGGTACTAATTCACCATCTGCAATGTGGCCGGGGCCATCAGTGCAGCCTTCTTGGCCTCCACATCTGCCAGGGCATTGCCTTGGGACACATGATTTTTACCACCAGTATGTGCCCTGCAGTGGACAATTGCAATCTGTCAGGGAGATCTTATGGCTTCTAAAAGTTGTATGACAAGTTGTGAATGTTAGATGTGCTTACCATCAGCTGCAACGAATCGTCTCCTTTGCCAAATGACCCCGTGGTCCCAGACCACTTTGTGTGCATACCTGCTGTCAGTGTAAATGGTGACTAGCTTGCCTTCATGTAGTATGCATGCTCTCGTGAGTGCAATTAATACTGCTGCTTGTGCAGATTGGTATGTGATGGGTCTGGCTTCCAGGACAATATCTGTGTCATGTTGTATGGCGTGTATACAATCATGTGCCTCTGTCAAGTGATCCTCAGGTCCCTTAAGTCCTAATAGGACATTCAAGATAGGTGCTGGACCTATGGTGTGTGTTGCATATTTGATTTTGAGGGAGGGATTGCTGAGGAGTAGAATCTCCCATCCAGATAGTCTTTGTGCAGACATGTGCTGTGTGTGTTTATGCCTTTGAGAAGGCCCACTACATCATGTGTGGTGTACAGGATAGTCTCATGTCTCATTGTGAGTGGCGTTGCAAGCTCAGCCATCATAGCACAGGCTGCAAGAGATCTCAGACAGGCCAGCATTCCTTGGATGGATGCCAGAACCACCTTTGAGAAAAAAGCACAAGGACAAAACTTGCCTCCGTGATACTATGTCAGCACACCCGCCATGGTTTTACAATTTTGTCGAGCATATACGTGGAATGTGAGTTTGTAGTCAGGGGGGCCCAAACCTGGACTTGTCATTAAAGAACATTTCAAATAATCAAATGCATTAAACATTTCCTCAGACCACCTGATGGGATCTGGCATGTCTGCCAGAGTGGCTTGTCTCATTACATTGTCATAGTAGGAGCAATCAGGAATCCATTGTCTGCAGTAGTTTATCATACCAAGGAAAGATAACATTTCTTTCTTGCAGTGTGCGGGGTGACCAGGCCCGCAATCAGACTGGACTCTTTCTGTGCTGATTATCCTGCACAAGGTGAGTTGACGACCCTCAAAGGAAAAAAGCAAAAAGGGAGTCTGGTTTCCTTCTCAACCGGAATAGAGAAGAAAGCATTTTTCAAGTCTATCACGGACACGAGGATGGCCTTCTCTAACCCGGACAGAGCCCCCAAACTGAAAGGATTTGGAACTTTCTGGACCTCTACGACAACCTTGGTTTGAGACACTGACGTCAGGAGAGATGTTTCTCAGTTGGCAATAACCCTAAGTTCAGACCTGAGCGTTTTACAGCGCGTTCCTACGCGCTGTAAAACGCTCAACACAGAGAAACCAATGATTCCCTATGGGAATGGTTCTCACCTGGGCGTTTTACAGCGCGTACGATCGCGCTGTAAAACGCCCGACGCTCAAACAAGTACAGGAGCTTTTTTTGGCGCGTTTGACGCGCGTTTGGGCCATAGACTCTTTGGACAACACTGCTGTCAATCACCCAAACGCGCGTCAAACGCGCGTTCACTATTAAAACAAACGCGCATAGAAACGCGCAACAAAAACGCGCATAGAAACGCGCGTTTGAGAAACGCCTAGGTGTGAAACCAGGGTAACAGACACACACACAGGCAGTCACTGAGAAACACTCAAATTTTATTATGCTATTGCTTGGCCTCATATAGGCAGCAGAAAAGTTTGTACAACAACAGCCTTAAACCAATGACAAAATGATAAACATTGACACCCATACAGATATTATCGGAACATTATTTTATGGGTATGCAATACGTCACATAAAATAATGTACGTAGTTGTGCCGAATGACCCTGAGTGAAATAGAACATTTGTTCTAGTTCTGGGAGATTCCCAGAATCTGTCCGGAGACAGATAAGTGAACCTAACTCACAGCGGGAGGATGTGAAGTGCGTAGGTGAGATATTATAACAATTCTGTACATCATAGAGAAGACAAGATGGAGTCACATTTTCCTTCAATTTTTTTCTTCTATTTTTCATTTATAGATAACTCGGTAAAAAATCAAAACCATGCCTTCGTGTATAATAAAGGGATGTACAAACACATGGAGGTACAAAGAGAAAAATATAATAATGCATGTTTTTCCACAAGATCGTGAAATTGTCCATAAATGGATCGAGCAGGCACCGGATCATTTTCCAAATGTTGAAGAATGGGTAGAAAAAATTTTTGATTCCCCCAAAAAATGACAATTATCGATTATGCTCTAAGCACTTAGATTTTTTTGCTTACGAAGCGGGTGGTTTGTGCAAAAAATTACATAGAGACGCTATTTCAACCATTTTTCCAGCAATAACTGACAGTACCCAAGATTCTTCAGATGCAAATGCAGGAACAGCTGAAGAAAGCCAGTCAACATCGGAATCATTCCTTAGGTCAGATTCACGATCTTCTACCCCTTCTGTTAACATTTCTGAATAGACAGTCAGTGCAGAAACTCAAGCTGCAGCTGTAACAGTGCCCACGTTACAGACTATGCCATCTGTAAAAAGGAGGCCTAAGAAAAGAAAGGTTGCAAATATGCCTACTACACAAGTTATGTCAGATGTGGTAATATTTGCGGGTGAAATGAATTTGCTGGGAAGCACAATACAATTGCACCTTCCATTGACTGCTTATGTAACAGATATGGATGTACAGCTTGCTACTCCCGGTAATCCCCCAAAGGAGGACAAATTGACCAATACAGACTTGTATTGGTCCAAAGATCATAACACATTTGTTTTTGATTACAAGTTTTGTGAAAAAAACTAATATCGGTATTCAGACTAAAAAAATTATTCGAAGGCAACGTGGAACACAGTGCCATTTATTTGTCAACCCAATCAAAATTCGAAAGGCACCAGTTTCTTTATTGAGTAAGAGAAAACTGAAATCAATGGAAATTGATAAAGCATGCTTTGAGGAAACTGACAGTTCTGACAATGATTAAAGTGAACTCGCTATATTAGAAGAAGTGGAACAGTCAAACCAATCTGACACTAGCAATAATGAATCCCTCCCTGAAGCTATAGAAGCCATAGACCAATCACCAGCTATTTTTTCATCTACCCCATTGAGTGCCACAAAATATTTAAACAGATTAGAAATCACTAATTTGTCACCTTTGAAAAAAATCAATAACAGAGTTTGTAATAAAATAGAGCTGGCACAAACACGTTATGTTACCATTGAAAGAGAAGAAGTTTATCCTAGTGAACAGTTGGAGTCAGAAGAAGAGGAGGATGAAGATTTATCAGCATATATTGATGACTTGGATGATGAGGTTGAACCACTGGAGTAAATAACTACTGATCCTGATGAAATGGAAATTATAGGTGGTGATAGAAAAGATCCTGTTTCGGAAAAAAAAATGTATTGTGTTTCTAGGCTATCTTAAAGGTTTGGTCTCGATGATACCATGCCAGTATAGAAAAACCTGTGGTTCTAAAATAACCCATATGAAGATCAGAGAGATATGGTCGGCGATAAACCTTGATGTGAAATGTGTACGAGGACACATACAACAACTGTGGACCAGTCAGCCGAGAGTCAATCGAATTGCGGCTGGCAACCTTTTATTGTCTAGTGCAATTGTGCTAAGTGGTAGCCATTTCAATAAAATTAAAAATTTCTTTCAGCTGATTAACATCACAAGTATCACAAGTGACACATTACAGGAATCAGCCAAAGTATATATTTCCAATGATAAGCGAAGAATGGCAAAACAAACGTGAAAAAATAATATCCACACTGGGAAGAAGACCAGTATGCTTGGCAGGGAATGGTCAATCCGACAGCCCCGGATTTTCAGCAAAATATTGTATTTATACAATGATGGAGAGAGAACTTAGCAAAATTGTGGACTTCAATGTACAACTTATTCCACCAGCCAATTCTGTAAGCCTTGAGAAGAAAGCATTTCAAGAAACTATAGACCGTGTTATTGCTAGCAATGTCAACGTGCGAATAGTAGCAACAGATCACCATGTAGGCATACAAAAAATAATACGAGAAGAATATCCCAGGATCAGGCATCAATTCGATGTATGGCACCTTGCAAAGTCGGTTGGACAGAAGCTGCTAGCTGCTTCAAAAAGCAAACATTGTTCCTCACTGTCACCATGGATACCATCAATTAAAAATCATATTTGGTGGTGCTCAAGAAATTGTGATTCTGACCCAGCAGAACTGATAGTCCGATGGAAGTCAGTTTTACAGCACGTACAAAACATTCATGAATGGGAATCTGACAATAACTAAGGTGCCATCATGCAACCGGTATTGAGGATACAAAGTGGCTCACCAACGATTCGGCAGCATATGAAAAATTAAAAAGTATTGTTATAAATCAGTCACTTCTTAAGGACATAGAACATCTTTGTTTTTTTTGCCACACCGGTGAATTGGAAGTTTTCCATTCAAGTGTACTAAAGTATTGACCAAAAAGGGTACATTTTTATTATGATGCCATGGTAGCTAGAACCACGCTAGCAGTTTTGGATCATAATTCTAATGTGGGCAGAGTTCAGGCTGTTAGAAAATAATTTGTTGACACGTAGGGTGAGCCACAGAAGAGATATAGACTTGAATACAGTAAGGCACGTAAAGCCTGAGTGGTAAAAAATCCTCTATGAACCACGATCTAACGAATTCCTAAAGCCAATACTCTCTAGAATTCTGGACTTTGCTGAAGGGTAAACGGATTCAACTTGGCAATCAGCCATGCCTGGTTTACAGAAAACTATTGCTCCTATTGAAAGGTCACCAAAAGAGGACTTGGTTCGAAGGCATTTGTTCAGAAAATAAATAATTAGATAAATTACAAAATAGAATTATTGTAATAAATATGTTTCCATGATTGTGAAATTTGAGTTTATTGTTGAAAGTGATTGTTAATTTTGTAAAGTATAAAAAAATTCTTTAAAAAAACTATTGTTTTTTTTATCAAATTTATTTCTATGTCCTGGGTGGTAAGTAGATGTATGATTTTTCTGGCATTGATTTCCTTCGCCGGTGATCAATACCATAAAAAAATATAAATAAAATTTCTATTCTATTGCAGTCTGAATGGAGAGAAATCCGTTCAATTAGTCTTCAGTTCAATTATTTTGACTGATCAGACAAAAGATAACGTATCATGATGTGGTTTTATTTAAAAAAAAAAAAGCTTGCTTGAATGCCGGATCCAACATTTTTTCCCATAGGAATATTTTATTGACGGAACCTGAGTTAAAAATTACAGAACGGTGGATACGTCCTTGCAGTCTGCTAATCTGCAGACAGAAAACAAGTGTAAAAAAAATTACACATCCATTTTTTCAGATGACACAGGAAAGACGGATCCGGCAATTCAATGTATTTTTATGACTGATCAATCATTTTTAAGACTGATCTAGATCCTGATCAGTATTACAAATGCTATCAGTTGGCATACGTTTTGCCGGATCCGGAAGGCAGTTCAGGCGACGAAACTCCTTGCCAGATCACTCTGCCGCAAGTGTGAAAGTAGCCTTAGATAGATCAGTACTGGGCATGCTGAGACCTTTGAAAAGTAATACTTACATAACTCATATTTTTTTACAGTTGACAAACATAGAGACTGATCAGTTATTGCAATGTAATAATGGGATGGATCCACATCCATTAGTATATCAATGCTGTCCTTTTCTATATATACAAACCGGATTCCAAAAAAGTTGGGACACTAAACAAATTGTGAATAAAAACTGAATGCAATGATGTGAAGATGGCAAATGTCAATATTTTATTTGCAATAGAACGTAGATGACAGATCAAGCGTTTAATCCGAGTAAATTTATCATTTTAAAGGAAAAATACGTTGATTAAAATTTTCACTGTGTCAACAAATCCCCAAAAAGTTGGGACAAGTAGCAATAAGAGGCTGGAAAAAGTAAATGTGAGCATAACGAAGAGCTGGAAGACCAATTAACACTAATTAGGTCAATTGGCAACATGATTGGGTATAAAAAGAGCTTCTCAGAGTGGCAGTGTCTCTCAGAAGCCTGGATGGGTAGAGGAACACCAATTCCCACAATGTTGCGCAGAAAGATAGTGGAGCAATATCAGAAAGGTGTTACCCAGCGAAAAATTGCAAAGACTTTGCATCTACTGTGCATAACATCATCCGAAGATTCTGAGAATCTGGAACAATCTCTGTGCGTAAGGGTTAAGGCCGTAAAACCATACTGGATGCCCGTGATCTCCGGGTCCTTGAACAACACTGCACCACAAACAGGAATGCTACTGTAGAGGAAATCACAGAATGGGCTCAGGAATACTTCCAGAAACCATTGTCAGTGAACACAAGCCACCGTGCCATCCGCCGTTGCCAGCTGAAACTCTACAGCGCAAAGAAGAAGCCATTTCTAAGCAAGATCCACAAGCTCAGGCGTTTTCACTGGGCCAGGGATCATTTAAAATGGAGTGTGGCAAAATGGAAGACTGTTCTGTGGTCAGAGGAGTCATGATTCAAAGTTCTTTTTGGAAATCTGGGACGCCATGTCATCCGGACTAAAGAGGACAAGGACAACCCAAGTTGTTATCAATGCTCAGTTCAGAAGCCTGCATCTCTGATGGTATGGGGTTGCATGAGTGCGTGTGGAAAGGCACCATCAATGCAGAATAATATATTCAGGTTCTAGAACAACATATGCTCCCATCCAGACGTCATCTCTTTCAGGGAAGACCCTGCATTTTTCAACAAGATAATGTCAGACCACATTCTGCATCAATCACAACATCATGGCTGCGTAGGAGAAGGATCCGGGTACTGAAATGGCCAGTCTGCAGTCCAGATCTTTCACCTATAGAGAACATTTGGCGCATCATAAAGAGGAAGGTGCAACAAAGAAGGCCCAAGACGATGGAACAGTTAGAGGCCTGTATTAGACAAGAATGGGAGAGCATTCCTATTTTTAAACTTGAGAAACTGGTCTCCTCGGTCCCCAGACGTCTGTTGAGTGTTGTAAGAAGAAGGGGAGATGCCACACAGTGGTGAAAATGGCCTTGTCCCAACTTTTTGGGAATTTGTTGACGTCATGAAATTCTGATTCAACATATTTTTCCCTTAAAATGGTACATTTTCTCAGTTTAAACTTTTGTTCCGTGATTTATGTTCTATTCTGAATAAAATATTAGAAATTGGCACCTCCACATCATTGCATTCAGTTTTTATTCACGATTTGTATAGTGTCCCAACTTTTTGGGAATCCGGTTTGTATATTGGTAGATCTGGCAGGCATTTTGGGCAACAAAACTGCTTGACAGATTCATTTACCGCAAGTGTGAAAGCCCCTTTACCCTACAAACTTTATATACCTGAATTTAACACTACATTACACTAGTGATGGCCCGAACTATTCGCCAGCGAATAGTTCATGGCGAACATAGCTTGTTCGCGTTCGCCGCGGCGGGCGAACAAATGCGATGTTCGGTCCGCCCCCTATACATCATCATTGAGTAAACTTTGACCCTGTACCTCACAGTCAGCAGACACATTCCAGCCAATCAGCAGCAGACCCTCCCTCCCAGACCCTCCCACCTCCTGGACAGCATCCATTTTAGATTCATTCGGAAGCTGCATTCTTAGTGAGAGGAGGGACAGTGTTAGCTAGGGCAGTGTTCTGTGTCCACAGACTCATCTGCTATAAGGACAGCGTCCTGACAGCACCCCAAAAAGGCCTTTTTAGGGCTCATACATCAGTGTCCCTTTTTATATATATATATATATATATATATATATGTATATATATCTATATATATATATATATATATATATATATGTTGCAGTTGCCTGGCTGCCCGTGTGTGAGAGGCTGCAGGCTCAGTCACAGACAGCTCTGTGTGCACACCATTCATACAGGGTGTGACAGAAAATATCTTGCAGATAAAAAAAATTATATTTAATATTTTTCTGTGATATAATCACATTTGCAAGCCTGTGTGTGTCAGGCCCACACAGACTGTATTGTGGCCACTGGCTAGTGGCTAGGCCTCCACTCATACCGTTACAGGGTGTCATTCACTCAAATACCTTGCAAATAAAAAAAATTATATTTAATATTTTTCTCTGATATAATCACAGTTGCAAGCCCATGTGTGTCAGGCCCACACAGACTGTACTGTGCCCACTGCCCACCACTTATATAGGGTGGCACAGTACCTTGCACGCATAGTACCACTTATCTAAAAAAAAAATGACAGGCAGAGGCAGGCCACCCCTCAGGGGCCGTCGTGGTCGTGGTGCTGTGATTTCCACTGGCCCTGGAATAATGCCCAGTGTTCAGAGGCCACATACCCTGAACCCCCAAAATTCTGAGAAAATAGTTGACTGGCCTACACAGGACACCCAATCTTCAACAGCTTCCGCTAAGAACCTTGACGCACCATCCTCCTCCAGCTCAGCTTTGGTCAACTGCTCTCAAGTCACCACTCTCCCGCCCGCCACCACCACCACTACCACCACAGCCACCACAACCACTTCACTTGATCCCTTAGAGGAGTTATTTACACATCAGTTGGATGAAATTAGTGATGCACAACCATTATTGCCAGAGGATGTAGATAACAGTGATATGTCTCCGTCAGGCAGCATTACACACATGGACGTTCAGTGTGATGATGATGATGATGTTGTACCCGCTGCTGCCTCCTTTGCTGAGGTGTCAGATACAAGTGAAGTGGTTGATGATGACGATGTGTCCGTGGATGCCACGTGGGTGCCTGCTCGAAGAGAAGAAGAAGAGGGGGAAAGTTCAGAAGGGGAGACAGAGAGAAGGAGGAGACGAGTTGGAAGCAAGGGGAGGTCATCGCAAGGAGCTAGTGGCACAGTCAGACAGCATGTATCGGCACCCTGGGTCAGCCAGACAGCATGCCAATCAACGCATGCTGTTGCCACCACCAGAATGCCATCATTGCAAAGCTCAGCAGTGTGGCATTTTTTTTGTGTGTCTGCCTCTGACAACAGCAATGCCATTTGCAACCTGTGCCAAAAGAAACAGAGTCGTGGGAAATCCAACACCCACCTAGGTACAACTGCTTTGCGAAGGCACATGAGCGCACATCACAAACGCCTATGGGATCAACACATCATGACGAGTAGAAGCAGCACACAAGCTCAAAGCCCCCATCCTCCTCTTGGTCCAGCATCTTCAGCCATGTCAACCACTGCTGTCCTCCTTGCCCCCTCTCAACCACCCGCCACTCCGCCTCTCACCTTCAGCAGTTCCATCTCATCTGCCCACAGTCAAGTGTCTGTAAAGGAAATGTTTGAGCGTAAGAAGCCAATGTCACAGAGTCACCCCCTTGCCCGGCGTCTGACAGCTGGCTTGACGGAACTCTTAGCCTGCCAGCTTTTCCCATACCAGCTGGTGGAGTCTGAGGCCTTCAAAAAAATTGTCGCTACCTGGACGAATTTTTTTTTCAAAAAAGGCAATCCCAAACCTCTACTCAGTGATTGAAAAGGAAGTCATGGCATTTCTGGCATACAGTGTTCGGGCAAGGGTCCATCTGACCTGGAAAACATCACCATCACCACCAGAAACAGCCTTGTCATCCTCGCTTGTCGGACCTGCGGCAACGCTGCAAGAGGAGTATGAGGAAGAGGAGTCAGAGGAGGAATGTGGCTTTGAGGAGGACAAAGACCAACCACAGCAGGCATCCCACCAGGGTGCTTGTTGTTGTCACCTATCTGGGACCCGTGGTGTTGTACGTGGCTGGGGGGAAGAACAGACCGTCAATTACATCAGTGACGACGAGGAACGGGAAATGAGTAGCTCGGCATCCAACCTTGTGCAAATGGGGTCTTTCATGCTGTCATGTCTTTTTAGGGACCCTTGTATAAAGTGGATGAAGGAGAGCGAACTGTACTGGGTGGCCACGCTACTAGTCCCCCGGTATAAGCAGAAAGTCGCGGAAATGTTACCAAATTACCGACAGTCGGAAAGGATGCAGCAGTTCAAAACCAAACTAAAAAATATGCTTTACACAGCTTATAAGGGGGATGTCACAGCACAATGAGAATCTAACTAGGGAAGAGGTGAAAGTAATCCTCCTCCTACCACGACCACGGCGGCAAGGACAGGACGCTTTACAGATGTGTTGTTGATGGAGGACATGCAGAGCTTTTTCAGTCCTACGCATTGCCACAGCCCTTCGGGGTCCACCCTCAGAGAACGACTCGACCGACAGGTAGCAGACTACCTCGCTTTAATTGCAGATATCGACACTCTGAGGAGCGATGAACCCCTTGACTGTTGGGTGTGCAGGCTTGACCTATGGCCTGAGCTTTTCCAGTTTGCAATAGAACTTCTGGCCTGCCCCGCTTCAAGTGTCCTGTCAGAAAGGACGTTCAGTGCAGCAGGAGGCATTGTCACTGACACGAGAAGTCGCCTCGGTCAAAAAAGTGTTGATTACCTCACCTTCATTAAGATGAATGAGGCATGGATCCCGAAGGGTCTGACAGTGGTGGATACGTTTGACTAACAAAAGGCCTGATGACATGCCTTGGCCTCAAAATGGTCCCCACGCTGCTGTATTTAATGTCTGCATACCGGATGACTTTCGTGAATTCTCCGCCACCAACTAGGGCTCAAACCGCAATGTTTTGGTCACCTTTCTGCCTGGAAAACATAAATTTTTCAGGCATGTGCACATGCCTAATTTTTCTGGCCTCTAATGCTGCACTGTGGCTGCAAAAACAAAACAAAAAAAATGCACATACATGTGTCAATTCCCCTTCGTGATCGGTACCTTGTTGTGGTGAAGGGGCTTGCGTATCACAATGAAGCGATCATCTCCTCTATGATTGTGTTGGCAATGTTGCCACACCCCAGATAAGGCCGTTGCTTCATTATGATCAGACTAAAAGCGATCGGCTGGATAATTTTTCATAGAAAAAAACATTATTATTTTTTTTTTTTAAGTTGTATGGGTTTTTAATACATAAAATAAAAAAAATCATACTAAAGTCTCTTAATAGTTTATTAGAAATAATGCAGACAATTAAAAAAATCCCCATCAATTCCAATACAAATCAAGTACAGAGCTCAGAACTAAATTATTTCAGGATGTCGTTAATTCGACAATGATTGATCAATTTGACACACGTCTCCGGATAGGGGACGTAACAGGGATTAAGCTGATAGGAATAGTACTAGTTAAGACACCACTCATATAGGGTGTCACAGCACATTGCTCCGTACACGTGCAGTGCCCCAACTTGGGAGTAAAAGGACCGACCAAGATTCTTTTTCCATCTCCCGGTTCCCAAAATCAATTCAGTTTTGTGTATCAGAGTTTGGTCTGTCACTGTGAAGGCAGTCGAAGGTACCCGGCCTAAATTTTTTTTTTTCACAAAAGGCAATCCCTGATATGGGACGTAACAGGGATTAAACTGATGAGAATAGTACTACAGAAAATACCACTCATGGGGGGCGGAGCTAGCGCCTGAACTGAATGGAAGCATCCGGTTAGAGCTCCTTCTTTCAACCTGCTGAGGGAACGGCTATCCTTAACACAGAGAGCTCAAAATGGTCAAATATGGTAACCAGAAGCAGTGTGACCAAGCTGCACAAGCTAAATCTTCGTCTGCGGTCTCGGACATGACAAAGTATCTAAAAAAGCAGCAGGCAGCCGGCCCGGCCAAAGAACCCAAGATGGCCGCGGCTCCCGGCGGCGCTCCACGAGGCCGCACTTCAAGCCTCTCTGAAGGTGAGGAGGACGCGGAGGAAGAGGGTGAGTCCCGCAACCTCCCGGTTTCACGTCGCTTCATTAAGCAAGCTTTAGAGGAAGCAATGCACCCGGTGATTTCGAAACTACAGGAGGTGGCTCAGGACATTCAACAGATAGGCCACAGAGTGGATGCGCTAGAAACTGCGCACGCAGCGACGCTTGATCACAACGCTGCAGTCACTAAATCGTTATCTGCCTGTCAGTTTCATTTTAATCAGTTATATTCCTCCCTGGAAGACCAGGAGAATAGAGGAAGGCGTAATAACCTCCGGTTTAGAGGGATCCCTGAGACGATCTCCTCCTCAGACATTCCAAACGCCATTACAAAGATTGTCACTTCCTTGCTGGGAGAATTTGATCCAGCCATGCTGATAATTGAACGGGCACACAGAGCTTTACGCCCTCGTCCTAAGGACTCTGATCCCCCCAGGGACGTGATATGTCGTTTCCTGAACTACCAAGATAAGGAAGCAATATTGAAAGCTGCCAGAATTGCACCATCGATTCTCCTGGAGGAGTCACAGATACAGATATACCAGGACTTATCACCATCTACCCTGCAAAAAAGGCGATTTTTGAGGCCCCTTACATCATTGCTTAAGGAAAAGAAGATCCTCTACAGATGGTCCTTTCCGTTTGGGCTGTCCTTCCTAGCGGATGGAAAAAGGATCATGATATCATCCTACTCTGACTTATCGGAAGCTTATTTAGCTTTGGACTCTCCTCCTTTGAATATTCCAGATTGGGACAAAGTTCAAGATGTTTCAGCCCTACCAACTTTACCAGTCCCCCAGCTTTGGGAGACTACTGCAACACCGAAGAAAATGAGGTCCAAGAAGTCCAGAGATGTCTCAACGCCGAAAAAGACCCACTTCTCACAGGATAGCTCCTGAACTCTTGGTGTCATTTGTCTGTGATTTTTCTTTTTATTTCTTTTTTATTCTCCTATTGTCCTGTCAGTCCCTCTCTATTTGTAGTCCGCTATACTGTCCTCATTTACTGTTATTTTAATTCAGCTTTAATGTCTCCTTCCTTTTACAGATTTGATCTATATTTTTGTCTCTTATGATTTTATGCTTTCTATTTTAGGCCGGTTCCCTCCCTGATGCAGGTTACTTGTGAACTTGTTTCACTCTCCCCCTACCCCACTTGATAGTTGCTGTACGTGCGACTTCACATGTTGTTGTTATACCACTTTGTGTGGTCCTCAGTTTCTGTTTATATGTTAATATGGTATAACTTAGGGCCTATAGATTCTATTGTGCTCATTAAGCATAACTATGCTCCGTATGTTATTGTGGTCAAGAAATGTCTGAACTAGTAATTGTCTCTTATAATGTGAAAGGGTTAAGATCCCCCTCTAAACGCAGTCAAATCTTTTCTCTCCTCTGGAAGGAAAAAAGTGCAGTGATTTTCCTACAAGAAACTCATTTTAAGCAAGATAACTTTCCGAACCTAACATTCACTAAATACCCTACTTGGTATCATTGTGGCGCAGATGGGGCGGCATCTAGAGGGGTCAGCATTGGTTTCAGGCGTAACACCCCATTCACCTATCTGAGTCATATTCAAGACCCAGAGGGTCGTTATATTATATTGAAAGGAAAAATCGGTCAAACCCTGTACACTTTTGTTAATGCCTATGCCCCTAATGCTGACCAAACTAGATGGATTGCCAACCTTCTGTCTTTAGTTGAGGAACATAGGGAAGGTATATTAATATTAGCAGGAGATTTGAATATGCCTCTTAATCCCCTTTTGGATACGTCTTCAAAAAAATCAGCTCTCCCCTCTAAGGCAATCAAAGCTACTCTGGCTAGAATGTTCAAACTTGGTTTGGTTGATGTGTGGAGATGTCTTAACCCTAATAATATTGACTACTCTTTTTTTTCTGCAGCCAACAACTCATATAGCAGAATTGATTATGTATTCATCTCCAAAGAACATTTGCAACTTTGCTCTTCGGCGAAAATAGGGTCCATGACGCTATCAGACCATTCACCAGTCTTCTGCTCCATCCGCCCTCCACAAGGTATGGGTAAGAAATCTGGTTGGAGGTTCAACGAGTCCATCTTGGAAAATGCCAAACATAAGAATAAAATACTATCTCTCCTAAAAGAATACTTCCAAATTAATCATACTTCTGACACTTCCCTGAATACCTTATGGGATGCCCATAAAGCCTATATAAGGGGACAATTGATAAGCCTATCTGAAGAAAGAGGCTCTTATCTGAAGAAAGAGGCTGACAAAAAAATAGACTCCCTTCTTTCCAGAATTAATAACTTAGAGAAGACTCATAAAATTTCTTTATTGCAACTTCACTTATCTGAACTTATTTTACTCAAAACTGAACTTAAAAACTTACTAAATGAGCGCTCTGCGAAATATTTTTTAAGCTCTCAGCAAAAATTTTTTGCTCATGGCGATAAAGCAACAAAGTTTCAGATGCAACGGATTAAACGTAGAAAACTGAATGGCTTTATACATAAAATTACCTCTCCAACTGGTTCAGTTGTGCTCAAAACAGAAGAAATAGCAGAACAATTTAAGTTGTATTATGAGTCCCTGTATAATCTTCCCCCCTCCCATCTTCCTGATCCCGGACTAGATAAGGAACAAAATATTTCTTCCTTTCTTAGCTCGCTTCATCTCCCTATTCTTACAGGTGACCAGCATGACCAGCTGGCTGCTCCGTTTACTATAGCGGACATCCAAGAAGCACTTAATTCATCCCCAGCCGGAAAATGCCCCGGACCAGACGGTTTACCTCTGTCCTATTATAAAGCTTATTCCGAAGTCCTATTTCCCCACCTACTTCCAATATGCAATAATGCTTTGCATAACTCCCCTGTGTCATCCGATATGTCTAGAGCTACGATAACAATAATTCCCAAACCAGGTAAAGATCATTCCATTTGCTCAAATTACCGTCCTATATCTTTGCTTAACACTGACCTTAAACTACTGGCTAAAATGTTGGCTACTAGACTGCAAAAACTACTCCCCTCTTTGATCCACCCGGACCAGGTCGGATTTGTTAAGGGAAGAGAGGGTAAGGACAATGTTATGAAAGTTCTAAATGCATTGTACTTCTCCTCTTTTAAAAAAATACCCATAGTTCTCTTAGGTACCGATGCCGAGAAGGCGTTTGACAGAATTGACTGGCTATATATTAGTCTTACACTAGCCAAATTTAATATCCCTGCTCAATTCTCAAATGCAATCAGGGCTATGTATCACTCCTCCTCGGCATCGGTATTAGTTAATGATACCCTGTCCTCCTGCTTCAGTATAAGGAATGGCACAAGACAGGGATGTCCCCTGTCCCCGCTCATTTTCGTATTGGTTATGGAGACGCTTTTACAATCCCTGAGACAGCAAAAAGATATTGTAGGACTTAAAGTGGGAAGTCAAGAAATCAAATTGACTGCGTTTGCTGATGACCTTTTGATTTGCTCAACCAATCCGAAAAAATCTCTTCCTGCTATCTTATCGTTGTTGGATTTATTTGGGTCACTCTCTAATTTCAAGGTAAACCCTTCTAAATCTCATCTCATTCATAGTGGGTTCCCTCCCTCAACAATTAGAATTCTTAAGCTCCAATCTCCCTTTAACTGGTCCACACAAATGTTGACGTACCTGGGAGTGAACATATCCCCTAATACTAAAGACTTATACAAACTAAACTTTATCCCTCTTTTAAAGTCGGTTATTGACCAGATGGACTCGTTGGACCTTCCTTTCCTGTCTTGGTTTGGCAGAAAGAATATGGTATCGGCATTGATTCTACCCAAATTGACATATGTCATGCAAGTTCTGCCTATTAAAATACCAAAATCCTTCTTTAATAGATTTAATAAAGCAGTACGTCATTTTATTTGGAGGGGGCGCAGACCGAGAATTGCATTGGACACTCTCACCAAGCCAAAGGAGCTAGGTGGGATCAATCTCCCAGATCCTGAAACATACATGAAAGCCATACATCTAGCCAGAGTAGTAGATTGGATTAGAGCTCCCCCCCATAAATGTTGGGTCCAGATGGAAAATAGCTTTCTCCTCTCCACTCCCAGAGCTGTTCTGCTTGCTGGGAAATCCTTTCCCCTACTTACTCAAATCCAAAATCCCATGATAAGATGCTCACTGGCAGTTTGGGAATGGTTCTCCTCTAAAGGTACAATGCTTACTACTCCTTCCTCACTTCTGACTTTGGGGGATGTCATCGATTTAGCACCCTTAGATTTAAAAGTGACTTGTAGCCCAGTGATTAGGCAGTCTAACTTACTCGTATCAGATATCCTGAATGAGCACGGCACTTTCCCCCCCCTTCCTCTCCTTCTTACCAGCTTGAAAGAATCTATGTCTCTTTCATTTATACACAAATATATACTATCTGAAATGGCTTCGGCGGAGAGCCTTCCTAAGGTGACACCTTTGTTCCCATGGTTTGAAGGGCTAATTGGATCTAAACAAGCGCCTAATAGATTAATTTCAATCATATACAAAAGGATCAAGTCACAGGTGACTGACGTTAGACCAGCCATAGTGAGAGTTTGGGAAAAAGATCTCAACCGATCCCTAACCCCCATTGAAATCAAGAATATGTTTTCTGTTCCACATAAAATTTCAAGGTGCGTGCGAGTTCAGGAAAATGGATACAAGATCATGATGCGATGGTACAAAACTCCAGAAAATATTGCGCAATACTTTCCCAGTGTTTCAGACTCCTGTTGGAGATGCAAATCCTCCAAGGGCACTTTTTACCATATTTGGTGGGAATGCCCAATTATTCAAACATGGTGGCATTCCATAATACTTAAATGTAATAAGATTTGTGGCACTTCTTTGGTATGTTCTCCTGAACTGATTCTCCTTGGCCTGGGGCTGGGTGAGATCCACAAAAAGGTCAGGTCCTTATTACTTATGCTATTAGCTGCGTCTAGAATTTTAGTTGCTGCCGCCTGGCTTTCTACAGAAGCCCCAGAGGAGGCTAAATGGACACAAAAGGTGGACCAACTGTATAGATTAGAGGAACTCTCTCATTGGGAAACCCGCACTAGAAGCTCCTTCCTGGACATGTGGGCTCCTTGGAAGACGTTTAGGGGCCTTCCTTGATATTTATTTACTTATTTTTTCTAACTTTCTTTTCTTATTGCTTCCATCTCACCCTTTCTCTAATGTATAGGGCAAATACTTGACTTAATACCGTACTCTGTTGCTATACCGAGTGAGCTATAACTTATATTTATATCCTGCCTGATTTATACCATGTGTTTTGTTGATGTTTTCTCCACTTCCCCTTCCCCTTTTATGTTAATCTATGGCACTGCTTTCTGGCTTGCTGTGTAATGATGTGCTGGTATGACTTAATACCGTATATTTATATTTTTGTACTTTCATATTGGCGCTACTTCCCGCCATTGTCATTTGTATTTTATTATTATTTGAAAAACAATAAAAATTGTTAATAATAAAAAAAAAAATGAAAATACCACTCATATCGAGTGTGACAGTAAATTGCACGGCGCAGACGCAGTGACCGTGGCGTGGATTCAAACATAGGGGAGGGAGCCAGCGTTTTTTTAACCATCTCCCCATTCGAAAAATCAATTCAATTCACCTTTCGGGGACCCTTGGTGTTGTACGTGGCTGGGTGGAGGAAGAAACCTTCAATGACATCAACGGGACATGGCTAGCTTGGTATCCAACCTTGTGCAAATGGGAAGTTTGCGGTTGGGCAAATGGACTGTTTGCGGTTGTTTGCGGTGCAATAAAAGGGGAGTTTGGTCTGTCAATGTCTATGAAGCGGGCGTAACCCTTCCACTACCTGATCGATATAACATCATACATGTTCGTATACACACACTGGATGTTTTAAACGACATTGTTCAAAAAAAAATTGGATTGTTAGGTGATTTATGCCCTTTATGGATTAAAATCCAACTCTGCGTCAACTATATAATTTTCCATGGGAGTTTTGCCATGGATCCCCCTCCGGCATGCCACAGTCCAGGTGTTAGTCCCCTTGGAACAACTTTTCCATCACTACTGTGGCTAGAAAGAGTCCCTGTGGGTTTTAAAATTCACCTGCCCATTGAAGTCAATGGCGGTTCGCCCGGTTCACCCGTTCACGAACATTTGCAGAAATTCACGTTCGCCGCTTGCGAACGGAAAATTTTATGTTCGCGACATCTCTACATGACACTGGTGTCATATATGTAGGATAAATCACCATGATGGCGGATTGGTCTCATAGACGTGAACAATCAGCCATTTGAACCTAATAAAGTTCTGGAGTGGCCAAAAGTGCTTTTTGTTTCAGCTGTATTTAGAGATTTATATGTACATTAGAAAAGTTTTAGTAATTTAAAATTAAAAAAAATATATATATTTTAATTTATTTATTGAAAGTTAAAATTTAAAATAATCACATACATTTTATATAAAGAGAATTGGAAAAATCATATTTTATCAGCAAAATAAAAGTAAACAAATCAGAGCAGACAAAAACTCCTACAGTTCAATGTTAAAAAATTATATCAAAATCATCAGAAGCAAGTGGAACATCCTGATAATATCTAAAACCATTGCAACGCCCTTCATGGTGTGAAAATCTCTCCCTTATTTATTTTTGGAACACAGTAAGGAATCGGTACACGTACATGTTTTCCTAGGTATCCATAAATCCAGATGGTAAATACCCGATAAGCTGTGAGTCGAATACAAATAAAAAATAAAATAAAAATATTAAAATTATTTAACGCTAGTGTATTATTTTTGTCAACAGAAAGATTTGATTATTGAACATAGAGTTTCTTGATCTAGATACCTTGATTGTAAATTTTCGTGTTCTGATACACACGTGACATATCCTGTCACAAGATGATCCAAGACTTTGAACTCTCTTATTGCATAAGAGAGGTCATGGGGCTACAATTAGGGCATTTACACCAAGTAACATTGTTGAACCTTTTTTTGGGGTCTGGTTCAGGTCCAGGACGCTCTTCACCAGGGGCCCTAACAGGGTCTGTTTGAAAAGAGTGATCGATCCCGGATATAATGCCTTTGCTTTGTCTTTCATTCGCTGTAGTAATTCTTGCATTTACTTTGTATGAAAAAAAATATATATATATATGTTGGGGGGCTGAATGAGGCTGTTGGGGTGCTGTTTGATGCATATTGGGGGCTGTTTTTTGGAAATGGTGGGGATTAGCTAGAAATGTCTATATATAAAGTAGTGGGGCGAGAGTACAAGTGGAGGAGTGGAATACACTGATATGTAGCAGAGTTAGGTATGCATGTTATCACTCAAATCTGCATCTGTGCTGTTCAGTGGTTGTTTTATGGGAGTCAAAAAAACGAATCATATGGATACTAGCAGACATGCATTTGGGCTGCAGTGAATTACAGTTTCTGCTGCACAGATAGGGTTTGGAATAGATATGAAAAGTGTTATGTGTAGTTAGTATTCAGGACATCCAAATGGTAGTCTATAAGATCACTGAGTGATCGGAATCCACAGCAGGAGAGATGAGCTTCACAGACACTGCCTGGTGCCAGTCAGACTGATGACCCATACTGTCCACCTGAACAAGCACGCAGGACTTAGCTCTCAGTGTGATGTCATAAGGAGGCGTGGCCAGCCTTCATTCTAGCTTTCTAAGCCCGCCCAGCCTTAGAAGCCTCAAACCAGGAAGTGAGTTCTGCTGTAACTGCAACTCTGGCTGATTTAGCAAGATGATAATACCCCTTTAAAGAGGCTGTTCCAAATGATTCACAGAGCATCAAAACAGGAGTGACTTTTTTTTTACATAAAAAGGCCTTACTAATTTACTATTTAAGATACAGCAGTAGTATAGATATGGCTCCATATTAAGCCCATTACATAAATGTAATTCTAGAATGAGGCAGGGTGCATATATACAGCACCAGAACCAAGCATGGCATATAGAGATGAGCGAATGTCTCAAAAATTCCATATGGTCGGTTTGTCGACTTTTTCCAAAAATATTTGATTTGATCAGAATTTATTTATGACGAATCACGTTAAAAAAAAAGCAATTTTCTGACTGCATAGAGCATGTATATTGATGTAGAACACTGTGCCTTGCAGTAACACCCATAGGGAGCCCTCTTTGGTAGTGAAACAGTACTGTGAGTCAGTATGACATGCAGATGACAGGCGTCACTCTTAGAATCACTGCACACTTCACTTATTTGGTCAGTTACGGGGACAAAACTGAACAAATAACTAAAGTGTGAACTTATCCTTACAAGTCAGTGTTAGCGCCAGGAATAAAGAACTGTGCAGAGGCCCAAGATCCTACTATAGTGTAAAAGAGTTTCCTCCTGTTACACCGTCGTCAGCTGATTTCACGTAGATTGCCACAGTACCTATTCTGTTACACGCTGAAACAAGTAGTGCCCTCCCTGACCGAGTGGTGAGATGGCAACAGCATGAGGAGTCAACACAGTGGACCACTCACAGAGTGGTGAGGTTGGGAATTGCATAAGGAATCGCATGAGTCGTCAACACAGTGACCCAGTCAGAGAGTGGTGAGTGTGGGAATCTCATGAGGAATGCCATGAGGAATTGCATTAGTCGTCAACACAGTGGCCCAGTCACAGAGTGGGCCATGCTGATCGTTCTCCGGCAGCTTGATGAAAAATTCCCAGACCGGCGAGTATGGAAACACAGTGACTCAGTCACAGAGTGGTGAGGGTGGGAGTCGCAAGAGGAATCGCATGAGGAATTGCATGAGAAATCGTATAAGGAATCAGATGAAGAATCGCATAAGTCGTCAACACAGTGCCCAGTTACAGAGCGGGCCATGCTAATTGTCCTCCGGAGGCTTGATGAAAAATCCCCACACTTCCGAGTATGGCAACACAGTGGCCCAGTCACAGAGTGGTGAGGGTGGGAGTCGCATGAGGAATCACATGAGGAATCACATGAGTCATCACCACAGTGGCCTAGTCACAAAGTGGTTAGGGTGGGAATCACATGAGGAATCACATGAGGAATAGCATGAGTTGTCAACACAGTGGCCCAGTGACAGAATAGTGAGTTGGCAGCAGCATGGGTAGACCACAGAGTGGTGAGGTAGCAGCAGCATGAGTAGACCACAGATTGGTGAGGTGGCATCAGCATGAGGAGACCACAGAGTGGCCCAGAGTAATGAGGTGGCAGCAGCATTAGGAGATCATAGAGTGGTAAGGTGGCAGCAGCATGAGGAGACCACAGAGTGGTAAGGTGGCTGCAGCATGAGGAGACCACAGAGTGGCCCAGTGACAGAGTGGGGAGGGGGGGGGGAAGCCTAGGAAGTACCAGCACAAGATATTGGCTGGCAGTAAGAGAACCTAGCAGCAGGTGTGTGGCATCAGGTGGGTGGCAGCATCAGAATAGTAGCTGAAACAGGTAGCCAGAAGAAATAGGTCTCTTTTAATAAAGTTTGGGTGTTGCACAATGGCTGATCAAGTCTGCTGCATCAGGCACTAGTGTATGAAAATCCTAGTGTATGAAAATCCTGGCGGATGCACACCTGATTCTTCTTCACAAAGGTCAGTTTCTCCACATTTTGGGTGGAATGGCGAGTTCTCCTTTGGGTAACTATGGCCCCCACCGCACTAAACACCCGCTCTGATGCCACACTACTGGCCAGGCAGGAAAGGTTGTCCATGGCAAACTTGGCCAGTTGCGGCCACAAATCAAGTTTGGCTGATCAGTAGTCGAGGGGATCTTCGATGTGGGGTGGCAGGGTGCACTCAAGTATGCCACCACCTGCTGGTTTAGGTTCTGCTCCATGTCTAGCTGCTGCTGCTGGTGAGTAGTTTCTTCACTAGGTGGGTGAATAAAACTGCTTATCGGAGACTCTACACTTAAAGGGGTATTCTCATCTTGCTACTTGATTCGCAATTGCTGCCAGCTAGCTGTTCACTACCTGGTTTTTCTGCAGCTAAGGCTGGGCGGGCTTAGGCAGCTAGAGTGAAGGCCGGCCACGCCTCCTTATGACATCACACTGAGAGCTGAGTCCTGCGTGCTCGTTCATGTGAATAGTATGACTCATCAGCCTGGCAGCCTGCAGTGTGTGTGAGGGGAATGGTCACTCAGAGAGCCACGTGAAGTGAGCTCAGTGCACAGGAACACGTGGCTGTTCTGTAGTTTTACACACAAAATCTCTGTCTGATCTTTTACAAACCCATTCTGTGCATCAAAAACCATAATTCCATATTATACATTAGCCCAAAAGTTTGTCCATCCCCCACCCACCACCACTGATGCAGATTTGTTTCCATTACAGCTGTACTCCAGTTGTGTATAAACCTCACACTATGTATCTTTATAGATGATATACAGCTCAGCTACATGTGTTTTCTCCAGTCCCCTAACATCACTTTGGCTGAATGGCTTCCTATACAGCCCTGCTACATCTTTATTCTACTGCCCCACTAGCACTGTGTCTGAAAAGCTTCATATACAGCTCTGCTACATCTGTCTGTTTATCTCTTCAACCAGTACTGTGTCAGAACAGCCACATATTCAGCTCTACTACATCTGTTTCTCTCTTTCACCAGCATTGATGCTGACCTTCCACATATTCAGCTCTGCTACATCTGTTTCTCTTTCACCAGCATTGATGCTGACCTTCCACATATACAGCTCTGCTACATCTGTTTTTATCTTCAAGCAGCACTGTGTCAGAACAGCCGCATATTCAGCTCTGCTACATCTGTTTCTCTTTCACCAGCATTAATGCTGACCTCCCACATGTACAGCTCTACTACATCTGTTTTTATCTTCAACCAGCACCTTGTCAGAACAGCTGCATATTCAGCTATGCTATATCTGTTTCTCTTTCACCAGCATTAATGCTGACCTGCCACATATACAGCTCTGCTACATCTCTTTTTATCTTCAACCAGCACTGTGTCAGAACAGCCGCATATTCAGCTCTGCTACATCTGTTTCTCTTTCACCAGCATTGATGCTGACCTGACACATATACAGCTTTGCTAAACCAATTTTTTAGCTTCAACCAGCACTGTGTCAGAACAGCCGCATATTCAGCTCTGCTACATCTGTTTCTCTTTCACCAGCCCCCAAGTGCCTCCATCTGCCCCCAAGTGCCTCCATCTGCCCCATATAGCCGCCCATTAGCCTCATATAGCTGCCCATTAGCTTTATATAGCCGCCCATCTGCCCCCAAACCCCCCCATATAGCCTCATATAGCCGCCCATATGCCTCCATCTGCCTCAAAAGTGACTCCATCTGCCCCCAATCACATATATAACAAATACTCACCCCGCTGTCTCTCCCACGCTGTCCGCACTCGTCTCTCGTCGAGCGGTGGCCGTATCCATGGGCAGCGACTATAAACAATGCTATAGGATTTTATTCAAAACCTATAGGATTTAGAAAATGGATTATATTTAGGAAAAACCTCGGGGGGGGGGGGGGATGAAACATGATTACCCAGATGATAATACCCCTTTAGTACTTTTTTCATATTTTTTTTTTACTCAGACCAACTTGGTTCTTGAAGATCCAGTGGGTCTGATGCCTCTATAATAGACTGTATAGTGTACTGCAGGGTATTTTCTATCACACTTAGCCTGGTCAGGCTCCTTTCTTCCCAGCAAGAGCCTGATCAGTATTAGGCCGAATGCACACGTCTGTGTTCCGCGGCCAAGAGCGGTCCGTGGTATGCCGGGCTGGATTCCTGTTCAGAGCAGGAGCGCACGCTCCCACCCTCTTCTCTTGATGATGATGAAGCCCCTTCTTCACCCGACTCCCAAGTGCAATCGGATACATCATCATTCGCTACTGTCTGCAAGTCACTGATGTCCCCCTCAAAGGTCTCAGGGTCAGGAGTCTGACAGCTCGCAACACAAGCTCTTATGCGACTCTCATCATCTTTACTTGCCTACCTACCGGAGAAAGTGGCGGATGTCTCCTCCAGACCTTGGCTGGGCAGTAACTGCTAACTGTCCTCTAGAAGCTTGTCTTTGCTGAAAAGTGGAGCCGTGCCTACGGCGTATAATACTTCTTGAGCTGAGGGAACCAAAAATGACAGAGGTTCAGGACAGGTGTGGGCATAGGGCCTGCTTTCAGACCATGCCAACTAAGCGTTGTGTCAGAGGAACCCACTGACTC
Source organism: Bufo gargarizans (assembly GCF_014858855.1). Classification (NCBI taxonomy): domain Eukaryota; kingdom Metazoa; phylum Chordata; class Amphibia; order Anura; family Bufonidae; genus Bufo; species Bufo gargarizans. The sequence continues at coordinate 2,314,370 of NC_058083.1, forward strand.
TTGGCCGGGGGTGTCCGATGTCACTTGCGACAAAGTAGAAGACAGAGTCAACCATTCAAGCACCGCTGGGTTGCTGGTCAAGACACGATTGCTAGATGTCACCGGGAGCTCAGGCCTCTCGCTGTGACTCCTGCTGTCACCTCCCCTTCTTCTGCTGCCATTTCTGCCTGTGCCAGACACATTTTACCCAGTGGCGTAGCGTGGGTTGCCAGCACCCGGGGCGAGCCATGTATTGCGCCCCCCCTCCCAACCTGTGGAAACGCCCCTTTTACAGATAATGTAGCAGTCCTATAAAACACCACAGATAACATGGTGTTAACTCTCTAAGTACAGATGATTTAGTAGATGGATATAAGGCCCCATAATTCAGATCACGCACAGTGTGACCTGAAGTCTGGGGCCAGGATGCTGCAGGGTGGGGCAAATTCTCAATCCACCCCCCAACCCTATCGTGAAACAAATATGTGTTTGGACATTACATACATCACTACAAAATATACCGGAGATAAGACCGCCATGACACCTTCTTTCAGGCGCGTCTCATCTATGCAGAGTTTTATTATTATTAGTTATTATTATATATAATGGCCCCCTCTGTATAATATATAATGGCCCCTCTGTAATATTAGGATATATAATGGGCCATTATATATTATAATAATACAGTGGGGTCATTATATATAGTAATTTTACAGAGGGGTCACTATGTATCATATACAGAGGGGCCATTATATATCCTAATATTACAGAGGGGTCACTATGTATAATATACAGAGGGGCCATTATATATTATAGCTATACAGAGGGGCCATAATAAATAATAATTATACAAAGGGGCCATTCTATATTATACATAGGGGCCATTATATATTACAATTATACAGAGAGGCTATTAATAATGGGCCCTCTGTATAATTCTAATATATAATGGCCCCCTGTATAATTATTATATATAATGGCCCCCCTGTATAATTATATACACTCACCTAAAGAATTATTAGGTTCACCATACTAATACGGTGTTGGACCCCCTTTTGCCTTCAGAACTGCTTAGGTAGCCCATGGCATTTAAACTATGGCCAATTGGCACTAAGGGGCCTAAAGTGTGCCCAGAAAATATCCCCCACACCATTACACCACCACCACCAGCCTGCACAGTGGTAACAAGGCATGATGGATACATGTTCTCATTCTGTTTACGCCAAAATCGAGACTCATCAGACCAGGCAACATTTTTCCAGTCTTCAACAGTCCAATTTTGGTGAGCTCGTCAAAATTGTAGCCTCTTTTTCCTATTTGTAGTGGAGATGAGTGGTACCCGGTGGGGTCTTCTGCTGTTGTAGCCCATCCGCCTCAAGGTTGTGCTGGCTTCACAAATGCTTTGATGCATACCTCGGTTGTAACGAGTGGTTATTTCAGTCAACGTTGGTCTTCTATCAGCTTGAATCAGTCGGCCCATTCTCCTCTGTCCTCTAGCATCAACAAGGCATTTTTGCCCACAGGACTGCCGCATACTGGATGTTTTTCCCTTTTCACACCATTTTTTGTAAACCCTAGAAATGGTTGTGCGTGAAAATCCCAGTAACTGAGCAGATTGTGAAATACTCAGACTGGCCCATCTGGCACCAACAACCATGCCACGCTCAAAATTGCTTAAATCACCTTTCTTTCCCATTCTGACATTCAGTTTGGAGTTCAGGAGATTGTCTTGACCAAGACCACAACCCTACATGCATTGAAGCAACTGCCATGTGATTGGTTGACTAGATAATTATATAAATGAGATATAGAACAGGTGTTCCTAATAATTCTTTAGGTGAGTGTATATATTATGATATACCTGCTACCTGGTCCTCTGGTGGTCCCTTTTGCTTGCATCCACCACCAGAGGACACAGGCAGCTCTGTAAGTAGCACCAAGCACCACACTACACTACACACACACCCCTGTCACTTATTAACCCCTTATTAACCCCTGATCATCCCATATAGATTCCCTGATCACCCCCCTGTCATTGATCACCCCCCTGTAAGGCTCCATTCAGACGTCCGTATGCCCCTCACGGAATACCTTGGGGTGTCTTCTTTCCAAAATGGGGTCACATGTGGGGTATTTATACTGCCCTGGCATTTTAGGGGCCCTAAAGCGTGAGAAGAAGTTTGGAATCCAAATGCCTAAAAATGCCCTCCTAAAAGGTACGCATTGGCCCCATTGCGCATCTTGGCTCCTGAGTACGGCGATACCACATGAGTGACACATTTTTGCAGCCTAGGTGCGCAAAGGGGCCCAAATTCCAATGAGTACCTTTAGGATTTCACAGGGCATTTTTACGCATTTGAACTCACGGAATACATTGGAGTGTCTTCTTTCTAAAATGGGGTCACTTGTGGGGTATTTATACTGCCATGGCATTTTAGGGGCCCTAAAGCGTGAGAAGTAGTTTGGAGTCCAAATGCGTAAAAATGCCCTTTGAAATCCTAAAGGTACTCATTGGAATTTGGGCCCCTTTGCGCACCTAGGCTGCAAAAATGTGTCACTCATGTGGTATCGCCGTACTCAGGAGCCAAGATGCGCAATGGGGCCAATGCGTACCTTTTAGGAGGGCATTTTTAGGCATTTGGATTCCAAACTTCTTCTCACGCTTTAGGGCCCCTAAAATGCCAGGGCAGTATAAATACCCCACAAGTGACCCCATTTTGGAAAGAAGACACCCCAAGGTATTCCGTGAGGGGCATGGCGAGTTCATGTAGCATTTTTTTTTTTTCACAAGTTAGTGGAATGTGAGACTTTGTAAGAAAAAAAAAATCATTTTCCGCTAACTTTTGCCAAAAATAAAAATCTTCTATGAACTCGCCATGCCCCTCATAGAATATCTTGGAGTGTCTTCTTTCCAAAATGGGGTCACTTGTGGGGTATTTATACTGCCCTGGCATTTTAGGGGCCCTAAAGCGTGAGAAGTAGTTTGGAATCCAACTGCGTAAAAATGCCCTGTGAAATGCTAAAGGTACTCATTGGAATTTGGGCCCCTTTGTTCACCTAGGCTGCAAAAAAGTGTCACACATGTGGTATCGCCGTACTCATACATATACCTATGCTGGGTGAGAGAAATATCTCTGTAAATGACAACTTAAGAATTTTTTTTATACAAAGTTGTCAATTTACAGAGATATTTCTCTCACCCAGCATGGGTATATGTAAAAATACACCCCAAAACACATTGCCCTACTTCTTCTGAGTACAGTGATACCACATGTGCGACACTTTTTTGCAGCCTAGGTGCGTAAAGGGGCCGAATGTCCAACGAGTACCTTTAGGCTTTATAGGGTTGCTTACAATTTAGCCCCGCCCAAAATGCCAGAACAGTAAACACACCCCACAAATGACCCCATTTCGGAAAGTAGACCCCAAGGTATTCACTGAGGGGCATAGTGAGCCCGTGGGAGTTTTTTTTTTTTTTGCCAGAAGTTAGCAGAAATGGAAACTTTATTATTATTATTTTTTTCCTCAGAAAGTGTCATATTCCGCTAACTTGTGAAAAAAAATTAAATCAAATACATGTAGCAGAATAAATTCTGACACAAACTTGTATAGAAATGTAATTATATTTGAACAATTTTACCAGAAAAAGTTTAAAATGCAATTTTTTTTTGAAAATTGCGGTCTATTTTGATTAATATCGGAAAAATGAAAAATCTCAGCAGCAATCAAATACCACCAAAAGAAATCTGTATTTGTGTATTTGTGAGAAGAAAAGGAGGTAAAATTCATTTGGGTGCCAAGTTGCATGACCGAGCAATAAACCGTTAAAGTTGTGAAGTGCCAATTTGTAAAAAAGGGCCTGGTCACTAAGGGGGTATAAACCTGTGGTCCTTAAGTGGTTTAACCTTTAGGCCAGGCGGAACGGAGGGGATGGGAGCCATAGGCTTCCATCACCCTCATTTTACTGCCTTCTGCCTGGCACCCCCTACAATTTGGCACCCGGGACAATGGCCCCCCCCCCCCCACGCTAAGCCCATGACCCACTGACCTTTCTCTTTGAAGGGCCTGTCACTTGTCTGTCTAACATACAGTAAAAAAAAAAATAATTACATTAATTTAAATTGAAATCAAACACCGCAAAAATGGCTGTATCACAAGGAAAGTTCACCGCAGAATGGCTAATAAAACGTACTTGTATTTATTAGAAATAAACCTCAAAAAATGCTATATAACAATGAACGTTCACTGCAGAAAGGCTAATAAGATGTATTTATATTTCCTATAAATACATTCCAAAAATAAGACGTACTTGTGTTTACTATAAATAAACTCACCAAAAATACTGTGTCACAATCTAAATTCACCGCAGAATGGCTAATAAGACGTACTTATATTTCCTATAAATAAAGTCCAAAAATAGCTGTATAACAATGTAAGTTCACTGCAGAACGGCTAATAATACGCATTTGTATTTACTATAAATAGACAACAAAAATGTCGGTGTCACAATGTAAGTGTCACTGTCCCTCCTGTGACAGGAGATCAAGGAGACTGGCGGAGAGTGGAGGAATCTAACAGCCTCTTTGATTATTTTTGATTCAATGTTGTTATTGTTAATGACCACATCCCTTGTTTGAGGTGTAGCTTAGTAGTCATCACTTCTACCCTATTTAGTCTTACACCACCCTTCTGACTGTGTGGTAGATAGTTTCATTTGGTTTTGGAGGAGCTGGTGTGTTGTCCTCTCTGGAGTTCTTGCTCATCCATCTAACTACAGAAGTTAAGTGTCGTGTTTGTGTTTTGCTTTACCTTTCTTGTTGGTTGTTACTAGGCCTCAGGGAGATGCTTGTTTCTTCATCTGGGAAGGAACATGTTGTCTCAGCCCTGTCAATATCCATAGGGTTCTTTAGGGTCTCCAGGGTCCCAGGTTACAGGGTATGGGCATTCATACCTTCAAGGGGGTGCCCATACGGTTAGGAGTCAGGGCCAGGAGTAGGGTTCTCTAGAAGGTGACCTTTTACTTTCCCTAGCATTGAGTCCTAGTGGAGTTCCCTTTCCCTCCTCAGTGTGGTGTTTCCTTGTATAGCTTATCCGTGACATTATCTACTGCCCAAAACCGCCAATTTTTGTTTGGGTCAGTGCAGCTATGGATCCTATGTCTGCACTAGTCGGACAGCTGCAGGGTCTGTCTCTGGATGTAGCTGACCACCGCGCGACCATCTTGCAGATCAAGAGACCACAGACGGCTGGTTCCGGTGGTGGGTACCAGGCCTGCCCTGAACATAAGGTTGACCTCCCAGACAGATATCCCGGGGGTAGCACCGTGAGCCAACGTGTGGGTATGATCATTTTATTGGGCTTTTTCTCTGCCGACCGGATCACAGTCCCTCCAGTAGGTAAATTATTTTTTTACAGCCTTGTGTCTTATTTACGATGACCCGGATCGGATCTTTCAGGCCGAGACCAAGTTACGTGGTTTACGGCAGGAAAGGCGCTCCACGGATAACTATTGTTCTAAATTTAGGAGATTGTCTAAGGACACAGAGTGGAATGATCCGGCTCTCCGTAGCCAATTCTGTCAGGGTCTATCTGAGAGGCTGAAGGACGCATTGGCCTTTCATGAAAATCCTGAGTCATTGCAAGTAGCTATGTCCCTTGCTGTACATCTTAATAGACAACTGAGAGAGAGATCTAGGGTCCCTAACCCTTAGGACATACTGTCTAATAATGTGGCGGCTTCCTTTGACTCTTATCGTGGAGAGACACCTGTGGTTAAGCCTTGCGATGAGCCTATGCAGTTGGGGGGAGCTACTCCTGATACTGCTGGCAAGAGCTTTGGTCTTATGAAGAGAGTCTGTTTTTGTTGTGGAAAGAAGGGACATTTTGTGAATATTTGTCTGTACTTTCAGCGTCAAGGTGAAAACAAAGAAAACAAAAAACATTTAATCCCCAAATTACTATTGGTGGTGTGGATGGGGAGTAAGAAAACTTACTTTTGTCGTTTACTGGTAGTATCCTATTTCTTCTGTCTGCCGAGGTGGCGCACAGTCCAAAACTGTGGAAATCTAGGTATTTATCGACAGTGGGGAGGGGTTAACCTTATTGATGGACAGTTCATTTGTATTCATGGATTGACTACTAGTGCATTAGAGAAAAGTATTTCTGTCTTTGCAATTGATTCAGCACCTCTTACCCAGAAATGCTTGTTGCAGGTGGTGAATGACATCCATTTAAGGTGATTTTTATCAGAAAGCCATTTTATGTTTTGTGTTGGAGGGTCTGCCTGCTCTGTTGGTTTTGGGCTTGCCATGGTTAAGCAAACATAACCCGACCATTGACTGGCAAGCGAGACAGATTTTCGATTGAAGTGAATTTTGCATAAACAACTGTCTTAATACATTCTTCTCTGTGGTTACCATTAAAACTGGACCCTCTTTCATTTCTGAATTTTCTGATGTATTTTCTGAGAGTGGCAACCAGGAGTTACCTCCGCATCAAGAGTATGATTGTTTCGTCAATCTTATTCCTGGATCTAAACTGCCCTAATCTGGGTCGTATAATCTTTCGGAACCCGAAAAAAAGGCCATGTGAGAGTATATCATCGAGAGTTTGCGGAAGGGACATATCAGACCATCCAAATCCCTAGTGGTTTCTGGGTTTTACTTTGTAAAAAAAAAAAAAGGATGGTACACTTAGGCCATACCTGGACATCCGTGAGCATAACCGTATTGCCATCCATGATCCTTACCCCCTTCCTTTAATTCCGGATTTGTTTAATCAGATTGTCGGTGCCAAGGTATTCTCTAAATTGGATCTGAGGGGGGCATATAATCTGGTAATGATCAAGGAGGGGGACAAATGGAAGATGGCTTTTAATACCCCTAAGGGTCATTTTGAGATTCTGGTCATGCCTTTTGGATTAACCAACCACTGCTCCAGTGGTTTTTCAACACTTTGTCAATGACATCTTTCATCATCTGGTGAGCAGATTTGTTGTTGTATATCTGGATGACATACAATTTTTTTCTCCTGACATGGAGACTCATCGGGATCACGTGGGACAGGTGTTACAGATCCTAAGATAGAATAAATTGTATGCTAAGATGGAAAAGTGTATTTGTTGTTCAGGAGGTGCAATTCCTGGGTTATTTACTTTCATCCTCAGGTTTTCGTTTGGATCTCGAGAAAGTCCATGCTGTGTTGGACTGGGATCAACCCGAAAATCTGAAAGAACATATGCAGTTTTTGGGGTTCATCAACTATTACCATAAATTCATCTTAAATTATTCGAATGTGGTTAAACCTTTAACATACATGACTAGGAAAGGTGCAGATATCGCTGTTTGGTCTGATGAAGCATTACAAGCTTTTTCTGCAGTGAGGGAATGTTTTGCTTCAGCCCCTATTCTGGTTCAACCGGACTTGTCACAGCCATTCAATGTAAAGATTGACGCATCCGAGGTAGTGATGGGGGCAGTTTTGTCGCAGGGTCCCTTACCTAGTAAATTGCGCCCATGTGCTTTTTTCTCCCAAAAACTCTTGACTGCTGAAAGCAATTGTGATGTGGGTAATAGAGAATTGCTGGCGATTAAGTTGGATTTTGAGGAATGGCATCATTGGTCATCCTATTACGCTGATTACTGATCACACTAATCACATCTGGCGTCGGCTAAACGACTGAACAGATGCAGGGCAGATGCTCGTCGTTTTTCACCAGATTTAACTTCATTGTTACCTGTCGCCCTGGGGTTAAGAACATCAATGAGGATGCTTTGTCAAGCAGATTTCCTGGGGGGGTTGATTCTAAAGATCCTAGTCCTATTTTGTCTGAAGGGGTAGTCATATCTGCGATTACTGTAAATCCTGATCTTGAGGCAAAGGTGTTAGAGGCCCAGGAGGATGCTCCGGACTCTTGTCCTCTGGGGAAAATAGTTTGTTCCCTCCGAATTAAGTCACAAGGTGTTCGAGGAACATCACTGTACGTTGCTTGCTGGACAACCTGGGAGCAGATCCACTGTTGATCTCAGCAGTGTTATTGTTGTGATCTCTGCTTTCCTGTGTTCCTGTGTCATAACATTAGATAGTTAGTTAGTTTATATATATATATATATATATATATATATATATCTCACAGAAAGTTAGTGTGAGATAGTCAGTGTAGGTTAAATAGTGATATTATATAGTGTACCTGATAGGTTCTACTGTCCATACATACATACATACATAGTGCTGTGATGTCACAAGTTCACAGCAATACTTAGTAGTCAGACCTGTTAAAATGTGAAGTTGCCCGTATTGCACAAAAATATTCACATCATTAGTGCTGATTTCGCAATCGTGAATATATTGGAGCACTCTATCTGCATATGAAGCTAATGTAATGTTCTGCCCTGCCAACCATTTTCTCCAGTCTCAGGAAACTTCTAGTAGCTTGAAAAATGTAGCTATAGTGACCCACGCCTGTATTGCAGGCGCATTACGCACTAATTTTCTCAATCAAGAAAATAATTGCGAATATGCAAATTCGGTTTGAATTTCACTTTGAGAACTTTGATTCGCTCATCTCTAATGGCATGTCATGTGTATACACCAAGGTCATACAAAAATATGACTCGGTAACAAAGCATTCTACATATGTACAGCACCACAACCAAACTAATTACACAAATACAGGACCAGAAACAAGCACAGTATAAACATGCAGGAACAGGACCAATTATAGCACATACAGTACATGAAGCAGCATAACCAATATCATTACATAAATACAGGACCAGAATCAAGTATATATGTAAATATGAGGGGGGTAAGATTGTTTATGAATCAGTTGTGACTGCTACAAACTTTTCGGCCTCTTCATTGGGATTCAGGACTAGACAGGAGTCTCGAGTCAGCTGCCACTGCCTAACAACACACGGTCTGATGCATGACAAACTCATTCATGGCTTTATGCTGCTCATACAGATTCTCTAGCATGGGTAAAATGGAATTCCAGCGAGCTCGACCATCACATATTAAAGGGATTCTGTCACCAGGATTTACCCTACAGAGATATTCCTATGTGCCCATCAGTCTCCTTGATTTGTATTAAATGATCCCACTCTTACTGATTTTATTGCTATGTAAATGACCTTGATAAAGAGCCCAAGGGGTTGTCCCACAATCCGTTGGTGCCCGGCCGCGCCCATCGTTCCGGAGCCCAGCACCGCCTACCAGTTCATTTATTCACTGCACTTGCATTGACATCATTCCTTCCAAGTGCCGTAATCTCGCACAGGTGCAGTGTACACAGTAGTCTGGTAGGCAGTGCTGGGCTCCGGATCGATGGGCGCGGCCAGGCTCCAACGGATCGTGGGACAACCCCTTGGGCTCCTTATCAAGGTAATTTACATAGCAATAAAATTGTTTTTTTTTGACGAATAAAAGACACACAGAGCAGTAAGAGTGGGATCATTTAATACAAAATAAGGAGACTGATGGGCACATATGAATTTTTCTGTAGGGTAAATCCTGGTGACAAAATCCCTTTAGGCTCATTCTGTCACTACAGGTCCATGAGAGCATTACTGGCCACTTACAGGCTATGTAGACCTATGTAGACTGGAGGATTTATCTTTTATTTTTTATTGCACGTTACTCATTTTGGGCTAAAATATTTTTTTCAATCAGTATTTAATAAAAATATTGAGCCGTTCTTTCACAAAGGGTTAACAGTTTTATCTAGCTGTGTGAAACCTACTTTCACTATCCTTTTGCCAGTTATCTAATAAACCTTAACTGTAAATTACTAAAAGGTCATAAATAGAGTTGAGCGAACACCTGGATGTTCGGGTTCGAGAAGTTCGGTCGAACTTCCCGGAAATGTTCGGGTTCGGGATCCGAACTCGACCCGAACTTCGCCACGAACCCGAACCCCATTGAAGTCAATGGGGACCCAAACTTTTCGGCACTAAAAAGGCTGTAAAATAGCCCAGGAAAGGGCTAGAGGGCTGCAAAATGTAGGTAAATCCCCTGCAAACAAATGTGGATAGGGAAATGTATTAAAATAAAAATAAAATAAGTTAAAATTAACCAATATCAATTGGAGAGAGGTCTCATGGCAGAGAATCAGGCTTCATGTCACCCACCACTGGAACAGGCCACTGTCAGATATTTTAGCCCCGGCACCCAGACAGAGGAGAGAGGTCCCATTGCAGAGATTCAGGCTTCATGTCATAGCAGAGAATCAGGCTTCACGTCACCCACCACTGGAACAGGCCACTGTCAGATATTTTTAGGCCCCGGCACACAGACAGAGGAGAGAGGTCCCATAGCAGAGATTCAGGCTTTATGTCATAGCAGAGAATCAGGCTTCATGTCATAGCAGAGAATCAGGCTTCACGTCACCCACCACTGGAACAGGCCATTGTCAGATATTTAGGCCCCGGCACCCAGACATATGAGAGAGGTCCCATAGCAGAGAATCAGCCTTCATGTCATACCAGGCTTCATGTCACCCAACACTGGAACAGGCCACTATCAGATATTTTTAGGCCCCGTCACCCAGACAGAGGAGAGAGGTCCCATAGCAGAGATTGAGGCTTGGGTGTGTCTGGTGTCTGCAGCTGAAGTGGAAGGGTGTGTCAGCAGCAGCTCCTGAACCTCCACAGCACAGGCTTCTCCAGGGAGTTTACTGCCATCTGCTCCCCAGGAGGAGCTCCAGGCTTGTGGGGGAGTGTGACACCTTTTCCCCCAGCCCAGGCCCTGCCTCTCCCTAGGGAGCTGGTGGGGTCCTGTGGCCATGACCTCACGGAGGGACACCCCTGCTCCCCGGCTTGGGTTGGTGGGGAGTAAGGGGTCTCAGCGACCGACCCTGAAGGATGGCGGCGAGGGGGCAACTACACCAGGACGCAGTAGTGGCAGCCGAGTCCCCCCTGAGGACCCAAAGACACCAGGAGGAAGGAGTCAGCCTGCGGAGGGCCGGGAGGTGTCGTCCCAGGTAGGTTGGGGGTCTCGGCGGGAGGGAGAAAATACCTCCGCTTACAGCTCTCGCTTGGCCGCCCACCTGCGTGAATATGATGAGCTGGGACGGCACCTCAGAGCCCTGAGGAAGGAGCTAAAAGAAACAAGGGCTAAAGCTACTATTTCTGCAAAGAAAAAGAGGCCCCCCCTAAATGAAAAAATTAGGGGGTTGAAGGAGGAGTTGGAGGTCTCCCAGAGGCGGCATCAGCAGCTGCTGGAAGGCAGTGGCCCCTTCAGGGAGAAACTGGAAAATGGGGACCGATTCAGGGAAATGGAGGCCGTGAGGAGAGGGGAGCCATGCGGGGGTGTGGAGAGTGAGAGTGAGGAGTTGGAGGGCTCCGAGTCTCAAACACCCCTGGCAGGTCCCCAAGCCTTACAGCATGAAATGCCCCCCCCCCCACCTGTGACCCCGGTGCAGGAAGCATACAGTGACATCCCATCAGAGCAGGTGTGCTTGCCTTTACCAGATGAGGCCTCAGCCATAGAGGAGGAGGGCAGTGAGGAGGACGACGGTGGGCTACTGAAGGAGATCAGGATGCTGGAATCACCTAAAGTGGACTTTCAAAACTTTGCTTTTGGAGACGATCTGCTGGACGAAAGTTGCGGCAAGAAAAAAGAGAAAAAAGAGAAAAGCACAGATAGAGTGGAAATTTGTTATGTCTATGTGTCCAATACACGCTTGGTGGGGGCTGAAAAGTCCACACCAGGCGTGTATCCCGCTAAACTCCCCGACTCGGCATCTGTGGTGGTGTCTGAGCGGAGGAGCAGGGAGATGAAGGGATCCAATATGGCGCCGGACGCCATCCCTGCTTGCGGAGGCGGGGAGGAGGTGCCGGCAGGGAGAAGGAGCCAGCGATTACCTATTGAAAGTGGAGGGGGCGGGCAGGAGCATCGGGAGGCCCCTCCCTGCCACTTCACCTGCCGCTTCATCCACCGCTCTGGCCGCTGCTCTGCCTGCCATTCCGGCGTGTAGGGTGGTGCTGGGGCGGTGTAGTGGGGTCGCCGTCCCTACCACAAAAGGCGGTGATGGACCTGAGTCTCTGTCTGCAGCCATGAGTGTGCGGCGGGGATCAGGGGAGGTGGAGGTGGGCGGGGTTGGGAGCGCGGCCGGGGGTGTGTCTGGGGGTGTGTCCGGGCATCCTCCTATCGGCGCGCATGTTGGCGTGGCTGGGGGGGGTGCCCGGCCGTGCCTCTGGACGCACTCCCGGAGTGGAGAAAGAGTTCGCAGGCGCAGTAAACAAGCGCCTGCACGTTGAAGAACCAGGAGCCGGAGCTGCCGGAAAAGGCAAGTCTGCGGTGCTCCGGTCCTCTACTAAGAAAGGCGTTATTGCGCCGGAACATGTGGGATGTACATCGCCACTGGACACGCCCCCTCTGTCTCTGCCTCCTCCTCCAGCGCTGAATTAAGTGCTGGGGAGGGGAGGAGCATGGTCATCAGTGCCCAGGTCTTAAGGGCAGTAGGGGAGGGCGGGGGCTTGGCCGGTGGCGATGAAAGTGTCTGTGTATAATAATAAAGTAATTAATAATAAAGTTAAGGGAAATAAATACAAAGGTAATAAAGATAATAAAGGAAATGTGATGACATATGCTGCACCAGCTGTCCCAGCAGGGGGAGAGGGTGTATGTGAGCAGGGTGTTGGTAGGGGTGTTGGTGAGGGTGCTGCGTTGGGTCCCAAAGGTGGGGTGGATGCTGGGAGTCGGCGGGCTGTCGCTGAAAAAGTGGCGGCTGCGGCTCCTGGTGTTCACCTTCCGGAGGGATCCGACGTGGCATCCGGTACTAGTGTAGTGGGGGGGGGGGCGGTTCGGTTGCCCCTCCTGCGACGTAACACCTGGCAGAAGTTATGCCAGTGTGGCTGCGGCTGTGGGTGGGGAGGGGCTGACTTCTTTGGCTTCCTCGCTCTCAGGGTCTGGTAATGGTGACTTGCAGCGGTGACTGCTGGAGGCCCTCAAAAAGGGGGAGAGCTCCTTTTCCGTAGAGGGAAGAAGGTGGAATGTTCATTCTGGTTCAACAGACATGGCGTTCGGACCTTCCGAGAACAGGAACGGGGGCGAGACCACCTGGTTTTCACCCACAACCGGCCCTGGAGCCAGACGGAATGTGGTCTGTCTCAAGTGGAGTAGCGATGAAGCTTGCCCTACTAGAAAGAGGGTGGTGGAGCTCCTGCTTGGGATGGGTTTCAAGGCTACTGACATCTTTGCCTTGATCCATCCTTTTGGCTCCAAGGAGTTTGACATCAGCTTTGTCCGGCCGGAGGGGCTTGAGCTCTTCTGGTCCGGATATGAGCTGGTGAAGAACATGCCGGACTGGCGTGGTTTCGTTGCAAAAGCGATAACCCGCCAGAGTGAGGTCAAGAGAGTGACCGTGCTGACCCGTAACGAGTCGCTCTCTTGTATTGACATCATGACCTGGCTGGGAAGGTACGGAGAGGTCCAGGGAATACCAGCTAAAAACCTGGACGAGTTTGGCATTTGGTCGGGTGCCTGGACGTTTAATATCAAGCTTAAGCGTCTGGGTAGTACAGTTTCCCACATTCCATCATCTGCCTTTATCGGGCCGAGACAGGATCTTGGTTTTCTACAGGGGGCAGCCTAAGCTCTGTCACAAGTGCGGCAGCCCCACACACTTCAGCGCCAGCTGCCAAGTGCAGAAGTGTGCGTTGTGTGGGGGGACAGGTCATCTTGCTGCATCTTGTGAGGAGATTAGATGCAACCTGTGTGGGGAGCTCGGGCACCCCTTCAGTCGCTGTCCTCTCTCTGAGGCCAATGCGGCCCGAGCTCATGCAGGAGCGGGCCGGGAGGTCCCTTCGGCTGAGGCGGGTACTGGCAAAGGCAGTGGAGTTAAGGGGTCAGTGAGGAACCGGAACAACCCGTCCCGGCAGAGGCGGAGAGAGAGGCGTCAGGCGGAGAGGGAGGGGGAGGAACCAAACGACTGCCCCTCCTGAATCCGAGACCCTAGGGGGCAGCGAGCTGGAGGAGGAGATTGAGAGACTGGATCGGGCCGAAGAGACTCTGTCCTCGCACTACGAAAGTTCTGCAGAGGGTAGTGGGGCAGAGTCCCAAAGTAGACGGAAACTGCGTACTAAAAAAAGATCTAGCCCGACCAAAGTTGCCAAGGAAGGTGTAACCGGCTCCCCTCTGGAGCTCTCCAACCGGTACCTCATCTTGGATGAGACCTCTGCCTCCTCTGCTGAGGAGGGGGTTGAAGGTGAGGGGCCGGGGGCGAAGGAGGGAGGGCCTTCAGGGGGCCCCACGCCCCCCTCTGGTGGGGATGCAAGGTCCTCAGGAGGGGTGGCAAAACCGGGCCCTAAGACTGAGAAAGCCAGGAGTGGTGCGCAGAGGGAGGTGGTGGTGGCAGAGATGGATACCACTATCTCCCTCAAGAGAGGTCGTGCTGCTCTAGAAGGCAGCCCCGGGAGGGGGGAGAAGGATGGGAAGAAGGCCGTCTAATTTAACTACTCTTTATGGCGGTACCCGCTCTGCTGACTCTGGCGACCATTAATGTCGCCAGCATTAAGTTGGATGCGGCTCGTTTCACAGCCTTCGATTTTCTCAGCCGTGTTGAAGCTGACATTTTGTTTTTGCAAGAGACCAGGCTGCCAGATTTGGCAGCGATTTATAAAGCCAAGAGGGAGTGGAGACCAGGGCCCTCCTACTGGTCTCTTGCGGCTGAGCCGTATAGCGGAGTGGCGGTCCTTTTTACCGCATCGGTAGAATGCCGACGAGTAATTGAATTAGAAATGGGGAGGTGTTTGATCTTGGATATCCTCATGAAGGGACAGGAACTGCGCCTGATTAATATCTACGGGCCCCAGTCCAGGTGGGACAGGAAATGTCTCTTTATGAGGATTAAGCCTTTCCTTTTTACAAGCCGGCAGGTGGTTTTTGGTGGGGACTTTAATACTGTCACAAGGCCCCAAGACAGGGGAGGCACCAGAAACCGGCTGACTTATGATAGTATTTTTCTGAATAGAGTAGCTAGTGAGGCTCGTCTGGAGGATGTCCACATTAGGCATACCCCAGGCCACGGGGGTTTCACTTTCTATAGAGGTAGTCAGATCAGGTCTAGAATAGATAGGTTTTATTTGAAGGAGGAGGCTACCTTTTCGCCCTTAAGGGTTGTGGAGGTGGAATTCTCCGATCACTGTTTGATTATGTTTTCTCTGAATATTTCAGAATCCCCCCAAATGGGAAGAGGTTATTGGAAGCTGAATTCGGGTGTCTTGGAGGAAGCAGAGGTGAGACAATCCTTTGAGGACTTCCTTCAGAGTCAGGTACCTTTACTGGATCTCTGTGATACTAAGTCAGAGTGGTGGGAGATATTCAAAGATCGGGCTGCAAAGTTCTTCCGCCGGCTCTCGAGCCTCAGGTCCCTGGACAGGTACCGCCTGTATCAGGGTCTGAGGAGGAAACTCGAGCATCTGGTCTCGACTGGTGGTAGCTGCGAGGATATCTCCAGTGTGAAATCTTTGCTCAAGAGGTGCTAGTATGATAGGCACGCATCTTTAGTTTTTGAGAGGGACTTTGGGAGGTACCGCTCGCCCGACCCCTACAGAAATTGTAAGATGTCAGTGAAGAGTAAGTTAATAACAGGACTGGTCGATAGTACGGGATCTCTGAGCAGGTCCAGATCAGGGATCCTGGAAGTCGTTAGATCCTTTTACTCGTGCCTCTTGGGGAGGAGGGATCTGGATCGGGACAGGATGTTGGCTTTCCTGGCTGGGGTCACCCCTGAGTCAGGAGCTCACCTCTCTTTTGACGGTTTGGTAGAAGAGATCAGAAAGGAGGAAGTTATCCTGGCGGTGGAAGAGTTAGCTCTGAAGAAGTCGCCAGGCCTTTATAAGTTTTATAAGGCCTTTAAGGACTCTTTATGTCCCCTCTTGACTGAGGTATTCAATGAGTGTTTATCCTCGGGCACTCTGCCTCGGTCAATGAGGTCAGCTCTGATCCTTCTATCAAAGGGTAAGGATCTGAGCCGTATTGAGAACTGGCATCCCATAGCACTTCTTAATGCGGACAGAAAGATTTTGGCCAAGATACTTTTTAATAGGCTGGTGAAATTTGCACCCCATCTCCTTTCGGTGGCTCAGCATTGCTTGGTTCCAGGCCGCAGCACTTTGAGTGCTGTACTCGGTGTCCGAGAGGCAGTGGAACAGAGTAGAGCAGGCTACTGGAGGGGGTACATGCTGTCCTTAGATCAAGCAAAGGCATTTGATCGGGTGAACCATGAGTACCTCTGGTCGGTCCTTCTGAAGTATGGCCTGCCGGGGGGGTTTGTCGATTGGTTAAAGATCTTATATGCAGGGGCAGAGAGTTTCCCGCTTGTGAACGGTTGGTCTGGCTGCTCTTTTGAGGTTGGGTCTGGCGTCCGCCAGGGTTGTCCTTTGAGCCCGCTTTTATACGTGTTCGCGATTGATCCCTTTCTTAAGCGGATCGATCGTGGACGGTTGGCGGGAGTCGGGATGGATCGGGCAGCGCCGGAAGCCACTCTGAGGGTAGTAGCGTACGCTGACGATGTCACCATTTTCGTATCTTCAAGAGGGGAGGCGGAGTACGTGATGTCTGAAGTGGATCGCTACTCGGAGGCATCTGGGTCCATGATCAATCAGGATAAGTGTGAGAGTCTCTGGCTGGGAGGGGGTGATCAAGTTTTTGATCTCCCGGACACCCTCCCAGGGCCCAAGTCGTCAGCCAAAGTCCTAGGCATCCATTTTGGCCATGGGGATTATCCCACTCAAAATTGGGACGACAGGCTTAAGATCGCCGCTCAGAAGGTCGACCAGTGGAAGGGTTGGTCTTTGACCCTCAGGGACAGGGGAAACCGGATCAAGGCCTACTTACTCCCTTTGCTTATCTATTTGGGTAGGGTGTGTATCTTGCCAGGGCCTCTCTGGACTCGGGTTTATAGTCTGTTCTTCCAGCTCTTATGGGGGAATAGACTGAACCTGATCAAGAGAGAAGTGACTTACCGCACGAGGAGACTAGGGGGGTTATCTATGGTTAACCCCGTGGTGTTTCTTGTAAACACCTTTGTTAAAGCGAATCTGGCGAACCTCTGGATGGAGAGGGCTTCTCCGTGGGTAGTCTCCTGCTGGGGGTGGTTTCGGCCTTTCTTCCAGGAATGGGAGACAGGAGGTCAAGAGAAGGACTTACGTACGCCTCACGGATATCTTCCGACTTACGTCACCCCGATTCTGAAGGTGATCCGCCGGTGGGGTTTGAAGGTGAGGGAGATCAGGACTCTGTCAAGGAGGTCCCTTGACGAGAGGGTCTTGTTGTCCCACTTCCAGAAGCCCCTGGCCCTCAGGGATTGCCCAAGCCGGGATCTAGACAAGGGGTTACAGTTGCTAAATTCTGCAAGGATCCCCTTGAAGTTTTGGGACCTGGCTTGGCGCTGCTTTCACGGGAGGCTCTATGTGAGGGACAACTTGAAGTATAGGAACTCTGATGAAAGGGGTTGTCCCCGGGAGGAGTGTGGCTCCATACTGGAAAGTATGGATCACTTCCTGCTTCAGTGTCCCTTTAATACAGAGGTATACCAACGGGTGGGAGCTTCCATTGGCTGGCCTAGGCTAGCCAGCCTCTCCTACGCGGAGTGGGCTTATGGAGTGCTCGGAGACATTGGTAGAAGGGACCTGTGCACATGTTTTTTAGTCAGTATAGTGGTTAGATTCTACAGGTGGAATGCACGGTGCTTAGTTTCAACACAGCAGAAAGTCCTCCCAGTGGACGAGGTATGTAGGAACATTCTGGGTGACCTGGCGTAGGTGCGTTCTTTGGAGTATGAGAGACTGGGTACCAGTAGGGCCTCTCTCCTCTGAAGAGGCTTTGCTTTTAGCATACCCTAGCCTAGTCATACGTTTCCTGGTGGTGGGCTGATGCTTTCACCGTAGATTTTTGTTTTGTGGGATGTTGAGCTTTGAAGAAAGGCTTACAGAGACCGAGCTTGGGCCTTCGGGTATTTCTTTATATTAGAATATTTTGCAGTGTGTGTTAAATAGTTATGTTGTTTATGTTGTTTATTAGGATAGAATGAGTTGGGGCTAGTTAGGTTGGGTGGGTGAGGGAAGGGGTCTTTTATTTGTGCTTTTATGTGTTTTATGTGTGTTTTGAATGGGAGGCCTGCATCTAGCCCTGGACTATGCGGACATGGGAGGACATGGGGTGAGGGGCTAGATGTGGGTGGTGGAGGTAGGGCTGGCCTCGGACTATGCGGACACAAGAGAGACGTGAGGCGGAGGTCAGCCTTGGGTGATGGGTGATGGGTGAAGGGTGATGGAGTAGGTAGTGGGGTTAGGGCTAGATTAGGGAGGTAAAAAGTTTTTGTTTTGCTTTATGTGTTTTATTAGTAAAAAGGTAATATATAAAAAAATATATATATATATATAATAAATTTGGTGATGGGAAAAAAATAAATAAAAATTGTTTGTATTATTATTATTATTGTTATTGTTTTATAGAGTAGTCTTATTTGCGTTTTCGTTTTATTGACAAGTAGTCAAGTTTTTCTTTTGGGTTTTACAGCTGAACCGGCTAAGTTTCATTTTTTTTTTTTTTTTAGCTTTTGTATATAGTTTTTATAGGGTATTGGTATTAATGTGAGTATGAGTGAGGCTGGGCCAGCTGAGAAGCTGTTCTGGTTTTTTTTTTTTTTTTCTTGTCTGTTAAGTTTTGTAATTTTTCTAATAAAAAAGAGTTCCCATAGCAGAGAATCAGGCTTCAAGTCATAGCAGAGAATCAGGCTTCATGTCATAGCAGAGAATCAGGCTTCATGTCACCCACCACTAGAACAGGCCATTGTCAGATATTTTTAGGCCCCGGCACCCAGACAGAGGAGAGAGGTCCCATAGCAGAGAATCAGGCTTCATGTCATAGCAGAGAATCAGGCTTCATGTCACCCACCACTAGAACAGGCCATTGTCAGATATTTTTAGGCCCCGGCACCCAGACAGAGGAGAGAGGTCCCATAGCAGATATTCAGGCTTCATGTCATAGCAGAGAATCAGGCTTCATGTCATAGCAGATAATCAGGCTTCATGTCATAGCAGAGAATCAGGCTTCACGTCACCCACCACTGGAACAGGCCATTGTCAGATATTTAGGCCCCGGCACCCAGATAGAGGAGAGAGGTCCCATAGCAGAGAATCAGGCTTCAAGTCATAGTAGAGAATCAGGCTTCATGTCATAGCAGAGAATCAGGCTTCATGTCACCCACCACTGGAACAGGCCATTGTCAGATATTTTTAGGCCCCGGCCCCCAGACAGAGGGGAGAGGTCCAATAGCAGAGAATCAGGCTTCATGTCATAGCAGAGAATCAGTCTTCATGTCACCCAACACTGGAACAGGCCATTGTCAGATATTTTTAGGCCCCGGCACACAGACAGAGGAGAGAGGTCCCATAGCAGAGATTCAGGCTTCATGTCATAGCAGAGAATCAGGCTACATGTCATAGCAGAGAATAAGGCTTCACGTCACCCACCACTGGAACAGGCCATTGTCAGATATTTAGGCCCCGGCACCCAGACAGAGGAGAGAGGTCCCATAGCAGAGAATCAGGCTTCAAGTCATAGCAGAGAATCAGGCTTCATGTCATAGCAGAGAATCAGGCTTCATGTCATAGCAGAGAATCAGGCTTTACGTCACCCACCACTGGAACAGGCCATTGTCAGATATTTTTAGGCCCCGGCACCCAGACAGAGGAGAGAGGTCCCATAGCAGAGAATCAGGCTTCATATCATAGCAGAGAATCAGGCTTCATGTCACCCAACACTGGAACAGGCCATTGTCAGATATATTTAGGCCCCGGCACCCAGACAGAGGAGAGAGGTCCCATAGCAGAGAATCAGGCTTCAAGTCATAGCAGAAAATCAGGCTTCATGTCATAGCAGTGAATCATGCTTCATGTCATAGCAGAGAATCAGGCTTTACGTCACCCACCACTGGAACAGGCCATTGTCAGATATATTTAGGCCCCGGCACCCAGACAGAGGAGAGAGGTCCCATAGCAGAGAATCAGGCTTCAAGTCATAGCAGAGAATCAGGCTTCATGTCATAGCAGAGAATCAGGCTTCTTGTCACCCACCACTGGAACAGGCCACTGTCAGATATTTTTAGGCCCCGGCACCCAGACAGAGGAGAGAGGTCCCATAGCAGAGATTCAGGCTCAGGGGCGTAACTATCAGGGAAGCAGGGTAAGCAGTTGCTTCGGGCCCCTGAGCTTAGAAGGGGCCCGGGAGCAGTAGCAGGGGTGTCAGCAGGGCAGGGTTGCATGTACTATGATGTAAACTTCTGGCCTCACAGGCAGCGTATAGTGGAGGGCCGCACTGAAGATAACAGCAGCTCTTTTCAGCAGCAGCTTATGCTGCTACCTTAAAAAAATCTCCCTGGAGCTTCCTTAAGACCCCCCCCCCCCCCAGTTTTGCTCCTCTTCACTTACTGTCAGTCATATTACGGCAGGGCAGTAGTGCTCTTTGCTCTGCTGTCAGTGCCGGGACAGAGTGAGGAGGGCCTGTACTGCTATCCGAGGAGGAGACACCCAGCCATGTGCTCGGGGGGTTAGAAACTCTTCTGGATCCTCCACAGCCTGACAAATCTATCTAGCCTGCCTAAAAGGCAAGTGTATGTATGTAAAAAGTGTGTGTGTGTGTGATTATCTCTCATCTATCTAATATACTGTGTATATATATATATATATATATATATATATATAAAATTTTAATGCATAAAATGCATATGTGAAATGAGAAATAGGCCTAAGACTATATACTGAATGTCTGTGTGTATTTATACAGTCAGCCCCATACTGAGGAGACATAGGGGAAATGCACTGCCCAGTGGATGCTATTCCTGTACTTGCATGAAATTGGTTATGCTATTTTATTCTGTGTATTCAAGTAAGCAAGAGTTCACTTCTCCATTTCATTTTCGGTTCTTCTAATCCGTCGGAAGAACAGAAAAAAGGATCCTGTAAACAAATGGATCCTGTTGCATCCGTTTGAGCCATTTCTACTTGAGATCCGTTTTCAGACAGAAAGAAAACTCCTGTACGCTGTACTTTTTTCTGTCTGATAGAACAGATCTCAGAAATGGCTCAGACGGATGTCAAATGTGCATAATGGATGCAACAGGATCCATTTGACACATCAGAAGAACGAAAATGTAAACTCTCCCTATTTATATTTGTTTTGAGTACTTTTTTTTGAATTTTTCTAGTAATTATGGTAACAGACCTTTTATTGGCATTGTATAGTGTGTATAGCTGTAATATTGTGAAAGGCAGGAGCGCACCTATAGTGGAAGCAGGGAATGCAGCTACTGCGGGGCCTGAACTCAAAAGGGGCCCACCTGAGATGAGGACTAAATTGCAAAAGGGCCCCCACAATAGTATTATATACAGTGACATGATATGCAGTATATGTGTAGGAAACGGACAAAGTCGCAGCCGGGCCTGGTCTGAATTAGTGATATTGACTAGCTGCAGGACTGGGGCTTGCATGGGGGGTGGGTTTGAAGAAGTTGCCCATGGGGGGGGGCCCATTCAATAATTTGGTGTGGGGCCCAGTCAGTTCTAGTTACGCCACTGTTCAGGCTTCATGTCATAGCAGAGAATCAGTCTGCATGTCATAGCAGAGAATCAGTCTTCATGTCACCCAACACTGGAACAGGCCACTGTCAGATATTTTTAGGCCCCGGCACCCAGACAGAGGAGAGGTTCATTCAACTTTGGGTTGCCCCGCAATATAATGGTAAAATGAAAATAAAAAAAGGATTGAATGAGGAAGTGCCCTGGAGTCCAATAATATATGGTTAAGGGGAGGTAGTTATAAATGTCTAATCTGCACAAGGGATGGACAGGTCCTGTGGGATCCATGCCTGGTTCATTTTTATGAACGTCAGCTTGTCCACATTGGCGCTAGACAGGCGGCTGCGTTTGTCTGTAATGACGCCCCCTGCCGTGCTGAATACACGTTCAGACAAAACGCTGGCCGCCGGGCAGGCCAGCACCTCCAAGGCATAAAAGGCTAGCTCTGGCCACGTGGACAATTTGGAGACCCAGAAGTTGAATGGGGCCGAACCATCAGTCAGTACGTGGAGGGGTGTGCACACGTACTGTTCCACCATGTTAGTGAAATGTTGCCTCCTGCTAACAGGTTCCGTATCAGGTGGTGGTGCAGTTAGCTGTGGCATGGTGACAAAACTTTTCCACATCTCTGCCATGCTAACCCTGCCCTCAGAGGAGCTGGCCTGACACAGCTGCCTTGACGACCTCTTGCTCCTCCTCTGCCTTCGTCTTGGGCTTCCACTTTTTCCCCTGTGACATTTGGGAATGCTCTCAGTAGCGCGTCTACCAACGTGCGCTTGTACTCGCGCATCTTCCTATCACGCTCCAGTGCAGGAAGTAAGGTGGGCACATTGTCTTTGTACTGGGGATCCAGCAGGGTGGCAACCCAGTAGTCCGCACACGTTAAAATGTGGGCAATTCTGCTGTCGTTGCGCAGGCACTTCAGCATGTAGTCGCTCATGTGTGCCAGGCTGCCCAGAGGTAAGGACCAGCTGTCCTCTGTGGGAGGCGTATCGTCATCGTCCTGCCTTTCCCCCCAGCCACGCACCAGTGATGGGCCCGAGCTGCGTTGGGTGCCACCCCGCTGTGACCATGCTTCATCCTCATCCTCCTCCACCTCCTCCTCATCCTCGTCCTCCTCGTCCTCCAGTAGTGGGCACTGGCTGGCCACATTTGTACCTGGCCTCTGCTGTTGCAAAAACCCTCCCTCTGAGTCACTTCGAAGAGACTGGCCTGAAAGTGCTAAAAATGACGCCTCTTCCTCCTCCTCCTCCTGGGCCACCTCCTCTTCTATCATCGCCCTAAGTGTTTTCTCAAGGAGACATAGAAGTGGTATTGTAACGCTTATAACGGCGTCATCGCCACTGGCCATGTTGGTGGAGTACTCGAAACAGTGCAACAGGGCACACAGGTCTCGCATGGAGGCCCAGTCATTGGTGGTGAAGTGGTGCTGTTCCGCAGTGCGACTGACCCGTGCGTGCTGCAGCTGAAACTCCACTATGGCCTGCTGCTGCTCGCACAGTCTGTCCAGCATGTGCAAGGTGGAGTTCCACCTGGTGGGCACGTCGCATATGAGGCGGTGAGCGGGAAGACCGAAGTTACGCTGTAGCGCAGACTGGCGAGCAGCGGCAGGATGTGAATGCCGGAAGCGCGCACAGACGGCCCGCACTTTATGCAGCAGCTCTGACATGTCGGGGTAGTTGTGAATGAACTTCTGCACCACCAAATTCAGCACATGTGCCAGGCAAGGGATGTGCGTCAAACTGGCTAGTCCCAGAGCGGCAACGAGATTTCGCCCATTATCGCACACCACCAGGCCGGGTTTGAGGCTCACCGGCAGCAACCACTCGTCGGTCTGTTGTTCTATACCACGCCACAACTCCTGTGCGGTGTGGGACCTGTCCCCCAAACATATGAGTTTCAGAATGGCCTGCTGACGTTTACCCCGGGCTGTGCTGAAGTTGGTGGTGAAGATGTGTGGCTGACTGGATGAGCAGGTGGAAGAAGAGGAGGAGGAAGCCGAGTAGGAGGAGGAGGCAATAGGAGGCAAAGAATGTTGCCCTGCGATCCTTGGCGGCAGAAGGACGTGCGCCAAACAGCTCTAAGCCTGGGGCCCAGCCGCCACTACATTCACCCAGTGTGCAGTTAGGGAGATATAGCGTCCCTGGCCGTGCTTACTGGTCCACGTATCTGTGGTTAGGTGGACCTTGCCACAGATGGCGTTGCGCAATGCACACTTGATTTTATCGGATACTTGGTTGTGCAGGGAAGGCACGGCTCTCTTGGAGAAGTAGTGGCGGCTGGGAACAACATACTGTGGGACAGCAAGCAACATGAGCTGTTTGAAGCTGTCTGTGTCCACCAGCCTGAATGACAGCATTTCATAGGCCAGTAGTTTAGAAATGCTGGCATTCAGGGCCAGGGATCGAGGGTGGCGAGGTGGGAATTTACGCTTTCTCTCAAATGTTTGTGAGATGGAGAGCTGAACACTGGCGTTTGACATGGTTGAGATGCTTGGTGACAGAGGTGGTAGTGTTGGTAGTACATCCTCTGTTTGCTGGGCGGCAGGTGCCAACGTTCCTCCAGAGGCGGAGGAAGAGGCCGAGGTGGCAGCAGCAGAAGAAGTAGGAGGGGGAGTCTGAGTGAGTTCCTTGTTTTTAAGGTGTTTACTCCACTGCAGTTCATGCTTTGCATGCAGGTGCCTGGTCATGCAGGTTGTGCTCAGGTTTAGAACGTTAATGCCTCGCTTCAGGCTCTGATGGCACAGCGTGCAAACCACTCGGGTCTTGTCATCAGCACATTGTTTGAAGAACTGCCACGCCAGGGAACTCCTTGAAGCTGCATTTGGGGTGCTCGGTCCCAGATGGCGGCGCTCAGTAGCAGGCGGAGTCTCTTGGCGGCGGGTGTTCTGCTTTTGCCCACTGCTCCCTCTTTTGCTACGCTGTTGGCTCGGTCTCACCACTGCCTCTTCCTCCGAACTGTGAAAGTCAGTGGCACGACCTTCATTCCATGCGGGGTCTAGGACCTCATCGTCCCCTGCATCGTCCCATGCATCGTCTTCCACCCAGTCTTCCTCCCTGACCTCCTGTTCAGTCTGCACACTGCAGAAAGATGCAGCAGTTGACACCTGTGTTTCATCATCAGAGACGTGCTGAGGTGGTATTCCCATGTCCTCATCATCAGGAAACATAAGTGGTTGTGCGTCAGTGCATTCTATGTCTTCCACCGCTGGGGAAGGGCTAGGTGGATGCCCTTGGGAAACCATGCCAGAAGAGTCTTCAAACAGCATAAGAGACTGCTGCATAACTTGAGGCTCAGACAGTTTCCTTGATATGCATGGGGGTGATGTGACAGACTGACGGGCTTGGTTTTCAGGCACCATCTGTGAGCTTTCTGCAGAAAACTGGGTGGGAGATAATGAGAACGTGCTGAATCCACTGTCGGCCACCCAATTGACTAATGCCTGTACCTGCTCAGGCCTTACCATCCTTAGAACGGCATTGGGCCCCACCAAATATCGCTGTAAATTCTGGCGTCTACTGGGACCTGAGGTAGTTGGTACACTAGGACGTGTGGCTGTGGCAGAACGGCCACGTCCTCTCCCAGCACCAGAGGGTCCACTAACACCACCACGACCATGTCCGCGTCCCTTACTACATGTTTTCCTCATTGTTACTGTTCACAACAATAAGAAAAAAATTATTTGGACCAATATATTATATTCAAATTCAGGCCTTTTTTTTACAGGCACCTAACACTATCTGGCTATCTATTTAGGTACCATATTACACTAATACAGGCACAGCAGTAACCACAGATTTAGCTGAATATAAATTGTAGGCCTAGTATTTAGGCCCTGGATGACAGGTATACGTTTACGGACAGAATTAGACTTGGAAATACACGGTAGCGTGTGAAGTTATTGAGGATTAGTGATGAGCGGGAGGTGCCATATTCGATTTCGACGAACTTCGCGAATATTTGATAGAATATTCATTTTATATTCGTTGAAATCGAATATTCGTCATTATTCTAGTTATCGCGATTAATATGCGATTTAAATAATCGCGTATTGCGATTTTAACTTAAAGGCTACTCTGCTATTGTAATAGCAATGCGATTAATTCAAGTTATAATAATCGACGTTCGATTTCAACTTAGCACTGCTATATTCCATATTAGGCTAGAATTAACGAATATGGAATATAGCATTACTAAGTTGAAATCGCCATGCGATTCCGTCGAGTTATATTAATCGCATGGCGATTTCAACTTGCCAATAGTAGGCATGACTGTGATGGCCTCTTGGGGCAAGTAGTATGACGCTTATTGATTGGCTGCTTTGCAGCCTTTCAAAAAGCGCCAAGAAAGCGCCGAACACCGAACCCGATCTTTTACGAAAATGTTAAGCATTCTCTCATCCCTAGTCATAAACACTCATTTTAGCCACATTCATATCAGTAAGATAAGAACTGAGCTATAGTGATCATTTATAACGTCAGAGATAAGGAGCCCCTCAGCTAAGCTCAGGAACAGAGGAGTGAAAATTCAGATTCTGCTATTAGATAAACTCAAGGCTGCACAAAGACAGTAGCACAACATTTTTAATAACGATTAATTGAAAAAGTGATTTTCAGCTTAAAATAAGTTCAATGCAATAATATAAAAAAGCCAGTGCACATTTTTAATAAGCGGTACACAACTAGGTAAACCCTTTCAAGCCCAGAGGCTTTTCTTCTTTTTTTTTTCTTGTCGTTTTCATTTTGCGCTCCTTGCCTTCCCAGTGCCATACATTTTTTTTTATTTGTCTGTTTACATAGCCATATGAGGGCTTGTTTTTTTGCGGGATAAGTTGTACTTTCCAACGCCACCATTTAATATTGTATATGTTGTATTGGGAAGCGGGAAAAAAATTCCACCAAAGTTTTAAGTTTTTTGTTAATTTACGATGTTTGATACGACTGGTTACTTTTATTATACAGGTCAGTATGAATCCGGCGATACCTTATATGTATATTTTTCCTTGCGTTTTGATAGTGATAAAAAAAAAGTAGGAAAGAAATCTGTTTTATTTTTTTGTTGCCATATTTTGATCCCTATAACTTTTTGGTAATTATGTGTACGGAGCTGTACGGGGGCTCATTTTTTTAGGGTCGATCTGAACTTTTCATTGATACCATTTTGGTGTGTGTATGACTTTTTAATCACTTTTTACTGAAATTTTTGTAAAAAATGAAGCGGCCATTTGTATGCTTTTTTTTTGTTTTGCTCTTTGCCACATGGGGAATATATTTTTATATTTTTATACTATGTGCATTTTCGCACATTGGAAAACCCATTATGTATATATATAATTTTTTTGTTCTTTTATTTTTATTTGGAAAAAGGGGGGTGATTTGAATTTTTATTTTTAACACCTTTTTATAGTTCCTATAGGGAACTATAACATGCAATCATCTGATTGCTATTATCATAGAATCCAATGCATTTGCATCGGAACCTATGATGATTTCAGTACTTTCCTATGTAGCCCTATTACATCCAAGGGCTCTATAGGAAATACTATTCAGCAGCCTCCTGTCATTCACAAAGACAGGGGCTGCTGCATACACGCTCCGGCTCCTCCGGATTGACCACGGCATCTGCAAGGTTAAATCTCCGCATCGCCATTACTGCCGATTGCGGACATTAGCCACGGGTGTCTGCTAAAGCGTGAGCCATCTATAAACACCTGCCCAGCGCCATATATGTACGGCGCTGGGCATGAAATGGTTAATTATGTGCACTATGTGCAGGACGCCAGTCCTGCAGGGTGACCGATTATGAGGTCACAGGTACAGTTAACAGACCGAGGGTTGCTATTGGTACTCACAGTTTTTAATATACCCTGGGCAGGCGTACAGAAGTGATAGAGAGGCTGGCACATAGATCCTCTGGGGCACTCTCTGGGTATAGGGACCAGGCCTGGTGGTAGGTGAGTTGCCCTGGGTGTTGTAGGTTTAGTGTGCCGGTGGCAAGATCCCTTATAGTTTGTGACGCCAGTGCCAGTAACGGTGGCACACCAATTTATTGTAGGAATAATTGAGGTACACACAGTTGTAGTGAACCACAACTCCTTTTTACTGAACAGTTCAACTATATACAGGTTTCAGTTAGTTCCATATGCAGGGTCTTGATAACAGGCAGGCTTCACATAAATGGCAGGTAAAGTTCTTGCAAGATACACAGAGGGAATAAACACTCACAGATCAGGCTGTACTTTCTTCAGATCCTGCCTGGCTTTCTCCAAGGCCCGTATGCCCTAGTGCTGGCTTTATCCTTGGGTAGGGAAACCTTCCTCTGGTATAAATCCTCTAGCTGAAAATATCCTTCTGCCCTTCAGCTTTCTACTTGTCTGGATAAAAGTGGCTCTGTTCTGTACTTTACAAGATGCTAGATGTCTTCAGGAGGCAGCCTCTTCTCCTGGATGCAAGCTAGAAACCTGGGCTATCTAGCTGCATGTTAGAAGCTGAACTTCAGCTGCTCTGTGGCTAAAGTGAACACACTGGCTTCTAACTACACACTCTCACTCCCTGAACTGGACCTGACTATATATACTAGGGGGTTCCCTAGCTCCCTCTACTGCCTAGGAGGAGGAACTACACCCCTAACAGGCCTGGTACAGGAGATAACAGGAAAATACACATTAAAATACCATACAAAATACAATGTCCATGTTCTACAAAAGGTGGGGAACAACGTGACCCAATTGACCCTTGAGTAGTGCCCACAGTTACGTAGTGGGACACTACACATGCATGGAGGACATGCTATTTTCCCCAGGTTCACCAACTGATCATCTTGCACAGTTGGAGTTGGTGGATAAACAACCAGCAGGCTATTTGCTTCTTGAATCACTTTAGCAAGTAACCAGCTATGTGGCTACTCCAACCCCATTGTATGGCAATGTTTGACTTCATAGGAGAAGAGGGAGTGGGAGTGATGCTCTGCCCTGCTTCTATTTGGGATGGGAATATGTCTATGGCAGAGGAGGTGGTGTTGGAGCCAGGTTGACACTAACATGGACATGTAAACAGAATCTGGCATTTTTTCTGGGGTGCTGCTCCTGCTCTGCCGCAAAAAACATTGACCCAGTGGGCTGTAAACATGCATTTGCCTTGTCTATAACAGCTACTCCACGTGTTCAGATAGAATAAAGTTAGTCAAGAAATTCATTCAAATTTGTTCTGAATTAATTTGTCATAGATGGTGATAAATCTATACCCAGGCCAGTCTGTCTTAGGTCCGCAAACCGTGTGCCTTCCACAACAGAACTGGGCGGCCCATTGTAGAAATGCCAATTCTTGTCTGCAAAACGGAAAAGAATAGGACATGCTATATTTTTTTTGTGGGGCCGCATCTTTTGCGGCCCGTTTAAGGGAAAAACTGCGGCTCGGATTGGGACCCAAACTATGGTCGTGTGCATGAGCCCTAAATATATGCATCCCACTTGGTGGCCCAATCTCAGTGTGAAGGCTTGGAACTTAATCTGCACGGACAGCACAGGGAGAGTGCAGGGAGAGGGCCAATACCATTAGGTTTATAGTATGGAAAGATTCGATACCTTCTGGATGGATCCACATGGGCTTAAATTTTGTAGAACTGTACAGTGACATAGAATGTGTTTAATATTTGTCGTGGCTGTCAGAGTGATGTAGAATAACATTTTTCACAACATAATGTGATACCTAGGAATGATGAATTTGGTTCCAGTTTGAGGAGCAGTTGCAATAACGACACAGGCTTATTTTTGGGCTAAAATAATGTATTAGCTACAATGAATTTGGTGGAGTGATTTGTGTTGAGCGAATCAAAGCATCCGAAATGGAATTGGATAATAATGTAAAATTCTTATGCTATAATGAAACTTGATTAATAAAACCGGACAGATACAGTATAAGGTACTGAAATAAAAACTTGCAATTGCTCAGCAGCAGAATGCTATTGGGGCACTGTACTGCCAATAATAACATATACTAAAAATGTAAGGTTTTGAGCAAAAAAAAAAGCTCTCTCTGTTCTGTTTTTTTCTTGCCGGTGGATGGCTTTGTACTGCAGAACTGAGAGAATAATTTATTGTGCCTCTGTATACTGTTTAAGCTTGTTTTCTGTCAGACACTGCATAGTCATATCCCTGTCTGTTGCCACCCTTGATTGGCTAATGAGACAGTTATTAGTAGTGTTGAGCGCGAATATTCAAATAGCGAATTTTGATCTCGAATATCGCAACTTTGAGAATTTGCAAATATTTCGAATATAGTGCTATCTATTTGGTATATCAAATATTCGTAATTTTTTCCCATCTGAACACATGATTCCTCCCTGCTTCTTGCTTGTGGGCCAATGAGTCATTGGCCCACAAGCAACTTAAGCAGGGAGGAATCATGACTTTAGATGGGAAAAATGAAGAATATTCTAAAAAACAAATATATAGCACTATAACGAATATATTAGTTTTTTTAGAATATTTGTCTTTTTTTCAATCTGTACAGTTGTTCCACTTCGGCATACTCCTCCCCGACAAGCGTCCCCGTCACCTGGGGGTTAGAATATACCATCGGATCTGAGTTTTCACAATCTCAGTGAGATCGTGAAAACTTAGGTACAATTGTATATTCTAACCCCCAGGCGTTCCTATGGTGACAGGGAAGCTTGCCTCAGGGTTAGAATATACCATCGGATCTGAGTTTTCCCGATCTCACTGAGTCGCTCATCACTAGTCATTAGCCTTTGAGACAATCAGGGCAAGTCCTCCGTCCTCTCCCACACTTCCTGCCAGGGTCATGTGAGCATATATCATCATATTTTTTCCTGCCGACATGCAGTAAAATGGTGTTGCTTTTTGCTGGGTTCATCCAAGGTGAACCTGAAAAGTTTTGGGTTTGTTCAGTGTAACCAACTTTTTTTTTATTGTTTTAGTAAGTGATAATTGATATTTAAGTATTTTTGACATAATTCTGAATATAGATGAGTGAATTTTACAAAATATGTTTTTTTTTTGTGAATATTTATTTCATCACAAAGCGTATTTATTTTTAAGTAGGGGGTGCAATAACGGGGGAACAGTGAGAGGATTGCATCTGAGATGACTATTGAGGGCTGTCAGGGGATAATCATAAAAAAAAAAAAAATTGTACTTTCCTTATCCATTTGACTGTAAAGAGGCCACCACAGCCATCTTGCTTAAATACCCAGGTCATATGTCACCACGCACGATATTTTGCGCAGGATCTTCAAGCAAGATGAACACAGCCGCCTCTTTGTCCTCAAATGGATGATGTGAATATGTTTTTTATTAATTATTTTTACCTCCATTTCAGGGAAATGTGATTTGTTAGCAATAACCACAAGAAAATTCAGCTTTGTGGCAAATCGAATTGTCCCTGAAATTCGGATCGAAGTCCACTTCGGATACTTCGATTCACTAAACACTAATTCTGAAAACTTGATGTTTGTAACGGTCACGTACACACACACACAGAGGGGAGGATAGTGACCACTGCGCTCCACCCTCACCCCTGGCCCTGCCTACTTGCCTCACGAGTCCTAAATACAGGGGACAACTGGACGGCAATCCCTAACTTAGAATACGTGCGGGAAGGACAGACAAGACAAATAACGGATAGTGAACGGACCGGGTCAAAACCAAGGGGACAACGCAGTACAGAGGGATAAGCAAAGAATGGTCATGAGAAGCCGGGGTCATAAATACCAGGAGAGTCGAGAAATACCAAAGGAGTCCGCAAAGAATAGTCAGGTGGAAGCCGAGGTCAATATACCAAGAAGAATGCGCAGTACCGGAGGAGCAGGCAAAAGATCGTCAGGGAACAGGATCAGGTAAGTACACAGGTATCCAATAACTGCCAGGAACCTAAATTAACAGGTAACCTGTGGCCAGCAGGCTGCCTGTATTTATAGTGCGGAGTGAGGATCATGTGACGTGACCAGGAGCTCGGCACTCAAGGCAGACCTAGGAGCAGGGAGCCTCCCAGCTAGCAAAGCTGCCCTGGGAACGAGGACAAACACAGATCCTCGCTCCTGAAGCTAAGCAGCAGGTCTGTGGCCGATGGGAGACCGAGTGCGCCTTCGGCACCGCGTTACAGTACCCCCCCTTTTACGAGGGGCCACTGGACCCAAGACTTCAGGCGATGGCCTTTCAGGGTGTTCTAAATGAAATTTTCGAACAAGTCTAGGAGCATGAACCTCCCTGGCAGGTACCCAAGATCTCTCTTCAGGTCCATACTCCTTCCAGTGAATCAGGTACTGCAAGGAATTACGCACCTTCCTGACATCCACAATTTTAGACATCACATACTCACACACAACAGCAT
This sequence comes from Bufo gargarizans, assembly GCF_014858855.1. Classification (NCBI taxonomy): domain Eukaryota; kingdom Metazoa; phylum Chordata; class Amphibia; order Anura; family Bufonidae; genus Bufo; species Bufo gargarizans. The sequence continues at coordinate 2,346,279 of NC_058083.1, forward strand.
CATTAACAAGAATCGGCAGAGGCAAGGCTTTCGATGGTACTACCGGTTCAAAATATTTTTTAAGTAGAGATTTATGGAACACATTATGAAGGTGAAATGACTCGGGCAGCTCCAACCTAAATGATACCGGGTTAATCACCTCCGTGATCTTATATGATCCAATAAAACGAGGAGCAAACTTTTTAGAATCTACCTTAAAAGAGAGATTCTTGGAGGACAACCATACCTTATCCTTTGAGCGTTTTCTAAGTTCGATTGAACCCAGGCCCAAACTATGCACAGTTCAGAGGAGAGCCTATCCGCCTCAGGGTTAGAGGAGGAGACGGATGACCCAAAATGAAAACGGGGATGGAAACATTGGTTACAAAAGAAAGGTGAAACCCCAGCAGAAGAATTGACACAGTAATTTAAAGCAAATTCAGCCAATGGAAGATATTTCACTCATAATTGCTGGTCATCAACAACATACAACCTCAAGAATTGTTCCACAGACTGATTAAGGCGTTCAGTCTGCCCATTACTCTCAGGGTGGTAGGCAGAGGAAAAAGACAATAAAATGTGTCATTTTTGACAGAAGGCCCTCCAGAATTTGGAGACAAACTGCACACCCCTGTCAGAAACAATATTTTCCGGGATACCATGCAATCGAACAATTTCTTTCACAAAAATAGACGCCAGGGTTTTGGCATTCAGGAGTTTCGACAGGGGAATGAAATGGACCATCTTGCTAAACCTATCGACCACTACCCAAACTACAGTCTTACCCTCCGCCGGCGGTAGGTCAGTTATAAAGTCCATCGAGATATGGGACCAGGGTCTACTGGGAATGGGTAGGGGTCGTAGTTTACCAGCAGGGCGAGTCCTAGGTGTCTTGGACCTGGCACAAACCTCACAGGCTGACACGTAGGACTTGACATCCCTAGTTAGAGTGGGCCACCAATAAGATCTAGAAACCAGATCCTTAGTGCCCTCAACACCCGGATGTCCACAAAAGGCAGAATCGTGACACTCACCCAACAGCTGGAGATTAAATTTTACGGGAACAAACAACTTATCTGTTGGTGTGGATACCGGTGCCAGATGTTGTTCAGACCTAATGCGAGCCGAGATATCCTGGGTTAGAGCTGCTATGAAGATTTTTGCTGGTAGGATGGATTCAGGTGGTACCTCAGTAGGTTGAAAAGCATGGAAGCTCCGAGATAATGCGTCCGCCTTCACATTTTTACTTCCTGGCCTGAACGTAATGGAAAAATCAAAACGAGTAAAAAACAGAGCCCATCTGGCTTGACGGGGATTCAACCTCTTAGCAGACTTGAGAAACATAAGGTTTTTATGGTCAGTGACAACAGTTACACAATGCCTTGCCCCCTCCAGAAAATGCCCCCACTCCTCAAATGCCCATTTAATGGCCAGCAGCTCCCTATTCCCTATGTCGTAGTTTCTCTCAGTGGGAGACAATTTCCTGGAGAATAAGGCACATGGTCTCAGGTTAGTGAGGCTAGCAGGACCTTGTGAAAGGACTGCTCCTACGCCGTCCTCGGACGCATCCACCTCCACAATAAAAGGTCTCTCCTGATCAGGCTGGATCAGAATGGGAGCGCTACTGAATGCCTTTTTTAATTTTTCAAATGAAGAAATGGCCTCAGTAGACCAATTCTCAGAATCGGCCCCTTTCTTAGTAAGGTCGGTCAACGGTTTAGCAATTACGGAAAAATTCATAATAAATTTGCGATAGTAATTGGCGAAACCTAAAAACCGTTGTAAGGCCTTTAAGGTTGAAGGTCTTACCCTTCCTTAATTGCTAGTACCTTACCAGGATCCATCTTGAAGGAGTGAGGAGTCAGAACATGCCCTAGAAACAGAATCTCCTGTACACCAAAGACACATTTCTCTTGCTTAGCGGATAGCTGATTCTCCCTCAACACCTCTAATACTTGTTTAACATGAGACACATGGGATTCGAAGTCAGGAGAGAATATCAAAATGTCGTCAAGATAGACAATAACAAATTTGCCTAAGAACTCCCTAAGAATGTCATTCATGAAGTTTTGGAACACAGCTGGGGCATTGCTGAGTCCAAAAGGCATCACATGATATTCAAAGTGTCCTGCCGGAGTATTGAACGCTGTCTTCCATTCATCTCCCTCCTTGATTCGGATTAGATTGTATTCCCCTTTCAGGTCAATCTTGGAAAACCAGGTTGCCCCCAGAACCTGGTTAAATAAATCCAGAATCAATGGGAGGGAGTATCTATTCTGAACAGTGATTTTTTTTAATCTCCGGTAATCGATACATGGCTTAAGACCACCATCTTTTTTCTTAACTAAGAAAACCCCCGCCCCCATAGGAGAGACAGAAGGTCTAATATGCCCTTTACCAAGGCTCTCCTTAATATAATCTTCCATGGCCTTGTGTTCAGGCTTAGAAAGATTATAAATTCGCCCCTTAGGAAACTTGGCCCCCTCTACTAGCTCTATAGTACAATCATAAGGTCTATGGGTGGGTAGAATCTCTGGGGTTGGGGATGAGAATACATCAGAATATTCCCTAATAACAGTGGGTAAAGTATCAGACTTTACTGAGACCCCAGCCTGTACCACGAACAAGCACGAGTGACACTTAGGCCCCCATCTCACCGACTCCCCCTTGGACCAATCTAAAGTGGGGTTATGTAGTCGGAGCCAAGGCAACCTTAGTACCACCTCAACCGGTAGGTTCTCCAGGACAAAAAGGGAACATCTCTCTGAGTGGCACACACCCACGGTTAGAGAAATCTCTGAGATACATGAGCTCACCATACCACCAATAAGAGGAGTAGCATGAATAGCCATGACGTGGATAGGAGTTGGTAAAGCAAATATTGGAATACCCAATCTTACAGCATACTCAGAGTCAATAAAGCTGGCCGCTGAGCCAGAATCAATAAAGGCCTTACCTGGCCATTTATCTACCCCCAGAGAAATCGTAATGGGTACCAAAAGCTTACATTTAGAAAAATCAGGGTCTACCTGGTCTTTAGGTTGCCTTGCCTTAGGAGACTTGACAGAAAGGACCTTCTTAGGACACTGGTTGATCCAATGGTCAAGATCTCCACATTAAAAGCATTCTCCACATTTGCGGCGAAGATTCCCTCGGGTCATGCCAACTTGCATGGGTTCCTCGGTGGAGACCTCAGCATTGTCTCTGGGATAGGCCTCTGGCTGGACCACCATCTGGGAAGAGATCTGTTGTTCCTGTTGTCTCTCTCTAACCCGTCGGTTAATTCGGAAAACAAGGGTCATCAATTCCTCTAAGGTCTCTGGAAGTTGATAACTGACCAGAAGATCCTTTAAATTATCAGACAGACCTGACCTGAACTGACTCTTCAGGGCTGATTTGTTCCATCCTGAGGGGACACACCACCTTCTGAATTGGGTGCAATAATCCTCTGCAGGTAGATTGCCCTGAACCAGTGCCTTTAGAGCCGTCTCGGCTACTAGAGCCCTGTCTGGTTCATCATAGGGCCTGAAAGAACCCCTCCACAGAAGTTAAACAACTGGCGCCAGCAGGTAAAGAGAACGCCCAGTCCTGGGGATCACCCTGTAGTCGGGAAATAATAATGCCCACGCGTTGACTCTCGGGGCCAGAGGACACGGGGCGCAAACGGAAGTAAAGTCTGCAACTCTCCTTAAAAGAGAGAAACTTCTTCCGGTCTCCAGAAAAGGGTTCTGGGAGCTTAATCTGGGGCTCAAAATGCGGACTGGAGGCCTGAGGAGTGGAAGAACCTTGCCCTAACTCAAAAGAACTGAGTTTTTCCCCTAGCTCCTGTACCATCTGTGTCAAATTAGAGACATGGTCAGTCAGGGTCACCAGAGGATTTATTATTCAGTGGTTATTGGGCCTGTTAATCTGTAACGGTCACATACACACACACACAGGGGGGAGGATAGTGACCACTGCGCTCCACCCTCACCCCTGGCCCTGCGTACTTGCCTCACGAGTCCTGATGACAGGGGACAACTGGACGGCAGTCCCTAACTTAGAATACGTGCGGGAAGGACAGACAAGACAAATAACGGATAGTGAACGGACCGGGTCAAAACCAAAAGGACAACGCAGTACAGAGGGATAAGCAAAGAATGGTCAGGTTAAGCCGGGGTCATAAATACCAGGAGAGTCGAGAAGTACCAAAGGAGTCCGCAAAGAATAGTCAGGTGGAAGCCAAGGTCAATAAACAAACCGGATTCCAAAAAAGTTGGGACACTAAACAAATTGTGAATGAAAACTGAATGCAATCATGTAGAGATGGCAAATGTCAATATTTTATTTGTAATTGAACGTAGATGACAGATCAAACGTTTAATCCGAGTAAATGTATCTTTTTAAAGGAAAAATACGTTGATTCAAATTTTCACGGTGTCAAAAAATCCAAAAAAAGTTGGGACAAGTAGCAATAAGAGGCTGGAAAAAGTAAATTTGAGCATAACGAAGAGCTGGAAGAGCAATTAACACTAATTAGGTCAATTGGCAACATGATTAGGTATAAAAAGAGCTTCTCAGAGTGGCAGTGTCTCTCAGAAGCCAAGATGGGTAGAGGATCACCAATTCCCACAATGTTGCGCAGAAAGATAGTGGAGCAATATCAGAAATGTGTGACCCAGCGAAAAATTGCAAAGACTTTGCATCTATCATCATCAACTGTGCATAACATCATCCGAAGTTTCAGAGAATCTGGAACAATCTCTGTGCGTAAGGGTCAAGGCCGTAAAACCATACTGGATGCCCGTGATCTCCGGGCCCATAAATGACACTGCACCACAAACAGGAATGCCACTGTAAAGGAAATCACAGAATGGGCTCAGGAATACTTCCAGAAACCATTGTCAGTGAACACAATCCACCGTGCCATCCGCCATTGCCAGCTGAAACTCTACAGTGCAAAGAAGAAGCCATTTCTAAGCAAGATCCACAAGCTCAGGCGTTTTCACTGGACCAGGGATCATTTTAAATGGAGTGTGGCAAAATGGAAGACTGTTCTGTGGTCAGACGAGTCACGATTCGAAGTTCTTTTTGGAAATCTGGGACGCCATGTCATCCGGACCAAAGAGGACAAGGACAACCCAAGTTGTTATCAACTCTCAGTTCAGAAGCCTGCATCTCTGATGGTATGGGGTTGCATGAGTGTGTGTGGCATGGGCAGCTTGCATGTCTGGAAAGGCACCATCAATGCAGAAAAAATATATTCAGGTTCTAGAACAACATATGCTCCCATCCAGACGTCATCTCTTTCAGGGAAGACCCTGCATTTTTCAACAAGATAATGCCAGACCACATTCTGCATCAATCACAACATCATGGTTGCGTAGGAGAAGGATCCGGGTACTGAAATGGCCAGTCTGCAGTCCAGATCTTTCACCTATAGAGAACATTTGGCGCATCATAAAGAGGAAGGTGCAACAAAGAAGGCCGAAGACGATTGAACAGAGGCCTGTATTAGACAAGAATGGGAGAGCATTCCTATTTCTAAACTTGAGAAACTGGTATCCTCGGTCCCCAGACGTCTGTTGAGTGTTGTAAGAAGAAGGGGAGATGCCACACAGTGGTGAAAATGGCCTTGTCCCAACTTTTTGGGGATTTGTTGACACCATGAAATTCTGATTCAACATATTTTTCCCTTAAAATGGTACATTTTCTCAGTTTAAACTTTTGTTCCGTGATTTATGTTCTATTCTGAATAAAATATTAGAAGTTGGCACCTCCACATCATTGCATTCAGTTTTTATTCACGATTTGTATAGTGTCCCAACTTTTTTGGAATCCGGTTTGTACCAGGAAGGATGCGCAGTACAGGAGGATCAGGCAAAGGATCGTCAGGGAACAGGATCAGGTAAGTACACAGGTATCCAACAACTGCCAGGAACCAAAATTAACAGGCAACCTGTGGCCAGCAGGCTGCCTGTATTTATAGTGGGGAGTGAGGATCATGTGACGTGGCCAGCGTCACATGACCGACAGACCGACCAGTCGAGCACCGAGTGATCAGCTCGGCGCTCAAGGCAGATCTAGGAGCAGGGAGCCTCCCAGCTAGCAAAGCTGCCCTGGGAACGAGGACAAACACAGATCGTCGCTCCCGAAGCTAAGCAGCAGGTCTGTGGCTGATGGGAGACCGAGTGCGCCTTCAACACCCTGTTACAATGTTATTGTTCTTACAGTTTTGGATGTGATGGAATTCAGATCAATTGACCACCACATTTTTGTAAAATCGGACCATTATGGAAACTGACAGTGCCATTCATTAGTTTTACCTGAGGATATCCATAGATTGACGTTATCTCAGATATGGACAGACTGGAGGAAGTCATCAAGTGGCCAATAAAAGCCACAACTTTGTTCTTCTCATCACACATATAGTTGGGGACAGCTTCTTCTCGTCCTGACAGTATACTCAGTACACTCTGTACAGCTTTATGCTCTAACACACCGGAGTCATAGATCTTATATCCCAGAGTGATATTAGGTAAAAGGTCAGATCTTCTGTTTATTTCTTCTATGGTAAACATGAAGACCAGTAGATGTCTTGATAAATGAAGAGATTTCCTGAAAAAAAGGTTACACATGTGAACTTACAAATTACAGCTGAATTATAGATGGAAATACCGCTCCACATTGCAGACATTGGGTACAAGGGTTAGAGATTAGAGATTATTAGAGATGAGCAAATTTTTCTAAAATTCGATTCGGCTGGTTCGTCGAATTTTTTAAATAAATTTGGTTTGATCCGAATTTATTTGCAGCGATTCTTGTTAAGAAACAGCTATTTCCTGGCTGCAGAGAGCCTTCATAGCAGAGTAGAACACTGTGCCTTGCAGTAACACACATAGGGAGTCTGCTTTGGTAGTGAAATAATACTGCGAGTCAGTATGACATGCAGATGACAGCCGTCGCTCTTAGAATCACTGCAGACTTCACTTGTTTGGGCAGTCACGGGGCCAAAACTGACCAAAAAACTCAAGTATGAACTCAGCCTTACAAGTAGATGTTAGCGTCAGAGAAGAAACACACTCCTTTTACACCGTCGTCAGCTGATTCCACATAGATGTCTACAGAACCTGTTCTATTAAACACTTATGCAAGTAGAGCCCCCGACAGAGTGGAGAGGGATTCAGCAGAAAGTTTGTTTTGATGTCAGTGATTATTTTGCCCTTTCTCTGATCCATCAGAACAATAACCCCCCAAAAATGGATCCTGTCTATTGAGCATCTACCTTCATTCGGTCAACATTTGGTCAGTAATCCATCAGTATTGCTAATGCCCCCCAAAAAACAGGAGGGGATCCAAAAGAGAAATGACACGTGAATGGAACATTTGCATGTCTTCTGTGTTTTGTACCCACTCCTACTTTTGGCTACCATATTAGAGGCCAACTCTGATAATCCATACAGAGGCCTAGATACAAAGGAAGGGGGAGACAGTGATCCGCAACTGGATCAGCAGGCAAGAACCAGAACACTAGCTCTTACCTGCCGCAGCAACAATGTCTGGAACCCATGCCAATGTACTGGAACCCAAACACCAACCAGGACACAGTACAAACAGCATACACAGGAATCCAGCAAACCATGGACACTCATGCTGACAGGATACATGGCGGCCCCAGGCAGAGCTGCTCACTGACTTATGGTTCCCCAGGGGCCCTCTCACCAAAGGCAGAGACAGACAGGGGAATATCTAGCATCCATGCTGGACTACAAACACCAACAGACCAGACATGGAACACCAAACTAGACATAACAACACACCCTGAACATAACCCACACCAAACAACACAACAGGTGGGGATAGGTAAAGGAAACAGGGATGACATTGATATCAAAATAGGTGACCCTTACGCTGGACAGAAAGAATCTCCAGCACAGGAGCATAACTCCAACACAGGAGCTTAACTCCAGCACACACCAAGGCTGGAGTGCAACTGGCCTCAAGCTCAGAGCACCAGAATAAGAAGAGCCTTGAGGCCAAACCCAGAACACACCTAGCCAGGGAATTAACCCCTCCAGCACCAGACAGGGAAGGAACCAGAATATAAGGGGCTGTGCACACACATGCTGAATAACCAACACATTGCCCCTGGCAACCAGCATGCACAGAAAATGTGTCACAGTGAACAACACCAACACCATGACACAGCCGTGACATATTAAGCTTGTAATAACCTCTTACTAAGCCATTATAAATACTGAGAATGGATAATTGATCCGTCGATCTTCCTAAGATCTGTCTAGCTTCCTATAGCTAAAGGACCTTTGATGATGTCATACCACCCATTCAATGCCCCTTTTATTCTGTTAGATCTGATAATGCGTCAGTAATTTAATTATTTTTTTATATCTTTAAAAATAAAATGATATTAAGCTTGTATTAACCTCTTACTAAGCCATTATAAATATTGACAATGACTAATTCATCCGTCAATCTTCCTAAAACTAAAGTAGCTTTGATGATGTCACTGCAGGTCCTGGAAGGGGAACTGTTTGTTAGATCCTGCAGGACCTGCGATGTAAATTTGCCTTAATTATATACTATAGTGTTTAATAAAATCGAAGGTGTACGTGATTTAAGCAAAATATTTGATCACCGCTTTTAACACAGATATGTATCATTTATAAATATTAACAATAGCTAATTGTGTCACCCAACTTTCCCAAGTGCCGATAACACATTGAAGACATGTTCGGGCATGTCCTATGACGTACCGTCAGTAATTCAGATGTCCGATTTATGTAGCATTTATATATATTAACAATAGCTAATTGTGGCACCCAAATTTCCCGGGGGCGACTATCTAGCTTCTAGTTGGAGACATGTCCTAAGACGTAGCGTACATGGCCTGAGACGTTATTTAACAGTGCCGAAATCATTAAGGTTTATTATCTTTAAAAAAAAAATGCTATTAAAAGCTGTATGAATCTATTAAAAGCTTATCAAACTCATAGAATCTTTAATAATAAAATCAATAAAAACAGACTATGACAAAATCAAAAAGGCACCCAACTTTCCCAGGTGGAGATTCTGTGTTCCCATATTGTCCTATTTCATAGCCGCATCTATCACAGATATTCAACATATCTATCTAACACAGATGTCCTAAGACGCTATTTATGTAGCATTTCTAAATATTAACAATAGCTAATTGCGGCACCCAACTTTCCCGGGTGCTGATAACCCATATCTATCTTCTAATATGCCATCTTTCCAGTAATTTGTACAAACACCTACCAAATTTAGAAGTCCACAATGTTTATACATGTGTTACGAGACATAGTCAGCCTAATGTACGAGCAGCTGTGACAATAGCAAACAGTTGTCAAACACAAGCCGGGACACATCCTAATATTCTTAAAAATAAAATTCTGATATTATCTATCTATTGTTCTATGTATCTGGCTATCTATCTATCTAATATCTATATATCTATCTATTTATTTATCTATCTGTTTAATATGTATCTAATATCTATCTAGCTCATACCCATATCTATATAACTATCAACCAATCAATCAATCAAGCTTTATTGGCTGGTCTAAAATTATACATTAATATTGCCAAAGCATGTGGGAAATAGGGGGTTGGGAAATGGGGACACACCCGGGGCCGGTGTATAGGAGTCCGTGGCGTATCAACTATCTATCTTTCTATCAATGTTATATCTATCATCTATCTATCTATCTAATATTTATATAATATATCTAATATTTATGTACCACATATCTATTTATCTATCTAGATATCTACCTATCTATGCGTATATCTATCTATTTATTTATTACCTAATAACTATCTAGCAATCACAAGCTATGTATCTATCTATCTATCTATCTTCTAATATGCTATATATCTATCAATTTGTACAAACACTCACCAAATGTAGAAGGCCTAATCAGATCTACCCCATTTCTATCAGTCTATCTATCTATCTATCTATCTATCTATCTATCTATCTATCTATCTATCTATCTTTCTATGTATCTGGCTATCTATCTATCTATCTATTTATTTAGCTAACTATCTAATATTTATCTAATATCTATCTCATATCTATCTCATATCTATCTATCTATCTATCTATCTATCTATCTATCTATCTTTCTATGTATCTGGCTATCCATCTATCTATCTATCTATCTATCTATTTATTTAGCTATCTATCTAATATTTATCTCATATCTATCTATCTATCTATCTATCTATCTATCTATCTATCTATCTATCTATCTATCTATCTATCTATCACATATCTATTTATCTATCTTCTATTATCTATCTATCTAGCTATCTATCTATCTTCTAATATGCTATATATCTATCAATTTGTACAAGTGTAGAAGGCCTAACCAGACCAACCTCACGCTGTTTGGACATGTGTCCTGACGCGTCAAAAACTAAAACAGCCAGAATAACAGTCCTAATTAAAGCTAAACAGTTGTCAAAGCATGCCAGGACACGTCCTAATATGATATAGTCAGAACACACGTTTTACTATCTTTAAAAATAAAATTATATTAAGGTTCTATTAAGCTCTTTTATTTTAGATTAATTGTATTGCAGCGCTACACCCGTGGACACTGGATCTGATAAAAAATTAAAGCTACATAATAAAAATGTTAAATAAAAATATAAAGCTAAAATATAAATAATATTGCCTACCAAAATGCCCCCCATCAGTGGCTGTACTCCTATTGACACATTTGTGTTTGTGGTCTCTAGCAAGTTAAGTCAGATTGATCTCCATGCATTCAGCAAGGACAATCTGAATGAACAGGAGAGAGAGGCTCTCTGGACGCTCCAACAGGACAAGGAGATGGTGATTAAACCCTCAGAAAAGGACGGGAACATCGTGATCCTTGGGCACGAGCAAAACCGCAATATGTGCATGATAGTGCTCAAGGATAAGCTTACATATGAACAACTCCCGTCAGATCCTACATCAGCTTATAGGATGGAACTGTCCTGTATTTTAAACAGAGCTCTAGAGCAGAACATTTCTGATAGAACTGAATTAGCTTTTCTCCTACCTGCGCACCCAGTCACAGCCGCCTTTTACTGTCTTCCTAAAGTCCACAAGGGGTATGACCCTCTTAAGGGCAGGCCTATAGTGTCTGGGACCAATTGCCTCACGGCCAACATCAGTACATACGTGGACACCGTTTTACCCCATTCGTCAGCAGTTTAATCTCACATGTCAGGGACACCATGGAGGTACTGGGACGCTTGAACGGTGTCCATTGTGACAAGGACACTTTTTTGGATAGTTTGGACGTGGAGGCGCTCTACAACTCAATTCCTCATGATTTGGGCTTTGGAACGGTCCTCACGTTCCTTCAGCAAAGAGGCGAGCACTGCAGGAACCACAACACCTTTGTAATGGAACTTTTGAGTTTCATTCTCAAGCACAATGTGTTTTTGTTTGATGGGCGGATCTTCCACCAGCTCAGGGGGGTCGCAATGGGCAGTCCCTGTGCCCCGACTATTGAGAACCTCTACATGGGCTGGTGGGAAAGGGAGGTGGCATTCTCTGAGGATATGTTTTTACGTCAGAGATTGATTCTAACTTCATTGGCTTCTTGGATCTCACCATTTCACTTGATGCTTGTGGTCGCATCAGTACTAATGTATTTAGGAAGCCCACGGCTACTAACAGCTTGCTAAAATGGGAGAGTGGGCACCCGCTGGCCCTCAAAAGAGGGATCACAAAGGGACAATACTTAAAGGGTTTCTACCACTTGCAGATCGCATATTTGGTGATCAGACACTAGCGATCCGCTAGTGTCTGATGTAGCTTACAAGCTAATTATTACCTTAATCCGTTCGGCCCATACCTCAAAAAAAGCACTTATATCTTTATGCAAATGAGCCTCTAGGTGCTATGCAGGCGTTTTTCCAGCACCTAGAGGCTCCGTCTACCTTTCAGTTTGCCGCCCATCGCCTCGCTCCAGCACGCCCATCTCTTACCGTATTCGATCCTCCCCCTGCTTCTGCCTTCAGAAATCCCGCGCCTGCGCCATTCGTCGCGGCATTCGGAGGCATTCGGCGCAGGCGCAGTCAATGTCTGACCGCTCCGTGCTCAGACATTTCCACTGCGCCTGCGCCGATGTCATCGGCGCAGGCGCAGTGGAAATGTCTGAGCACGGAGCGGTCAGACATTGACTGCGCCTGCGCCGAATGCCGCGACGAACGGCGCAGGCGCGAGATTTCAGAAGACAGAAGCAGGGGGAGGATCGAATAGAGTTGAAGATGGGCGTGCTGGAGCGAGGCGCTGGGCGGCAAACTGAAAGGTAGACGGAGCCTCTAGGTGCTGGAAAAACGCCTGCATAGCACCTAGAGGCTCATTTGCATAAAGATATAAGTGCTTTTTTTGAGGTATGGGCCGAACGGATTAAGGTAATAATTAGCTTGTAAGCTACATCAGACACTAGCGGATCGCTAGTGTCTGATCACCAAATATGCGATCTGCAAGTGGTAGAAACCCTTTAAGGGTGAGGAGGAATTGTTCTCAACTTAGTGACTTCAGGGTGGCTGCGAGAGACCTTCAGCAGAGGTTCTGGTGTCGCGGTTATCCCCAGCGATGTCTGAGACAGGCGTATCAACATTCATTAAGTACAAACAGGGACCTTCTGTTATCCCCTAAAAAGAGGGATATCGGTGACAACACTGTCAGAAATATTGGCACGTATGACAGTGCCCATGAGGCTGTAAGCCAAATCCTCTCTGCACTGGGATATACTTAAATCTGATCCCGATATTGGCAGTATGATCCCACCCAGACCCTCTGTCACCTATCGGCATAGCAACAACTTACGAGATATGTTGACACACAGTCTATATGTAAGTCCTAAACCACAGTCTTGGTTGCGTAATCCACTTACAGGGACGTTTCCCTGTGGATCCTGTAAATTCTGTGGGTTTATAGATAAGACCAAGAGTTTTGCAAGCAGCACTTTAGACAAGACCTTTTTTTTCAGGTCATTTTACAACTGCAAGTCGATTGGTGTTATCTACCTGATGACATGCGTGTGTGGCATCAAATATGTTGGCAAAACCATTAGGAAGCTCAGGCAACGCATTGGGGAACATGTTTTGGACATTACGAACTTAAAGGACACCCCCATTGCACGTCATGTATCGGATTTTCACAGTGGAAGAACGTCATCGGTTAAATTTCAGGTGATTGATTCTGTGAAGAAGTCATCAAGGGGCGGTGACTGTGACCACATCCTGCTGTAAAAAGAGGCAAGATAAATTTTTTCCTTAAATACCATCAAACTGTCTGGCCTCAATGAGGCCATCTCGTTTGTCCCCTTTATATGAATTTACACTGGCTTCGTTGAGTCCTATGTTCATTCATGTATTTAACTTGAGGGGTACTATTAGATATATGTGGGCTCCCGAATATATTTAACTGTGTGTCAGCACTCCTTCTCAGGTTCCTCGATTTTGGTCTCATTCCACTGTATACAGATGGTAATGTTTAGGTTTTGATGTTGCGATGGCATGCTCATACAGAGCCGCCGTGAATTTCTCTGTCTTTAATGCGGCGCATTGCGCTTTCCTCGGGACTGATGTAGCTCCTCCAGCTGTTCAGCCATTGGTTGGTCCTGTACCGAGCCTCCTGGCCAGATTGGCTGTCACGCGGGGGGCATGTCTAGCGGGGCGGGGTTTCACCCTGTAAATCTAGGCGTTCTGTGAGCCACTTCGCGGCCATTACAGCACTGATTTGTTTGCACACCAGCATGCTGCACCTCAACCTAGAGGTGGTCAGCTTAGGCAGGAGAGTAAAATCTAGTGACAACACCGTACCTCACACTAGAGGAACCCGGTGTCAGGCAGGTCACCCTACTGCTGCCTTGTGTTCATAGCCTTGGTCAAATATCTATGTCAGAGGTTTTGGGCTTCATTACTTGTGGTGCATGTTGCTCCTGATGAAATGCATGTTTAATGCATGAAAACACGTAGAGCATTTACTACTGAGGACAGTGTTAGGGCAATCGTTGCTCCAAGTACACCAAACGGAGCCAAGGGTTTTGCCCTGCCACAGTCCTGCACCTGTACTATGTTAGTGCAGTGAATGTCTGCGCGCTGACATTCACGGTTAGGAGTGATACCTGGTGTCTAATCGGTACCAGATATCCACCTAGATAGTACCTCACCCAGGTCACACACATAGGATCCTGTGGTGTCTTGGCCCCCCTAAGTGTTGGTGGGTTTTAGTTTGTGGGATCCACCCTTCATTTATCCCGAGTTGGCCTCACTGCCATCTATGTGGCCATTATGAGGGTGGTCCCATAAATTAGTGAAGATTTAAGTTGCTGCTTTATGCAGTGTTGGGTAGATACCCCTACATTTTAATAAGACAATTTAATAAAGTATCCCAGGGACAACTATGGCCTACTACTACTTCTGGCCAGATAGCTGGTACTGCTACTACCCACCTTCTGGCTTTGGGTCTTTTTATGTGGAACCCTTCCATATCCCTGACATTTTTAGGCCTAAAGGTACACAGTAACGCAAAGTATAGAACTGTTTGCAAATCTATTTTTTTGTACCTTGAAGACAGGAGGCACATTAAAATGCCCTTCCCTTTCCACAAACACACTGAACAAACACACTATTACTGACAGTTGACTTTGGAAATATTGCATTTGGGTCTAATGTCTTTTGTCAAATCTCTGCAGATTCTGAAAAAAAATTCTCTAGTGTAAAACACAAGTTTTTAGCCTACTATGCAATTATTTCCACCAACACCTCCCCCCCCCCCCCCCCCCCCCCTTACACACGTCGACACTAGAAGTGCCTGGAGATGCACCAACATGGATTTCAGCCTAATTCTTTATGTTATCACTCAGGGATGCAAATCATCTGCTGCCCTTTGTATTCACTGTTAGTGAGGTGTCCACATTAATTGCTAGATAACTTGTTCTGTTAGCCACTGATTCTACTATAGTGGGAAAGAACTGTCTCATTTTACACTGTCTGCTGCTTCCACATAGATTAATAAATTACCTATTTTTTTTGCCACTCATACAAGTAGAGGTCCAATCACAGAGTGGGGAGGGTGTCAGCAGTAAGTTTGTGTTTATGTCACATTTTTCCATTATTATGATCTATCAGAAGAACATCTAAAAAATAAATAAATAAAAATGGATACTGTCTTTTCAGCATCCGCCTTCATACAGTCAGTATTTGGTCAGTAATTGATAAGTATTTGTAAGGCAAAAACAGGACAGGGTCCAAAACAGAGTTGACATGTAAAGGAAAGATGTGCCTGTCTTCTGTGTTTTGGACCCACTCCTGCTTTTGGCTTCCAAATCATGGTGGAATCCTTATGCAAAATACTGACCATGTGATCAAGGCCTTATGGATACTTCATAGACAAGATCTATTGTGTTTTTCATTTTTAAGTTCTTCTGATTGGTCAGAATAAGGGTCAAATAAATGGTGATGTCAACAAGGCCAAACAGGGACACTAGTGGCCCCACAACAGATTTATGAGGGTGGCAGCAGCATGAGGAGTAAACATAGTGGGCTAGTCAAAGGATGGGGATGGGGAGCATCAGTTACAGTAAAAGCACAATATGGTGGCCGTAGGAGAAGATGGCATTAGAGGCAGCAGGTGTGTGGCATCAGGCGGGTTGCAGAATCAGAATAGTGGCACATAGCCAGAAGTACACTGCCATATTTCACTATGTTCTAGTGTGGCAGCACACTGCAGTCCCAAAATTACTGGCAGAATGATCTAGTGTGATGCATCAGGCACTGGTGTGTGGAAATCCTGGCTGATCCATGCCTGGTTTATTTTTAGAAAGGTTAATCTCTCAACATTTTGTGTTGAAAGGCAAGTTCTTTTTGGGGTAACTATGCCACCCACCGCACTAAAAACCCGCTCTTATGCCACACTACTGGCCGGCCAGGAAAGTTTGTCCTGAGCAAACTAAAATTTAGCTGCCCAATAGTCCAAGATATCTTGGATCTGTGGTAACAGCGTGCAGTCCAAGTATGCCACCACCCGCTGGTTGAGGTTCTGCTCCATGTCCTGCTGCTGGTGCTGGATGGTTTATGCAGTAGGTAGGTAAAGAAATGTGCTCATCAGAGACTGAAGGCTTAAGTTACTGCCGACGGAGCTGGTCTTAGCAAATGGCAGGTGTCACTCATGAGCTGCCACTGGCTAATGTCGAAGTTACGCTGGGGAGCATTCCTGTCCGTCTGCATCATCAAGAAATTATTCACGGCCTTCTTCTATTAATATAGTCAGTCTAAAATGTGTAGGGTGGAGTTCTAATGTGTGAAAACGTATATGAGGCACACGTATGCGTATGGGAACACCATTCTACATTTGGGCCATGAAGGACATATATTGTATTTGACCATAGTAACAGCTCCAAATGTCGGCTCTGCCATGAACTATGCCAAACACTGACAGGCTGAAGGGCTGGCCCACTTTTTGCTGTATTTATGTATGCAGTGCTGGTAGAGCTTGGGGCTTGGGACTCACCACCTTGGCTCGGAACAAGCCATCAGTTCTCTGAAATGTGCAGAGTCAACCACATGGAAAGGGAGGGACTGCAGTGCTTGCCACACCTTCTTTCTCCAGGTGTGCCTATTATGGTCATTTAACATTCTTTATTTTTTGTTGTTTCTCCCACTATGCTATGCAGTTTATAGCTTCTGTTGGAGGCGTGGATAGCTGGTGTGTGGATCTTGGCTGAGTTCCTGGTGCTGCCACAGCCACTTGGAGTTGTGTGTTTTATTTCCCTTTTGTATTTTGTTTGAGTTATTTCGTGTGTTGAATTTCCCCGTCGTTTGTATTTAGGCCTGAGGGAGACTCCTGTGCATCCTTCCTTTTGGAGGAACAGGTTGTCTCAGTCGTAAAATTAGTACCAGGGTCCTAAAGGGTGAGTTAGGACACTAGGTATTCTGGTGTATGAATTTACCTACCGCTGGGGTCTGTTCATACTGGTAGTTAGTCAGGACTTTGATTAGGGTTTTAGTAGGAGGTGTCCATCTCCTTTCTCTAGTTTCCAGGATTTATTTCCTCACCCCTTTCCCTCCTATGTTCGGTGTGGTGTCTCCTTCCCACACCCAAACTTGAAAGCATCTGTTTGTTGAACAAACTGTACTGTAACACTAACTGTATACCCTCCCTTTATGGGTGGCAAAGTGGCACCATAGGCGGATGACTACCCTCCCCTATCCATCGTCCCGGCACTAATGAAGAGCAAAGTACCGCAGGAGGTACTGTATAACAGGAGACGACTATAACTCCCAGCATGTCTAAGATATCATTATTTAATATCAGAGCACATTACAGAGGGACGTATAAGAGGATGGGACTACAACTCCCAGCATTTCCAAGCCTTACACTGCATAGTAAAGTGCAACTTTTCAACTGTCCGCCCGTCCGCTTCCAGTGACGTTCAGCTGAAGCACTGAACAGGGGGCCCCTTAGAGGATGTTATAAAGCTCCCGAAGACGCGTGTTCGGCTCAGTCTTAGTCAGGGAGAGCTGTGGTTAGGAAGGGACAGACAGTGTAGGGAGAGAAATCGGCCATTTTAGAATTTTAAAAACTTTTCAGAGACCCAAAAGTCCTTTTAAGGACTATTTTGTGTAGCAGGAGCAACAACATATATTTTTAGAGCAACCTGCATTGCGAATAATTTACAGACCCAAAAGTCCTTTTAAGGACTATTGTGTGTGGAGCAGCAATATCAATATTTTGTAAAGTTATCTGTGACATACAGTGTACTTTTTCAATAGGCGGTGTCCGCTTTTGTCAGCGACATTCCCAGCGCCACATCTGCAGTGTAACCTGTGCGCATAAAAAATGTATCTGTGACATACAGTATACTGTTTCCGTACACTCTGCGGACAGTGACATTACCGGTGGTATCTCTTCTGTATAGCGTTTTATCATCCCAAATACCTGTGACATTACCTGTAATTTTTATTTAGGTGCTGGTGACAGCATTGACATTATCTGCGGGACATTTCCAGTGTGATGTTTCCACATCCCAAATACCTTATTCTTTTTTTAATTGTGCATATACTTCCAAATCCTATGCTACTGTTCGTGTGACATACTTTCAAGCATATACTGTATAACATTTCATATGAAGAAGGCGAGCAGTAAGGGAAGGGGAAGTGGCCGTGATGCTGATGTACACACATAGGCTGTGGTCCTGGGAGCGTAGAAATTGAGCACAAGGAAAACAATCTTTGTGTCCCAGTTTTCAGGGCGGCGCAGTACACCACTCTTGAAGTCAGACCAGTGCGACCAGGTGGTTGGTTGGATTGCAGCAGATAATGCTTCCAGTCGTTTAAGCACCACCCTGTCTTCCACCAAGTCCAGTCTAAGTAGCCAAGAGTCTTCTCACCACAATCCTCACCCTGATCCTTTTTCCTTCCACCATGGAGAGTCTGGGAAAACAAGTGATCCCACACTTGGATATTCCAAGGAGCTCTTTTCATCGCCATTCTTTGATTTGACCCTCTCACCAAGCACGCTTGAAGAGGGAAAGATCTTGTGCCCTGATTTCCAAACTCTTGAGCATACACAGTCACAAGAAGATGACAGTGGGGAAAGGCAATTACTGTTTAATGAGGTGGTGATGATGAGACACAGTTGTCAATATGTCAATGGCAATTACTTTCTCAAGATGTTGATGAAGTGGATAGGTCAACAAGTCAGGAGGATGAGCAGAGTGAAGAAGTGGAAGAGGAGGTTCTGGACGATGAAGTAACTGACCCTACCTGGGAAGGTGAAAAGCCGAGTGAGGACAGCAGTACTGAGGGGGAGGGATCTGCAGCACAAAAACAGTCTGGAAGAGGCAGTGGGGTGGCAAAAGAGAGAAGGCGAGCCACACCAAACAGGCACACAACTGTTTCACGGAGCACCCCCTTGCGGAAATCTCCCTTGCCAAGGGGTAGGTGTTCCGCAATATGGTACTTATTTTAAGAAAGTGCGGACGACAAAAGAATAGTAGTTTGCAACCTGGGCCGTACCAAAATGAGCTGGGGCGTGAACACTAGCAACCTCACCACCACCAGCATGATCCACCACATAGCATCTAAGCACCATAATAAGTGGGATGAACACCTGGGTCCACAATCTGTGTCTGCGGGTCACACCATTGCATCCTCTTCCCCTGTGATACATGTTGGCCAATCCCCTGTCGAAGGTGCATGCCTGGATGCCTCCCTCCTTGCACCTGGACCTTTGTAAGCACCATATCTACTTCCGTGTCCCAGTGCAGTGTCCAAATGTCCTTATCCCAGGCTTTTGAACTGAAGTGCAGATTCCCAGCCACCCACCCACAGGCCATAACACTAAATGTGCAGCTTTCTACATTACTGGCCCTGGAAATGTTGCCATTTAGGCTTGTGGACACTGAGGCCTTCCGCTGCCTGATCTCAGTAGCCGTCCCACGTTATGCAGTCCCCAGCCGCCACTTTTTTTCAAGGTGTGCCTTGCCTGCCTTACACCAACATGTGTCCTGTAACATCACACGTGCCCTGACCAACGCAGTTACTGGGAAGGTCCACTTAACCACGGACATATAGACAAGTGCATTTGGCCAGGGATGCTACATTTCCCTGATGACACACTGGGTGAACGTTGTGGAGGTTGGGAGCGAATTGTACCCTGGGATGGCATAGGTGCTACCGACGTCAAGGATTGCGGACACTGACGTCAATCAGGGTTTCCGCCAGCACCTATGTTAGTGGCTACAACCCCCACTTCTCCTCCTCTGACTCCTCCTCCATCTCCAAATTATCTGCATGCAGCACCAGTCAGCCATCAGTCGGTAGCTGGAAGCAGTGTAGCACTGCAGTGGGGAAGCGGCAAAAGGCTGTGCTGAATCTGATAAGCTTAGGGGACAAACAACACACCGTCGCAGAGCTCTGGCAGGGGATAAGAGACCAGACTGAGCTGTGGCTCTCGCCACTCAGCCTACTACATGGCATGGTTGTGTCTGATAATGGACATAACTTGGTGGCGGCTTTGGAGCTCGGCAAGCTCACACAAATTCTATGACGAATCCACGTCTTAAACTTAGTGGTTCAACGGTTTATTAAAACCTACCCCAATTTGCATGAGCTACTGGTGAAGGTGCGCCGCGTGTGAGCACATTTCCGCAAGTCATCAACAGCTTCAGTCGGTCTGTCAAAGCTGCAGCAGCTCTTGAAATTGCCAGCTGTTGTGCGATGTGAGCACGCGCTGGAACTTGACGTTCTACATGTTGGCCAGGCTTTGTGAGCAGCAGAGGGCAGTAGTGGAATAACAGCTGCAACATGGTCGGCGCCTTTCCAGTCAGCTTCCGCTATTTACAAGTGCGGGGTGGGCATGGATGTCTGACCTCTGTGAGGTTTTAAGAAACTTTGAGGAATCAACACAGATGGTGAGCGGCAATAACACTATTATCAGCGTAACCATCCAACTTCTGTGTCTACTCAAACGCTTGCTGCTCGCAGTTAAGGACGACACTTTACATGTGGAAGAGGTGGAAATGGGGGAAGACATTACACAGGGTGATAGCCAGACCATCCTCAGTACATCTTGTCAGCGCAAATTGGACGATGAAGAGGAGGAGGAGGAGCAGGAGACGGTTGCCTCCGTGACAGAGGGTAGTACCCATGGAAGTTTAATTCAATCTGTTCAGCGTGGGTGGGAAGAAGAGGAGGATGAGGAGATTGAGAGTCATCCTGATGACGACAGCTAAGTCTTGCCTGTTGGTACTCTGGCACACATGACTGACTTCATGTTAGGCTGCCTTTCCCGTCCTGCGACCTGCGCGTTATACGCATTTTAGACAACACAGATTACTGGTCATTCCTGTGGTGGAGAGGACGAGCAATACATTTCAATACCAGAAGATCCTTATTGAAAAACTGGTCCAAAAATTTTCATCTGAACGCTGGAGGCAGAGTCCTTACTTCCTTGGGTGACCGAGCAGGAGAGACAAGGGGAACACACAGCAGTTCCAACAGAGGCAGGGCAACAATCTCCAAAGCCTGGGACAGTTTTCTGACACCCCATCAGCGCCCTCACCCTGATGAGCGGCCTACTGTTATAAGAAGGGAAACATTTTTGAAGATGGTTAAGGAGTACATTGCAGACCGCGTCAATGTCCTCAATGATCCCTCAGTGCCTTTCAATTACTGGATGTTCAAGCTGGACACATAGAAGGAACTAGCACTCTACGCCTTGGAGGTGTTGGCCTGCCCTGCCGCCAGCATTTTGTCTGAGCGGGTATTTTGTGCTGCTGGTGACATTATAACAGATAAGAATATCCGCCTGTTAACTGAAAATGCTGACAGTTTGATTCTTATAAAAATGAACAAGGCCTGGATTGCCCCAGACTTCTCGACTTCACCACAGGAAAGCTGATGAACGTAAAGGGACTTTAAATGTGTTATTTATAATGTACTGAATACACTGTATTTCCACTCACCCCTTCCACCTCAAAAAAGGGTATATGGTTGAAACTTATTTTTCTCATCTCCTCCTCTTCCATCATATTAACATGCTTATTCGTGGCATATGATGCACTAGCATATATGCCGTCACATATGATTTATAGGGTCAGCTCACCTGCAGGCCCTCACCTACAATCTTTTACAGGGTCAGCTCACCTATAGGCCCTCAACTAAAATCTTTAACAGAATCAGCTCACCAGCAGGCCCTCACCTACAATCTTTTACAGGGTCAGCTCACCTGTAGGCCCTCACCTACAATCTTTAACAGGATCAGCTCACCAGCAGGCCCTCACCTACAATCTTTAACAGGGTCAGCTCACCTGCAGGCCCTAACCTACAATATTTTACTGGGTCAGCTCACCAGCAGGCCCTCACCTACAATCTTTTACAGGGTCAGCTCACCTATAGCCCCTCAATAATAATCTTTAACAGGATCAGCTCACCAGCAGGCCCTCACCTACAATCTTTTAGAGGGTCAGCTCACCTGTAGGCCCTCACCTACAATCTTTAACAGGGTCAGCTCACCTGCAGGCCCTAATCTACAATATTTTACAGGGTCAGCTCACCAGCAGGCTCTCACCTACAATCTTTTACAGGGTCAGCTCTCCTGTAGGCCCTCAACTACAATCGTTAACAGAATCAGTTCACCAGCAGGCGCTCACCTACAATCTTTTACAACGTCTGCTCACCTTCAAGCCCTCACCTACAATCTTTGATAGGATCAAATCACCATCAGTCCCTCACCTACAATAATTTACAGGGTCAGCTCACCTACAGGCACTCACATACAATCTTATTGAGGGTTAGCTTACCTATAGGCCCTCACCTACAATCTTTTAGAGGGTCAGCTCATCTGCAAGTCCTCACCTACAATTTTTTACAGGGTCAGCTCACGTATAGGCCCTCATCTACAATTTTTTTATAAGGTCAGCTCACCTGCTGGCCCTCACCTTCAATCTTTTACAGGGTCATCTCACCTTCAGGCCTTCACAAATAATCTTTAACAGGATCAGCTCACCAGCAGGCCCTCACCTACAATCTTTAACAGGGTCAGCTTACCTGTAGGCCCTCACCTACAATTTTTTACAGAGTCAGCTCACCTATAGGCCCTAACCTACAATATTTTACAAGGTCAGCTCAACTACAGGCCCTCACCTACAATCTTTAACAGGGTCAGTTCACCTGCAGGCCCTAACCTACAATCTTTTACAGGGTCAGCTCACCAGCAGGCCCTCACCTACAATCTTTTACAGGGTCAGCTCAACTATAGGCCCTCATCTACAATCTTTAACAGGATCAGCTCACCAGCAGACCCTCACCTACAGTATTTTACACTGTCAGCTCATCTGTAGCCCCTCACCTACAATCTTTTATAGGGTCAGCACATAAGCAGACACTCACCTACAATCTTTTACAGGGTCAGCTCACCTACAGGCTCTTACCTGCAATATTTTATTGGGTCAGCTCACCTTCAGGCCCTCACCTACAATCTTTTATGGGGTCAGCTCATCTGTAGGTTCTTACCTACAATCTTTTATAGGGTCAGCTCATCAGTAGGCCCTCACCTACAATCTATTACAGGGTCAGTTCACCTTCAGGCCCTCACCTACAATTTTTTATAGGGTCAGTTCACCTATAGGCCCTCACCTACAATCTTTTACAGGGTCAGCTCATCAGCAGGCCCTTACCTACAATATTTTACAGTGTCAGTTCACATACATGCCCTCACCTACAATCTTTTACAGGGACAGATCACCAGCAGGCCCTCACCTACAATATTTTACAGGATCAGCTCACCAACAGGCCCTCACCTACAATCATTTACAGGGTCAGCTCACATATAGGCCCTCACCTACATTCTTTAACAGGATCAACTCACCAGTAGGCCGTCGTCTAAAATGTTTTAAAGGGTCAGCTAGTGAGTTGATCCTGTTAAAGAATGTAAGTGAGGGTCTATATGTGAGCTGACCCTGTAAATGATTGTAGGTGAGGGCCTGTTGGTGAGCTGATCCTGTAAAATATTGTAGGTGAGGGCCTGCTGGTGATCTGACCCTGTAAAAGATTGTAGGTGAGGGCAGGAACTCTCCTTCAATCTTTTATAGGGTCAGATCACTTGTAGGCCCTCACCTACAATCTTTTAAAAGGTTAGCTCACTTGCAGGACATACACTACAATATTTTACAGAGTCAGCTCACCATCAGACCATAATCTACAATCTTTTACAGGGTCAGCTCACCAGCAGACCCTCAACTACAATCTTTTACTGGGTCAGCTCATCTACAGGCCCTAACCTACAATTTATTTTAGGGTCAGCTCACCTGCAATAACTAACCCTGCAATCTTTTACAGGGTCAGGTCACCTGTAGGCTCTCACCTACATTCTTTTAAAGGGTCATCTCACCAGCAGGCCCTCACCTACAATCTTTTACAGGGTTAGCTCACCAGCAGGCCCTCACCTACAATCTTTTACAGGGTAAACTCACCTTCAAGCCCTCATCTACAATATTTTATAGAGTTAGATCACCAGCAGGCCCTCACCTACAATATTTTACAGGGTCATCTTACCTGCAGGACCTCACCTACAATCTTTTAAAGGGTTGGATTACCTATAGGCTCTCACCTACATTCATTTAAAGGGTCAGCTCACCTGCAGGCCCTCATCTACAATCTTTTACAATGTAAGCTCACCTGTAGGCCCTTAACTACAATCTTTTAGCGGGTCAGCTCACCTTCAGGCCCTCACCTACAATCTTCAACAGGGTCAGCTCAACTGCAGGCCCTTACCTACAATCTTTTAAAGGATCAGCTCATAAGCAGGCCCTCACCTACAATCTTTTACAGGGTCAGCTCACCTACAGGCACTCACCTACAATCTTTTATAGTGTCAGCTCACCTATAGGCCCTCACCTACAATCTTTTACAGGGTCAGCTCATCAGCAGGCCCTCACCTACAATCTTTTACAGTGTCAGTTCACATACATGCCCTCACCTACAATCTTTTGCAGGGTCAGATCTCCAGCAGGCCCTCACCTACAATATTTTACAGGGTCAGCTCACCAACAGGCCCTCACCTTCAATCATTTACA
The DNA here is from genome assembly GCF_014858855.1 of Bufo gargarizans. Classification (NCBI taxonomy): domain Eukaryota; kingdom Metazoa; phylum Chordata; class Amphibia; order Anura; family Bufonidae; genus Bufo; species Bufo gargarizans. The sequence goes on from NC_058083.1 coordinate 2,370,872, forward strand.
GGGTCAGCTCACATATATGCCCTCACCTACATTCTTTAACAGGATCAACTCACCAGCAGGCTGTCGTCTACAATGTTTTAAAGGGTCAGCTTACCTGCAGGAATTCACCTTCAATTTTTTATAGGGTCAGCTCACTTGTAGGCCCTCACCTACAATCTTTTAAAAGGTTAGCTCACCTGCTGGATATCAACTACAATCTTTGATAGGGTCAGCTCACCTGTAGGCCCTCACCTACAATCTTTTTCAGGTTCAGCTCACAAGCAGGCTCTCACCTACAATCTTTTACAGGGTCAGCTTACCAGCAGGCCCACACCTACAATCTTTTATAGGGTCAGCTCACCTATATGCCCTTACCTACAATCTTTTACAGGGTCAGATCACCAGCAGGCCCTCACCTACAATATTTTACAGGGTCAGCTCATCAGCAGGCTCTCACCTACAATTAGTGATGGACGAACATCATAACGGACGGTCTGCGAACGCGATCGCTCAAACTTGCTCAAATGTTTGCGAACCGCAGGTTCGCGGCGGGTACCATTCTTTTTAATGGCATGCGAACGTGAGAAACCTCCAGGTCATTTTTGCAGCCACAAAAAATTTAGCAAATGTGCACACATAATCCCACAGCATGGACACTGACATACCAGAAGTATTAAGCGATTTGCAAGCATTTTTTTTTTTTTATCGGCAAAATTTTGGCAAAGTATTAATAAGAGCACATGTGTTCTGAAGGAGTGGCCTACAGCAACTGGTTTACAGCGACTAGCAAATAGATGCGATGGTTGGAGCGAAGTTCAACGAGGAAGAGGAAGAACTTCTGGTGACTGTAAGTAATCTTACATTAAAGTAGTGTATTTGATTTAATTTCACCTGCATGTCTGAACAATCGCTTTATATGCATAAAGAGCTTCTGCGATTCAAATTTTTCTTAAGTGCACCAAACTTAACATTTTATCAGGTCTCACTAGATATTATTGATTTTTGTTTATTGTATTCCTGTGACATTACACCCACTATGTTAAGTTACCCTGCAGAGTGGCCGAGCACAAGGCGTCATTGGTTGCTAATGCTAACTCGCTATGATGCCGTGCGCTTCTTGCCGCCACCACTGTATAGTAATACACTTGTATAGATCATACAAGTGTATCACAGTACAGTGTTGGTGGCCTGGAAGAGCAGGTGGTCATAGCAACCAGTTACGCTGTGCGTTTGTCCAGTCTGCGGGACAGTAGGATGGGTCTGTATGGTCCGTAGTTTTGAAAAAACACGCCCGTGTGCATGCGGCCTTACTGTTACGGTTAGAAGATGGGATTGTATTAAGACTGTATGTGGGTGGGGTCTGAGCTATCAGATACTGTCCAGCTAAGCAGAGATGTACCTGTCTAGTGAAGTGACGGTACAGTATGGGGTGTACAGCTGGTTTGTCTCTCCAGGATGCACCCTGGGTAACTGTAAATGAACCATCAAATACTGGCAGTGCATGCGGCCAAAATCTAATATTTCTACCTCAAAGCATTAAATACTTTTTTCCGTTTACTTGATTACAATTTTTTCCATACTATTATTGTTAAAAATGGGGATTATATGCTTGCATTTTTCTCTTGCAGCGGATGTTGGTTCGGGGCTACGACAGCACCCGATCCCACCCCGAGAAACAAAGTATAGTGCGTGAGTTGGCCTATGAAATGTAGAGCAAAATGGGTCACACACACCGCCGTCTGGCCATTTTAAAAAAATGGCCAGACATAAAAAGAAGGCAGCCCCGTTTCATTAAAAGAATCCGGGCCGAAAAATGCCCAGGTACATACGCAAATAACTTTTTATGTTTTGCCAACACTCTGTAATATATACAGTGCTAAGAAAAAGTATTCACCCCCCTTGACTTTATTTTTTGTTGTTGTTGCCTCACTCCCTGGAATTAACATGGATTATTTTAGGATTTCTATCATGTAATTTGTAGGAAATGCCCACAACTTAGACCTTCTTTTAAATTGGTTAATTGTAAAGCAAACAACTAATAGGACAAAATAACAGAAAAGGTCAATGTGCATAACTATTCACCCCCCTAAAGTCAATACTTTGTAGAGCCACATTTTGCGGCAATCACAGCTCCAAGTCGCTTTGGATAAGTCTCTATGAGCAGTTGCCACATCTTACCACAGGTGTTTTTGCCCATTACTCCTTGCAATACTGATTCTGCTCCTTCAAATTTGCTTGTGAGCAGAAATCTTTAAGTCTGACCACTGATCTTCTACTGGATTGAGATCTGGGCTGTGACTCGGCCATTCCAACACATGTACATGTTCCCCCTTAAACCACTCAAGTGTTGCTTCAGCAGTGTGTCTGGGGTCATTGTCCTGCTGGAAGCTGAACCTCTGTCCTAGCCTCAAATCACGCACAGAGCGGGACTGGTTTTGCTCAAGAATATCCCTGTCCATGTTTCCCTCAAATCTGACCAGTTTCCCAGTCCCGGCTGGTGAAAAACATCACCACAGCATGATGCTGCCACCACCATATTTTATTGTGGGGATAATGTTCTTTGGGTGATGTGATGTGTTGTTGGCTTTGTGCCAGACAAGTGACGGACTAAACCCTCACTGTGTCTGCAGTAGAAGCCTAAAGCCTAGCCTCCTTCCTACAGGCTTTGGACACAGGACTATGGAGACCTCCACTCCGACCCATTTGGTTGAGAGGGAACTATAAACCATGAATTTTTGGTTGAGTTTATAGGCCACATTTTTCGTATTCCCCATTAACCCCTTAGGGACCTGGCTCATTTTCACCTTAATGACCAGGCCATTTTTTGCAAATATGACCAGTGTCACTTAAAGTGGTGATAACTTTAAAACACTTTGACTTATCCAGGCAATTCTGAGATATTTTTTTTGTCACATATTGTACTTCATGACACTGGTAAAATGAAGTAAAAATAAATAAATTTTTATTTATACAAAAATACCAAATTTACCCAAAAGTATAAAAAAATTGCAAATTTCCAAGTTTTAATTTCTTTACTTCTATAATACATAGAAATACCTACAAAATAGTTATTACTTTACATTCCCCATATGTCTACTTCATGTTTGGATCATTTTGGGAATTACATTTTATTTGTTGGGGATGTTACAAGGATTAGAAGTTTAGAAGCAACTCTTTTCAAAAACCCACTTTTCAAGGACCAGTTCTGGTCTAAAGTCACTTTGTGAGGCTTACATAATAGAAATCACCAAGAAATGACCCAATTCTAGAAAATACACCCCTCAAGGTATTCAAAACTGATTTTACAAACTTTGTTAACCCTTTAGGTGTTCCACAAGAATTAATGGAAAATAGAGATACAATTTCAAAATTTTAATTTTTGGGCAGATTTTCCATTTTAATAAGTTTTTTCCAGTTACAAAGCAAGGGTTAACAGCCCAAAAATACTCAATATTTATGGCTCTGATTCTGTAGTTTACAGAAACACCCCATATGTGGTCGTAAACCGCTGTACGGGCACACGGCAGGGCGCAGAAGGAAAGGAATGCATACTGTTTTTGGAAGGCATATTTTGCTGGACTGTTTTTTGGACACCATGTCCCATTTGAAGCCCCCCTGATGCTCCCCTAGAGTAGAAACTCCATAAAAGTGACCCCATCTAAGAAACTACACCCCTCAAGGTATTCAAAATTGATTTTACAAACTTTGTTAACCCTTTAGGTGTTCCACAAGAATTAATGGAAATTAGAGATACAATTTCAAAATTTAACTTTTTGGGCAGATTTTCCATTTTAATAATTTTTTCCAGTTACAAAGCAAGGGTTAACAGCAAAAAAATACTCAATATTTATGGCTCTGATTCTGTAGTTTACGGAAACACCCCATATGGTGCTGTACGGGCACACGGCAGGGCGCAGAAGGAAAGGAATGCCGTACGGTTTTTGGAAGGCAGATTTTGCTGGACTGTGTTTTTTACACCATGTCCCATTTGAAGCTGCCCTGATGCACTCCTAGAGTAGAAACTCCAAAAAAGTGACCTTATTTTAGAAACTAGGGGATAGAGGGTTTTTTGGTACTATTTTAGGGTACATATGATTTTTGGTTGCTCTATATTACACTTTTTGTGAGGCAAGTTAACAAGAAATAGCTGTTTTCACACCATTTTTTATTTTTTTGCTAATTACAACATTCATCTGACTAGTTAGATCATGTGGTATTTTTATTGACCAGGTTGTCACGGACACGGCGATACCTAATATGTATACTTTTTTTTATTTATGTACGTTTTACACAATGATTTCATTTTTTAAACAAACAAAAAAATCATGTTTTAGTGCTTCCATAGTCTGAGAGCCATAGTTTTTTCAGTTTTTGGACTATTATCTTGCGTATGGTATGATTTTTGCAGCATGAGATGACGGTTTGATTGGCACTATTTTTGGGTGCGTGTGACTTTTTGATCGCTTGCTATTATGCTTTTTGTAATGTAAGGTGACAAAAAATGGCTTTTTTTACACCGTTATTATTTTTATTTTTTTACGGTATTCACCTGAGGGGTTAGGTCATGTGATATTTTTATAGAGCAAGTTATTATGGAAGTGGCGATACCTAATATGTATACTTTTTTATTTATTTAAGTTTTACACAATGATTTAATTTTTGAAACAAAAAAATATCATGTTTTAGTGTTTCCATTGTCTGAGAGCCATAGTTTTTTTCAGTTTTGGGGCGATTATCTTGGGTAGGGTATGATTTTTGCGGGATGAGATTATGGTTTGATTGGCACTATTTTGGGTGCATATGACTTTTTGATCGCTTGCTATTACACTTTTTGTGATGTCAGGTGACAAAAAATGGTTTATTTAGCACAGCTTTTATTTTTTATTCTTTACGGTGTTCATCTGAGGATTAGGTCATGTGATATTTATATAGAGCCGGTTGATACGGACGCGACGATACCTAATATGTATACTTTTTTTAATGTAAGTTTTACACAATAGCAGCTTTTTTTAAAACAAAAAAATTATGTTTTAGTGTCTCCATATTCTGAGCCATAGTTTTTTTATTTTTTGGGTGATTGTCTCAGGTAGGGGCACATTTTTTGTGGGATGAGGTGACTGTTAGATTGGTACTATTTTGGTGTGCATATGCCTTTTTGATCGCTTGCTGTTTTACTTTTTGTGATGTAAGGTGACAAAATGTTTCTTATTTATCACAGTTTTTATTTTTTACAGTGTTCATCTGAGGGATTTGGGCATGTGATATATTTATAGAGCCAGTCGATGCGAACACGGCGATACCTAATATTAGACCCCCTTATTTTTTACCATTTTTTTTTACTTTATTTGGGAAAAATGACGTTTTTGTTTATTTTTTTATTAAAATTGTAAAAAAAAATAGGAAAACGTTATTTTTTTAACTTTTTTCACTTTATTTTTTGTCCCACTTTGGGACTTCAACTTTTTGGGGTCTAATCCTTTGCAATGCATTCCAATATTTCTGTATTGGAATGCATTGGCTGTTTAAGCAATACTGTGTGTATTACTCATACAGCTTCCAGCCTGTGAGATCCAGGGGGCTGGATCTCACCGGCACGTCACAGGAAGGCAGCGGCGATGCCTCAGGAAGGCATCGTGCTGCCTTTCATGCCATCGGGTCCCCCCTACAGCCCCATGGGGACCCTCTGGCATCACCGCCCGCCGCCGCACCATAAAAAGCCGCAAACCGCAAGTCTGAATTGACTTGCAGTTCGCCGACACGGGGGGGGGGGTCACAGGTCCCCCCCACATGTCCCCCCCACTGCTCAACGATTTGAGCAGGCACCTTGTTTTGATCTCCGCCCGTCGGGCGGCAGTGATCGGAAATACACATGACGTACCGGTACGTCATGTGTCCTAAAGAGGTTAAAGTAGCACAACCCATGTTAAAGTACCCTCCAGCACCACCCCATGTCAGGACTCGGAGGAAGAGGAGATGATCACCAGCCCCTTTTTTAAAAAAAACATAAAGAATTTATTCAACCTAACATTGCTAAAAGTGCAACACCAAGCTAGCTAAAGAGACATATGCCCCCCAAAATAGTAACAATCGGTCAGGGCATTCTGCTAAAAATGAGACCCAACCATTAGACAATTGCCACATAAAATCAATAATTTGGCTCTCAAAATATGGAGACAGTAAAACATGAATTGTTTTTGGTTCAACAATGCTTTTATTGTGTAAAAGACAATTTACTATAAAATAAGGAAAAATAGTAGGTTTGTAACAACCAGCTGTCTAAAAAGATCATACCAAATAACCCCTTAGTTGGACACCTTTTTAAACAAAAATTTAAAACTGTTAAAAAAGGCACTTTTATGGACAGCTTTTCTCACAAAAAGGTGTAATAGCAAGCGATCATAAAGTCATATGCACCACAAATTAAAGGTTTTATAAGAGTTGCAAATAATGTTAATTAAAATTCTTTTTCAAACATGAATGAAGACATTGAAGGTCAAATTGGCAAAACTGCAAAGGCCGCATCTCCATGATATGCGGGCCGTTCATGAGCGCTTGAAGGCCATGGAGGAGAGGCAACGCAAGGCCATGAAGGAAGGGGTGCAGGAGATGATCATGCTTTTGGAAAAATTGGCTTAATAAAAAATAAAAAAATAATCTACTGTTATATAAATCGTTTGTACAGTTATAACGTGTATTGTGTTTTTTTGTAATATTGCTGTTTTAGTGTAATAGCTTGGCCTAAATCAGCCAGAACTGACACATCCGATAAATACATGACAAATACATATGGGGTCCATTCACACGTCTGTTAAATGTGTCCGCATACCACAATTGGGAGGAACGTTTACAGACTCATTGATTTTAAATTCCAGTTCGAAAAATTTGGCATTCACAGGATACAGAAGTGTCAGTCATTACAGGCAGGGCAGTTCCTTGGGGCGGGCGGGCCGGGCAGCCGCCCGGGGTGCTTTCAGAAGGGGGGCATCGGCAGGGCACAGCAGGAGATGAGCGCTGCGCTTCCATTGTAGAAGCGCTCACTCATCTCCACAGTCATCTCATCTGTATTGCCTCCCTGTTCCTCTGATAGGCTGCCAGCACTAGGCAGAAGCCGGTGCAGGCGGCACGATGACGTCATCGCGCCGCCTGAGCCAGCGAGGGACACAGGCCGGAAGAGGCCTGCATCGCATCCTGGAGGAGGTAAGTATAAGTTTTTTTGTTTTTTTTTATATGTAAAAATGACAATCCTGGCACATAAGGGGGGCTGCTGGGCTGGCACAGACATAAGGGGGCTATTGGCACGTAAGGGGGCTTCTGGCACAGACATAAGGGGAGTTTTTTTGACACTCGCCCTAAAATAAATTTTACCTGGAAACTGCACTGATTACAGGCCTCAAAAATTAGGCATTCAACGTACATAAAAGGCTTTTTATGCAGCTGCATTTACCGAAGACAGGGACCATAAATTGTTATGGGTGGTGGAGGATATGGGCTGTCATGAGGAATTTTAAACAAACATGGTCTACTGTTTACATGCCTCATAAATTTTTAGAAATGTGAGGTAGTCAACACTGTCGTGAGCTAGGCGAGTCCGCTTATCGGTCACGATCCCCCCATCTGCACTGAACGTCCTTTCGGACAGGACACTTGATGAGGTAGTCAACACTGTCGTGAGCTAGGCGAGTCCGCTTATCGGTCACGATCCCCCCATCTGCGCTGAACGTCAGTTCCATCGCAAATTTTGCAAGTTCTGACCAGAGGTCATGCCTGCCCACCCAGTAGTCCAGGGGTTCATCACTTCTCAGAGCGCCAAAATCGGCCGTTAAACCGATGTAGTCAGACACCTGCCGGTCTAGGCGTTCCCTGACATTGGATCCGGAGGACAGCTGTCGATGGGTCGGCTGAAAGAATGTTCTCAAATCAGAAGTGACCAACACATCTTCAAACCGCCCTCTTCTTGCAGTCGCTGTTGTATTGGTACCCACAACTGTTTCTCTGTGAGTGGAAACTCCTCTGCTAGCGCCCAAAAAAGCAGAATGCAGCATTTCTCTAAGCAAGGCCTGGAAGTGCTGCATTCTGACAACCCTCTGTGATGGTGGTAACATTTCCGCCATTTTTTGTTTGTAACGGGGGTCTAAATATGTTGCCACCAGTACTGGTCTTTGCCCTTTATGCTTTTTATACAGGGGTCCCTCTTAAAAGACTGGAGCATGAAGGCCCCAATTTGCACTAAACTGGAAGAGTTGTAGTGGCCTGGCTCCTGCTCATCATCCAGGATAATGTCGTCCTCGTTCTCCTCCCCCAATCCATGGACAACACGAGGTATCCCAGGAAGGTTTAAAGCATGCTCTTCTTGATCCTCCTCGACACCATCCTCCTCTGACTCCTCTTCAGACTCCTGTTTTTGACTTGTCTCAGATGGAGTAGCCCCGTCTGGGAATTCATCCAGCATTGCTACTTCCTCATCTTCCTGCTCCTGCTCCTCGACGGCTTGATCAATGACACGACGCAATGCACGCTCCAGAAAGAAGGCAAAAGGTACGATGTCACTGATGGCGCCCCGGCTGCGACTGACCAGTTTGGTGATCTCCTCAAATGGCCGCAGAAGTCTGCATGCGTCGCGCATGAGCAGCCACTGGCGCGGGGGAAAAAAAACAAGCTCCCCTGAACCTGTCCTGCCGCAGATTTCGTACAGGTAGAAGTTAACTGCACGTTTCTGCTGGAGCAGGCTATCAAGCATATGCAAGGTTGAGTTCCATCACGTTGGGCAGTCACAAATAAGACGTCTGATGGGCAGGTTGTGTCACCGCTGGATTTCAGCAAGGCGAGCCATGGCCGTATAAGATCTTCTGAAATGTTTGGCGATTTTCCTGGCCTGCCGCAAGACATCCTGGACCCCAGGGAATTTGACAACTAATCGCTGCACGACCAAGTTCAGGACGTGTGCCATGATCGGCACGTGTGTAATTTTGCCCTGTTTCAGGACGCTCAGTAGATTGGCACCGTTGTCGCACACCACATTAACAACTGTCTAATTGAGCGGTGTTAGCCACTGATCTGCCTGTGAACGCAAAGCTGAAAGGAGTGAAGTACCAGTGTGACTCTTGGCTTCCAGGCACAACAGCCGCAGCACAGCATAGCAACGTCTCACCTGGCATGTCGAATAGGTTTTGGGGATCTTGGTTGACACAGTGGAAGAGACGGTGCCTGCTTCAATATGTCGTTTTGTTGTCAAGTTAGCAGAGTTAACACAATGAAAGCGGCTAAATTTCTCCTGTAGTGTATTAGTAGATAATACCCTGCTTCTATATGTCGTTTTGGTGTCAACTGGTCTATGCTCACACCAGTGAGCAGAGGTAACTGCTTTGTGTAGCAGAGGTAACGCAGTGAAAGAGGATAAATTTCAGCAGCACACAAATACACTGTTTGAGTAGTATAGTCTTAGATAACACCCTGCTTCTATATGTTGTGTTGGGGGCCACTGGTCTTTCACACCAGTTATAAAAAAAAATTCCTTTAAATTCTATCACTGTGTGTGGCAGAGGTAACACAGTGAAAGCGAATAAATTTCTGCAGCACACAAATACACTATTTGAGTAGTATATCCTTAGATAACACCCCACTTCAATATGTTGTTTTGGGGGACACTGGTCTATCACTCCAGTTATAATACTTTTTTCTAATTGCGTTTGTCACTCTTTGTAGTTGTAGTGTCGCTGCAGAACCGCTCACCAGTCACAATGCTGTACTATACAAATCCACTATAATATGCTTTATATATTAGAAAGTATATTATAAGTGTATTACACCCCTATATACTGCACACCAATCAATAGCACACCTATACCAGTCCTTAAAAGGACTTTTGTGGACCTATTAGCTAGCGATTTGTGTCACTATTAACACCCTAACCTCCTGTCCCTGCTCCACACAGCAACCTCTCCCTACACTGACAAAAGACTGTAAAATGGCAGCCAGATCAGGTCTATTAATAAGGTAGGGGGTATGTCCATGTGCTGAAACGTCTCAATTGTCTGTCCTGTACCTCCTGATGGATGTGTCATGAATCAAAGTTCTCACAATGTAAAAAAACTATGACGCCGGTGAATATCGCCATATGTTCACATGTTTGGCGAACCGCGAATGAATAAAGGTCACCGCAAAACGACCGCCGGCCGAACCGCAAGGCCATCTCTACCTACAATATTTTACTGTGTCAATTCACATGCATGCCCTTAGCTACAATATTTTGCAAGGTCAGATCACAAGCAGGCCCTCACCTACAATATATTAAAGGGTCAGCTCACCTGCAAACCCTAACCTACAATCTTTTATAGGGTCAGCTCACCTGCAGGACCTCACCTACAATCTTTTAAAGGGTTAGCTTACATATAGGCCCTCAGCTACAATCTTTCAGAGGGTCAGCTCACCTGCAGGCACTCACCTACAATATTTTACAGGATCAGATCACCTATAGGCTCTCACCAACATTCTTTTACAGGGTTAGCTCACCATCAGGCCCTCAAATACAATCTTTTACAGGGTCAGCTCACCTGAAGGCCCTCACCTACAATATTTTACAGGGGCAGCTCACCTGCAGGCCCTCACCTACAATCTTTTACAGGGTAAGCTCACCTTCAAGCCTTGACCTACAATTTTTTACAGGGTCAGATCAAAAACAGGCACTTACATACAATATTTTACAGGGTCAGCTCACCTACAGGCCCTCACCTAAAATCTTTTAGAGGGTTAGCTCACCTGTAGGCCATCACCTACAATCTTCACTGGCTCTCACCTACAATCTTTAACAGGATCAGCTCACCAGTAGGCCCTCACCTACAATCCTTTACAGGGTCAGCTCACCTATAGGCCCTCAACTTCAATCTTTTAGAGGGTCAGCTACCCATCAAGCCCTCACCTACAATCTTTTACAGGGTCAACTCGCCAGCAGGCCCTCACCTACATTCTTTTACAGGGTCAGATCATCTTCAGGCCCTCACCTACAATCTTTTAAAAGGTCAGATCACCTATAGGTCTTTACCTACAATCTTTTAAAGGGTTACATTAAATGTAGTCCCTCACCTACAATAATTTTGGGGGTCAGCTCACCTGCAGGCCCTCACCTACAATCGCTTAGAGAATCAGCTCACCAGCAGGCTCTCACTTACAATCTATTACAGGGTCAGCTCACCTATAGGTCCTCATCTACAATCTTTGAAAGGTTAAATTCATCAGCAGGCCCTCACCTACAATCTTTTACAGTGTCAGCTCACCTATAGGCACTCACCAAAAATCTTTTAAAATGGCAGCTAACATGGTAGGCATTAACCTACAATCTTTTATAGGGTCAGCTCACCAATAGTCCCTCACCTACAAACTTTTTCAGGGTTAGCTCACCAACAGGCCCTCATCTACAATCTATTATAGGGTCAGATAACCTGCAGTCCCTCACCTACAAACTTTTTCAGGGTTAGCTCACCAACAGGCCCTCATCTTCAATCTTTTACAGGGTCAGCTAACCTGCAGGCCCTCACCTACAATAGTTTAAAAGGTTAGTTCACATGCAGTCTCTCAACTACATTCTTTTAAATAGTCAGCTCACCAGTAGGCCATCACCTACAATCTTTTACAGGGTCAGCTCATTTTTAGACCCTAACCTACAATGTTTTAAAGGGTCAGCTCACCTGTAGGTTTTTGCCTACAATCTTTTAAAGGGTTAGATTACCTATAGGCCCTCACCTACAAAATTTTAGAAGGTCATCTCACCTTTAGGCCCTCACCTACAATCGCTTAGATGGTCAGCTCACCAGCAGGCCCTTACTTACAAGCTATTACATGGTCAGCTCACCTACAGGCCTCACCTACAATCTTTTAAAGGTTCAACTCACCAGCAGGCCCTTACCTACAATCTTTTACAATGTTAGCTTACCAAGCAGGCCCTCACGTACATTCTTTTACAGGATTATCTCACCTTTAGGCCCTCTCCTTCAATCTTTTACAGAGTCAGCTCACCTTTAGTCCCTCACCTACAATCTATTACAGGGTTTACTCACCTACAGGCCCTTACCTCCAATCTTATACAAGGTCAGCTCACCAGCAGGTCCTCATCTACAATTGTTTACAGGGTCAGCTCACCTACTGGCTATCACCTACAATCTTTTAGAGGGTCAGCTCATCTACATGCCCTCACCTACAATCTTTTAAAGGGTAAGCTTACCTGTAGGTCTTTACCTACAATCTTTTAAAGGGTTAAATTACCTGTAGTCCCTCAAATACAAACTTTTAGAGGGTCAGCACACCTGCATGCCCTCACCTACAATAGCTTAGAGGGTCAGCTCACCAGCAGGCCCTTACTTACAATCTATTACAGGGTCAGCTCATCTACAGGTCCACCCCTACAATCTTTTTTTTTATTTTTTATTCCAGTAAAGTACAAAAAAAGCAGTAGTAATACATTTAACAATTACACAATAAAAACATCAGGCATCAACCAAGAGGGAGTAAGAGTGGTCAATACAATTGCACCGATAAGAGTAGCATGGTATTCGTTCCCCTGCCACTAAAACACCCCCTACATGGAGATACCGGACCTATCCAATACATTACAGTAGATAGCACATTACCTATATTACCTTTAAACCTTTAATCCTTATTTCCCCCCTCCCCCCCATCCCACCCTTCCCAAATCCATATCCCCCCACCTGATATCCGCCGGGAAGGGGGGGAGGACAAAAAAAATAAAAAAAATTATATATATATATATATATATATATTTATATATTTTGACCACTGAGCCCAAATTTTCTCATTTCTATAACCTATGTTACTCTTAATGTATCCTACTCTTTCTATTATACAATTAGAGTTCATCAAGTTTTTCCATTCTTTTATTGTTGGTACCTCGGGGCACATCCATCTTCTTGCTATCAATAAGCGAGCTATAAAACATGATTTGTATAACATTATTTCATTCTCCTTTGATAGCTCATGGGAAGTTTCACCCAAAATACATACAAAAATATCCCTGATTAATTCAATCAGACTGCGCCAAAATGGTTGAATCTTTGGGCACCTCCACCACATATGAATAATGTCCGCTTTATCATTCATACATCTAGGACATAGTCCTGGCGTTTTAGTTGAAACTTTCTTGAGCCAATTTGGTGTATTAATTTGGTCAAATAAAAGGGTAAGGAAAAAGATATATTGGCTTACTAGACCTTACGAACAAGGAGGATTAGAGGTCCCAGATATCAGATTGTACTATATGGTAGCTAATATTGCAACAATGATGAACTGGATACAGGTGGACTTTCTGAGCCATTTGGTATATAAGAGTGAGGGTGCCCAACCGGATATATTCACATTACTTGAATCAGGACTTGAGGGGGCGCACTTCGCCACCAATGAACATAAATCTCTCATTTATTCATATACAGGAGGCGGGAGCTGGCTGCAGAATCACATAGCCGGCTCCCGAGCTCTATGAGCGGTAGCTGCGATCCGCGGCACCTGAGGGGTTAACTACCGCAGCTATTGCTCATAGAGGTCGGGAGCCGGCTATGTGTTTCTGCAGCCAGCTCCTGCCTCCTGTTCAATTTGAATGAAAGAGTAAGTTAACATAATTGGTGACCCAGTGGCCACAGCCCCTCCTCTTCTCTTGTCTTCTCTCCTCTCATTGGAGGCAGCAGCATCACAGGGGGAGGGAGACACTGCTTCCTTCTCCCCTGTGCTGCTGAGGGAACACGGAGAGCGCTGACAGCAGCGCGATCTGTGTTCCCAATACGTTATCGGAATATCGGCAAAATAGATGCCGATGACGGTCCAAATCCTGAATATCGGCCGCTAATATCGATAAAACCGATAATCGGTCGATCCCTACTTCGAGGAATGCATTTTAGGCGTGCTGGATGGTGTAGAAGGGTTTCAACATAAGAAAATTGCAACAAAATTACTGTTCCAAGCCAGGAAATGTATAGTTGGGCACCGGGTGGGGGTGGGGGTGGGGGGGGGGTGTTTAAGGCCAAAAGAGTTAAAGAATGGGAGAACCGCATGAGGTTGTCGTTAGCCAGTGAGGAATTTTGTTTGACCGGTTTGAAGAAAAAACATAGATTCGCAAGGATGTGGTGGAAGTGGCTAAATAAAAACTGAGGGTAACTGGGGGGGAGGGGCAATGGAGGGAGGAGGCTATATTTTGGGGAAGAGGGGAAATATGTATATGTAATTAACTTATGGAACTTTGTATTAACAAGATGTCTTATACAAATTTTGTATGAATTGAAAAACTGTAACAAAGAACTATAAAAACAAAACAAAAACATGGGTCAGCTGACCATCACGCTATCAACTACAATCTTTTATAGGATTAGCTAACCAGCATGCCCTCACCTACAATCTTTTAGAGGGTCAGCTCACTAGCAGGCCCTCACCTACCATCTTTTACAGGCTTAGCTCACCAGCAGGCCCTCACCTAAATTTTTTTAAAGGGTAAGCTCTCTTGTAGACCCTCACCTACATTTTATATAGGGTCAGCTCACCTACAGGCCCTAACCTACATTATTTTACAGTGTCAGCTCACCATCAGGCCCTCACCTACAATGTTTTACAGGGTCAGCTCACCATCAGGCCCTCACCTACAATTTTTTACAGGGTCAGCTTACCAGCAGACCATCAACTACAATCTTTTAGAGGGACAGCTCACCTGTAGGCCCTCGTCTACATTCTTTTACAGGGTCATCTCACCAACAGGCCCTCACCTACAATCTTTTACAGGGTCAGCTCACCTACAGGCCCCGAACTATAATCTTTTAGAGATTCAGCTCACCAGGAGGCCCTCACCTAGAATCTTTTATAGGGTCAGCTCATCAGCAGGGCCTCATCCACAATCTTTTATAAGGTCAACTCAACAGCTTGTCTTTACCTACAATGTTTTACAGTGTCAGCTAACCTTCAGGCCCTCACTTTCATTATTTTACAGGGTTAGTGCAACTGTATGCCCTCAACTACAATAATTTACAGAGTCAACTCACCATCAGGCCATCACCTACAATTGTTTATATGGTCAGCTCACCAGCAGGCCCTCACCTACAATCTTTTATAGGGTCAGCTCACCTGTAGGACCTCACCTACAATTTTTTAAAGGATTAGCTTACCTACTATATTTTTAAAGGGTTAGATCACTTAAAGGCCCTCACCTTCAATGTTTTAAAGGGTCAGCTCAACAGCAGGCGCTCACCCACAATATTTTATAGGGTCAGCTCACCAGCAGTCCCTCCCCTACAATCTTTTACAGGTTTAGCTCACCATCAGGCCCTCAACTACAATCTTTTATAGGGTCAGATAACCTGTAGCCCCTCACCTACAATCTTTTACAGGGTCAGCTAACCTGAAGGCCTTAACCTTCAAACTTTTATAGGGTCATCTCATCTGCAGTCCCTCACCTACAATCTTTTAAAAGTTCAGCTCACATGCGGGCCCTTAACTACAATCTTTTACAGAGTCAGCTAACCAGCAGGCCCTTATCTACAATCTTTTACAGGGTCAGCTCACCAGCAGGCCCTAGCCTGCAATCTTTTACAGGGTCAGCTCATCTTCAGGCCCTAACCTACAATATTTTAAAGGGTTAGCTCAACTGTAGGTCTTTACCTACAATCTTTTAAAGTGTTAGATTACCTGTAGTCCCTCACCTACAATCTTTTAGAGGGTCAGCTCACCTGCAGGTCAGCACCCAAAATAGTTAGAGGGTCAGCTCATCAGCAGACCCTCACTTACAGTCTATTACAGGGTCAGCTCACCTATAGGCCCTCCCCTACGATCTTTTACAGGGTCATCTCACCTATAGGCCCTCAGCAAAAATCATTTAAAAAGGCAGCTCATATGTAGGCACTCACCTACAATCCTTTAGTTGGTCAGGTTATATGTAGGCCCTGAATTACAATCTATTAAAGGGTCAGCTCACCTATAGGACCTCACCTACAATATTTTAAAGGGTTAGCTTACCAATAGGCCCTCACCTACATTCTTTTAAAGGGTTACCTCAACTGAGGACCCTCACCTTCAATCTTTTACAGGGTCAGCTCACCAGCAGGCCCTCACCTACAATCTTTTATAGGTCTAGCTCACTAGTAGGCCCTCAACCACAATCTTTTATAGCATCAGATAACCTGTAGCACGTCACCTACAATCTTTTACAGGGTCAGTTCTCCATCCTCACCTACAATCTTTTAAAGGGTCAGCTAACGTAAAGGCCTTAACCTTCAAACTTTTATAGAATCAGCTCATCTGCAGGCCCTCACCTACAATATTTTAAAAGGACAGCTCACATGCAGGCCCTTAACTACAATCTTTTATAGAGTCAGCTCACCAGCAGGCCCTTATCTACAATCTTTTACAGGGTCAGCTCACCTGCAGGGCCTCACCTACAATCGTTTACAGGGTCAGCTAACCTACAGGCCCTTACATTAAATCTTTTATAGGGTCAGCTCACCAGCAGGCCCTCACCTACAATCTAATAGAGGGTGAGATCACCAGCAGGACCTCACCTACAATCTTTTACAGGGTCAGCTCATGAACATGCCCTCACCTACAATATTTTTTCATTGTCAGTTCACCTACATTCTTTTAAAGGGTCAGCTCACCTGCAGGCCCTCACCTACAATTGTTTAAAGAGTCAGCTCACCTGTAGACACTCACCTACAATCTCTTCCAGGGTCATCTTACCTATAGGCCCCCACCTACAATCTATTACAGGGTCAGTTCAAATGTTTGCCATCACCTAAAATATTTTACATGGTCAGCTTATCAACAGGACCTCACCTACAATCCTTTATAGAATCAACTCATCAGTATGCCCTCGCCTACAATTTTTTAAAGGGTCAGATCCCCTGCAGTCCCTCACCTTCATTCTTTTATAGGGACAGCTCACCTATAGGCCCTCACCTTCAATCTAATAAAAGGTCAGCTCACATTTAGGCCCTCAACTACAAAGTTTTACAAATTCAACTCACCATTAGGCCATAACCTACAATCGTTTAAAAGGACAGCTTACCAGCAGGCCCTCAACTACAATCTTTTACAGGGTCAGATCACCTTCAGGCCCTAACCAACAATCTTTTATAGGGTCAGCTCACCTCTAGGACCTCACCTGCAATGTTTTAAAGGGTTAGCTTACCTGTAGGCCCTCAACTACAATCTTTTATATGGTCAGCTCATCAGCAGGCCCCCACCTACAATCTTTTACAGGGTCAGCTCACCTGTAGGCTCTCACCTTCAATCTTTCACAGGGTCAGCTCGCCAGAAGGCCCTCACCTACAATCTATCACAGGGTTAGCTCACCAATAGGCCCTCACCTACAATCTTTTACAGGGTCAGCTCACCTACAGACCCTCACCTACAATCAGTTACAGGGTCAGCTTACCTATACGCCCTCACCTACAATTTTTTATAGGGTCAGTTCACATGTATGCACTCACCTAAAATCTTTTAAAAGGTCAGCTCACCTACAGACCTCACCTACAATCCTTTAGAGGGTGAACTCACCAGCAGGCCCACACCTACAATCTTTTACAGGGTCAGCTCACCTTCAGGCACTCACCTTCATTCTTTTACAGGGTCAGCTCACCTATATGCCCTCAACCATAATCTTTTACAGAGTCACCTCACCTATAAGCCATAACCTACAATCGTTTATAGGGTTAGCTCACCAACAGGCTCTCACCTACAATATTTTACAGGGTTAACTCACCAGCAGGCCCTCACCTACATTCTTTTAAAGGGTCAGCTCACCTGTAGGTCCTCACCTGCAATGTTTTAAAGGGTTAGCTTACCTGTAGGCCCTCACCTACAATCTTTTATATGGTCAGCTCATCAGCAGGCCCCCACCTACAATCTTTTACAGGGTCAGCTCACCTGTAGGCTCTCACCTTCAATCTTTCACAGGGTCAGCTCGCCAGAAGGCCCTCACCTACAATCTATCACAGGGTTAGCTCACCAATAGGCCCTCACCTACAATCTTTTACAGGGTCAGCTCACCTACAGACCCTCACCTACAATCAGTTACAGGGTCAGCTTACCTATACGCCCTCACCTACAATTTTTTATAGGGTCAGTTCACATGTATGCACTCACCTAAAATCTTTTAAAAGGTCAGCTCACCTACAGACCTCACCTACAATCCTTTAGAGGGTGAACTCACCAGCAGGCCCTCACCTACAATCTTTTACAGGGTCAGCTCACCTTCAGGCACTCACCTTCATTCTTTTACAGGGTCAGCTCACCTATATGCCCTCAACCATAATCTTTTACAGAGTCACCTCACCTATAAGCCATAACCTACAATCGTTTATAGGGTTAGCTCACCAACAGGCCCTCACCTACAATATTTTACAGGGTTAACTCACCAGCAGGCCCTCACCTACATTCTTTTAAAGGGTCAGCTCACCTGTAGGTCCTCACCTGCAATGTTTTAAAGGGTTAGCTTACCTGTAGGCCCTCACCTACAATTTTTTAGATGGTCAGCTAACCAGCAGGCCCTCACCTACAATCGTTTATAGGGTCAGCTCATCAGCAGGCCCTCACCTACAATCTTTTATAGGGTTATCTCACCTGTAATCCCTAACTTACAATCTTTTATAGGGTCAGCTCCCCTGTAAGACCTCACCTACAATCTATTAAAGGGTTAGCTTACCTGTAGGCCCTCACTTACAATCTTTTAAAGAGTTAGCTTGCCTAAATGCCCTCACTTTCAATCTTTTAAAGGGTTAGCTCACCAGCAGGCCCTCACCTTCAATATTTTAAAGGGTCAGCTCACCAGCAGGCCCTCAACAACAATATTTTACATGGTCAGCTCACCAGCAGTCCCTCACGTACAATCTTTTACAGGTTTAGCTCACCATCAGGCCCTCAACTACAATCTTTTATAGGGTCAGATAATCTGTAGGCCCTCATTCACAATCTTTTACAGGGTCAGCTCACCTGAAGGCCTTAACCTTCTATCTTTTATAGGGTCAGCTAATCTGCAGGCCCTCACCTTCAATCTTTTATAGGGTCAGCTAATCTGCAGGCCCTCACCTACAATCTGTTAAAAGTTCAGCTCACATGTAGGCCCTCAACTACATTCTTTTACCGGTTCAACTCACCAGCAGGCCCTCACCTACAATCTTTTACAGGGTCAGTTCATATTCAGGCCCTAACCTACAATCTGTTAAAGGGTCATCTCAACTGTAGCTCTTTACCTACAATCTTTTATTGTGTTAGATTACCTGTAGTCCTTCAACTACAATCTTTTAGAGGGTCAGCTCACCTGCAGCCCCTCACCTAAAATAGTTAGAGGGTCAGCTCATTAGCAGGCCCTCACTTACAATCTATTACAGGGTCAGCTCACCTAAAGGCCCTCCCCTACAATCTTTCACAGGGCAGCTCACCAATCTTTCACAGGGCAGCTCACCTATAGGTCCTCAGGAAAAATCTTTTAAAAAGGCAGCTCACATACAGGCACTCACCTACAATCTTTTAGTTGGTCAGCTTATATGTAGGCCCTTAACTACATTCTTTTATAGGGTCAGCTCACCAGCAGGACCTCAACTACAATATTATACAGGGTCAGCTCACCAGCAGGCCCTCACCTACAATCTTTTACAGGGTCAGCTTACCAGCAGGGCCTCACCTACATTTTTTTACAGGGTAAGCTCACCTATAGGCCCCACCTACATTCTTTTAAAGGGTCAGTTCACTTGTAGGCCCTCACCTACAATTTTTTGCACGGTCAGCTCATCTATAAGCCATAACCTACATTCTATTACACGGTCTGCTCACCATCAGGCCCCCACCTACAATCATTTAGAGGGTCACCTCACCAATAGGCCTTCACCTACAATATTTTACAGGGTCAGCCCACCTACAGGCCCTTACCTATAATGGTTTAAAGGGTCAGCTCACCTATAGACCCTCATCTAAAATCTTTTACAGGGTCAGCTCACCTATAGGCCCTCACCTTCAATCTTTTGTAGGGTCAGCTCAACTGCAGGCCCTCACCTACAATCTTTTAGAGGGTCAGGTCACCTGCAGGCCCTCACCTACAATCTATTACAGGGTCAGCTCACCAGTTGGCCCTCACCTACAATCTTTTATAGGGTCAGCTCACCTATATGCCCCTACCTACATTCTTTTAAAGGGTCAGTTCAACTATAGGCCCTCATCTAAAGTTTTTTTTACAGGGTTAGCTCACCTATAGACCATAACATACATTCTTTTACAGGGTGAGCTCCCCATCAGGCCTCAACTACAATCTTTTAGAGGGTCAGCTCACCAGAAGGCCCTCACCTTCAATCTATTACAGGGTTAGCTCACCAATAGACCCTTATCTACAATCTTTTACAGGGTAAGCTCTCCTATAGACCCTTACCTACAATCGTTTACAGGGTCAGCTCACCTACAGACCCTCACCTAAAATCTTTTACAGGGTCAGCTTACCTATAGGCTATCCCCTACAATTTTTTATAGGGTCAGTTCACCTACAGACCCTAACCTAAAATCTTTTACATGGTCAGCTCATCAGTATGACATCACCTACAATCCTTTAGAGGGTCAACTTACCAGCAGGCCCTCACCTACAATATTTTACAGGGTTAGCTCACCAGCAGTCCCTCACCTATAATTGTTTAGAGGGTCAGCTCACCTGCAGGCTCTCACCTAGAAATCTATTAGAGGATCAGCTCACCTACAGGCCCTCACCTACAATCTTTTAAAGGATCAGCTCACTTGTATGCCGTCACCAAAAATCATTTACAGGGTCAGCTAACCTGTAGGCCCTCACCTACAATCTTTTAAAAGGTCAGCTCACCTATAGGCCCTCAGCAAAAATTGTTTAAAAAGGCAGCTCAAAAGTAGGCACTCATCTACAATCTTTTATAGGGTCAGCTCACCTGTAGGACCTCACCTACAATATTTTAAAGGGTTAGCTTACCTATACTCCCTCACCTACATGTTTTTAAAGGGTCAGCTTACCTGAAGGCCCTCACCTTCAATCTTTTACAGGGTCAGCTCACCTATAGGCCCCCACCTACATTCTTTTAAAGGGTCAGTTCGCTTGCAGGCCCTCACCTGCAATTTTTTACACGGTCAGCTCACCTATAAGCCATAACCTAAATTCTATTACACGATCAGCTCACCATCAGGCCCTCATCTACAATCATTTAGAGGGTCACCTCACCAATAGGCCCTCACCTACAAACTTTTACAGGGTCAGCCCACCTACAGGCCCTTACCTATAATTGTTTACAGGGTCATCTCACCTAAAGACCCTCATCTAAAATCTTTTACAGGGTCAGCTAACCAGAAGGCCCTCAACTACAATCTCTTACAGGGTCAGCTCACCAGCAGTGCCTCACCTACAATCTTTTACTGGGTCAGTTCACTTATTGGCCCCATCTAAATTCTATTAAAAAGTCAGTTCACCTATAGACCCTCACCTAAATTTCTTTTTACAGGGTTAGCTCACCTATAGTCCATAACCTACATTCTTTTACTGGGTCAGTTCACCATCATGCCCTCACCTACAATCTTTTACAGCGTCAGCTTACCAGCAGGCCCTCACATACAATCTTTTAGAGGGTCAGCTCACCAGAAGGCCCTCACCTACAATCTATTACAGGGATAGCTCACAAATAGGCCCTCACCTACAATCTTTTACAGGGTCAGCTCACCTACAGAACCTCAACTACAATCGCTTACATGGTCAGCTCACCTACAGACCCTCACCTAAAATCTTTTACAGGGTCAGCTTACATATAGGCCTTCACCTACATTTTTTATAGGGTCAGTTCACATATACAGTACAGACCAAAAGTTTGGACACACCTTCTCATTCAAAGAGTTTTCTTTATTTTCATGAATATGAAAATCGTAGATTCACACTGAAGGCATCGAAACTATGAATTAACACATGTGGAATTATATACATAACAAAAAAGTGTGAAACAACTGAAAATATGTCATATTCTAGGTTCTTCAAAGTAGCCACCTTTTGCTTTGATTACTGCTTTGCACACTCTTGGCATTCTCTTGATGAGCTTCAAGAGGTAGTCACCTGAAATGGTCTTCCAACAGTGTCACCAGCAAAGCACCCCCACACCATCACACCTCCTCCTCCAAGCTTCACGGTGGGAACCAGGCATCTAGAGTCCATCCGTTCACCTTTTCTGCGTCGCACAAAGACACGGTGGTTGGAACCAAAGATCTCAAATTTGACTTAACAGAACAAAGCACAGATTTCCACTGGTCTAATGTCCATTCTTTGTGTTCTTTAGCCCAAACAAGTCTCTTCTGCTTGTTGCCTGTCCTTAGCAGTGGTTTCCTAGCAGATATTCTACCATGAAGGCTTGATTCACACATTCTCCTCTTAACAGTTGTTCTAGAGATGTGTCTGCTGCTAGAACTCTGTGTGGCATTGACCTGGTCTCTAATCTGAGCTGCTGTTAACCTGCGATTTCTGAGGCTGGTGACTAGGATAAACTTATCCTCCGCAGCAGAGGTGACTCTTGGTCTTCCTTTCCTGGGGCGGTCCGCATGTGAGCCAGTTTCTTTGTAGCGCTTGATGGTTTTTGTGACTGCACTTGGGGACACTTTCAAAGTTTTCCCAATTTTTCGGACTGACTGACCTTCATTTCTTAAAGTAATGATGTCCACTCGTTTTTCTTTACTTAGCTGATTTTTTCTTGCCATAATACAAGTTCTAACAGTCTATTCAGTAGGACTATCAGCTGTGTATCCACCTGACTTCTCCACTTCTCTTGGCATTCTCTTGATGAGGTAGTCACCTTCTCCACAACGCAACTGATGATTACAACCCCATTTATAAGGCAAGAAATCACACTTATTAAACCTGACAGGGCACACCTGTGAATTGAAAACCATTTCAGGTGACTACCTCTTGAAGCTCATCAAGAGAATGCCAAGAGTGTGCAAAGCAGTAATCAAAGCAAAAGATGGCTACTTTGAAGAACCTAGAATATGACATATTTTCAGTTGTTTCACACCTTTTTGTTATGTATATAATTCCACATGTGTTAGTTCATAGTTTTGATGCCTTCAGTGTGAATCTACAATTTTCATAGTCATGAAAATAAAGAAAACTCTTTGAATGAGAAGGTGTGTCCAAACTTTTGGTCTGTACTGTATGTCCTCAACTAAAATATTTTACATGGTCAGCCTATTAGTATAATCTCACCTACAATCCTTTAAAGGGTCAACTTACCACGAGGCCCTCACCTACATTCTTTTACATGGTCAGCTCACCTACATGCCCTCAACTACAATATTTTACCGAGTCACCTAACCTACAGGCCATCACCTACAATCGCTTATAGGGTTAGCTCACCAGCAGGCCCTCACCTAAAATATTTTACAGGGTTAGCTCACCAGCAGGCCCTCACCTACAATTGTTTATAGGGTCAGCTCACCTGCAGGCTCTCACCTACAATCTATTAAACGGTCAGTTCACCTACATGCCCTCATCTACAATCTTTTAAAGGGTCAGCTCACCTGTAGGCAATCACCGAAAATCATTTACAGGGTCAGCTCACCTGCAGGCCCTCACCTCCAATCTTTTAAAATGTCAGCTCACCTTCAGGCCCTAACCTACAATCTTTTACCGGGTCATCTAAAAATCACGCTTTCACATACAGTCTTTTACAGGGTCAGCTAACCAGCTGGCCCTCACCTACAATCTTTTAGAGGGTCAGCTCACCAGCAGGCCTTCTCTTACAATCTTTTACAGGGTTAACTCACCAGCAGGCCCTCACCTACAATCTTTGATAGGGTCAGTTTACCTGTAGGCCCCCACATACAATCTTTTAAAGGGTCAGCTCACCTGTAAGCCCTAACCTACATTCTTTTATGGTGTCACATCATCATTAGACCCTCACCAACAATGTTTTACAGGGTCAGCTCACCATCAGGCCCTGACCTACAATCTTTTACAGGGACATCTCACCATCAGGCTCTCATTTAAAGTCTTTTACAGGGTCAGCTCACCTATAGACCTCCACATACAATCTTATAAAGGGTCAATTCACATGCAGGACCTTACCTACAATCTTTTACGGGGTCAGATCAACTACAGGCCCTCACCTTAAATTTTTTAAAGGGTCAGCTCACCTGCAGGCCCTCACCTACAATCTTTTACAGGGTCAGCACACTTACAGGCCCCCAAAAAACATTATTTTAAGGGGTCAGCTCACCTGTAGGCCCTAACCTACAGTATTTTACATTGTCAGCTCACCATCAGGCCCTCACCTAAAATCTTTTACAGGATCGGCTTACCTGCAGGACCTCACCTACAGCCTATTAGAGAGTCAGATCACCAGCAGGCCCTCACCTACAATCTTTTACAGGGTCAGCTCACCAACAGGCCCTCAACTATAACCTTTTTTCAGGGTCAGCTCACCTTTAGGCCCCCACCTACATTCTTTTAAAGGGTCAGCTCACCTGCAGGCCCTCACCTACAATTGTTTAAATGTTCAGCTCATCTGTAAACACTCCCCTACAATCTTTTACAGGGTTAGCTTAACTAATGGCCCCCACCTACAATCTATTATTGGGTCAGTTCAAATATATTCTCTCACCTAAAAAAATGTACATGGTCAGCTCATCAACAGGACCTCACCTACAATCCTTTACAGGGTCAACACACCAGTAGGCCCTCAACTACAGTATTTCAAAGGGTTCATTCTTTTACAGGGTCAGCTCACCTTCAGACCCTAACCTACAATCTTTTATAGAGTCAGCTTACCTGTAGGACCTCACCTGCAATGTTTTAAAGGGTCAGCTTACCTGTAGGCCCTGACCTACAATATTTTAGATGGTCAGCTCACCAGCAGTCCCTCACCTACAATCTTTTACAGGGTCAGCTCACCAGCAGGCCCCCACCTACAATATTCCACAGATTCAGCTCACCTATAGGCCCTCACCTACAATCTTTTATAGGGTCATCTCACCAGCAGTCACTTACCTACAATCTTTTATAGGGTCAGCTCACCTAAATGCCCTCACCTTCAATCTTTTACAGGGTCATCTCACCTCCAGGCCCTCACCTACATTCTTTTAGAGGGTCAGCTCACCAGTAGGCCCTCATCTACAATCTTTTACAGGGTCAGCTTACCAGCAGGCCTTTACCTACATTCTTTTAAAGGGTCAGCTCACCTGCATGCCCCATATCTACAATCTTTTACAGGGTCAGCTAACCTACAGGCCTCCATCTACATTATTTTAAAGGGTCAGCTCACCTGTAGGCCCTCACCTACAATCGTTTAAAGTGTCAGCTCACCTGTAGAACCTCACCTACATTTTTTTACAGGGTCAGCTTACCTATAGGCCCTCACCTACAATATTTCAGTTAAGTCAGTTCAAGTGTATGCCCTCATCTAAAAAAAAGTACATTGTCAGCTTATAAGCAGGACCTCACCTACAATCCTTTAGAGGGTCAACTCACCAGCAGGTCCTCACTTACAATCTTTTAATGGGTCAGCTCACCTGCAGGCCCTCACTTTCATTCTTTTAATGGGTCAGCTCACCTACAGGCCCTCACCTAAAATATTTTAAAAGGTCAGCTCATATGTAGGCCCTCAACTACAATCTTTTACAGAGCAGTCCCTCACCTACAATCTTTTACCGGGGCAGCTCACCTTTAGGCCCACACCTACATTCTTTTACAGGGTCAGATCAACTACAGGCCCTCACCTACATTATTTTACTGGGTCAGCTCACCAGTAGGTCCTCACCTACAATTTTTAAAGGGTTAGCTCACCAGCAGGATCTCACCTACAAGTTCATTCTCACTATCCACAAGTCTTTTCAACACAAACCGCACCCTGACAACACACTGGGTGAAATCTGAGGGCTGCTGGCACAACAGTTGCCCTCCAATAGATCCTCATTTAAGGATTTAAAGCTTACTCATTTCAATTATTGGGCCTAGAAAGTGTCCTGAATTGTTATTTATCGTCACTACCCCCTCGAGTCGTGAGTGGGTAATTTGCGTGCCTGATGCCTACCTTGGATGTGGTAGCCATTTCTCAAGCTCGTTCTCCAGAAACGAACCCTGATTCCACGTTACCCATGGTCAGCATGATTGACGCTGAAAGTACCATCAAAAGTTGATAGGGAAGATATCAAAATGGATTGATGCCGTCACAGGGACATGCGATCGGCCCAGGGTTATCTAGAGTCACCAAAGCGGCATCAGGCCCTCGCTTATAATTTTTTGCTATGGTCAGATCACCAGCAGGCACTCGCTTATAATTTTTTTAATGGTCAGCAAAGCAGCAGGTACTCTCTCATAGTATTTTTTAATAGTCAGCTCAGCAGCAGGCCCTCAGCCATAATGTTTTAGAGGTTTAGTGTAGAGGGAAGGGTGAGATTTAAATATATATATATATATATATATATATATATATTGTGATACCAATGCTAGTTTAGTAGTGGAAGGGAGGTATATTTCCCCAAGATTCCTCTCCTATGTAAGTAGCAGGTGAAAGACTCTCACCTGTGAGGTGCACTAAGGGTGGGTTAGCAGCACTAAGGGTGGGGATATAACAGAGCCAGGAGGTCAGTCAGTCTCTCTCTGCCTGGGGACACAGAAAGCATGTGTGAGTGAGCAAACTGTGAGTACTAGGTTGCTGAAGCCTTGTTTTGTGAGCTGGCTGGGAGAAGCCCTCCAGTGGATAGATAGGAACCTTTAATGTTTAGTAAGTGCCGGACAGGCAAGACTTTTCTTTTGTTGTTTTATTTTATTTATGTAACCTGCTAAAAAAAAACTGGCTCCAGGCCAGCTGAAAACTTATAACTTGGTGGCTGGTCGGATTTGTGTGAAAAAGACAAGTGTCCTTTGACCCCAGCAAAGGCGATCCCGAGCTTATCCCCCCACTATATATATATATATATATATATATATATATATAAATATACAGTACAGACCAAAGGTTTGGACACACCTTCTCATTCAAAGAGTTTTCTTTATTTTCATGACTATGAAAATTGTAGGTTCACACTGAAGGCATCAAAACTATGAATTAACACATGTGGAATTATATACATAACAAAAAAGTGTGAAACAACTGAAAATATGCCATATTTTAGGTTCTTCAAAGTAGCCATCTTTTGATTTGATTACTGCTTTGCACGCTCTTGGCATTCTCTTGATGAGGTAGTCACCTTCTCCACAACGCAACTGATGGTTACAACCCCATTTATAAGGCAAGAAATCACTTATTAAACCTGACAGGGCACACCTGTGAATTGAAAACCATTTCAGGTGACTACCTCTTGAAGCTCATCAAGAGAATGCCAAGAGTGTGCAAAGCAGTAATCAAAGCAAAAGGTGGCTACTTTTAAGAACCTAGAATATGACATATTTTCAGTTGTTTCACACTCTTTTGTTATGTATATAATTCCACATGTGTTAATTCATAGTTTTGATGCCTTCAGTGTAAATCTACAATTTTCATAGTCATGAAAATAAAGAAAACTCTTTGAATGAGAAGGTGTGTCCAAACTTTTGGTCTGTACTGTATATATGTATATAGATATGCCCCAAGTATCTATATAGATATATATATACTTATATTATGTGGCCGATATCCCCCCAGTCACTGGTGCCCCTCCATTGCTATGTGCCTGCAGGGGGGGAGGCCAACAACTGGACAATTATGTCCAGTTTCAGCCACTTCAAAGGGCAGAGCATCAATAAAGATCATCTGCCCTTTGATTACATCTCCGGCAGTGCCGTTATAATTGGACCCAAAACCAATTTTAAGAAATTAGCTCATCTATAATATTGAACATAAAATCTCTGCACAGGCAGGGTAATGGATGGAGGGAAAGAACGAGAAACTATGAAGTCAGGAGGTGGAGGGTAAGATGATGCTGATGCCTAATCTCCAAAATCACTCCGCACATTGTTGGGACTTGGGACTATCCTAGACAGAACTAATCCGTACTGTTCCACTGTGCAATGTGGCACAATAGAATAATGTGGTCCAGCAGCAGAGTAGTTTGATTTTATTAAAAATGACCACCACTGACTGATCAGTATTGAGTTACTTGATGAAATAATAATGTAGAAATGCGGATGACTTACAGAGCACACTCTGTGGTACTGGGACCAAATTGTAAACGAGGACGTTCAAGGCTTTTGGCGGTAGAAAGTTCTATGATCCCTCCTATTATCAGATCTGCTGGTTTTGAGGTAAACTCAACATCATCAATTAGTTCGATTTGCAGAGAATCCTGGGAATGTCTTCCGGCTGTGATAATGAGTATCAGGTTTATTATGTATAGATATCTGTTCATCCTGTGTCCTGATGAGAGAGAAAACATGAAGTTTACTTTACTCATTCCTTGATAACATATCATTTAGCTCTCTATACAGATTATTATACACATTAGATAAAAGTCAGCAGAGCCTTCCAATTATTGCTGGACCATTTAATGTGTATGGATGGCTCCTGATATCAGGTATCAAAGGGGATAAGCACCTGCAGTGTCCCACTCAGTGATGGTTGTGAGCACTTTAAACTTCCGTATCTGCCTATCTTTAGTATTGCTGTGTAAACTGTAAATTCCTTATAACAGGCTGTTTTGGAGGATAGTGTCATTTCATTTATCCGTCCCTAGGTGGTACTGGCACCACATATATATATTTTTATATATATATATATATATATATATATATATATATATATACAGTACAGACCAAAAGTTTGGACACACCTTCTCATTCAAAGAGTTTTCTTTATTTTCATGACTATGAAAATTGTAGATTCACACTGAAGGCATCAAAACTATGAATTAACACATGTGGAATTATATACATAACAAAAAAGTGTGAAGCAACTGAAAATATGTCATATTCTAGGTTCTTCAAAGTAGCCACCTTTTGCTTTGATTACTGCTTTGCACACTCTTGGCATTCTCTTGATGAGCTTCAAGAGGTAGTCACCTGAAATGGTCTTCCAACAGTCTTGAAGGAGTTCCCAGAGATGCTTAACACTTGTTGGCCCTTTTGCCTTCACTCTGCTGTCCAGCTTAACCCCAAACCATCTTGATTGGGTTGAGGTCCGGTGACTGTGGAGGCCAGGTCCTCTGGTGCAGCACCCCATCACTCTCCTTCATGGTCAAATAGCCCTTACACAGCCAGGAGTTGTGTTTGGGGACATGGTCCTGTTGAAAAATAAATGATGGTCCAACTAAACGCAAACCGAATGGAATAGCATGCCGCTGCAAGATGCTGTGGTAGCCATGTTGGTTCAGTATGCCTTCAATTTTGAATAAATCCCCAACAGTGTCACCAGCAAAGCACCCCCACACCATCACACCTCCTCCTCCATGCTTTACGTTGGGAACCAGGCATGTAGAGTCCATCCGTTTCCTTTTCTGCGTCGCAGAAAGACACGGTGGTTGGAACCAAAGATCTCAAATTTGGACTCATCAGACCAAAGCACAGATTTCCACTGGTCTAATGTCCATTCCTTGTGTTTTTTAGCCCAAACAAGTCTCTTCTGTTTGTTGCCTGTCCTTAGCAGTGGTTTCCTAGAAGATATTCTACCATGAAGGCCTGATTCACACAGTCTCCTCTTAACATTTGTTCTAGAGATTTGTCTGCTGCTAGAACTCTGTGTGGCATTGACCTGGTCTCTAATCTGAGCTGCTGTTAACCTGCAATTTCTGAGGCTGGTGACTCGGATGAACTTATCCTCCGCAACAGAGGTGACTCTTGGTCTTTCTTTCCTGGGGCGGTCCGCATGTGAGCCAGTTTCTTTGTAGCGCTTGATGGTTTTTGTGACTGCACTTGGGGACACTTTCAAAGTTTTCCCAATTTTTTGGACTGACTGACCTTCATTTCTTAAAGTAATGATGGCCACTCGTTTTTCTTTACTTAGCTGCTTTTTTCTTGCCATAATACAAATTCTTACAGTCTATTCAGTAGGACTATCAGCTGTGTATCCACCTGACTTCTCCACAAGGCAACTGATGGTCGCAACCCCATTTATAAGGCAAGAAATCACACTTATTAAACCTGACAGGGCACACCTGTGAAGTGAAAACCATTTCAGGTGACTACCTCTTGAATCTCATCAAGAGAATGCCAAGAGTGTGCAAAGCAGTAATCAAAGCAAAAGGTGGCTACTTTGAAGAACCTAGAATATGACATATTTTCAGTTGTTTCACATCTTTTTGTTATGTATATACCGTATTTTTCGCCCCATAAGACGCACTTTTTCTTCCCCCAAAATGGGGGAGAAATGCCCCTGCGTCTTATGGGGCGAATGCGTGGAGTTTTACATCGCTGCCAGCGATGTATCAGTGAGCGGGGAGGGACTGGGAGGAGCTGGGGGCCGGCAATAGCGGCGGGGCGGTGCAGTCAGTGTAGTATAGCACCGCCCCGCCGCTCTGGTATACTAATATAAGAAATCATATTGAAGTAATAGTTATTAAACATGTCCCCCAACTGCTATTACTACCTTCCCTCCTAATCGCTGCTGTAGAATTCAGGCCAGTCGGGCGGGCGGCAGCGCAACTCGTGTCACGTGCCTGCGCCGCCTACTTTATGAATGAAGTAGGCGGCGCAGGCAAGTGACGTCAGTGAGACGCGCCGGCCGGCCGGCCGTCCTGCCGGTCTGATTTCTACAGCAGCCAGCGATTAGGATGAACGGTAGTAATAGGAGTTGGGGGGCATGTTTAATAAATATTAATTCAATATGACAACTTATATTTTGTGCGGCGACGGGCGGGGGGCGGGGGGGGGGGGGGTCGACAGTTCAGACTGCGATCTGTGGATGGCACTGTTACAGGGGGGGGGGATCTGTGAATGGCAATGTTATGGGCTGGGGGGTCTGTGCATGGCACTGTTATGGGCTGGGGGGTCTGTGGATGGCACATATATAACAGTGCCACCCACAGACCCCCCCCCCCCAGCCCATAACAGTGCCACCCACAGACCCCCCCCCCCAGCCCATAACAGTGCCATCCACGGATCCCCCCTGTAACAGTGTCAGCCACAGACCCCCCCCCCTGTAACAGTGCAAGCCACAGATCCCCCCATAACAGTGTCCGTCATCCACAGATCCCCCCATAACAGTGTCCGTCATCCACAGATCCCCCCATAAGTGTCCGTCATCCACAGATCCCCCCATAACAGTGTCCGTCATCCACAGATCCCCCCATAACAGTGTCCGTCATCCACAGATCCCCCCATAACAGTGTCCGTCATCCACAGATTCCCCCCTATAACAGTGTCCGTCATCCACAGATTCCCCCCTATAACAGTGTCCGTCATCCACAGATCCCCCCTATAACAGTGTCCGTCATCCACAGATCCCCCCTATAACAGTGTCCGTCATCCACAGATCCCCCCCATAACAGTGTCCGTCATCCACAGATCCCCCCCATAACAGTGTCCGTCACCCACAGATCCCCCCTATAACAGTGTCCGTCATCCACAGATCCCCCCTATAACAGTGTCCGTCATCCACAGATCCCCCCTATAACAGTGTCCGTCATCCACAGATCCCCCCTATAACAGTGTCCGTCATCCACAGATCCCCCCTATAACAGTGTCCGTCATCCACAGATCCCCCCTATAACAGTGTCCGTCATCCACAGATCCCCCCTATAACAGTGTCCGTCATCCACAGATCCCCCCCATAACAGTGTCAGTCATCCACAGATCCCCAGTAATAGTGCCATCCACAGACCACCATTAGTTCCAAACCCACAGCACACCTTTTGGTTAAAAATGTTTTTTTTCTTATTTTCCTCCCCAAAAACCTAGGTGCGTCTTATGGGCCGGTGCGTCTTATAGGGCGAAAAATACGGTAAGTCCACATGTGTTAATTCATAGTTTTTGAGCCTTCAGTGTGAATCTACAATTTTCACAGTCATGAAAATAAAGAAAACTCTTTGAATGAGAAGGTGTGTCCAAACTTTTGGTCTGTAATGTATATATATATATATATATATATATATTTACACTCACCTAAAGAATTATTAGGAACACCATACTAATACAGTGTTGGACCCCCTTTTGCCTTCAGAACCGCCTTAATTCTACGTGGCATTGATTTAACAAGGTGCTGATAGCATTCTTTAGAAATGTTGGCCCATATTGATAGGATAGCATCTTGCAGTTGATGGAGATTTGAGGGATGCACATCCAGGGCACGAAGCTCCCGTTCCACCACATCCCAAAGATGCTCTATTGGGTTGAGATTTGGTGACTGTGGGGGCCATTTTAGTACAGTGAACTCATTGTCATGTTCAAGAAACCAATTTGAAATGATTCGAGCTTTGTGACATGGTGCATTATCCTGCTGGAAGTAGCCATCAGAGGATGGGTAAATGGTGGTCATGAAGGGATGGACATGGTCAGAAACAATGCTCAGGTAGCCTGTGGCATTTAAACGATGGTCAAATGGCACTAAGGGGCCTAAAGTGTGCCCAGAAAACATCCCCCACACCATTACACCACCACCACCATCCTGCACAGTGGTAAGAAGGCATGATGGATACATGTTTTCATTCTATTTATGCCAAATTTGGACCATTTGAATGTCTCAACGGAAATCGAGACTCATCAGACCAGGCAACATTTTTCCAGTCTTCAACAGTCCAATTTTGGTGAGCTCGTCCTATTTGTAGTGGAGATGAGTGGTACCCGGTGGGGTCTTCTGCTGTTGTAGACCATCCGCCTCAAGGTTGTGCGTGTTCTGGCTTCACAAATGCTTTGATGCATACCTCGGTTGTAACGAGTGGTTATTTTAGTCAACATTGCTCTTCTATCAGCTTGAATCAGTCGGCCCATTCTCCTCTGACCTCTAGCATCAACAAGGCATTTCCGCCCACAGGACTGCCGCATACTGGATGTTTTTCCCTTTTCACACCATTCTTTGTAAACCCTAGAAATGGTTGTGCGGGAAAATCCCAGTAACTGAGCAGATTGTGAAATACTCAGACCTGCCCGTCTGGCACCAACAACCATGCCACGCTCAAAATTGCTTAAATCACCTTTCTTTCCCATTCTGACATTCAGTTTGTAGTTCAGGAGCCTACATGCATTGAAGCAACTGCCATGTGATTGGTTGACTAGATAATCGCATTAATGAGAAATAGAACAGGTGTTCCTAATAATTCTAGGTGAGTGTATATATATACAGGGAGTGCAGAATTATTAGGCAAATTAGTATTTTGACCACATCATCCTCTTTATGCATGTTGTCTTACTCCAAGCTGTATAGGCTCGAAAGCCTACTACCAATTAAGCATATTAGGTGATGTGCATCTCTGTAATGAGAAGGGGTGTGGTCTAATGACATCAACACCCTATATCAGGTGTGCATAATTATTAGGCAACTTCCTTTCCTTTGGCAAAATGGGTCATAAGAAGGACTTGACAGGCTCAGAAAAGTCAAAAATAGTGAGATATCTTGCAGAGGGATGCAGCACTCTTAAAATTGCAAAGCTTCTGAAGCGTGATCATCGAACAATCAAGCGTTTCGTTCAAAATAGTCAACAGGGTCGCAAGAAGCGTGTGGAAAAACCAAGGCGCAAAATAACTGCCCATGAACTGAGAAAAGTCAAGCGTGCAGCTGCCAAGATGCCACTTGCCACCAGTTTGGCCATATTTCAGAGCTGCAACATCACTGGAGTGCCCAAAAGCACAAGGTGTGCAAAACTCAGAGACATGGCCAAGGTAAGAAAGGCTGAAAGACGACCACCACTGAACAAGACACACAAGCTGAAACGTCAAGACTGGGCCAAGAAATATCTCAAGACTGATTTTTCTAAGGTTTTATGGACTGATGAAATGAGAGTGAGTCTTGATGGGCCAGATGGATGGGCCCGTGGCTAGATTGGTAAAGGGCAGAGAGCTCCTGTCCGACTCAGACGCCAGCAAGGTGGAGGTGGAGTACTGGTTTGGGCTGGTATCATCAAAGATGAGCTTGTGGGGCCTTTTCGGGTTGAGGATGGAGTCAAGCTCAACTCCCAGTCCTACTGCCAGTTTCTGGAAGACACCTTCTTCAAGCAGTGGTACAGGAAGAAGTCTGCATCCTTCAAGAAAAACATGATTTTCATGCAGGACAATGCTCCATCACACGCGTCCAAGTACTCCACAGCGTGGCTGGCAAGAAAGGGTATAAAAGAAGAAAATCTAATGACATGGCCTCCTTGTTCACCTGATCTGAACCCCATTGAGAACCTGTGGTCCATCATCAAATGTGAGATTTACAAGGAGGGAAAACAGTACACCTCTCTGAACAGTGTCTGGGAGGCTGTGGTTGCTGCTGCACGCAATGTTGATGGTGAACAGATCAAAACACTGACAGAATCCATGGATGGCAGGCTTTTGAGTGTCCTTGCAAAGAAAGGTGGCTATATTGGTCACTAATTTGTTTTTGTTTTGTTTTTTAATGTCAGAAATGTATATTTGTGAATGTTGAGATGTTATATTGGTTTCACTGGTAAAAATAAATAATTGAAATGGGTATATATTTGTTTTTTGTTAAGTTGCCTAATAATTATGCACAGTAATAGTCACCTGCACACACAGATATCCCCCAAAAATAGCTAAAACTAAAAACAAACTAAAAACTACTTCCAAAAATATTCAGCTTTGATATTAATGAGTTTTTTGGGTTCATTGAGAACATGGTTGTTGTTCAATAATAAAATTAATCCTCAAAAATACAACTTGCCTAATAATTCTGCACTCCCTGTATATATATATATATATATATATATATATATTGTGGCAATGTAAAAAGTGATGGGTGCATTAAAGTCCCGGGGAAGCATGAAAAGGGGTGTTGTTCGCTCCAGGAGCGTGTCACCAAGCAATGTGCTGGGTGGGTGCCTGTTCCCCATGCTCCAGTCCTGGATTTTAGAAAATGCCCATGTCCAGGGATGCTATTTAATCCTGTTCCTGGATAGGGTGTGGCTCCCAGGAAAAGGAGCAGGCTGCATAGAGGCCTGTGGGATCTGGGACCCTCCAACCCTGTGTGTGGGGTAAGCACTGGTGATGTGTTTTGGGGAGCTGGGTGGTAGACCCAGATCCCGATAGAGAGGGAAAGACTGTTTAGTCAGTGGCCAGACGGCTGAGGATTTTATTTATTTTTTTATGTTTTGGTTGCTGTTTTGTGCTGATGTGCTCTCCAACACTGCTTGGACCCTGTGCAAAAGTCAAAGGTGTCGGTGCTGCAGTTCCAGAGCAAAAGCGGATGTATGCCATTGTCAAGGGCAACAGTCGGGAAGACAAAGAGGTGGAGAGCGGTGCGGCTCTCAGGAGTGCCTGCGTTTCCTGCGATTGTGCACAAGGTCCTAAAGGGTGTGCCTGGAGTAACTGTCTGGGAGAGGTCTGCACTCCAGGCAATGTTGTTTCCGGTGGCAATGATTGCAGAGTCGTGGTACCAGGAACCCAGAGAAGGCTGGAGATCTCGGTAGAGATGATTTTGGGATACCTTCGTCTCCAGAGAGAGACTGCCAAATCCACGACATCAGGCGGTAAGAACGCTCCTGTGGTTATTGGTCGGGTAGACACCCTGTGACAGTAAGCCGACAACAGTGGAAAGGAGCAGGCTGCATAGAGGCCTATGTGTGGGGTAAGCACTGGTGATGTGTTTTGGGGAGCTGGGTGGTAGACCCAGATCCCAATACAGAGGGAAAGACTGTTTTTAGTCAGTGGCCAGACGGCTGAGGATTTCGTTTTTTTATTTATGTTTTGGTTGCTGTTTTGTGCTGATGTGCTTGAAAATAAAACATTGTTTGGACTTCAATCTGGTGTCCGTAGCGAAGTCTCTGAGAATGACCCCTGGATAAGAGACAGTTCCTTTCTATATATATATATATATATATATATATATATATTGGATATAAAAAGTCTACACACCCCTGTTAAAATGTCAGGTTTCTGTGCTGTAAAAAAATGAGACAAAGATAAATCATTTCAGAACCTTTTCCACCTTTAATGTGACCTATAAACTGTACTACTCAATTGAAAAACAAACGGAAATCTTTTAGGTGGAGGGAAGAAAACAAAAAAACTAACAAAAAGTCTTCAGTTTTTTTTGCCAGAGATAAAACCGTAGCATGCTATGGTTTTCTTTTTTGCCTGATCAGTCAAAATGACTGAACTGAAGACATCCTGATGCATCCTGAACAGATTACTCTCCATTCAGAATGCATGGGGATAAAACTGATCAGTTTTTTTTCTGGTATAGAGCCCCTGTGACGTAACTCTATCCCGGAAAATAAAAATGCTAGTGTGAAAGTACCCTTAAATAGGAGTCAGCATACACCTGCCATCATTTAAAGTGCCTCTAATTAACCCCAAATAAAGTTGGTCTTTCCTGAAATTTTCTTCGTCGCAAAAGCCGTGGTCCACAGAGAGCTTCCAAAGCATCAGAGGGATCTCATTGTTAATAGGTATCAGTCATGAGAAGGGTACAAAAGAATTTCCAAGGCATTAGATATACCATGGAACACAGTGAAGACAGTCATCATCAAGTGGAGAAAATTTGGCACAACAGTGACATTACCAAGAACTGGACGTCCCTCCAAAATTGATGAAAAGACGAGAAGAAAACTAGTCTGGGAGGCTACCAAGAGGCCTACAGCAACATTAAAGGAGATGCAGGAAAATCTGGCAAGTACTGGCTGTGTGGTACATGTGGCAACAATCTCCCGTTTTCTTCATATGTCAGGGCTATGGGGTAGAGGGGCAAGCAAAAGCCTTTTTTTACTAAGAAAAACATCCAAGCCAGGCTACATTTTGCAAAAACACATCTGAAGTTTCCCAAAAGCATGTGGTAAAAGGTGTTATGGTCTGATGAAACCAAGGTTGAACTTTATGGCCATAATCCCAAAAGAAATGTTTGGCGCAAAAACAAGGACCTTTGCGCCACAATCTGTGTCAGAAAGACGCCTAACATAGACGTATTTCTATATAATAAATGACCACCGAATTGTATTATTATTTGGGGGTAGGGCTAATATCTTTATATTATATGGATTCTAGTGTATTATACTGTGCCCTGTATTTCCCAGTAAAAAAATGATCCTTGGGAAACACAGTCTTCATCCCTGACCACCAGGAACAGTTAGCGCTCTGTCAGAACATGGGGGCCTACCCTCTCCGCCACGCTGCTCCGCTATGTACTGGTTCTTTTTTCTGACACTAGGGCTGGGTTCACATCCTATTTTTGCCATCCATTTAATGCATACCAAAAATGTATGCGTTAACAGATGCCTCAGACAGGTGCTGTACAGTGGCGCCCGTTCACCATACAGTTCCATGGTAGAAAAAAAAAAAATGTTAACACGTGCATTTTTTTAATGGACTCTGCAGAATACAAAAACGTGGAGTGCTTCACATTTGTATACATCAAACCGATAGGAAATAAAAAATTTCTAGGCTCCAGCAGGGCACATTTTTGAAAGTTTCCCTTTAAGACTCATAAAAATGGCCCCTGATTAAAATGCATATTTTTAGTGGGAATTTTTGCTAATTATCCCCCTCTGGTATGTCACTGTCCATGTTGTGGGACTATTTGTGCATTCATAGTTTGTATTTGGTGGCTGCAAATATGACCTGAAGGTTTTTTAATGGGCGTGATGCGAAAGCGCGGTTCGCGAACTGTCCCGGCCAATGTTCGTCCATTACTATTAAGCAGGTATATCACACCCCTCAATCAGTATTTTGTGGATCCAGGTATATAGAACCCCTTAATCAGTATTTTGTAGCAGCAGGTATATCCCACCCCTCTATCAGTATTTTGTGGAAATAGGTATATAGAACCCCTTAATCAGTATTTTGTAGCAGCAGGTATATTCCACCCCTCAATCTGTATTTTGTGGAAGCAGCTATAACAAACTAATTTATCAGTATTTTGTGGAATCAGTTATATCACACCCCTCTATCAGTATTTTGTGTAAATAGGTATATAGAACACCTTAATCAATATTTGGTGGAAGCAGGTATATCGCACCCCTCAATCAGTATTTTGTGGAAACAGGTATATGGAAACCCTGAATCAATATTTGGTGCAAGAAGGTATATCACACCCCTTAATCTGTATTTTGTGGTAGCAGGTATATCAAACTCATTAATCTTTTTTTTTTTTTTTGTAGAAGCAGGTATATCACACCCCTCAATCAGTATTTTGTGGAAGCAGGTATCTAGAACCCCTTAATCAGTATTATGTAGCAGCAGGTATATGCCACCCCTCAATCAATATTTTGTGGAAACAGGTATATCAAACTCATTAATCAGTATTTTGTGGAAACAGGTATATGGAACCCCTGAATCAATACTTGGTGGAAGCAGGTATATCACACCCCTTAATCAGTAGTTTGTGAAAGCAGGTATATCATACCCCTCAATCAGTATTTTGAGGAAGCCGGTGTATTGCACCCTTCAATCAGTATTTTGTGGAAACAGGTATATAGAACCCCTTAATCGGTATTTTGTAGAAGCAGGTATATTCAATGATACATTTTTTGGAAACAGGTATATAAAATATCTGAATCAATATTTGGTGGATGCAGGTATATCACACCCCTCAATCAGTATTTTGTGGAAGCAGGCATATCAACTCTCTTACTGGAGACCATGTCTCCAGAAGGATATCGATACTTTGGAGAGAGTTCAGAGAAGAGCTACTAAACTGGTACATGGATTGCAGGATAAAACTTACCAGGAAAGATTAAAGGACCTTAACATGTATAGCTTAGAAGAAAGACGAGACAGAGGGGATATGATAGAAACTTTTAAATACATAAAGGGAATCAACAAGGTAAAAGAAGAGAGAATATTTAAAAGAAGAAAAACTGCTACAAGAGGACATAGTTTTAAATTAGAGGGGCAAAGGTTTAAAAGTAATATCAGGAAGTATTACTTTACTGAGAGAGTAGTGGATGCATGGAATAGCCTTCCTGCAGAAGTAGTAGCTGAAAATACAGTGGAGGAGTTTAAGCATGCATGGGATAGGCATAAGGCCATCCTTCATATAAGATAGGGCCAGGGGCTATCCATAGTATTTAGTATATTGGGCAGATTAGATGGGCCAAATGGTTCTTATCTGCCGAAACATTCTATGTTTCTATGTTTCTTAATCAGTATTTTGTGGAAGCAGGTATAGCAAACCCATTAATCAGTATTTTGTTGAAGCAGGTATATTGCACTCCTCTATCAGTATTTTGTGGAAACAGGTATATAGAACCCCTTAATCAATATTTGGTGGAAGCAGGTATATTGCACCCCTCAATCATTATTTGGGGAAGCCGGTGTATCGCAGGTCTCAATCAATATTTGGTGGAAGCAGGTATATCAAACCCCTCAATCAGTATTTTATGGAAGCAGGAATATTGCAGGCCTCAATAAATATTTGGTGAAGCAGATATATCGCACGCCACATTCAGTATTTTATTGAAGCAGCTATATAGAACACCTTAATCAGTATTTTGTAGAAGCAGGTATATCGCACCCCTCAATCAGTATTTTGTGAAAATGGGTATATAGAACCCCTGAATCAATATTTTGTGTAAGCAGGTATATTGCACCACTTAATCAGTATTTTGTGGAAGCAGGTACATACCAGACCTCAATCAGTATTTTGGAGAAGCAGGTACATACCAGACCTCAATCAGTATTTTGTGGAAACAGGTATATAGAACACCTGAATCAATATTTGGTGGAAGCAGGTATATCACACCCCTCAATCAGTATTTTGTGGAAGCAGTTATATCGCACCCCTCAATCTGTGGACAGTGGATTATAGGCCACAAAAATTATTTATTCACTGGATAGAAAACATCAAGTGATTATTTGGCTGCAGTAAAATTATGCGTTCAATGGATAACAATTATACTGCAGGCCAGTACAAATACATGTCAAATACAGATATACATATATACAATATACATATATACAAAATATAAAATTGGATTAAAAACATGGTTTACAAAATCCCTCCAATTGATAAAACCCCAAGTGATAATAGATGAAATTCGATAACATGTGGTCGTCAGACTCTTCACAACTGGAGTTGAATTCCTCTGATACCAAAAACATTAGGCATTCACCGGACAGAAAAGGCCTGTTATGCCGCTGTATTTACATAGGATAGGGTCCATTCTTTGTTCTTTGTGTTAGTGGATAAACTGGATATGTGTGGGCTTGCATGAGGAAATTCAATCAAACGTGGTCCTCACAGGCGTTGAAT
Organism: Bufo gargarizans; assembly: GCF_014858855.1. NCBI lineage: Eukaryota > Metazoa > Chordata > Amphibia > Anura > Bufonidae > Bufo > Bufo gargarizans. The sequence continues at coordinate 2,411,116 of NC_058083.1, forward strand.
TCCTCTGAGATCCATTCATAGTAACATAGTAAATAAGGCCGAAAAAATACATTTGTCCATCCAGTTCGGCCTGTTATCCTGCAAGTTGATCCAGAGGAAGGCAAAAAAAAAAACTGTGAGGTAGAAGCCAATTTTCCCTACTTTAGTGGAATAAAAAATTCCACCCCGACTCCAATTAGGCAATCAGAATAACTCCCTGGATCAATGACCCCTCTCTAGAAGCTAAAGCCTGTAATATTATTAAGCTCCAGAAATACATCCAGGCCCCTCTTGAATTCCTTTATTGTACTCACCATCACCACCTCCTCAGGCAGAGAGTTCCATAGTCTCACTGCTCTTACCGTAAAGAATCCTCTTCTATGTTTATGTACAAACCTTCTTTTCTCCAGATGCAGAGGATGTCCCCTTGTCACAGTCACAGTCCTGGGGATAAAAAGATGATGGGATAGATCTCTGTACTGACCCCTGATATATTTATACATATTAATTAGATCTCCTCTCAGTCGTCTTTTTTCTAAAGTGAATAACCTTCCTCGTAAATGTTAACGGCACATTTCTGCAGGAGCAGCCTATCAAGCATATACAAGGTGGAGTTCCAGCGCGTCGTGCAGTCATAAATCAGATGTCTGTCGCCGTTGAATGTCGCCGTTGAATGTCTGCAAGGCGAGCCATGTCTGTGTAAGATCTTCTAAAATGGCCAGAGATTTGCCTGGCTTGCCACAAAACACCTTAGACCCCAGGGTATTTGGCAACGAATCACTGCATGACTAAGTTACGGAAGTGTGCCATGCACGGCACATGTGTCATTTTGCCCTGTTTCAGCACGCTCAGCAGATTGGCACCGCTGTCGCACACCACTTTGCCAACTGTCAAATTCAGCGGGGTTAGCCACTGATCTGCCTGTGAATGCAGAGAGTGAAAGGAGTGCAGGACCGGTGTGGCTCTTGGCTTCCAGGCACAACAGCCACAGCACAGCATGGCAACATCTCACCTGTCAAGTCGAATAGGTTTTGGGGAGCTGGGGGGGTGCAGCAGAAGAGGCGGTAGCAGTTGAAAAGGAGGAGTCAGACAAGGAGGAGATGGAGGATGAAGTAAGAGGAGGAGAAGAAGAGGCAGACCTGCATGCAATCTGTCGGGGTAACACCAAATCCACACGGGTGCCACCGGTTGCGTGCTTGACAGCCGTCAAAAAGTTCACCCAGTTAAAGTAATGTACCTTCCCTGCCCATGTTTGCTAGACCACGTGTCTATGGTCAGTTGTATCTTGGCACCGACACTGTGTGCCAGAGATACATTCACTTGCCGCTGAACATGCCCATATAGCTCTGGGATGCCCTTCTGGGAGAAATATTTCCTTCCAGGGTCCTTCCATTGTGGTGTGCCAATGGCCACAAATTTTCTAAAAGCCTCCGAGTCCACCAGTTTATATGGCAGTAGTTGGCGGTCTAGCAGTTCAGAAAAGCCGGCAGTCAGCTGTTGGACAAGAGGGTTATCCAGCGACATAAACTTTTTATACTCGAACATTTGGGCCACGGAAGCCTGCCTTTTGCCAGACGACGGTACGGTGGAAGGTGGAGTAGAGGACAAATCGGAGGAGAGAGAAGAAGGAGAAGAGGCAGGACGTGGAGCGCCAAGAGTGTGGCTTTGTGGGTTCTGACGGTGTTGCTCCCACTGGGCTCGGTGATTGGAGGCCAGGTGCCTTCCTAATGCAGTCATTCCTAGGTGAGTGTTGGGCTTACCGAGACTTATGCGTTGACAGCACAGGGTGCAGATGGCAACACTATTGTCAGCAGCAGACACGTAAAAAAAAAGCCCACACTGCGGAGCCATGTGCCCAAGCATGGTGGATGGCTCTCTACAGATACATTTGCAGTCTGGTTATTGCCTCCTGTGCACTTCCTGCTTCTCCTAGTTCTACCCGTATCTGCTGCTCCGTCTCTCTCTCTCCTCTTCCTCTCTTGTGGGCACCCACGTGACATCCATCTACACGTCATCGACACCTTCACCACCACTGACATTAGAGATCTTGGAATAGGCAACAGCAGGGACCTCTGTCCTTGTGCTGATCTGGGTACTGTCATCAGATCGCTGGGTGGCAGTCGTTGCTGCCTCCTCTTCCTGATCCGATGCCAAGAATGGCTGCACATCGGTAATGTCTGGGAATGGATGGGAAAATAATAACTCTGACTCGAGTCGAGGGGCTATGGTTGTGGTGGTGGTGTCTTTGGGGGTGCACAAAGCAGAGAGTGAGGAGGGTTCAGATACAGAGGATGAGGAGGGTGCAGAAGCGGAAGGCTGAGTGAGCGACTCAACCAACTCTGGTGCAGCCTTTGAAGTTTTTGCACGTGCCTTCTCCAACTTCCTACTTAGGCTCCGGCCTGGTGCACCTGCCTGACCACTATTATTTGTTCCAATAGCGTTTGTCCCTATGTATAGATGCGGCATCTCAGCAGAATCTCACACAACTCCAGCAAATTACAAATGCACTATATGGAAAGTATATTATAGATATATCACACCCCTGCCTCAATCATTTTTTTTGGGGGGGGGGGGCAACTGGTATATCACACCAGTTGCAATTAGTTATTCCAATAGTGTTTATCCCTCTGTATAGTTGCAGTATCGCAGCAGAACCGCACATGCAATGAGCAGGACACTGGGTCAGTGGGGTTGCTATGCAGTGGGTCAGTTTATAGGTGTATACGTTTGTGACGCCAATTGCAGCTTGCGCAGGTGCTATAGCAGGGCCCTTTAGGATGTTACAGCTCATATTAGGTGAGGAATGCCAGAGGGGGATAATGTTTCTGTGTAGTGTCAACGGTGTCTCCTACCTTGGTATGGCTGGAGTCCTGAATCCTGGCTCACTTGCAATAAAATTTGAGTGTTGTTAATAGGAGTTTAGATGGAATAATTGAGATCCAGACAGGAGATATAATCCAACTCGTCTTTACTTAATGGCAGCTTTAAATCCGTACAAGTTACAGCTTTAGTCTTGGGGTCCCAGCAGGTATTGGCAATATGTGGCAGGAATTTACATCTATTCTGCTTCTGATCATATGCCTAAAGAGTCTGGCAGGTATTTATCTTCTGCTCTGTCTGTCTTCTGCTTGGTATGGGTCTGACTAGCTGAGGAGGAATTTGGCTTATCCTGGACTTGGGAAAGGTACTCACAGCTTGGCTCACAGGGTATGCTTCTTCCTGGATGCTGGAGATGGCTGCTTCTCTGGTCGACCAGCTGAGGTAGAGGACTCAGGCTGGGAAGATGGATCCTGGCCTCAGCCGAGGTTGGATCCAGGGTTGGGATCCCTGGCTCTGGGAGCTCCTATCAACACAACCTAACCCAACAGGGGGTGGCTGGTACACTCACAAAACTTCCTTCTCCTCCTCATGATATAGGACATGGGAACGTCCCACTTCTGCTCATACAGGGGAGCCTAGACTGGAATGGACTATTCCAGGCTAGAAATACTAAACTGTCTATATAGACTGCCTACACATTGCCGCCACCTACTGGTGTACATGAAGAATTACAGCAATTTACATAAAACAGTCATAGGAAATCCATATAATGGAAAATGCAATGTAAGATTACACAGGATGATAACACATATACACTTAACATCATGTAGCTGGGTGACAGTAGTTTTAGTGACATACTTCAGGATGTTACACACACACAACTGCTGCACAATAAAAATGCACTATAATATACTTTCTATGCAAAAAAGTATATTATAAGTATATCACACCACTTAGTATGTCACACCTATCGATAGCACACCTATACTAGTCCTTAAAAGGACTTTTGTGTTCCTATTAGCTAGCGTTTGGTGTCCCTAACAGTCTGTCCCTGCTCCAAACAGCAACCTCTCCCTACACTGCCAAAAAACTGAATGTAAAATGGCTGCCAGATCGGGTTCTGTGATAGGGTGGGGGTATGTCCATGTGCTGAAACATTTCCATTGGCTGTCCTGTCCCACCTGATGGATGTGTCATGGGTCAAAGTTCGGCACAATACAAAAGAATATGGCGCTGGCGGACAACGCCAAATGTTCGCCCGTTCAGCGAACCGCGAACTAGCAAAGTTCTCCGTCGGGCAAACCACAAGGTCATCTCTATTTAGCAGTTTGAACCTTAATTGACTCACTATTCTGACCTAACTCCCAAGCAAGAACCCGCAGGTTATTACAGCACATCATGTGGCTTCAGCTACATGCCAGTAATGTCTCTTCCTAGCTGCAAGAGCTTCTATAATGTGTAACAGGGACACCTAGTGTCATGAGTTAGCACTACAATGCACAGTAAATTACATGTAGTGAGGGTAAGGCACCACGTCATAAAGCATTCTCATATAATACAGTGAACACAGGCGGAGTACACAAAACTGACATTCATCATTAGCATTTTTTTCTTAAAGTGACAGTAGCCTGTAAGTAAAGGAAAATTGTTACAGATCAGTGAGTGTGAACCCAATGTGTCAAGTAACAGGTTTGACTTTGGGCTAATCTAAGGATGTTATCCTTGCATTCCCCCAATATTCACCCTTTGACCCCAGCACAGGGATCTATACTTTACTGCAGCACAGAAACCAGACCGTTACCTCCTGGGATTGTTCTTGTGCACTTAGCAGATGCCACACTAGGGTCAGGTTTTCTGGTTCAAGTACCAGGAGCTCAGAATACAGAAAACACTGCAAAACCACAGGAGCAGTCTGAACAGTCACAAAGGTTTGAATGTTGGTTTTGAGATCCAGACAGAACATTTGTAGCTTAGATGGATGGAAACACAGGGTGGACTTGTGGGGAGGGTGCTGGTGAAGACACCGGCAGAATATGCAGGCTAGATACTTGGCAGGAACAAGGACAAGACAGACAGACTGGGTAAACTAAAACACAAACAAAACAAAACTGAGAAACAACTGAAAGTGCAGGAGCACACGGGCAGGGCAGGTACAGGGCAGGTACAACAAGGATACAGGCAGAACTAATGCAGGATAAAAGCAGGAGACTCCCCAAAACATTAACCTTTCAAACACCGGGGAACCTAAAGCTCAGGCACTCTGTCTGGAGAGTGTGACTTCAATACCCATGGACACCCAAGCCATTTTCAAGGAAAGGATTTGAAGCATGCCCACTGGCTCTTTAAGAGACAGAGGCTGAGGCACTAGATAGTTACATGGAGGCAGCAGCATGCAGAGGACGCCATGATGAGTGGAGCGGCAACCAAATCCCGCAGGGGATAGCACTGCAACAGCGGGAATGTACCACTGTCCTAGCAAAAATCTCATCATACACAACACATACAGAATGTACAGCAGCATGTCAAACATAAGATGGATGATGCACTGGGCAAACTCCACCTTTAAAAATATCCATATCCTTCCTGCAGAAATCACTCTTACATGTATAGGATGATACAATTGATTTTCCATCATAGAACATGTGTGAATATTCCCTAAAGCTCCAGAGATATCATGGAACCACTCAGGACACCACCAGAAATACCATTCTCCACAACAGAACACCGAAGGTATTAACCATCCATCCATCTAGACCAGGCATGCTCAACCTGTGGCCCTCCAGCTGTTGCAAAACTACAACTCCCATCATTCCCAGACAGCATACAGAAGGGCATGGTGCGAGTTGTAGTTTTACAACAGCTGGAGGGCCACAGGTTGAGCATCCCTGATCTAGACCAATAGAGATAATGTCAGGACATAAACTACATTCACCTGTATAACATGGTAGATGGAAAAATACACCCTGTGACTGGAACGGGAGGCACCTACAAACTTGACACCCACCCCCACCTTGAACATCCCAGGGTTTCCCTTGAATGTAAATTATTTTTACGGTAAAGAAACCTGACTTTCTGCTCTCCTACTACACTATGTGGATTGTTCTCTGTGCAGAACATCTGATATATGACTCCATACTATGGCTGGAGGTCAATTCAAAGTCCTCCTGCAGTTTGTAAATCCACAGCTCACTTTACTGTCATCAGGTTAAATGGCCCTTTCCTGACAACCCTATTAATCCTCATACGTTCTGTTGATGTCACTAGCTCCATATAATAGGAGCACAAATATAAGTGAATAAAAAAGTATGCATACTACTTATAACTTGGTGGTGTGATAGAGGGTTGTCAGGATCCCTGTGATGTCTGAGTCAGGGGTGTCAGAGTCAATGGGATGTCTAAGTAAGGGGTTTCAGGCTCCCTGTGATGTCTGAGCGAGGGGTGTCAGGGTCCATGTGATGTCTGAGTGAGGAGTGTCAGGATCCCTGTGATGTCTGAGTGAGGGGTGTCAGGGTCTATGTGATGTCTGAGTGAGGGGTGTCAGGGTCCATGTGATGTCTGAGTGAGGGGTTTCAGGCTCCCTGTGAAGTCTGAGCGAGGGGTGTCAGGATTTATGTGATGTCTGAGTGAGGGGTGTCAGGATCCCTGTGATGTCTGAGTGAGGGGTGTCAGGGTCCATGTGATGTCTGAGTGAGGTGCGTCAGGGTCCATGTGATGTCTGAGTGAGGGGCGTCAGGGTCCATGTGATGTCTGAGTGAGGGGCGTCAGGGTCCATGTGATGTCTGAGTGAGGGGCGTCAGGGTCCATGTGATGTTTGAGTGAGGAGTGTCAGGGTCCATGTGATGTCTGAGTGAGGGGTGTCAGGGTCCATGTGATGTCTGAGTGAGGTGCGTCAGGGTCCATGTGATGTCTGAGTGAGGGGCGTCAGGGTCCATGTGATGTCTGAGTGAGGGGCGTCAGGGTCCATGTGATGTCTGAGTGAGGGGTGTCAGGGTCCATGTGATGTCTGAGTGAGGAGTGTCAGGATTTATGTGATGTCTGAGTGAGGGGTGTCAGGATCCCTGTGATGTCTGAGTGAGGGGTGTCAGGGTCCATGTGATGTCTGAGTGATGGGTGTCAGGGTCCATGTGATCTCTGAGTGATGGGTGTCAGGGTCCATGTGATGTCTGAGTGAGGGGTGTCAGGCTCCTTGTGATGTCTGAGTGAGGGGTGTCAGGGTCCATGTGATGTCTGAGTGAGGGGCGTCAGGGTCCATGTGATGTCTGAGTAAGGGCTGTCAGGGTTTATGTGATGTCTGAGTGAGAGCTGTCAGGGTCCATGTGATGTCTGAGTGAGGGGTGTCATTCTCCCTGTAATGTCTGAGTGAAGGGTGTCAGGGTCCTTGTGATGGGTATTAGTGGTGGTCACTTACCTGTTAGTATGGAGATCCTGGCAGCACAGTGACAGGTGAAGATGAGTCCAGGTCCTCTTCCTCCCAGAGTCTGTCTCTGATCCTCACATTTATCTTCTCCTTACATCAGCGCTGGCTCATCTGTGAAGAGATCAGGTAGAAATAGAAGAGTTCGGGGAATTAGGAGAAATTATTAAATAAATTTTACCAGAAGAGGGAATATTGTAATTTATAAAGTCTCTGTTATATCTGTTATTTCTGATGTAAGATTATACACTGGAGATACAATGCCGAGAACACTTCCTCCCTCCATCTCCAATAGCTTTGTAATATATCAGAATACTGAGTGATCCTTAGTTTACTATTAGAGATAAGCGAATTTTTCAAAAATTCGATTCGCTAGTTCCCCAAAAACATTTGGTTCGATCCGAATTTATTTGCACCAAATTACATAAAAAACGCCTATTTCCTGGCTGCAGAGAGCCTTTATAATGGTGTAGAACACTGTGCCTTGCAGTAACACACATGGGGAGTCTGCTGTGGTAGTGAAATAATACTGTGAGACAGTATGACATGCAGATGACAGGCGTCGCTCTTACAATCACTGCACACTTCACTTATTTGGGCAGTCACGGGGCCAAAACTAACCAAATAACTCAAGTATGAACTCAGCCTTACAGGTCAATGTTAGTGCCAAGAATAAGCGCACTCCTTTTACACAGTCGTAGGCTGATTCCACATACATGTCTACAAAACCTGTTCTATTAAAAGTTTATACAAGTAGAGCCCCCCAACAGAGTGGAGAGGGTGTCAGCAGTAAGTTTGTGTGGACGTCACTGATTATTTTGCCCTTCCTCAGATCCGTCAGAACAATAACGGATAACAATAACCTTTCTTTGGAGCATCTGCCTTCACTAGGTCAACATTTGCTCAATAATTCATCAGTATTGTTAGAGCAAAGGAAACAGGAATGGATCCAAAACAGAGATGACATGTAAACAGAATATTTGCAACTCCTCTGTGTTTTGCACCCACTCCTGCTTTTGGCTAACAAATCATCTCATTTTATGATTCTTCTGCCATTTCAGAGGAAGGATCAAATAAATGATTATGTCAGCCAAGCCAAAAAGGCTAAATAGTGGCCCAGTCATGAAGTAGGGAGGGTGGGAATTGCGTGAAAAGTCCACAGAATGGCCCTATGACATAGTGGTGAGGTGAAAGCAGCTTGAGCAGACCACAGAGTGGCCCAATGACATAGACTGTGGGTGGTGGCAGCATCAGGAGGCCATAGAGTGGCAAGGTGACATAGTGTGGAGGTGGCGGCAACATCAGGAGAAAATAAAGTGGCAAGGTGACATAGTGTGGAGGTGGCAGAAGCATCAGGAGGCCACAGAGTGGCAAGGTGACATAGTGTGGAGGTGGCAGCTGCATGAGGAGATCACAGAGTGACAAAGTGACATAGTGGTACGGTGGAAGCGGCATGAGGAGACCACAGAGTGGCCCAATCACAGAGTATGTAGGTGGTGGCAGCATAAGGAAGCCACAGAGAGGAAAAATGACAGAGTGTGGAGGTGGCGGCAGCATCATGCGACCACAGAATGGCAAGGTGACATAGTGTGGAGGGGGCGGTAGCATCAGGAAACCACAAGGTTTCAAGGTGACATAATGTGGAAGTGGCAGCAGCATAAGTAGACCACAAAGTTGCAAAGTTACATAGTGGTGAGGTGGAAGCAGCATCAGGAGGCCACAGAATGGAAAGGTGACATAGTGTGGTGGTGGGTGGCAATTCCAGTACCCATTGAAGAAGGTGGGTGAAAGAAGGAGCACTTGGCATCAGATGTGTGGCATCAGGTGGGTGGCAGCATCAGAATAGTAGCTGAGGCAGGTAGCCAGAAGAAACTAGTCATTTTTGTCAAAGTGTTGGTGTGGCACCATAGATGATCTAGTCTGATGCATCAGGAATTGGTGGGTGGAAATCCTGGCTGATCCACGCCTGATTCATCTTGACAAAGATCAGTCTCTCCACATTTTTGGTGGACAGACAAGATCTTCTTGGGGTAACTATGGCCCCCACCCACTCCCGCTCAATGCCACACTACTGGCCAGTCAGGACAGCTTTTCAAGGGCAAATTCGGCCAGGTGCGGTCACAAATCCAATTTGGCTGCCCAGTAGTCCTGCAGATCTTCAATGTCGGCTGGCAGAGTGCACTCCAAGTATGCCACCACCTGCTGGCTCAGGTTCTGTTCTACGTCTAGCTGCTGGTGAGTAGTTTCTTCACTATGCGAGTGAAGAAAGCTGCTCATCAGCGACTGTAGATTCAGGCTGCTGCTAATGGAGCTGGTACTGCTCCTGCCACCCCACCCCTCCCCAGCACTCATGTTAGACCTGCGAGAGGATGAACGATGACGCAGATAGGCAGCTGCCAATTGACTACATAGGATGTCTCTATAGTAAGTTCAGTTTGTCCTCCCTCTCAACGGGTGTAAAAAAGGCCCCCATTTTGGAACGGTAGCGAGGGTCCAACAAGGTGGAGAGCAAGAAGTCATCCCTCTGCCGAATGCGGACAATTCGGCTGTCACTACCCTAGCAAGTGAGCATGCAGCCGGCCATTTGAACAAGTGACTCGGAGGGACTCCCTTCCTACATCTCCACTTCATACTGCCACGGTGTGTCTGGGTCCTCTGCCTCATTTTCTTCATCCTCCTGTAGCTCCTCTGGCTGCTCCTACTCCTCCTCTCCTGTCACTTGTGTAGAAAAACCACCCATTTCGCTACACATTGCTTCTTCTCCTTCACATGTCCTTCTTCTCCTCCTTCTTCTCCTCCTCCAGTTCATCCCCCACAGAGTTCATGTGGCTGTGAGATCTAGGTGCCACGTCTCCAGTCCCCTGACCAGACAGATTTACCAGCATCTGTTCCAGGACATGAAGCAGTGGAATGACAACGACAGGTGTCACGCATGAGCTGCCACTGGCTGATATCGAAGTTACACAGCGGAGTACTCCTCTGCCTCATCCCCTGTAGCTCCTCTGTAGCTCTGCTTGGATCATCAGGAAATTGTTGATGGTCTTTCTCTGTTTGAACAGTCGGTCCAACATATGGAGGGTGGAATTCTAACAGGTGGAAATGTCGCATATCAATCTATGTTGGGGATGCAGTTCTGCTGCTGCAGCTCAGGAGGGTGCGCTTTGCAGTGTACGAGTGGGTGAAGTGCATGCAAAGTTTCCTGGCCATTTTTAGGATGTCTTGCAGATCGGTGGAAGACTTTAGGAATCGCTTGACAGCCAGATTAAACATGTGTGCCATGCAGGGCGCATGCCTTGGCTCTTCTTTACAAAGTACGGACACCATGTTCTTCCAGTTGTTCCAATTTTCTGTTGTCGCAGAGAAAGCCAGGATTCTATTTCTTCTTGAAGGACATGGAGAAGTTCCTCCACTGTGTGATTCCGTTCACCCAGGCAAACAAAGTGAAGAACAGTGTGACACCGCTGTGCCCTACACATGTAGTATGCTGAAGGGGCACTGTGCATTGTTCCTGCAGTGGATGCTGAGGACACGGCGGAGGATGAGGAGGCAGAGGCGGACATTGTGGGTGGACCAATGACGTGGCAATGTGGAGGCGGAAGCATCATCACCTGGTCAAGTTGCTGGTGTGGCTGTGCAGGAACCACATTCACCCAGAGGGCCGTAAGGGACATGTATTGTCCCTGACTGTAGTTACAGCTCCACACGTAGCTGCTGCCATGCACTTCGGCAGACACCGACAGGCTGGCCCACCTTCTGTTCTACATATTTGTGCAGGTCTGGTACTGCCTTTTTTTCAAAGAAATGACGGCTTGTTACTCTCCACCTCGGCTTGGTGCAAGCCATCAGTTCTCGAAAAGTTGCAGAGTCCACGACTTGGAAAGGGAGGAACTGCAGCACCAGCAACTTGGACAGGAGCACATTCAGCTTCTGCACTGTTGGATGAGTGCACGCCTACTGTTGACTCTTAGCAATCACTTCGGTGATAGATTGCTGACGGAATGCGTGATGAGGAGTAGGAGAAGCAGGAGCATCAGGATTAGCAGATTATGGGAAGGACAGATAGCTCCTTTTGGCTGAGTTGGTGCAGTCTTGATTGCCTGAAACCGGGTGCGTGCCACTGGGTGATGCAGCGGTTGCTGCGGCAGGCTGGACCACCACATCTGAGCCATGGTTCTCCCAAGCCACTTATGGCGACACTGCATATGTTGACGCAGGGCCGTGGTGCCAACATTGGCACCCTGGCCATGCTTCACCCTCTGCCCATAGATTCTACATATGGCCACGTTCACCTCCTAAGACGGCTTAAAAAAAACCTGCCATACCGCTGAGTAGGTGATTTTATCCCGACACTACATACTGACTGACTGCTACCGCCACTGCCTCCTTGAGCCCCTGCAGCGCTTCTTCCCGGGCATGTAGGCTCCCGTGAAGTGGGTGGTCTACCCCGGGCACGTTTGGCTCTTGATCTCCCACTGCTGCCACCCAGCTGACTCCCGGCGACACTAGCAACTTGCTGGCTCTGCCGTTGGCTCACAGGAAAGCTACCACCCTCTTCTCCCGATGATGAAGTCCCTTCGTCACCCGGCTCTCAAGTGCGATCAGCTACATCGTCTTCATCGAGTACTGTCTGCACGTCACTGATGTCCTCCTCAACCATCTCTGAATCAGGAGCCTGGCTGCTCTCAACATCTGCTCCCACACCATTCTCCTCATCACTACTTGCCCGCCTAGCAGAGGAAGCAGTAGATGTCTCCTCCAGATCTCGGCTGGGCAGTAGCTGCTGACTGTCCTCTATTAGCTATTTCTCGCTGAAGTGGAGCCGAGCCTACAGCATATAATACTTCTTGCTTTGAGGGACTAGAAAATGACAGAAGCAGGTTGAGGACAGATGAGGGCACAGGGCCTGCTCCCAGGCCATGCCAACTAAGGGTTGTGTCTGATGAACTCACTGACTCTAGGCTGGGGGTGTCTGATGTCACTTCAAAGTCGAAGAACGAGTCAACCATTCAAGAACCGCTGGGTTGCTGGTCACGACACGACGGCTAGCTGACACTGGGAACTCAGGCCTCTCAAAATGACCCCTGGTGCCACGCCCCCTTACTCTGCTGTGACCTCTGACTACACCAGAAACATTTAGGCCTATGCCACTTCCCTGTGCAGGGCCTGGCACTTCTCTGCCTGACATACTGTTAGATGAAATAACCAAATGTTAGATCAAATATTTTTTATTTTGTCACTAATACACCTTTAGAGTATAGCACTGCACTGCAAAAGGGCAATTAGGTCCTAGTTTTTTTACACTTTTACAGAACACAACAGGATATTCAACAGATAAGTGCAACGCAGGACGGCGAATATATTTTTATTTCGCCAGTACATTTTTATCCTGTGACCGCCTAATGTACCTCCAGCTAATTTTGGGGGCCTGTACTGGAGTGGCAAGTTCTCACAACAATACTTAGTGCACCAATCACTAATATCTCATTAAACCTTATAAAATAAATCGCATCATTAGTGATTTTCGCAATGTCAAATTGCGTACAGTGATCAGAAATTCTTCCTTAACGTCACGAAAATTGTTTCAAATCATCTTTTCTGATCGCATTTAACTTCGGTCTGGTGGAAACCCAGTTGCTGTAGTAGGGCGCACCTATTTTGCTCATGCGCATAGGCGAAAATTACAGTGGCAATATTTTGCATTGAAAAAAATAATGAATGAAGATCGCAAATTCGAATAATACATCTGGTATGTCACTGTCCATGTTGTGGGACTATTTGTACACTTCTAGTAAGTATTTGGTGGCTGCAAATATGACCTGCAGGTATTCCAGGTTCACCTGCCTTTAAAGTGAATGGGGCCCGCTGCGAACTTGCGGTTTGCGAACATTTGATCGCGTTTGCGTGCTCGCGAACTGTCCCGGCTGATGTTCGTCCATCACAAGTGGGCACAGCAGGGGCACTGTACTATGGGGGGCACAGCAGGGGCATTGTACTATGGGGTGCACAGCACGGGCATTATACTATGTGGGGACATAGCCAAGGCATTATACTATGTGGGGACACAGCAGGGGCATTATACTGTGTAGGGGCACAGCAGAGGCATTATACTATGTGGGGACACAGCAGGGGCATTATACTATTGGGGGGAATAGCAGGGGCATTGTACTATGGGGGCACAGCACTGGCATTATACTATGTGGGGACACAGCAGGGACATTATACTATGTGGGGCCACAGCAGGTGCATTATACTATGGGAGGCACAGCAGAGGCATTATACTATGTAGGGGCACAGCAGAGGCATTACACTATGTGGGGGTACAGCAGAGGCATTAAACTATGTGGGGGCACAGCAGGTGCATTATACTATGGGGGGGTACAGCAGGGGCATTATACTATGTGGGGGCACAGCAGAGGCATTACACTCTGTGGGGGTACAGCAGAGGCATTATACTATGTGGGGGCACAGCATGGGCATTATACTATGTGGGGACACAGCAGGGGCATTATACTATTGGGGGGAATAGCAGGGGCATTGTACTATGGGGGCACAGCACTGGCATTATACTATGTGGGGACACAGCAGGGACATTATACTATGTGGGGCCACAGCAGGTGCATTATACTATGTAGGGGCACAGCAGAGGCATTACACTATGTGGGGGTACAGCAGAGGCATTATACTATGTGGGGGCACAGCAGGTGCATTATACTATGGGGGGTACAGCAGGGGCATTATACTATGGGGGGGGGTACAGCAGGGGCATTATACTATGTGGGGGCACAGCAGAGGCATTATACTATGTGGGGGCACAGCAGGTGCATTATACTATGGGAGGCACAGCAGAGGCATTATACTATGTGGGGGCACAGCAGGGGCATTATACTATGTGGAGGCACAGCAGAGGCATTATACTATGTGGGGGCACAGCAGGGGCATTATACTATGTGGGGGCACAGCAGGGGCATTATACTATGTGGGGCACAGCAGGGACATTATACTATGTGGGGGCACAGCAGGTGCATTATACTATGGGAGGCACAGCAGAGGCATTATACTATGTGGGGGCACAGCAGGGGCATTACACTATGTGGGGGTACAGCAGAGGCATTATACTATGTGGGGGCACAAAAGGGGCATTGTACTATGGGGGCACAGAAGGGACATTATACTATGGGGGGCACAGCAGAGGCATTGTACTATGTGAGAACACAACAGGGGCATTATACTATGTGGGGGCACAGCAGGGGCATTATACTATGTGGGGGCACAGCAGGGGCATTACACTATGTGGGGGCACAGCCGAGGCTTTATACTGTGTGGGGACTCAGCAGGGGCATTATACTATGGGTGGCACAACAGGGGCATTGTACTATGGGGTGCACAGCATGGGCATTATACTATGTGGGGACACAGCAGGGGCATTATACTATGTGGGGGAACAGCAGGTGTATTATACTATGTGCGGGCACATCAGGGGCATTATAAAATGGGGACACAGCATAGGCATTATACTATGTGAGGCACAGCAGGTGCATTATACTATGGGGGGTACAGCAGGGGCATTGTACTATGGGGGCACAGTACGGGCATTATACTATGTGGGGACACAGTAGAGGCATTATACTATGGGGGACATAGCAGGGGCATTGTACTATGAGGGCACAGCCCGGGCATTATACTATGTGGGGACACAACAGGGGCAATATACTTTGGGGACATAGCAGGGGCATTATACTATGGGGGAAAATCTGAGGATTTATAAAATGGGGGGCACAGCAGGGGTATTGTACTATGGGATGCAAAGCAGGGGCATTATACTATGTGGGGCACAGCAGAGGCATTATACTATGTAGGGGCACAGCAGAGGCATTATACTGTGTAGGGGCACAGCAGAGGCATTATACTGTGTAGGGGCACAGCAGAGGCATTATACTGTGTAGGGGCACAGCAGAGGCATTATACTGTGTAGGAGCACAGCAGAGGCATTATACTATGTAGGGGCACAGCAGAGGCATTATACTGTGTAGGGGCACAGCAGAGGCATTATACTATGTAGGGGCACAGCAGAGGCATTATACTGTGTAGGGGCACAGCAGAGGTATTATACTGTGTAGGGGCACAGCAGAGGTATTATACTGTGTAGGGGCACAGCAGAGGTATTATACTGTGTAGGGGCACAGCAGAGGTATTATACTGTGTAGGGGCACAGCAGGGGCATTATTCTATGTAGGGACACAGCAGAGGCATTATACTATGTGGGGGCACAGCCGAGGCATTATACTGTGTGGGGGAACAGCAGGTGCATTATACAATGGGGACACAGCATAGGCATTATACTATGGGGGTCACAACAGAGAACAGTATACTATGTATGAGCACAGCAGAGACATTATACTACCGTATGTGGGGGCAAAGCAGAGGCATTATACTATGTGCGGGCACATCAGGGGCACTATACTATGGGGAGCACAGAAAGGGCATAATATTATAGGGGCACAGAAGGGGCCTTAAACTATGTGGGTACATAGCAGGGCCACTGTACTATGTGGGGGCACAGCAGAGGCATTACACTATGTGGGGGCACAGCAGGGGCATTATACTATGGGGGGCATAGCAGAGGCATTATACTGTGGTGGGCACAGCAGAGGCATTATACTACAATATGTGGGAGCAACGCAGGGGCATTATTCTATGTGTGGGCACAGAAGGGTCATTATACTATGTGCGGGCACAGAAGGGACATTATACTATGGGGGGCACAGCAGAGGCATTACACTATGTGGGGGTACAGCAGGGGCATTATACTATGTAGGGGCACAGCAAAGGCATTATACTATGTGAGGCACAGCAGAGGCATTATATTATGTAGGGGCACAGCAGGGGCATTATATTATGTTGGGGCACAGCAGAGGCATTATATTATGTTGGGGCACAGCAGAGGCATTATATTATGTTGGGGCACAGCAGAGGCATTATATTATGTTGGGGCACAGCAGAGGCATTATATTATGTTGGGGCACAGCAGAGGCATTATATTATGTTGGGGCACAGCAGAGGCATTATACTATAAGGGGGCACAACAGAGGCATTATACTATAAGGGGGCACAGCAGAGGCATTATACTATGTAGGGGTACAGCAGAGGCATTATACTATGTGGGGGCATAGCCAAAGCATTATACTGTGTGGGGACTCAGCAGGGGCATTGTACCATGGGGTGCACAGCATGGGCATTATACTATGTGGGGACACAACAGGGGCATTATACTATGTGGGGGAACAGCAGGTGTATTATACTATGTGCGGGCACAGCAGGGGCATTATACAATGGGGACACAGCATAGGGATTATACTATGGGGGGCACAGCAGAGAACAGTATACTATGTATGAGCACAGCAGAGGCATTATACTATGTGCGGGCACATCAGGGGCACTATACTATGGGGAGCACAGAAGGGGCATAATATTATGGGGGCACAGAAAGGGCCTTATACTATGTGGGGACATAGCAGGGCCACTGTACTATGTGGGGGCACAGCAGAGGCATTACACTATGTGGGGGCACAGCAGGAGCATTATACTATGTAGGAACACAGCAGGGGCATTATACTATGTATGGGCACAGCAGGAGCATTATACTATGTGCATGCACAAAAGGGGCATTATACTATGCGGGGCACAGCAGGGGCATTATACTATAAGGGGGCACAGCAGAGGCATTATACTATGTAGGGGCACAGCAGAGGCATTACACTATGTGGGGGCACAGCCGAGGCATTATACTGTGTGGGAACTCAGCAGGTGCATTGTACTATGGGTGGCACAACAGGGGCATTGTACTATGGGGTGCAGATCACGGGCATTATACTATGTGGGAACATAGCAGGGGCATTAAAACCATGTGGGGACAGATCAGGGTCATTATACTATGTGGGGGAACAGCAGGGACATTATACTATGTGGGGACTAGTGATGGACAAACATCAGAAGGGACGATTCGCGAATGCGATCACATGTTTGCGAATCGCGTGTTCGGGGCGGGCCCCATTTACTTTAATGGCAGGCGAACCTGAAAAACCTTCAGGTCACATTTGCAGCCCCCAAATACTGTATTTTGTGCCCTATAAGACGCACCTAGGTTTTAGAGGAGGAAAATAAGAAAAAAAAAATTTTGAACTAAAGGTGTGTTAAAATAATATTGACACATTATGGGGGGTATCTTCCGCGGACACAATATTATGGGGAATATGCTGCTGATGACGCCATGCGCTTTGTGCACTCGGCAGGACGGCAGACTGGGATATCACGGACCGTGCTCCACGGATGTCTGTATGATGCCTTAATAAGGGGTCACTTTATTAGGAGTGGGGTCACTTTATTGGGGGGGTCACTTTATTGGGGGGGTCACTTATTGGGTGGCACTTTGCCCTGATTGGGGTGCAGACTGACAGAAGGCCATGGTCAAAGGAGGAAAAGTTTTCAGGCTCTGAAAGTCAATTCAATTACAAGAGTTATTGGCATACCTAAAACTGAAAATCATACCTAAAACACTATAGGCGCAGGCAGTGTGGCGGAGACAAGAGGCGGAGCAGACATGTGTGACACGGAAGTCTGCTCCGCCTCTCTTACTGCCTGCTCCTGCGCTGAGCACTCCAACTTTCCTTCTCCTCCATAACAACTCTTCGGGCCGGCCGGTCCAACACATGCTGAAGCCGGCCGGTCCCCACCACGGACAGACCGCAGAGCCGACCAGCCGCTGCATCACCATATGCAGCCCGGCCTGTCCCAGCCTAGGAACACCCACAGCACGTCCAGCTCCTTCCAAGCACCACAAGCGCAGAACGATCGCAGCGGCTGTTTGATCGCATCGCAGCACAGCAGTTACAGGGAATTCACAAGTAGAGTTGAGCGAACACCTGGATGTTCGGGTTCGAGAAGTTCGGCCGAACTTTCCGAAAATGTTCGGGTTCGGGATCCGAACTCGACCCGAACTTCGCCCCGAACCCAATTGAAGTCAATGGGGACCCAAACTTTTCGGCACTAAAAAGGCTGTAAAACAGCCCAGTAGAGGGCTAGAGGGCTGTAAAAGGCAGCAAAATGTAGGTAAATCCCCTGCAAACAAATGTGGATAGGGAAATGAATAAAAAAAATAACCAATATCAATTGGAGAGAGGTCCCATAGTAGAGAATCAGGCTTCATGTCACCCACCACTGGAACAGACCACTGTCAGATATTTTTAGGCCCCGGCATCCAGACAGAGGAGAGAGGTCCCCTAGCAGAGAATCAGGCTTCATGTCACCCACCACTGGAACAGGCCACTGTCAGATATTTTTAGGCCCCGGCACCCAGACAGAGGAGAGAGGTCCCATAGCAGAGAATCAGGAGAGGTTCATTCTACTTTGGGTTGCCCCGCAATATAATGGTAAAATAAAAAAAGAGGATTAAATGAAGAAGTGCCCTGGAGTACAATAATATATGTTTAAGGGGAGGTAGTTATAAATGTCTAATTTGCACAAGGGATGGACAGGTCCTGTGGGATCCATGCCTGGTTCATTTTTATGAACGTCAGCTTGTCCACATTGGCTGTAGACAGGCGGCCGCGTTTGTCTGTAATGACGCCCCCTGCCGTGGTGAACACACGTTCAGACAAAACGCTGGCCGCCAGGCAGGCCAGCACCTCCAAGGCATAAAAGGCTAGCTCTGACAACGTGGACAATTTGGAGACCCAGAAGTTGAATGGGGCCGAACCATCAGTCAGTACGTGGAGGGGTGTGCACACGTACTGTTCCACCATGTTAGTGAAATGTTGCCTCCTGCTGTCACATTCCATATCAGGTGGTGGTGCAGTTAGCTGTTGCATGGTGACAAAACTTTTCCACATCTCTGCCTTCACCTTGGGCTTCCACTTGTTCCCCTGTGACATTTGGGAATGCTCTCAGTAGCGAGTCTACCAAAGTGCAATTGTACTCGTGCATCTTCCTATCACGCTACAATGCAGGAAGTAAGGTGGGCACATTGTCTTTGTACCGGGGATCCAGAAGAGTGGCAACCCAGTAGTCCGCACACCTTAAAATGTGGGCAACTCTGCTGTCGTTGTGCAGGCACTGCAGCATGTAATTGCTCATGTGTGCCAGGCTGCCCAGAGGTAAGGACAAGCTGTCCTCTGTGGGAGGCGTATCGTCATCGTCCTCCGTTTCCCCCCAGCCACGCACCAGTGATGGGCCCGAGCTGCGTTGGGTGCCACCCCGCTGTGACCATGCTTCATCCTCATCCTCCTCCACCTCCTCCTCATCCTCCTCGTCCTCCAGTAGTGGGCCCTGGCTGGCCACATTTGTACCTGGCCTCTGCTGTTGCAAAAAAACTCCCTCTGAGTCACTTCGAAGAGACTGGCCTGAAAGTGCTAAAAATGACCCCTCTTCCTCCTCCTCCTCCTCCTGGGCCACCTCCTCTTAGAAGTGGTATTGTAACGCTGATAACGGCGTCATCGCCACTGGCCATGTTGGTGGAGTACTCAAAATAGCGCAACAGGGCACACAGGTCTCGCATGGAGGCCCAGTCATTGGTGGTGAAGTGGTGCTGTTCTGTAGTGTGACTGACCCGTGCGTGCTGCAGCTGAAACTCCACTATGGCCTGCTGCTGCTCGCACAGTCTGTCCAGCATGTGCAAGGTGGAGTTCCACTTGGTGGGCACGTTGTATATGAGGCGGTGAGCGGGAAGGCCGAAGTTACGCTGACAGGCGAGCAGCAGCAGGATGTGAACACCGGAAGTGCGCACAGATGGCCCGCACTTTATGCAGCAGCTCTGACATGTCGGGGTAGTTGTGAATAAACTTCTGCACCACCAAATTCAGCACATGCGTGAGGCAAGGGATGTGCGTCAAACCGGCTAGTCCCAGAGCTGCGACGAGATTTCGCCCATTATCGCACACCACCAGGCCGGGCTTGAGGCTCACCGGCAGCAACCATTCGTCGGTCTGTTGTTTAATACCCCGCCATAACTCCTGCGCGGTGTGGGGCCTGTCCCCTAAACATATGAGTTTCAGAATTGCCTGCTGATGTTTACCCCGGGCTATGCTGAAGTTGGTTGTAAAGGTGTGTGGCTGACTGGATGAGCAGGTGGAAGAAGAGGAGGAGGAAGCCGAGTAGGAGGAGGAGGCTACAGGAGGCAATCCTTGGCGGCGGAAGGACGTGCGCCAAACAGCTCTCCGGCTGGGGCCGAGCCGCCACTACATTTACCCAGTGTGCAGTTAGGGAGATATAGCGTCCCTGGCCGTGCTTACTGGTCCACGAATCTGTGGTTAGGTGGACCTTGCCACAGATGGCGTTGCGCAGTGCACACTTGATTTTATCGGATACTTGGTTGTGCAGGGAAGGCACGGCTCTCTTGGAGAAGTAGTGCCGGCTAAGAACAACATACTGTGGGACAGCAAGCGACATGAGCTGTTTGAAGCTGTCTGTGTCCACCAGCCTGAATGACAGCATTTCATAGGCCAGTAGTTTAGAAATGCTGGCATTCAGGGCCAGGGATCGAGGGTGGCTAGGTGGGAATTTACGCTTTCTCTCAAATGTTTGTGAGATGGAGAGCTGAACGCTGGCGTGTGACATGGTTGAGATGCTTGGTGACGGAGGTGGTGGTGGTGTTGGTGGTACATCCCCTGTTTGCTGGGCGGCAGGTGCCAACGTTCCTCCAGAGGCGGAGGAAGAGGCCGAGGCGGCAGCAGCAGAAGAGGTAGCAGGGGGAGCCGGAGTGAGTTCCTTGTTTTTAAGGTGTTTACTCCACTGCAGTTCATGCTTTGCATGCAGGTGCCTGGTCATGCAGATTGTGCTAAGGTTCAGAACGTTAATGCCTCGCTTCAGGCTCTGATGGCACAGTGTGAAAACCACTCGGGTCTTGTCGTCAGCACATTGTTTGAAGAAGTGCCACGCCAGGGAACTCCTTGAAGCTGCCTTTGGGGTGCTCGGTCCCAGGTGGCGGTGGCCAGTATTTCAGGCCTTTTTTTACAGGCACCTAACACTATCTGGCTATCTATTTATGTACCGTATTACACTAATACAGGCACAGCAGTAACCACAGATTTAGGGGAATATAAATTGTAGGCCTAGTATTTAGGCCATGGATGAAATGCATCCTTTTACGGACAGAATTAGATTTGGAGATGCACAGTAGCGTGTGAAGTTATTGAGGATGACCCTATCAGCACTTGAATTTGCACCTTGAATGTAATATACCCTTTTACGGACAGAAATACAATTGGAGATGCACGCTGAGTGTAATATACCCTTTTACGGACAGATTTAAACTTGGCCTGCAACAGCAGAAACCACTGATTTAGGGTATTGCTATTTTGGGAATTGAATTTCAACCCAGATCAAAAACTATGCTTTGACGGACACTAAAAAACTTGTCCAGCCACAGCTGGAACACCAGATTTAGGGTACTGTTATTTTGGCAATTGTATTTCACCCCTCAATAAAATAGCAAGCACAGCCAAGCCCCTGATGTAGGATATAGCAAAAAAAAATATATACTATTGATGGTTAAATGTACTTGGTGGCAGCTTGTGCTGGCGCACCACAAGACACGAAATGTCCGCCGATCACCCCAGAAAAAAGTGACAGAAAAACGCCCTGGGTAGCAAAAACACTGATCAGTTAACTAGCAGAAGTTGAATGATTCACAGCTGTAGTTCAATCACTTCATTAAGTGTTTTTGCTGAGTAAATCCCTGCCTAATCTCACCCTAACAGCAGCTGCATCCTCTCCCTACACTGATCAGAGCAGAGTGACGGGCGGCGCTACGTGACTGCAGCTTAAATAGAGGCTGGGTCACATGCTGCACTGTCAAATTTTGACCCTGTATTTCACAGTCAGCAGACACATTCCAGCCAGACCTTCCCACCTCCTATCAAAAATCAAGGACAGCATCCATCTTAGATTCATTCTGAAGCTGCAGTGTTAGTGAGAGCAGGGAGAGTGCTGCTGCTGATTTAACAGGGAAATCGATAGCTAGGCCAATGTTCTGTGTTCACTCCAGTCCTCAAAGACTCACCTGCTGTAAGGACAGCGTCTTGACAACACCCAAAAAAAACTTTTTAGGGCTAGTGCATCAATCTGCTTTTTATTTTTTATATATATGTGTATATATGTATATATATATATATATATATATATATTGCAGTTGCCTGCCCGTGTGTGTCAGGCCCACTGACTGTACTGTGCCCACTGACAGTGCCCACCACTCATATCAGGTGGCACAGTACCTTGCAGATAAAAAAGTAATTAATTTTTTTCCCTGTAATATAATTGCAGTTGCCTGCCAGTGTGTGTCAGGCCCACAGACTGTACTGTGCCCACTGCCCACCACTCATATCTGGTGGCACAGTACCTTGCAGATAAAAAAGTAATACAATTTTTTTTCTCTGTAATATAATTGCAGTTGCCTGCCAGTGTGTCAGGCCCACAGACTGTAGTGTGCCCACTGCCTATCACTCATATCTGGTGGAACAGTACCTTGAAGATAAAAAAGTAATACAAATTTTTCTCTGTAATATAATTGCAGTTGCCTGCCAGTGTGTGTCAGGCCCACAGACTGTACTGTGCCCACTGCCCACCATTCATATCTGGTGGCACAGTACCTTGCAGATAAAAAAGTAATACAATTTTTTCTCTGTAATATAATTGCAGTTGCCTGCCAGTGAGTGTCAGGCCTACAGACTGTACTATGCCCACTGCCAATGACCACCACTCATATCTGGTGGTACAGTACCTAGCAGATATAAAACATAATTTAATGTTTTTCTCTATTATATAATTGCAGTTGCCTGCCAGTGTGTGTCAGGCCCACATACTGTACTGTGCCCACTGCCCACCACTCATATCTGGTGTCACAGTACCTTGCATATAAAAAAGTAATACAATTTTTTCTTTGTGATATAATTGCAGTTGCCTGCCAGTGTGTGTCAGGCCCACAGACTGTACTGTGCCCACTGCCCACCACTCATATCTGGTGGCACAGTACCTTGCAGATAAAAAAGTATTACAATTTTTTTTTTCTGTAATTTTATTGCAGCTGCCTGCCAGTGTGTGTCAGGCCCACAGACTTTACTGTGCACACTGCCCACCACTCATATCTGGTGGCACAGTACTTTGCAGAGAAAAAAGTAATAAATGTTTTTCTCTGTAATATACAGTTGCAAGAAAAAGTATGTGAACCCTTTGGAATGATATGGATTTCTGCACAAATTGGTCATAAAATGTGATCTGATCTTCATCTAAGTCACAACATTGGACAATCACAGTCTGCTTAAACTAATAAACACACACATAAATAAATGTCACCATGTTTTTATTGAACACACCATGTAAACAATCACAGTGCAGGTGGAAAAAGTATGTGAACCTTTAGGCTAATGACATCTCCAAGAGCTAATTGGAGTGAGGTGTCAGCCAACTGGAGTCCAATCAATGAGATGAGATTGGAGGTGTTGGTTACAGCTGCCCTGCCCTATAAAAAACACACACCAGTTCTGGGTTTGCTTTTCACAAGAAGCATTGCTTGAACGTGAATGATGCCTCGCACAAAAGAGCTCTCAGAAAACCTACAATTAAGAATTATTGACTTGCATAAAGCTGGAAAGGGTTATAAAAGTATCTCCAAAAGCCTTGCTGTTTATCAGTCCACGGTAAGACAAATTGTCTATAAATGGAGAAAGTTCAGCACTGCTGCAACTCTCCCTAGGAGTGGCCGTCCTGTAAAGATGACTGCAAGAGCACAGCTCAATGAGGTGAAGAAGAATCCTAGAGTGTCAGCTAAAGACTTGCAAAAGTCTCTGGCATATGCTAACATCCCTGTTAGTGAATCTACGATATGTAAAACACTAAACAAGAATGGATTTTATGGGAGGATACCACAGAGGAAGCCACTGCTGTCCAAAAAATCATTGCTGCACGTTTACAGTTTAAACAAGAGCACCTGTATGTTCCACAGCAGTACTGGCAAAATATTCTGTGGACAGATGAAACCAAAGTTGAGTTGTTAGGAAGAAACACACAACACTATGTGTGGAGAAAAAGAGGCACAGCACACCAACATCAAAACCTCATCCCAACTGTGAAGTATGGTGGTGGGGGCATCATGGTTTGGGGCTGCTTTGCTGCATCAGGGCCTGGATGGATTGGTATCATCAAAGGAAAAATGAATTCCCAAGTTTATCAATACATTTTGCAGGAGAACTTAACGCCATCTGTCCACAAACTGAAGCTCAACAGAAAAAGTGTGTTGCAAAAGGACAACGACTAGGGATGAGCGAACTCGAACTGTATAGTTCGGGTTCGTACAGAATTTTGGGGTGTCCGTGACACGGACCCGAACCCGGACATTTTCGTAAAAGTCTGGGTCCGGGTTCGGTGTTCGTCGCTTTCTTGGCGCTTTTTAAAAGGCTGCAAAGCAGCCAATCAACAAGCGTCATACACTTGCCCCAAGAGGCCGTCACAGCCATGCCTACTATTGGCATGGCTGTGATTGGCCAGAGCACCATGTGACCCAGCCTCTATTTAAGCTGGAGTCACATAGCGCCGCCCGTCACTCTGCTCTGATTAGCGTAGGGAGAGGTTGCGGCTGCGACAGTAGGGCGAGATTAGGCAGATTAACTCCTCCAGACCGTATGTCAGTCACTTTTTTCTGGGGTGATCGGCGGCCATTTTGTGTCTTGTGGTGCGCCAGCACAAGCTGCGACCAAGTGCATTTAACCCTCAATGGTGTGGTTGTTTTTTTGGCTAAAGCCTACATCAGGGTGAAGCTGTCACACCAAGTGCATTTAACCAGCAATAGTCTGTTTATTTTTTGGCCATATACTACATCAGGGGCAAGCTGCGCCCGTCACCAAGTGCATTTAACCCTCAATGGTGTGGTTGTTTTTTTGGCTAAAGCCTACATCAGGGTGAAGCTGTCACACCAAGTGCATTTAACCAGCAATAGTCTGTTCATTTTTTGGCCATATACTACATCAGGGGCAAGCTGCGCCCGTCACCAAGTGCATTTAACCCTCAGTAGTGTGGTTGGTCAAGCTATCACACCAAGTGCATTTAACCAGCAATAGTCTGTTCATTTTTTGGCCATATACTACATCAGGGGCAAGCTGCGCCCGTCACCAAGTGCATTTAACCCTCAGTAGTGTGGTTGGTCAAGCTGTCACACCAAGTGCATTTAACCAGCAATAGTGTGGTTATTTTTTGGCCATATCTCAGTCTAATTCTGTCAGTAAATCCATACCGGTCACCCAGCGCCTAAATACTAGGCCTCGAATTTATATCCCGCTAAATCTGTCGTTATCGCTGTACTGTTCTGGCTGGGCAAGTTATTTAGTGTCCGTCAAAGCACATTTTTTGTTCTGGGTTGAAATACAATTCCCAATTTAGCAATTTCCTAATTTAGTGGTTTCTGCTGTATCAGAGCTATTTGAAATCTATCACTAAAAGGGTATATAATATTCAAGGTGCACATAGGGTCATTCAGAATAACTTCACACACACGCTACTGTGCATTTCCAAGTCTAATTCTGTCAGTAAATCCATACCGGTCACCCAGCGCCTAAATACTAGGCCTCAAATTTATATCCCGCTAAATCTGTCGTTACCGCTGTACTGTTGTGGCTGGGCAAGTTATTTAGTGTCCGTCAAAGCACATTTTTTGTTCTGGGTTGAAATACAATTCCCAATTTAGCAATTTCATAATTTAGTGGTTTCTGCTATATCAGAGCTATTTGAAATCTATCCCTAAAAGGGTATATAATATTTAAGGTGCACATAGGGTCATTCAGAATAACTTCACACACACGCTACTGTGCATTTCCAAGTCTAATTCTGTCAGTAAATCCATACCGGTCACCCAGCGCCTAAATACTAGGCCTCAAATTTATATTCAGCTGAATTTGAATACAATACATTGGGCCAAATAATATTTTTGTTGTTGTGGTAAACGATAACAATGAGGAAAACATCTAGTAAGGGACGCGGACGTGGACATGGTCGTGGTGGTGTTAGTGGACCCTCTGGTGCTGGGAGAGGACGTGGCCGTTCTGCCACATCCACACGTCCTAGTGTACCAACTACCTCAGGTCCCAGTAGCCGCCAGAATTTACAGCGATATATGGTGGGGCCCAATGCCGTTCTAAGGATGGTAAGGACTGAGCAGGTACAGGCATTAGTCAATTGGGTGGCCGACAGTGGATCCAGCACGTTCACATTATTCCCCACCAAGTCTTCTGCAGAAAGCGCACAGATGGCGCCTGAAAACCAAGCCCATCAGTCTGTCACATCACCCCCATGCATACCAGTGAAACTGTCTGAGCCTCAAGTTATGCAGCAGTCTCTTATGTTGTTTGAAGACTCCGCTGGCAGGGTTTCCCAAGGGCATCCACCTAGCCCTTCCCCAGCGGTGAAAGACATAGAATGCACTGACGCACAACCACTTATGTTTCCTGATGATGAGGACATGGGAATACCACCTCAGCATGTCTCTGATGATGACGAAACACAGGTGCCAACTGCTGCGTCTTTCTGCAGTGTGCAGACTGAACAGGAGGTCAGGGATCAAGACTGGGTGGAAGACGATGCAGGGGACGATGAGGTCCTAGACCCCACATGGAATGAAGGTCGTGCCACTGACTTTCACAGTTCGGAGGAAGAGGCAGTGGTGAGACCGAGCCAACAGCGTAGCAAAAGAGGGAGCAGTGGGCAAAAGCAGAACACCTGCCGCCAAGAGACTCCGCCTGCTACTGACCGCCGCCATCTTGGACCGAGCACCCCAAAGGCAGCTTCAAGGAGTTCCCTGGCATGGCACTTCTTCAAACAATGTGCTGACGACAAGACCCGAGTGGTTTGCACGCTGTGCCATCAGAGCCTGAAGCGAGGCAATAACGTTCTGAACCTTAGCACAACCTGCATGACCAGGCACCTGCATGCAAAGCATGAACTGCAGTGGAGTAAACACATTAAAACCAAGGAAGTCACTCAGACTCCCCCTGCTACCTCTTCTGCTGCTGCCGCCTCGGCCTCTTCTGCTGCTGCCGCCTCGGCCTCTTCCTCCGCCTCTGGAGGAACGTTGGCACCTGCCGCCCAGCAAACAGGGGATGTACCACCAACACCACCACCACCTCCGTCACCAAGCATCTCAACCATGTCACACGGCAGCGTTCAGCTCTCCATCTCACAAACATTTGAGAGAAAGCGTAAATTCCCACCTAGCCACCCTCGATCCCTGGCCCTGAATGCCAGCATTTCTAAACTACTGGCCTATGAAATGCTGTCATTTAGGCTGGTGGACACAGACAGCTTCAAACAGCTCATGTCGCTTGCTGTCCCACAGTATGTTGTTCCCAGCCGGCACTACTTCTCCAAGAGAGCCGTGCCTTCCCTGCACAACCAAGTATCCGATAAAATCAAGGGTGCACTGCGCAACGCCATCTGTGGCAAGGTCCACCTAACCACAGATACGTGGACCAGTAAGCACGGCCAGGGACGCTATATCTCCCTAACTGCACACTGGGTAAATGTAGTGGCAGCTGGGCCCCAGGCGGAGAGCTGTTTGGCGCACGTCCTTCCGCCGCCAAGGATCGCAGGGCAACATTCTTTGCCTCCTGTTGCCACCTCCTCCTTCTCGGCTTCCTCCTCCTCTTCTTCCACCTGCTCATCCAGTCAGCCACACACCTTCACCACCAACTTCAGCACAGCCCGGGGTAAACGTCAGCAGGCCATTCTGAAACTCATATGTTTGGGGGACAGGCCCCACACCGCACAGGAGTTGTGGCGGGGTATAGAACAACAGACCGACGAGTGGTTGCTGCCGGTGATCCTCAAGCCCGGCCTGGTGGTGTGCGATAATGGGCAAAATCTCGTTGCAGCTCTGGGACTAGCCGGTTTGACGCACATCCCTTGCTTGCTTGTGCTGAATTTGGTGGTGCAGAAGTTCATTCACAACTACCCCAACATGTCAGAGCTGCTGCATAAAGTGCGGGCCGTCTGTTCGCGCTTCTGGTGTTCACATCCTGCCGCTGCTTGCCTGTCTGCACTACAACGTAACTTCGGCCTTCCCGCTCACCGCCTCATATGCGACGTGCCCACCAGGTGGAACTCCACCTTGCACATGCTGGACAGACTGTGCGAGCAGCAGCAGGCCATAGTGGAGTTTCAGCTGCAGCATGCACGGGTCAGTCGCACTGCGGAACAGCACCACTTCACCACCAATGACTGGGCCTCCATGCGAGACCTGTGTGCCCTGTTGCTCTGTTTCGAGTACTCCACCAACATGGCCAGTGGCGATGACGCCGTTATCAGCATTACAATACCACTTCTATGTCTCCATGTGAAAACACATAGGGCGATGATGGAAGAGGAGGTTGCCCAGGAGGAGGAGGAGGAGGAGGAGGAAGAGGGGTCATTTTTAGCACTTTCAGGCCAGTCTCTTCGAAGTGACTCAGAGGGAGGTTTTTTGCAACAGCAGAGGCCAGGTACAAATGTGGCCAGCCAGGGCCCACTACTGGAGGACGAGGAGGACGAGGAGGTGGAGTAGGTGGAGGAGGATGAGGATGAAGCATGGTCACAGCGGGGTGGCACCCAACGCAGCTCGGGCCCATCACTGGTGCGTGGCTGGGGGGAAACGCAGGACGATGACGATACGCCTCCAACAGAGGACAGCTTGTCCTTACCCCTGGGCAGCCTGGCACACATGAGCGACTACATGCTGCAGTGCCTGCGCAACGACAGAAGAGTTGCCCACATTTTAACGTGTGCGGACTACTGGGTTGCCACCCTGCTGGATCCTTAGTACAAAGACAATGTGCCCACCTTACTTCCTGCACTGGAGCGTGATAGGAAGATGCGCGAGTACAAGCGCACTTTGGTAGACTCGCTACTGAGAGCATTCCCAAATGTCACAGGGGAACAAGTGGAAGCCCAAGGCCAAGGCAGAGGAGGAGAAAGAGGTTGCCAAGGCAGCTGTGTCACGGCCAGCTCCTCTGAGGGCAGGGTTAGCATGGCAGAGATGTGGAAAAGTTTTGTCAACACGCCACAGCTAACTGCACCACCACCTGATACGCAACGTGTTAGCAGGAGGCAACATTTCACTAACATGGTGGAACAGTACGTGTGCACACCCCTCCACGTACTGACTGATGGTTCGGCCCCATTCAACTTCTGGGTCTCTAAATTGTCCACGTGGCCAGAGCTAGCCTTTTATGCCTTGGAGGTGCTGGCCTGCCCGGCGGCCAGCGTTTTGTCTGAACGTGTATTCAGCACGGCAGTGGGCGTCATTACAGACAAACGCAGCCGCCTGTCTACAGCCAATGTGGACAAGCTGACGTTCATAAAAATGAACCAGGCATGGATCCCACAGGACCTGTCCATCCCTTGTGCAGATTAGACATTAACTACCTCCCCTTAACCATATATTATTGTACTCCAGGGCACTTCCTCATTCAATCCTATTTTTATTTTCATTTTACCATTATATTGCGAGGCAACCCAAAGTTGAATGAACCTCTCCTCTGTCTGGGTGCCGGGGCCTAAATATATGCCAATAGACTGTTCCAATGTTGGGTGACGTGAAGCCTGATTCTCTGCTGACATGAAGTCAGATTCTCTGTTACGGGACCTCTCTCCTCTGCCTGTGTGCTGGGCCTAAATATATGCCAATAGACTGTTCCAATGTTGGGTGACGTGAAGCCTGATTCTCTGCTATGACATGCAGACTGATTCTCTGCTGACATGAAGCCAGATTCTCTGTTACGGGACCTCTCTCCTCTGCCTGGGTGCCTGGGCCTAAATATATGCCAATGGACTGTTCCAATGTTTGGTGACGTGAAGCCAGATTCTCTGCTATGACATGCAAACTGATTCTCTGCTGACATGAAGCCAGATTCTCTGTTAAGGGACCTCTGTCCTCTGCCTGGGTGCCTGAAACTAAATATCTGACAATGGACTGTTACAGTGGTGGCTGACGTGAAGCCTGATTCTCTGTTACGGGACCTCTCTCCTCTGCCTGGGTGCCTGGGCCTAAATATATGCCAATGGACTGTTCCAATGTTTGGTGACGTGAAGCCTGATTCTCTGCTATGACATGCAGACTGATTCTCTGCTGACATGAAGCCAGAGTCTCTGTTACGGGACCTCTTTTCTCTGCCTGGGTGCCTGGGCCTAAATATATGCCAATGGACTGTTCCAATGTTGGGTGACGTGAAGCCTGATTCTCTGCTATGACATGCAGACTGATTCTTTGCTGACATGAAGCCAGATTCTCTGTTACGGGACCTCTCTCCTCTGCCTGGGTGCCTGGGCCTAAATATATGCCAATGGACTCTTCCAATGTTGGGTGACGTGAAGCCTGATTCTCTGCTATGACATGCAGACTGATTCTCTGCTGACATGAAGCCAGATTCTCTGTTACGGGACCTCTCTCCTCTGCCTGGGTATCTGGGCCTAAATATATGACAATGGACTGTTACAGTGGTGGGTGACGTAAAGCCTGATTCTCTGCTATGACATGAAGACTGATTCTCTGGTGACATGAAGCCAGATTCTCTGTTACGGGACATCTCTCCTCTGCCTGGGTGCCGGGGCCTAAATATCTGAGAATGGACTGTTCCAGTGGTGGGTGACGTGAAGCCAGATTCTCTGCTATGGGACCTTTCTCCAATTGATATTGGTTAATTTTTATTTATTTTATTTTTATTTTAATTAATTTCCCTATTTACATTTGTTTGCAGGGGATTTACCTACATGTTGCTGCCTTTTGCAGCCCTCTAGCCCTTTCCTAGTGCCGAAAAGTTCGGGTCCCCATTGACTTCAATGGGGTTCGGGTTCGGGACGAAGTTCGGATCGGGTTCGGATCCCGAACCCGAACATTTCCGGGAAGTTCGGCCGAACTTCTCGAACCCGAACATCCAGGTGTTCGCTCAACTCTATTTGTAATTGAATTGACAACTGGCTGAAGGACCTTGTCCAGAGAGTTGTGGTCAATGATTCCTATTCAGAATGGTCCCAGGTTATAAGTGGTGACCCCAAGGTTCAGTGCTGGGTCCTTTATTATTTATTTATGTATTAATGATATGGAGGACAGGATTAACAGCACCATATCTAGTTTTGCAGATGACACTAAGCTGTGTAGAACTGTACAGTCTATGGAAGATGTCCACAAACTACAAGCTGACTTGAACACTCTGAGTGATTGGGCATCAACTTGGCAAATGAGGTTCAATGTGGACAAATGTAAAGTTCTGCATCTTGGAAGTAAAAATCTCTGTGCTTCATATGTCCTAGGTGATGTAGCACTGGGAGAGTCACTTATAGAGAAGGATTTGGGTGTCCTTGTAGATGGTAGGATAAATAGCAGCATACAATGTCAATCAGCTGCTTCTAAGGCCACCAGGATATTGTCATGCATTAAACGAGGCATGGACTCACGGGGCAGGGATGTAATATTACCACTTTAAAAAACGTTGGTGTGGCCTCATCTGGAATATGTAGTCCAGTTCTGGGCTCCAGTCCATAGTAAGGATGCACTGCAGCTGGAAAAAGTACAGAGGAAAGCGACTAAACTGATAAGGGGCATGGAGGGTCTTAGTTATGAAGAAAGATTAACAGAATTACATTTATTTAGTCTTGAGAAGAGACGTCTAAGGGGGTAACATGATTAACCTATACAAGCATATAAATGGGCTATACAAAAAATACTGAGAAAAACTGTTGCATGTAAAATGTGCTCAAAAGACAAGGGGTCACTGCCTCCGACTGGAGAAGAAAAAGTTCAGTCTCCAGAAGTGTCAAAGCTTCTTTACTGTAAGAACTTTGAATCTGTGGAGTAGACTTCCTCAGGACGTTGTAACTGCAGGAACAGTGGACAGTTTCAAAAAGGGTTTAGACGAATTCTTAAAAGTAAAAAACATTAATGCTTTTGAAAACGTGTAGAAATCTGAGTCTTGCAAACCCAACTATCCCTTGGTTGAACTTGATGGACGTATGTCCTTTTTCAACCGTATTAACTATGTAACTATCATCATTTCATGCAAGCACACCAGTCAGTTCATCACATCCACCCATCTGTGGTATCATCACATTACATTGCCTACTCTCTATGCATCAGCATATCACCATATCACCATATCATCACTCACCAGGGCTCTTTATTTAATTAATATATACCAATATCATCTAACACTCCCAATTCATGCAGTCACATTACCACTTCATATCCCATTACCACTTCATACACTTACATCAGGCACTTGATTTTACCAAGTCCACCTACTTTTAGTACCAGTCATCATTACCAACCCATGTAGCTATAACATGATCCACCCCCAACACATCTGTATATCACCGTACCACTGCGCTCGTACTTCTCCTTCCAGCCGCTCCCCCCAAAGCCAGCAAGCTTTGTCACCTGCTCCCCCTGCCCTTTTTATCCAGCGCGCTTTTTTCTCACACACCGCGCTATCTGCACGAGGAGGCTTTGTTTCTACAGGTAAAAACACTGACATCAATCACCTTATTATATATTTTTGTAACACAATCACCACTATTGCAATGCGATGCGCCTCCATAGGTGACACAATGTAATACAATGTCAGTATTGTAATGATTGTATCCAGCGATCAAGCCCTACATTTACCCTGTTTATCTGTAAAGAATAAATCAAGGCAACTGGACGTACTGTAGATTTCTTGAAAACGTTTCACTCGTTCTTCCAACGAGCTTTCTCAATTCTGAGTGACTGTACAAAAAATTCTGGGAATAAATATGTAACTGAATCCACATCTGGTAATTAGACCCAGCATTGGGTCAAAGGTGTTGATTCAATTATCCTAATTGGAGTCAGTAGGTGATAAAGACTTCCCAGAAAAAGGTGTCAAGACAGCATTGTATGTGGCAGACAATAGATGTCTAACCCCCCCACCTCTATTCAAGCTTGGCTTCTCCATTTTTACGTAGATGGCATCCTTCACGCCTCGTTTGTACCAATCGGCCTCCTTATCCAAAACACTTACTTGACTGTTTTGACCCAATGCTGGGTCTAACTACCAGATGTGGATTCAGTTACATATTTATTCCCATAATTTTTTGTACAATCACTCAGAATTAAGAAAGCTCGTTGGAAGAACGAGTGAAACGTTTTCAAGAAATCTACAGTACGTCCAGTTGCCTTGATTTATTCTTTACAGATATATACCATGACCTGGATAAATGAGAACCTCCACAGACATTTACCCTGTTTGCTCTTTATATTCACACCTCCACGTGGAATGCTTGCTCTCTCTTTATCCGCACTTCTACGTCTTTACGTGCGCGCAGGTGTATTTCTATACATATTTATGTGTACACATTTATATATTTACACCTATTCAGTGGACCATCTAGCATAATAAATTGGGTGATCTTCATCCATTCACTAGTATTATCCTATCCCTTTACTCTCAGCCCAATTAAAATCCTCCGGTATGAACTGTCAGCACCATCAGACTGACAACCCATCACCATGCTATCATATTCCTAATATAATTAGACATCATGAACTGTCACCACCATTAGATTAACAAAAAGTTATCATGTTCCTATGTTCTTAATATAAACACAATGATATTTAGAGAACGTCTCAAAGAATCTGCACGTGAGACGAAAGTTCTCAGGTTGGCACCTACTACTTTTCAGAGGTCTATACTTCCACCTTGTAAATCCCTGATCTGGAGCCTAACCAACTGGACAAGATTTGATTGTCTCAAGCAGCACCTTCATGGGCACTTGAGGTAAACAAAGACCTATAAGAGTTTTTTATTATTACTTTTAAAACCCCAAAAGTTTAATATTATATAGTATACTCCCAAGCTCAGATATTTTATTAACCCTAGGACTTGGAGGTCCTGGTTAGCTTAGGTAGTTTTGCAATGTCTGCACTGTGCCCCACTCACTACTATTATGTATTATCAGTGTAACTTTATATCATTCCCATGAGCCCATTATTACTTTTATAGTGCCGTGCTTAGAATTGTTTCTGGCAGCAAAATATAACCAACAATTAACCCTGCTTTCCTTGTAGGTAATTAGATCTCCTTGCCTTTATAAAGCTTGAACAAAACTAGATCTAATTACCTACAAGCAAAGCAGGGTTAATTGTTGGTTATATTTAGAGATTAGCGAATCAAAGCTGACAAAGCGGAATTTGATCAGAATTTCAGGAAAAATTTGATTCACCACGAATGGTAACGAATCGCAATTTTCCTAAAATGGCGGCTATATTTACATCTACATGTGTAAGGACATGGGGCAAGGAACTCTGGGAAGGCAGGCTGACCAGCCAATCAGCAGCCAGCCAGCGGCCTTCTTAGAGTCAGAGTGCAGGCGTGTGAAGGCGCTAGGGACAGCAATAGGAAAAAACTCATTGCGAAAAAAAAACTAAAGAAACAATTAATACGTGCAGGGAAAGGATAGAGAGGAATCATTTCACATTTCACAGCATTTTAGTGCAGGGAGAGACGTCGGGAATTGTTTTAGAAAAACCTCATTGTGAAAAAAAAAAGTGATTTACAAGTGCAGGGAAAGATTATTTGGGGATCCAAATAGCCATTATACAGCTGTGGGATTCCAACAATTTGTTATTGTTATTGGAGTGCAAGTGCTATTTTGAAAAGCTTACGGATGGAGTAGAGTTGTGTTATCTAATCTAAGCAAACACCTTCAATTGCTTTTCAATTGCTTTTGTCTCAAGATAACGCGATGAGTTAAGAAATTTGAGTTAAGAGCTAGAGTGCTAACACTGTTACATCTGTATATCTGTGGAAAAAGAATAAATATATACGCATTTCACTTCTGCAGTTATTTGTGGTAAAAGCGTTCAGTGACCTATTTCAGTACAAAAAGGAAAATAAATATACGCACTTCACTGTTGTGAGAAGAGTTTAGTGGCCTATTGCAGTACGAAAAGGAAAAATATATACGCATTTCGCTTCTGCAGTTATTTCTGCTAAAAGCATTTACTGGCCTATTTCAGTACAGAAAGAAAAATACATCCTCAGTTCACTTCTGCAGTTATATGTGTTGAAAGCGTTTAGTGGCCTATTTTAGTACAAAAAGAAAAATATATTTGCTTCTTTTAGGGGGTGTTTTAATTTGCTTTTAATTTATTTAGCTCATCTAAAAGTATGTTAGATAGAGAAGTGCCAGGCCATGCACAGAGGAGTGGCAGAGGCCTAAATGTTTCTGGCGCAGGCAGAGGTCGCAGCAGAGTAAGGGGGCGTGAAAGCAGGAGTTGCAGCGAGAGGCCTGAGCTCCCAGGGTCATCTAGCGCTCATGTCTTGACCAGCAACCCACAAGTTTTTGATTGGTTAACTCGGTCATCCACTTCATCCCAAGTGACATCAGACACCCCCAGCCAACAGTCGGTGGGTTTGTCAGACACAACCCTTAGTTGGCATGGACCGGGAGCAGTTCCTGTGCCCTCACTTGTCCTCAACCTGCCTCTATCCTTTGCTGTTTCCTCATCCACAGAAGTATTGTATGCTGTGGGCTCAGCTCCACTATACAGCGAGGACAAGGTACTAGAGGACAGTCAGCAGCTACTGCCCAGCCAAGATCTGGAGGAGACATCCGACGCTTCCTCCGCTAGGCAGGCAAGTAGTAATAAGGCGAGTGGCTTGGGAGATGGTGCTGCGAGCGGTCAGGCTCCTGACCCAGAGACCATTGAGAAAGACATCACTGACGTGCAGACACTACTCGATGAAGATGAAGACAATCGCACTTGGGAGCCGGGTGCAGAAGGGGCTTCATCTGCATCAGGAGAAGAGGGTGGCAGCTTGCCATTCCTTTCTGCAATGAGCCTGTATATTGGTGTAGAACACTTTGCCTTGCAGTAACACGCATAGGGGGTCCGCTGGGTTAGTGAAATAATACTGTGAGTCAGTATGACATGCAGATGACAGGCGTCCCTCTTAGAATCACTGCACACTTCACTTATTTGGCCAGTTAAGGGGCCAGAACTGACCAAATAACTCAAGTGTGAACTCAGCCTTACAGCTCAATTTTAGCACCAGGTATAAAGAACCGTGGAGTGGCCCAAGACTGTACTGTAAAGTGACAGAACACACTCCTTTTACACTGTCATTAGCTGATTTCACATGGACTTCTACAGAACCTGTTCTGTACAATTAGTGTCCCCCTCACAGATTGGAGAGGTTTATTTTCTCTTATTCTTATCCGTCATAAAAATAACCTAAAACAATGGATCCTGTCTTTTCACCATCCCCTTCACATGGTCATCATATGCTCAGTAATCTATCAGTATTGCTAAGGCCAAAAAACAGGAATGGATCCAAAGCAGATGACACCTGATTGGCAGTGGCGTACACACAATCCATGGGGCCCTGGTGCAGAACTGATCCATGGGGCCCCCTCCCCGTCGCCGCCCCCCCCAACCTCCCTCCACCCCCAAACCGCCTAAATTTGTACTTCCACCAGGTCTAGAGAGCCACAGGCTGAAGACTAATGCAAGAACAAGAAGGTATACCCCAATGTGCGCAGTCCAACCATAACTATGTACTTTTACTCAGAACTGCAGGCACCAGAAAAGCATTTCCCACGTAAAACCAGCTACATTATGCAGCAGAGCTGGTTTTGTCATGCATTTCTTTTGCCTTCATACGGTAAAATACTCCATTGGCCTATCAATGCTTTATAACTAAGGCTACTTTCCCACCTGCGTTAGGTGCAGATCCGTCTGGTATCTGCACAGACGGATCCGCACCTATAATGCAAACGCTTGTATCCGTTCAGAACGGATCCGTTTGCGTTATTCTTTTAAAAAATAAGTCTAAGTAAAAGCGGATCCGTCCTGACTTACATTGAAAGTAACGGCTGGGCCAAACTGAACGGAGCCAAACTGACGCATTCTGAACGGATCCTTATCCATTCAGAATGTATTGGGGCTAAACTGATCCGTTTTGAACCGTTTGTGAGAGCCCTGAAACGGATCTCACAAACGGAATTCAAAACGCCAGGGTGAAAGTAGCCTTAGGCTATTTTCACACCGGCGTTTCTGGGTCCGCTTGTGAGATCCGTTTTTAGGGATGATCCAGGAAATGAGTTGCTGATTTACCTGCAATGGAAATGGTTAACATACATTTTGCAATTATATTATGGTTATCAGAGTCATTATCCAAGTCATGGACCTAATTATCCTGGGGATTTGAATACCGAATTACTTTTGGATTGGCCAATTGATTTAGTAGACCCCTAGTAATGTAACTATTTTCATGGCGCAAATCCAATTTAGCCCTTTTAGTTCTTCCTAGGTCATTCACTTGTACTGGGAAGAACACCTCATCATCCACCTTTTCAATCCCCACTAGGAATTGTTCATGGCCACTAAACCCAGTAGGGTCAGTAGTTTCTGGATGTAGGTAGATTGTAAGAACATCCCCTTCCAGACAGACATCTTTCACTCGTTCAGGAGACACACATATGGTGTTATCCTCCATTTCTTAAATGTACCTCAGTGGAATCCAGCCTTTCCTCTATCACACATCTCTACTTCAGTGTCTTATCTGGGTAAATACATTTTACTAGACCTGTATACATTACTTCTCACACAAGAGCAGACTATGCAAACCCTCCTAAGTCTATACACAAGTCTAATCTGAGTTAGTGATTCTAAGTTCACAAGGGTTTGAACTTATATTACCCTCTTGAATA
Source organism: Bufo gargarizans (assembly GCF_014858855.1). Classification (NCBI taxonomy): domain Eukaryota; kingdom Metazoa; phylum Chordata; class Amphibia; order Anura; family Bufonidae; genus Bufo; species Bufo gargarizans. The sequence goes on from NC_058083.1 coordinate 2,449,064, forward strand.
AGACAAAATCAGACAAAATGGCTTCCCTTAATGTTCCTATTCATATACCTGTATAGGTCTTATATTATGGACTCTTTTTATTCCCAATAGTTCTGACAGTATCCAACCCCTTTAAAGACGGCATTAGTGATGTCAGAGTGATAGTGACTTGGCTATGGATAAATGCACGATAGTAGCGGGTCACAGCCTGTTTAATAACATACTCAGTTTTTTTTTTAAATCATAATATGGTCCTCAAAGTATCCCTTTTTGGTGGCAGATGTGTTCTTCTCTGTCTCCTGACCAGTAAAATGGTGGATGCTGTTTGGAGACATTTGTCTGAAGCAAAAGATCTGAAGTTGGCTGGAATCAATAGTAGGTAAATCCAATTTGTTTAGAATTGTTTTGCTCATCTCTAATTCTCATGCATTTTTTTGTAGTTCCTTTACATAGTGCAAATTCTGACATATTCAACAACGCTCTTCAGAGATCATCACTCATACTTAGCAATAGGGCTCACAATCTGAGAGACTGTCTCACATTTACTAATGCTGTCTAATAGCTACTGTAACAGTCATACCTATTTTTATGGCTGTGTACAGTGTAAAAGAGCTCAAATATAAAATAATGTGGACATATATGGGTGTCTATTCCTATAGTCACATATATCTTTAAATATCTATTTCAGTTTTGGTCCCTTGTGAGGGTCACCTGGGTTCATTATAAGCAGAAGGTGTATCCTTCAGTAGTTCTCATGTTATCACATTAGCTACTTCTATGTATACAGGGTGGCACACTAAAAAGTAGGCAACCTCCAATATCTCCAAACCAAACTGCCTAATAGTACATCTGCCTTCATCTTCCACAGCAACCAATCAGAGCTCAGCTTTCATGTTCTCAGAGCCCTGTGGGAACTGAAAGCTGAGCTTTGATTGGTTGCTGTTGACAATGAAGACAGACGTACTATTAGGCAGGTCAGGTCTGGAGATATTGGAGGCAGTCTACGTACTTTTTTGTGGGCCACACTGTATATTAATGATGTATCTGTATGTTAATGGGTTGTGTGCTCATGTCCTCCAAGAGCAGGAATTACATCTATATGGTAATATTTATGGGATACACCCTCAGAGGCAGATGGTATGCGATCTGCCAAGAAGTAGCAATGATGTGAACCTCATAGATTCCCAGGAAAGTAGAGTCAGGGAAAACCTACTGACATTTATGCCAATATCTAGTCATAACTCACCAGGGAGTAATCATTGGGAACACGTATATAAAAATCTGTATAAAAAAGGCAAACCATGTAACATTGAGTTGAGTCTCTCCTATGGGCCAACTGATGTTGTGTGCCTAGGACCATGCCCTTACCGTCATTTTAATCAGGAAAAAGCCACTTGGCCTGGTGCTCTTTCGTAAAAAGCAAACTGAAGGAAATGCAGACCATGAGATCAAATACGTAACCAGTTATTCTTATGATTACCTATGCTTTATTTCTCTAAGAAACATCCATTTTTTTTTTATTATTAGTGATTACCTTTTCACAGCCTTTATTGTATGCTATCTATTACTGCATAGTTTGATTTTAATTAGTATTATTATACTTCATTATTGTTATTTGGTGCTTATACTTTTTCTTTTATCATCTACTTGCCTATTTTATACTATATCATATATTAAAGTAGTTATTAAAGGGGTATTCCCATCACAGACAATGGGGGCATGTCACTGGGATTTGCCCCCATTGTCTGATAGGTAAAGATCCCACCTCTGGGACCCGAACCTACACCGAGAACGGAGCCCCAAAATTGTGGAGGGCGCACTGGCTCGGCTATTTCCATCTGTCCCATAGAAATGAATGGGAGTGGTGCTCTCCCATTCACTAGTGCAGCGAGAGGTCCTCCGGCCTCCACCTTCCATGCTCCATTCTCGGTATAGGTGCAGGTCTCAGAGGTAGGACCTGCACCTATCAGACAATGAGGGCATATCCTAGCGATATGTCCCCATTGTCTCATATTAGAATAACCCTTTAGTAAAGTGTCCGATTGTGATTATTGACTTACACATCCAGAGTAGCGGATACAACTACTCAGCCTAAATTTGGAACAGGGAGTAAAAAGATGTGCTAAATCTATCACAGTGGCGTTTGCTGTAGGGTAAATTGCTAAAACGTAGACACTTTTGTATTACTTATGCAAATTCTTGGTTGGTTTACTTTAGTCTATTAACTTATTAACGTACCAAAAACTGGTTTGTATGTTTATGTATTAGAGATAGTGACAGATCTCAAAGAGTGGAGAGGCAAGGAAGGGGTGGATAGTGCAGTCCACACCCCTATTCCACCACAGGTGAGACCAGCCGGTGGTGCTCGGGCTGGCATAAAGCACCTCCCAGGGGGTCAGTCCAGGGGGAGGAGATTTGTTGTGCAACATGGCCCCGCTGGAGGCTCTGTATTAGTGGTCTCAGCCGGGCTGGCTGAGGGACCACGGGGCTAGGTGCTAGCCAGAGCATTGGGGGATGCCGTGATGCCTGGGTGCAAGGGTCACGAGGCCGGAGTCGGAGGGACTACTGTGCCACACTCCACCGAGGCCGGGTGCGAACGGTGCTTTAAGTAAGGTAGGAAGATACCTTTTTTAGTTAGAGCCCAGCCGGACAGGTGTTTATTTTGTATGATTTATGTTTGTTTTGCTGAGGTGCCAAATAAAAGCGATGTTTGGACCTTAAACTTGGTGTCAGGCAAATATATTTATGTCAATGACCCCCGGAGTAGATCTAACCCCCCACGGTATATATCATCAAGTAATATGGCTTTTCCCCTAAGGTGAACTGAAAATTTTACACTACTGCAAACTGTAAAATGATGCTATTGTTTAAAAATTAGATTTGGTTTTGTGTTCAGTTCTGGCCTCATTAGAATAATGTAACATTTGGGAATGAAGATACAGCCCAGAAGTCCAGCACTGGAAGATGAGATGGCAAAAACTTCCACAGCCACCATGTATTTCCCCTTGGTGCTGAGATAGGCTGGGAGGAAGGAGATCCACACACTGCAGAAGACCAGCATGCTGAAGGTGATGTACTGAGCCTCATTGAAAGTATCTGGAAGTTTTCTGGCCAAGAAGGCTACAATAAAGCTTAGCACAGACAGGAATCCAATGTAGCCAATGGACATGTAGAAAGCAATGGCAGATCCCTCATCACACTGTAATATTATTTTTCCAACCTCTATCTCAGTGTTATGATCTGGGAATGGTGGAGAGAAAGACAACCAGAAAACAGAGATCACAACCTCTCCTATTGTACCAGTAATGAGTAATGATGTGGCCAGACGTCTCCTCAGCCACTGCCATAGTACCCTGCCTGGTTGGATGGCATGAAAAGCCAAGACTACAGTGACAGTTTTAGCTAAAATTGAAGAAACTGCAACACTAAAGATTATCCCAAAAGTCACTTGTCGGAGCAGACATGACATCCTTGTGGGATGTCCAATGAATAAGAGAGGACATAGGAATGAGAAGAGCAGAGACAGGAGCAGGATGTAGCTCAGGTTCTGGTTATTGGCTTTCACAATTGACGTGTTCTTGTGCTTTATAAATATCCCCAACACAACGACCGTCAGAAAACAGAAGAAGAGATTGATAATAATAAGAGATAATCCCAAAGTATCTTCATATGACAGGAAGTCAAGTGGTCGCGAGATACAGGCGTCTCTTCTCTCATTAGACCACTGGTCTTCAGGACACTTCAAACATCCTTCCATATCTGTAAAAAAGAAAATATGTTGTTTTTTTCCCGTTTTTGTCAACATTTAAAAAAGTTAATAAAAATGGACAGTTACTGAAAGTGAAAGAATAGATTGTATTGAACACCATGACAGTTTATAGTTTAACAGCTTATAATTGTATTTTTATATAGAAAATTGCATTGATGTAGCAGTAGTAAAAAAATGGAAACCCTCCTGAAAACGATAATAGTCACCACCTAAAGACAGCAACTTGTTAGATACAGCATGGCTGGAAAAGGGCAGATCATGTCAGATCAATCTTGTTGAATTTTTTCACTATAACGCAAAAGTGTTTTATGAAAGTTGCACCATGGATATTGCCTTCCTGGATTTCAGCAAACCCTTTTGCAGTGTCCTCACTTGTGTTGGGCAAAGCAAAGCATCTTCTTTTTTCTTTTTTTTATGGCGGTGACGTGTTACAAAGTGAAGTAAGAAGCACGGGAACAAGAGATGACCCATAATGCAGTGCAGCCAGCCAATCAGCAGATAGCCATCCCCTGTGATGTCATAGCCCTATAAAAATCCTTGTCCCGCCCAGTCCCAGCCATTTTACAGTGAACTGAACATTGGATGTGCCAAGTGCTAGGGTCAGTGTTTAACAAAGCTTAAATTGAAGAACCATGTATAAGGAGACTGCAGGGACAGTGCAGAGACAGTGCAGGGAAAGCATAAGGAGAGTTTTTAAACATTGTAGAGAGATCATAGGGAGAGTTTAGGGACAGCGCAGGCAGTGTAATCTGAAGCTGAGGGAATCCATAGGAAACAGCTCACTTTGCATCAATCCCTGCACAGAGGTACCTAACTGAATATAATAGAAAAGCAATTTCATTTTTCATTGCTTCTGAAATTGGGGTAAATAAGCTGTCTAATTTAACAGTTTTTGACCCCCCTCTCCCCCTTGTTGAATTAATATGCAATTCAATTACGCCTTCATTCTCAAATTGAGGTGAATAAGCTGTGTATTACTACTGTTATTGTGGTGCTCAAATTGATACTGAATAACTTATTTTATTATTTTCCTTTATTCTTACTTTATTATTGCTACTGTACAGTATGTCCAACACACAGGTGCCAGAGCCCCCGAGGGAACCGGCAGTGGCACAAATGTTGCTGTTAGAAGTAGCAGTAGAAAAAGGGTGAGGGTGTAGTAGCAGCAGTCACAGCAACAGGCCAGAGCTGCCACTGTCAACCAGCGATTATGTTTTGACCAGTAATACAGCTGTCTTTGAATAGTTGACTTGGTCTTCAACATCATTTCAACTGACATCAGACACCCACAGCCAGGAGTCGGTGGTTCCTCTGACACCACACTTAGTTGGCATGACCCAGCTATGTGCCCTCATCTATCCTGAACCTGCCTCTTTCTTTCCCTGCTCCTTCCGCATGGGAAATATTGTGTGCTGTGGGCTCTGCTCCTTTTTTCAGTTCTGTTGCCCCCCACCTCCCCACTCTGTGACTTGTCCACTGTGTTGACTGCAATCCATGAGTGCTGTTTGTGTGAGATGGGGAAACAGCTATAATTGTCTGAACACTGTGTAAATTAAGTTAAATATATGGAAACCCAGAGTTGTTTAGATGCTAACCCGTCTAACTGACTCATTTTTGGTCAAACTAAATTTCCCTTTGTGGCTATTACCTCCCTTTGTGGCGACAGCTTACTTTTTATATTCCATTTTTATATTTCATTTTTATACTAGATTCATTTTTTATTTAGTATTTTCCATTTTTCTATCATTTTTTTTTAACTCTAATAGGGAGAATAAATTATTACCTACTTAATATAACTTGTCTGTCCTCTACTTTCTACCAGATATAGTGTGCCAGTCTACTAACAAAACCTGAGTTCAATATATGGACTGACATTCTTCTGTTTGGCCACAAGATGCTGCTGTTTCCTAAAAACAGCTAACAGACTGTATGTTTTCCATATTTATGAGAGGCGGAGTTACAAAAGCCTGGAGAGGAATAGATAGAGCAGCCATCTTGGGGAGAGCTTGGAAGAGGATCCAGGGGCTGTGTGTGAGGAGAATCCATCGACATCCAGGTGTGGAAGCACCCTTCGGTGACCAGAACTACAGCCCAGTGAAGCTGATTGCATCCAAGGCCATGATCCTGTCCAGAGGAATGAGTATTGCTTCCAGGAATGTTGATGAGAGCTGAAAGGCAAAACAATATACTCTGCGGCACCCCATGCTTGTTGGAGAAGCTTTTGTTTGGTCCACAGCCACCAGCGGATGCAGAGCAGACCCGAGTTGTTAAGACAGATCATGCACGCACCTCATCACAGTGTTGGCACCTAGAACCTGAGAGACTGAGACCAGGCTTGTATCTAGTTAGATAGGGTTTCTGTTGCTGGCTGTTCATTGCAAGGGCTCCACAATTTAAAGTGACATTTCACACTGGAAAGCTGATAAACTTCCCCACAAACTCAAGCCAGACTGATGTTTTGCTCAGAAGGAATACTCAGACATCTGCTACAAGACCAGTTATGAGAGGGGGAATACTGTAGAACATTGTAAGATTGTAAGCTGTTGTGCTGCACCGCAAGTTAGCCTGAATCGCACACCCAAACAGTTGTTCATAATTTCTTAGGGTAATAACAGGTAAGGCGTGGCTGTTTAGTTGTGCCCGCTAGTAGGTAAATTGCCGCACTTTCATCCTGCATTCATTGGAGGGTGCCACGCTGTGCAGCACAAGGGTCTCAGATTTTGGGCTGGGTGTATGTAAATTTATTTTATGTTCTCAGCATTTGTGGTTGTGCTCATTATGTTTAAGTAAAATACTGTTTTGGCAAAAGCTGGTGTTGCTGTATCCTGAGGACCACATCCCGAAACGCAGCTTATATTTGTACGTGCACACTATAGTAAAAAATAATAATAAATAGCATTTATGTGTAAGCACGGTCACTGCTGGCAAATTGCAGGGTGGTCAGAACTAGAGATGAACAAATATCTCAAAAATTTGATTTGGCCAGTTCGCCAAACTTTCGGAAAATTTGAATTTATTTGTGGCGAATCGTGTTAAGAAATGGCCAATTTATGGCGGCAGAGAGCCTTTATAGTGGTGTAGAACACTGTGTCTTGCAGTAACACGCATATGGAGTCTACTGTGGTAGTAAAACAATACTTTGAGTCAGTATCACATGTAGATGCACAGGCGTCGCACTTAGAATCACTGCACACTTTACTTATTTGGGCAGTTATGGGGCCAAAACTGACTAAATAACTCAAGTGTGGAACTCAGCCTTACAGGTCAATGTTAGCGCCAGGTATAAAGAACTGTGCACAGGCTCAAGATCCTACTATAGCGTGAAAGAGCAAACTCCTTTTACAACAATTCACTGATTCTACATAGATTTCTACAGAACCTGTTCTATTAATTGCTTATACAGCAGAGCGCCCCCGACAGAGTGGAGTGGGTGTCAGCAGTAAGTTTGTGTTGACATCACTGATTATTTTGCCCTTCCTCTGATCCATCAGAACAATAACCCCCCAAAAATGGATCCTGTATGTGGAGACAGCATTTGGTCAGTAATCCATCAGTATTGCTAAAGCCCAAAAAATAGGAGTCGATCTGCAGTGACAAGGAAGCAGGGGCAACACGTGAGGTCCGTTGGACCGATGGGGAGTGTAGTTGTTTTGCTCACGGTTAGCAGCGCTCTCTGGGCCAGCGTGCAGAGAAAGGAAAGGACAGCACTAGTTCCTTCGGGGCACACTTCGTTGTCCGGGAACTCCCGCCAGATGGTGGTTGAGGTGCCCTTGGTGGTGTGGGTTTAAGGTGCCTTGGCGGCAGGGTCCCTTGTGTTCATGACGCCAACACCATTAGGCGCAAAATAATAAATTGAGTCCAGACCTTGTATGAAGATCAATAGCAGCTTTACTTTGCATACACGGTTCTCGAAAAAGCTTCAGGCTTTGTCTTGGTTCCAGCAGACTTTAGCATTAAATCTGGCAGGCAAACAAACTCAACTCTGCTACATCGATTGCACTGTGGCTCTGCTGTACTAACAGGGTAGCTGTATGACTTAGCTTTTGCTGTATGCTGTAACTTCTCTCTGTTGTCTGTCTCTTAAGTAGGACCAGGGAACTCTACTTCCTGGATTCTGAGGCTTCCAGCTGTGGCCTCCATATCCAGCAGAGCTGAAGGTGCACTAGCTGGCTGAGACTGGGCACGTTCAGCAGGGGCGTACTCCTGAACAACCTCCCTTAGCAGGGGTGAGCTAAGAACTTACTCAAACTAGAACTCCACCCTTCCTGCAGCAAGTGGAACATGCCCACCACACCACAGAGGGGGGTTTAAAATGGAAAATAAGTTTCCATTCTGCGCAACTATAGATTTGCCATATTTGCTGCCACCTACTGGTGTGGAGGTGGCATAAACAACATCAGGAGGCCACAGAGTGGCAGAATGACACAGTGTGGAGGTGGCGGCAGCATCAGCTTAGAAGGAGGCCACAGGGTGGCAAAATGACAGTTCAGAGATGGCAGCAGCATCAGGAGGCCACAGAGTTGCACAATGACAGTGTGGAGGTGGCAGCAGCAGCAGCATGAGGAGACCACAGAGTGGCACAATGATAGAGTGTGAAGGTGGCAGCAGCAGCATCAGGAGGCCACAGAGTGGCAAAGTGACATAGTGTGGAGGTGGAAGCACCATCAGGAGACCACAGAGTACCAAGGTGACATAGTTTGGAGGTGGAAGCAGCATCAGGAGACCACAGGGAGGCCAATGACGGTGTGTAGGTGGCAGCAGCATCAGGAGGCCACAGAGTGGCACAATGACAGAGTGTGGAGGTGTCGGCAGCAGCAGAATCAGGAGGAGGCCACAGGGTGGCGCAATGACAGTGTGGAGTTGGCAGCAGCAGCACCATGAGAGACCACAGAGTGGCACAATGATAGCGTGTGAAGGTGGGAGCAGCAGCATCAGGAGGCCACAGAGTACCAAGGTGACATAGTGTGGAATTGGAAGCAGTATCAGGAGACCACAGAGGGGCAAGGTGACAGTGTGGAGGTGGCAGCAGCATCGGAGACGACAAAGTGACCCGGTGACAGAGTGGAGAGGTGGGTGGCAATACCAGTACCAGATAAAGATGGTGGGTGAAAGAAGGAACACTTGGAATCAGATGTGTGGCATCAGGCAGATGGCAGCATCAGAATAGCAGCTGAGGCAGGTAGTCAGAAGAAACCGGTCTCTTTTGTCAAAGTATTCGTGTGGCACCATGGATGATCGAGTCTGATTCATCAGGCATTGGTGGGTGGAAATCCTGGCTGATCCACGCCTGATTCATCTTGACTAGAGTTGAGCGGACACCTGGATGTTCGGGTTCGAGAAGTTCGGCCGAACTTCCCGGAAATGTTCGGGTTCGGGATCCATGCTTAGGCCCAGGCACCCAGGCAGAGGAGAGAGGTCCCGTAACAGAGAATCTGGCTTCATGTCAGCAGAGAATCAGTCTGCATGTCATCGTAGAGAAGCAGGCTTCACGTCAACCAACATTGGAAGAGTCCATTGGCATATATTTAGGCCCCGGCACCCAGACAGAGGAGAGGTTCATTCAACTTTGGGTAGCCTCGCAATATAATGGTAAAATGAAAATAAAAATAGGATTGAATGAGGAAGTGCCCTGGAGTACAATAATATATGTTTAAGGGGAGGTAGTTAATGTCTAATCTGCACAAGGGATGGACAGGTCCTGTGGGATCCATGCCTGGTTCATTTTCATGAACGTCAGCTTGTCCACATTGGCTGTAGACAGGCGGCTGCGTTTGTCTGTAAAGACGCCCCCTGCCGTGCTGAATACACGTTCAGACAAAACGCTGGCCGCCGGGCAGGCCAGCACCTCCAAGGCATAAAAGGCTAGCTCTGGCCACATGGACAATTTAGAGACCCAGAAGTTGAATGGGGCCGAACCATCAGTCAGTACGTGGAGGGGTGTGCACACGTACTGTTCCACCATGTTAGTGAAATGTTGCCTCCTGCTAACACGTTGCGTATCAGGTGGTGGTGCAGTTAGCTGTGGCGTGTTGACAAAACTTTTCCACATCTCTGCCATGCTAACCCTGCCCTCAGAGGAGCTGGCCGTGACACAGCTGCCTTGGCAACCTCTTGCTCCTCCTCTGCCTTGGCCTTGGGCTTCCACTTGTTCCCCTGTGACATTTGGGAATGCTCTCAGTAGTGCGTCTACCAACGGTAAGGTGGGCACATTGTCTTTGTACCGTGCATCCAGCAGGGTGGCAACCCAGTAGTCCGCACACGTTAAAATGTGGGCAACTCTGCTGTCGTTGCGCAGGCACTGCAGCATGTAGTCGCTCATGTGTGCCAGGCTGCCCAGGGGTAAGGACAAGCTGTCCTCTGTGGGAGGCGTATCGTCATCATCCTGCCTTTCCCCCCAGCCACGCACCAGTGATGGGCCCGAGCTGCGTTGGGTGCCACCCCGCTGTGACCATGCTTCATCCTCCTCCACCTCCTCCTCATCCTCGTCCTCCAGTAGTGGGCCCTGGCTGGTCACATTTGTACCTGGCCTCTGCTGTTGCAAAAAACCTCCCTCTGAGTCACTTCGAAGAGACTGGCCTGAAAGTGCTAAAAATGACCCCTCTTCCTCCTCCTCTTCCTCCTGGGCCACCTCCTCTTCCATCATCGCCCTAAGTGTTTTCTCAAGGAGACATAGAAGTGGTATTGTAACGCTGATAACGGTGTCATCGCCACTGGCCATGTTGGTGGAGTACTCGAAACAGCGCAACAGGGCACACAGGTCTTGCATGGAGGCCCAGTCATTGGTGGTGAAGTGGTGCTGTTCCGTAGTGCGACTGACCCGTGCGTGCTGCAGCTGAAACTCCACTATGGCCTGCTGGTGCTCGCACAGTCTGTCCAGCATGTGCAAGGTGGAGTTCCACCTGGTGGGCACGTCGCATATGAGGCGGTTAGCGGGAAGGCCGAAGTTTTGCTGTAGCGCAGACAGGCGAGCAGCAGCAGGATGTGAACGCTGGAAGCGCGAACAGACGGCCCGCACTTTATGCAGCAGCTCTGACATGTCGGGGTAGTTGTGAATGAACTTATGCGCCAAGGAAGGGATGTGCGTCAAACCGGCTAGTCCCAGAGCTGCAACGAGATTTCGCCCATTATCGCACACCACCAGGCTGGGCTTGAGGCTCACCGCCAGCAACCACTCGTCGGTCTATTGTTCTATACCCCGCCACAACTCCTGTCCCCCAAACATATGAGTTTCAGAATGGCCTGCTGACGTTTACCCCGGGCTGTGCTGAAGTTGTTGGTGAAGGTGTGCAGTTAGGGAGATATAGCGTCCCTGGCCGTGCTTACTGGTCCACGTATCTCTGGTTAGGTGGACCTTGCCACAGATGGCGTTGCACAGTGCACACTTGATTTTATCGGATACTTGGTTGTGCAGGGAAGGCACGGCTCTCTTGGAGAAGTAGTGCCGGCTGGGAACAACATACTGTGCGACAGCAAGTGACATGAGCTGTTTGAAGCTGTCTGTGTCCACCAGCCTAAATGACAGCATTTCATAGGCCAGTAGTTTAGAAATGCTGGCATTCAGGGCCAGAGATCGAGGGTGGCTAGGTGGGAATTTACGCTTTCTCTCAAATGTTTGTGAGATGGAGAGCTGAACGCTGCCGTGTGACATGGTTGAGATGCTTGGTGACGGAGGTGGTGGTGGTGTTGGTGGTACATCCCCTCTTTGCTGGGCGGCAGGTGCCAACGTTCCTCTAGAGGCGGAGGAAGAGGCCGTGGCGGCAGCAGCAGAAGAGGTAGCAGGGGGAGCCTGAGTGAGTTCCTTGTTTTTAAGGTGTTTACTCCACTGCAGTTCATGCTTTGCATGCAGGTGCCTGGTCATGCAGGTTGTGCTAAGGTTCAGAACGTTAATGCCCTTGCTTCAGGCTCTGATGGCACAGCGTGCAAACCACTCGGGTCTTGGTCGTCAGCACATTGTTTGAAGAAGTGCCATGCCAGGGAACTCCTTGAAGCTGCCTTTGGGGTGCTCGGTCCCAGATGGCGGCGGTCAGTAGCAGGCGGAGTCTCTTGGCGGCGGGTGTTCTGCTTTTGCCCACTGCTCCCTCTTTTGCTACGCTGTTGGCTCGGTCTCACCACTGCCTCTTCCTCCGAACTGTGAAAGTCAGTGGCACGACCTTCATTCCATGTGGGGTCTAGGACCTCATCGTCCCCTGCATCGTCTTCCACCCAGTCTTGATCCCTGACCTCCTGTTCAGTCTGCACACTGCAGAAAGACGCAGCAGTTGGCACCTGTGTTTCGTCATCATCAGAGACATGCTGAGGTGGTATTCCCATGTCCTCATCATCAGGAAACATAAGTGGTTGTGCGTCAGTGCATTCTCTGTCTTCCACCGCTGGGGAAGGGCTGGGTGGATGCCCTTGGGAAACCCTGCCAGCGGAGTCTTCAAACAGCATAAGAGACTGCTGCATAACTTGAGGCTCAGACAGTTTCCCTGGTATGCATGGGGGTGATGTGACAGACTGATGGGGTTGGTTTTCAGGCGCCATCTGTGCGCTTTCTGCAGAAGACTGGGTGGGAGATAATGTGAACGTGCTGGATCCACTGTCGGCCACCCAATTGACTAATGCCTGTACCTGCTCAGGCCTTACCATCCTTAGAACGGCATTGGGCCCCACCAAATATCGCTGTAAATTATGGCGGCTACTGGGACCTGAGGTAGTTGGTACACTAGGACGTGTGGCTGTGGCAGAACGGCCACGTCCTCTCCCAGCACCAGAGGGTCCACTAACACCACCACGACCATGTCCGCATCCGCGTCCTTTACTAGATGTTTTCCTCATTGTTATCGTTCACCACAACAACAAAAATATTATTTGGCCCAATGTATTGAATTTAAATTCAGGCCTTTTTTTACAGACACCTAACACTATCTGGCTATCTATTTAGGTACCGTATTACACTAATACAGGCACAGCAGTAACCACAGATTTAGCTGACTATAAATTTGAGGCCTATTATTTAGGCGCTGGGTGACAGGTATACGTTTACAGACAGAATTAGACTGGGGTATGCACAGTAGCGTGTGTGTGAAGTTATTGAGAATGACCCTATGTGCACCTTGAATCTAATATACTCTTTTAGGGATAGATTTAAAATAGCTCTGATATAGCAGAAACCACTAAATTAGGAAATTGCTAAATTGGGAATTGTATTTCAACCCAGAACAAAAACTGTGCTTTGACGGACACTAAATAACTTGACCAGCCACACCAGTAACGACAGATTTAGCTGGATATAAACTTGAGGCCTAGTATTTAGGCGCTGGGTGACAGGTATACGTTTATTGACAGAATTAGACTGGGATATGGCCAAAAAATAACCACACTATTGATCGTTAAATGCACTTGGTGTGACAGCTTGACCAACCACACTACTGAGGGTTAAATGCACTTGGTGACAGGCGCAGCTTGCCCCTGATGTAGTATATGGCCAAAAAATAACCAGACTATTGATGGTTAAATGCACTTGGTGTGCACAGCTTCACCCTGATGTAGGATTTAGCCAAAAAACAACCACACCATTGAGGGTTAAATGCACTTGGTGGCAGCTTGTGCTGGCGCACCACAAGACACAAAATGGCCACCGATCACCCCAGAAAAAAGTGACTGAAAAATGCTCTGGGCAGCCTAAAAACAGTGAGCAATTCAATAGCAGCAGTTCAATCATCCACAGCTGCAGATCGATCTCTGAATGAAGTCCTTTGGAGGAGTTAATCTGCCTAATCTCGCCCTAACGTCACGGCCGCAACCTCTCCCTACGCTAATCAGAGCAGAGTGACGGGCGGCGCTATGTGACTCCAGCTTAAATAGAGGCTGGGTCACATGGTGCTCTGGCCAATCACAGCCATACCAATAGTAGGCATGGCTGTGACAGCCTCTTGGGGCAAGTAGTATGACGCTTGTTGATTGGCTGCTTTGCAGCCTTTCAAAAAGCGCCAAGAAAGCGACGAACACCTAACCCGAAACCCGGACTTTTACGAAAATAGTAAACTATACAGTTCGGGTTCGCTCATCCCTAATCTTGACAAAGGTCAGTATCTCCACTTTTTGGGTGGACAGGCGAGTTCTTCTTGGGGTAACTATGGCCCCTGCCACACTAAACACCGGCTCTGATGCCACACTGCTGGCCTGGCAGTACAGCTTTTCCAGGGCAAATCTGCCAGTTGCGGCCACAAATCCAGTTTGGCTGCCCAGCAGTCCAGCGGATCTTAAATGTGGGGTGGCAGGGTGCTGTCCAGGTATGCCACCATATGCTGGTTCAGGTCCTGCTTCAGGTCTAGCTGCTGCTGATACTGTTGAGTAGTGATGGACGAACATCTGCCGGGACGATTCGGGAATGCGATCAAATGTTTGTGAATTGCAAGTTCGCGGCGGGCCCCATTCACTTTAATGGCAGGTGAACCAGAAAAACCTTCAGGTCATATTTTCAGCCACCAAATACTTTTTAGAAGTGCACAAATAGTCCCACAACATAGACAGTGACAAGAATTCCCACCAAAAATATGTCTTAATCAGTGGACAATTTTATGCTTCTCAAAGGGAAATTCTCTTAAATGTGCCCTTTTGGAGCCTTAAAAAAAATTATTTTAGGCCACGGCAGTACGTGCCTTAAAAATTGGGTATTCTGATTATGTGGCTTGAGGTACATTATGCAGTCAACTTGAAGAAAACAGAAGTATTGAGCAGCTCTCACCTGCCAGGGATTCCACTGGTCTAGCACGGAACAGCTCCTTCACCCGAATCAGGAGAAATACGGAAGTATAGAGGAAAAGAGATTTTGTCCAGCTTGTACTTGTGGTAATCCAAGGCTTCTTTATTGAAAATTCAGTATAAAATCCAGGTACAGAAAGCAGAGTCTACATGTTTCGGGCACAATGCAATCTTAGCCCTTACTCATGACTGTTTCAGATACACTGTGAGTTACTTTTGTAGAGAGGAGGGGGAGGGTCTCTCACCTGAGATAATCAGGCTGAAAATTCTGCAGAAAATTCAACCCCTCCCTTCTACAAATGTGTACATGGGTAAAAACATGCCAAAAAGACAATTCATATGGTCCATAAAATAATACATATAAGGCTACTTTCACACCAGCGCTTGATCGGATCCGTTCTGAACGGATCCGATCATATCAATGCAGACGGAGGCTCCGTTCAGTACGGATCCGTCTGCATTAATAACTTAGAAAAATTTCTAAGTGCGCAAGATGCCTGAGCGGATCCGTTCAGACTCCCTAACGCAAAGTCAATGGGGGACGGATCCGCCCGAAGATTGAGCCATATGGTGTCATCCTCAAGCGGATCCGTTCCCACCGACCTACACTGCAAGTCCGAACGGATCCGCTCGCCTCCGCACGGCCAGGCGGACAGCCGAACGCTGCAAGCAGAGCTCAGCTGTCCGCCTGGCCGCGCGGAGGCGAGCGGAGCGGAGGCTGAACGCCGCCAGACCGATGCATTCCGAGCGGATCCGCTCCACTCAGACTGCATCAGGGCTGGACGGAGGCGTTCGGGTCCGCTCGCGAGCTCCTTCGAACGGAGCTCACGAGCGGACCGACGAACGCTAGTGTGAAAGGAGCCTAAAGGAAATGGGAAATAGAGGAAGAAAGGAGGAGAAATAAGCCATTGGTTAATACTGCAGAATTAGATCCAGTTTCTTATTTAAACCTTGGGGCTGGCGACTTTCAAGTCGGAAAATCCAGTATGATTCTCTGTTTAAGAGTTTCCTCTTTCTGTCACCACCTCGTGTTGGTTTTTTAACCTTTTCAATGCCTTGTACTGACATATAGGAGACATCACCACCATGTACCATGGCAAAATGGAGACTTGCCGCAGATATGTTGCGGTTCTCATGGTGCGGTATGTCTGATATATGTTTTCTAATGCGTGTTTTTATTGCATTTGTGGTACATCCCACATATTGTAGCCTGCAATCTGTGCATGTTATGCAGTAAATCGCATAAGTGGTATTACAATTTAAAAAGGATTTTATTTTGAAAACTTGGCCGTTAATGGTGGATTCAAAATTTTGACAGATCTTCATGTATTTACAACAAATGCAAATGGAGTGACCACATTTATAGTTTCCTGTTGTTGACAGCCATGTGTTTTGTGTTGTTCGAGATTTGTCATTTTTGAAGAGAGATGGGCTGACGGAGCTAGCTATGGTGGGTGCCTTTCGGGCTGCACATTTAATGCCATTGTGTACCATAGGTGCCCATGTTTTGTCACACGCTAGCACTGGGAAGTGTTTTCTGACAATGTCACAAATTTGGGTGTATTCCTTACTATATTGTGTAACAAAAATATTTTTTCTTTCTTGGTTAGATATCTCTCTAGTTTTTTGTCTCTTTGTTTCTATATGTGTGTTCAATAATGTATTCCTATTCATGTATTGAATGTCTCTGCTGCATTTCTTCATCTTTTTTTCCGAATATGCTCTATGTGTTAGTCTACTTATGATGTTTTGCGCCTCTGTTTCGTATGTCGACTCGTCACTGCAGTTTCTTCTAGCCCTAATTAGTTCTCCTTTTGGTATATTTCTGATGGTATGCATGGGATGGCATGATTGTGCATGTAGTATTGTATTGCCTGATGTTGGTTTTCTGTAGGTGCTGGTGTAAATGGAGGCCGAGGCGGAGTCTCCCCTGAGGCGGAGATCCAGGAACTCAATGCTCCTGGCGCTATGTTGAACGGTAAATTGGATACCGTTCACACATGCGTTCAGATAATCTGCAAATGATGGTATGGCCGCCACATCATCTTGCGCACTTAGAAATTTTTCTAAGTTATTAATGCAGACGGATCCGTACTGAACGGAGCCTCCGTCTGCATTGATATGATCGGATCCGTTCAGAACGGATCCGATCAAGCGCTAGTGTGAAAGCAGCCTTATATGTATTATTTTATGGACCATATGAATTGTCTTTTTGGCATGTTTTTACCTATGTACACATTTGTAGAAGGGAGGGGTTGAATTTTCAGCTGAATTTTCAGCCTGATTATCTCAGGTGAGAGACCCTCCCCCTCCTCTCTACAAAAGTAACTCACAGTGTATCTGAAACAGTCATGAGTAAGGGCTAAGATTGCATTGTGCCCGAAACATGTAGACTCTGCTTTCTGTACCTGGATTTTATACTGAATTTTCAATAAAGAAGCCTTGGATTACCACAAGTACAAGCTGGACAAAATCTCTTTTCCTCTATACTTCCGTATTTCTCCTGATTCGGGTGAAGGAGCTGTTCCGTGCTAGACCAGTGGAATCCCTGGCAGGTGAGAGCTGCTCAATACTTCTGTTTTCCTCATATCCCACTTTCTATGCCTCCTTGAAAAAACACTGCTGGCGATGATAGGGAAAAGGATGTGGCACAGGCAGAGGAGGATAGGGTTTACGGCCAGTCATTCACAAGTGGCTCAGAGGGTGGGTTCCTGCACACACAAACGCCATGTACACAATTGTCCAGCCAGGGCACAGTTCTGGAGGATGACAAGGTGGAGGAGGAGGAGATGGTAGAGGAGGAACCATGTTCACAGCAGGGTGGCACCCAGACCAGCACATGGCCATCACTGGTGCATGGCTGGGGGGATACAGAGGACACAGACGATACAACTCCCACAGAGGACAGTTTTTCGTTGTCTTTTGGGCAGCCTGGCACACATGAGCGATTACATGCTGCAGTGTCTCCGCAATGACCGCCAAATTGCCCACATTCTAACTTGTGCTGATTATTGGGTGGCCACGCTGCTGGATCCATGTTACAAGGACAACGTACCGTCCTTAATTCCCTCTCTGGAGCGTGATCGTAAGATGCGCTAGTACAAGCGCACGCTGGTAAATGCGCTGCTGGTGGCATTCCCACCTGAAAGTGGGGGCACTGTTGAAGCACAAGGCAATAGCGGAGGAAGAGGTCGCCAATGCAGCTGGGGCACAGACAACACTTCAGAAGGCAGGATTAGCATGGTCAAAATGTGGAAAAGCTTTGTCAGCACCCCACAACAACCAGCACCACCAGCTGATATGGAACGCCTTAGCAGGAGGCAGCATTTCACCAACATGGTGGAGCAGTATTTGTGCACACGCCTACACGTACTAAATGACAGGTCTGCTCCCCTTCAACTTCTGGGTCTCCAAATTGGGCGCATGGCCTGAGCTTGCCCTTTACGCCTTGGAGGTGCTGGCCTGCCCTGCAGCCAGTGTATTATCTGAACGTGTGTTTAGCACGGCAGGGGGCGTCATCACAGACAAGCGCAGCCGCCTGTCCACAGCCAATGTGGACAAGCTCATGTTCATTAAAATGAACCAGGAATTCATCCCACAGGACTTGTCCGTACTTTGTGCAGAATAGACATATATACCGACCTTAACCAGCCATTGTTCTTCTAAAGCGCAGTTGCTCATTCTTGTATTTTGGATATTTCACACTCTTTTGGAGTGTACCCTAATAATAAATAAAAAATATTAAAAATTAAAACTAAAAACCAGTGTTGGCTACTTCGTCCTCCTCCACCGCTGCTTCCACCTACAACGCTATGTCCACTGCCTCCTCAAACTCCTACTCCATATGGACTTCCAGCTCATAAATCAAGTTTTAAATTTTTTTTTTGTAATTATTTTATTTTATGTCATTTCACTAATTTGACTGTTCAATTTTTGAGTGACATTTGCCAATTTTTGGGTGTGATATACCACTGTTCTACCGAGTAGACAGGTTAAAAAAATGCACTAATTTGTCTGTTAAATTTTTGGGTGAAATTCACCCATTTTTGGATGTGATATACCCATGCTCTACGTAGTAGACAGGTAAAAAAAAACACTAATTTGTCTGTTACATTTTTGGGTTGAAATTCACAAATTTTTAGGTGTGATAAACCACTGCTCTACCTAGTAGACAGGTAAAAATAAATTACTAATTTGTCTGTTACATTTGCAGGTGAAATTCACCAATTTTTGGCTGTGATATACCACTGCTATATCACAGTAGACAGGTAAAAAAATATCAATAATTTGTCTGTTACATTTTCGGGTGAAATTCTGTCTGTGATATACCCCTGCTCTACCTAGTTGACAGCTTAATAAATTTCCAAAAAAATTCTGTTACATTGATATTGATATTTTACAATTTTTGCCTTTAATAAACCCATGCTCTGCATAGGTGACAAGGACCAAAATTTAAAAAAATTATCAGTTTCATTGGTGGGTGACATTAACCCATTTCTGGCGATGAAAACCCCCTGCTCTGCATAGGTGACAGGGACTTAAATTTCTAAAATTCATCTTTAATTGGCCTATTCATTCGATCCTTCTGCTTTAATAGCTTGTCCCGCATTTCCGCTTCATCCCATTGCAGCCATTGACCTCCCTTGGATGAGGTCTCCCTTTCTCACGCTCCCTCTTCGGCGTGGAACCCTGATTCGCCGATAACTGTGATCAACATGGTAGGCTCAGAAAAGAACATCAAAATTGATAGAGAAGATATCCTAAAGGATCGTGGAGGTCACAGGGACGTGCGATCAGGCAGAAGTTATCTTGAGTCAACAAAGCGGCAGCAGGGCCTCTCCTGGCTAATGTTTCCAAATCCAAAATACCCCAGTGACATTCCCTATAATTTTTGAATAATCATTCCAATAACAGGGCATCTTAAGAGTCCTGTATTGTTATTTACCGTCACTACCTCCCCGAGTCGGGAGTGGGTAAATGGCATTTTAATAGCTTCTCCCACATTTCTTCCATTGATCTCCCTTAGATGTGGTCTCTTTCTAACGCTCCTTCTCCGGCGTGGAACCCTGATTCGCCGCTAACCGTGATCAACATGGTAGATGTAGAACATCGAAAGTTGATAGAGCAGATATCCAATTGGATTGTGAACATCACGGGGACGTGCGACATAGTAGGGCAATATGTTTGCACACGCCTATATGAACTGACTGATGCTTCTGCCCCTTCCAACTTCTGGGTCTCCAAATTGGACACATAGCCTAAGCTTGCCTTTACGCCTTGGAGGTGCTGGCCTGACTAAATCATATTTAGCATGCCTGGATCTTAACAAAGTTCCAAGTAGAGCTTCAACATGCAACAAGAAGAAATGTGAGTGAGACAAAACATTTTTTGAACATTCAATTTAATGAAAACAACAAATAAACTGAAACAGGCTGTTTTTCAGCTGATCAAAAGTTTAGGACCACACCTCCAAAAAAAACTAAACCCCCCCAAAACAGAAATCCAACTTCAAAACATGAACTCAGTAATGAGTAGCTCCGCCGTTATTGTTTATCACTTCAAAAATTAGTTTCGGCATGCTTGATGCAAGCATTTCCATAAGTTGAGTGGGAACATTTCTCCAAGTGGTGAAGATGGCCGCACGGAGGCCATCTACTGTCTTGAACTGTTGTCCATTTTTGTAAACTTCCCTTGCCATCCATCCCCAAAGGTTCTCAAATAGATTTAGATCAGGGGAACATGCAGGATGGGCCAAAAGAGTGATGTTATTCTCCTGGAAGAAGGGCATTGCGGGCATTGTGTACTGTAGTTGTCCTGTTGAAAAACCCAGTCGTTGCCACACAGGCGAGGGCCCTCAGTCATGAGGAATGCTCTCTGCAACATCTGGACATAGCCAGCGGTCGTTTGACGCCCCTGCACTTCCTGAAGCTCCATTGTTTCACTGAAGGAAAAAGCACCCCAGACCAAAAGAAATATATTTTTTCAGTATCAAAGTGCAATAAAAAACATACATATGTGATTTTTCCAGATTAATCATGACCTGAAGAATGAAGAGCACAAGTCAGTTTTACTGCACAAGCCCTAAAACTATTGCAGAATTGTGTTTTCTTCCAATTCCATTCCATGTGGATTTTTTTACTATGCAATATTAAATAGTGGCATTAGAAAGTACAACTTGTCCTGCAAAATAATAAAAATAAAATGCCTCATACAGCTATGTCAACATTAAAATAAAATAAAGTTATGGCTCTGGGGAATGAGGGAGCAAAAAACTAAAATGCAAAAAATCAATAATTGCCAGGAAAGGGTTAAATGTCATGGAAAACCCCTTTAAAGTTCTTCTCTACCTCTTCAAACCTCAATGTACAATTCTTGACATCTAGCAAAACGAACAAGCCAATAAATGTCTATCCCTCACCAGTCTGGTTGGAGATCTCGCCTTCTGCACAGGGGGCACAGTAGTAGCAGCATTTCTGTTTTCCTTCCAGTGGGACTTTCCTGTGTCCTGGGAGACAAATCTCAGTACAGACGGACCGTGGTGTCTGGGATAAAAAGTCATACAGAATTTTCTTTTGACGCACGATAAGAGAGAGCAAAGTATAAAAGGACAAAGAATGCTTGATGTGTGAAATCTACCTGGAGAAAGCGCTGTTCCCAAAAAATTGAACTTGCATTTATCGCAAATTGTAGATGACCGTTGACTTCATGGAATTCTCCTGCTGGATATTTCTTTATGGTTCTATTAGAATCTATAACGTAATTTACCAGAGAGAATCTTGTCGCGAAGTTTCCTTTTTCATCAAGGTGAATGGAATCTCCACCAGGAGTTGTAAAATTAACTCTTCTTATATATCGATGGAGCTTAAAGAGAAATAGCAAAAGATTTAAGGGATATCCCATCTCCCCTCTTCTACTTTCTAACTCTTGCATTAACCTTTTAATAAATATTTACACGCTACACCTCTTCACACTTTTTTTATATTGTAGGAAAGGCAAGGGGCTGTCATTGACGGAAGATATGTGTCACCGAGGTTCCTGGCCTTGGTGAGGTAAGAGCCGGTAATGTTAAGTGTCAGCGGTAGCTAGTGCTGACTGACACTATTGGTTATTTAGTGTGGCTGTAAAGTCGATCCAGGCCGGCTCTTACTGGGAGCAGCCAAAGTGCAGGGTGAGTGGCTGTTCCCAACATACCAGGCAGGGTTTTGGCTAGGGATATAAAACCCAGCCAGAAGTCTCAGCTGGGTGTGGCTTATCCTCCATTTCACAGTGAATATCTGTGGAGTCTCTGTGGTTTGGGTTCTGCATGTTGAGTGCCCTACTAAAGGGCTGAGAGACGTATTGCTGTGAAACAGGCCCTAAAGCCTGTTGGGGACTGCTACTGCCAAAATCGCTGACAAGGTGAATGTTTTTTCTTCTGTGGACTTGCCATGGTGTGAATGAACACCAAGATGACAAAATGTCATTTTTGTTTAAGTCAAAGACTTTGTTTTTGCCTCTGTACTGTGTCCGCTAATCTGCCTACCAGAGCGAATGCCCACAATACCCATGCCTCCAAATTTACTGACCGGCTCCTCTGTTATTGACTTTTCGGCTACAGTGGGTGATATAAAACCCTTCTATCATATAATAATCAAGTGTTGCTGATAGACAATGCAACATCTCTCTCCTCTGTGTGCATGATTGCTGACTAAATGTATTTGTTCCTCCATCTATCCCCCGAATGATATTCACTGTATTGTAATGGGCAGTGGGTTTGGACCCAGTGTGCTAACTAACCAGTTTGACTTTGGGATAAAACTAAGGGCGTATTCCTGGCATTTCCCAGTTGTTCATCCTTTAACCCCTGCACAAGGATATGGACTTCGCTGCAGGAAAAAAAACACACTGCTACCCAATGGGGTAGTGCCAAAATGTGGACAATTAGTTAGTGAGGCGAAAGCCACTTCGCCACGGTGTTTTGGAGGGGGCTGTTTGCCCGCCTCCTGCCCCTGGATTACGGGCCCTCTCATCAGCCAGGCCTCCTTTGTTCACAAAGGACTTGTACTAACTTGAACCCCTGGTCTAATTTGTGCCATATTGGGATGTTAAATGTCTATGTGTATTGTAAAGGGTGGGACATTGTATACGTTGAGTAGTGAGGTCTGTTCCATTGTCTCTCTGTGTGTATTGGTGATGTCCCTTTGTCCTGAGAGATAATTGAATTACGTCTTGGTTGTCTCCAGGACAGAAGACTATTGTGTATTCTCCTGCCTGTGATGATTGCATCAACCCAGTGTGAGGTAATTGTATCACAGGCAGAGGGGAGGATTTTGTGTGGGAGTGTCTGAGTGTATTGTACGTGGTTATTGGCTGCTTTTACAAAACCCTGTGGGTGGTAACCTTGTTGGAAGATGTGCTCAAATCAATGTTTGTGTGTTCAAATAAAGAGTTCCTGTTTTTACCCTTTACCATGTTGAGGCTGGTGTTTGGGTAACTGATCGACACTGGGGGATTGCTATACACTGAAGATTTGCTATACTCCCCTGGCATAACTACTAGCTCTTGTAAGAGCTGTTCCTGCTCTCGGGATTTAGGAGAGGTTCGCCCACTGGAGCCTGGAGCCTTGTCGTAGGTCCAGGGTGGGTAGGAGATGGTGAGACCTCAACCAAGCTTCGGCGGTTCGTGGGGTCTGCAGCGCTTACGGTGTCAAGTGGAGTGCTTGGGGACCTCAGGAAGCACTAGAAGCATCTACCAACGGAGGTACCCGGTCGGGGTGCCAGGAGATCCGTTACATTGGTGGAAAGCAGTGGGATGGCATCCTAGTGAGAGGAGAGGCAGCTCAGAGACACAGTTCGTGGATTTACAAAATTGAGGGCAACACTAGTATCCGTACAGTGCCCCTGGCTACAGCAGGATGGAATCGACTAGTCTTCAAACAGCGTTCCACTACGAGGAGGAGGATGAACCGGACTGGAGGGATGCAGTCCGGAAAGTCGTCTGGCACGAGGCCCTAGAAGATGTACAGCGTCGGCGGGGCGAGTGTCTCACCAGCGAGGAGCAGCAGTTACGGATGCGAGTGGCCCTGTGAATGCCCCTTCTGGGAGAGCAGCCCCTGGATGAGTGGGTGACAAAACTGGAGAGCCTGGTATGGAAGGAGCTTTGGCTAGACAACGCTTACCAGGCACTCTGGTGGTATGTGATTCGGCACTCCCCCTGGATAGCTGAGCACGACAGACCCAAGGGTGAGGGTCATGATGGCCCTGGCCTGTTGTTTGAGGCCTTTGCAGAACCAGAGTTCGGAGATGCTGGAGAGTCCGGGTTCTGGGATATCTATGACTACAGGGAGGCTATGCATGATTGGGCTACAGCAAGAGAGGTGAGACAAGACCTGACATCTCTAGTGACAAAGGAGTGGGAGCTGGAGCAGGATTACCAATACCTCTTCAGCTCAATTCAAGCCCAATATACACTGCCAGAGAGCTGGGTGACAGTCCCAGATCTACAACCCTACCTCGGGGAAGACCCGACTGAAGTATCCCCTGCTTCAGTACCAGCTACAGAGGTAGGGGACCTCATAGACTGGTCCTGGGGGGAAACTCATATGGCAGGTGGAGATGGGACCGAGATCTCTCCACCGGCCCTACAGGGATGCTGGGCAGTCGGCCCACATCCCCAATGGCAGCCGGAGTTTCAGGGAGTAGGGACAGTTGGTCCTGCTCCCCAGCAGCAGTGTACTTTGAAGGGAGAGGAGACAACCGGTCTCTCTCCCCAACCACAGGGGGACAACACCCCTAACTCCAATGGTGCAGATGGGACCACAGTCTCTGCACCAGGCTGACCGGGATGCTGGACGGCCGGTACAGATTCCCGACCAACCCTGCAGGAATGCCTGGAGGAGGAGGTAAGCGATCCTTTCTCTCCACAGCTGATCCGCAACAAGGTCCTGGGGGTAGGATTCCCTGACCCCATCCCAGCAGAAGAGCTGGCATCTGGCCTAACTTTCCCTTTGTCATCGGGCATTACTATACCCCTGTTGCTCCAGCGGAAGAGCTGGTAACGGGGCAGAGCACAGTTGGCCTCTGCCCTCCTTTGTCTCCTTGTCCCAGGCTTGTCTATCTGCAGGTCCCCCCAGCTGAAGCACTGGCACCAGGGCAGAGTACCGCCGGTCTCTGCTCACTCAGCGACCCACAAAGTCAAGAGACCAGTGCCCATCACAGCCATGGTGAAGCCATGGGACTGAAACAAGCTACAAAATTGCCCGCGTGCAGGGTTGGGGGGGGGGGACTGCACTGCGGATTGTATATTATTGTGGGGAGGCTGCCTTGTTGATTGTAATTTATTGTGGGTGGGTGACTCGACTAACTCAGGCACTGACCGACAGAAGGTCAGCTACCTGGTTAGTCTCCCCCCGAATGGGAAGATATGTGGAGAAAGCCACTTTGCCACAGTGTTTTGGAGGGGGCTGTTTGCCCGCCTCCTGCCCCTGGATTACGGGCCCTCTCATCAGCCAGGCCTCCTTTGTTCACAAAGGACTTGTACTAACTTGAACCCCTGGTCTAATTCGTGCCATATTGGGATGTAATGTCTATGTTATTGTAAAGGGTGGGACATTGTATACGTTGAGTAGTGAGGTCTGTTCCATTCTCTCTCTGTGTGTATTGGCGATGTCCCTTTGTCCTGAGAGATAATTGAATTACTTCTCGGTTGTCTCCAAGACAGAAGACTATTGTATATTCTCCTGTCTGTGATGATTGCATCAACCCAGTGTGAGGTAATTGTATCACAGGCAGAGGGGAGGATTTTGTGTGGGAGTGTCTGAGTGTATTGTACGTGGTTATTGGCTGTTTTTACAAAACCCTGTGGGTGGTAACCTTGTTGGAAGATGTGCATAAATCAATGCTTGTGTGTTCAAATAAAGAGTTCCTGTTTTTACCCTTTACCATGTTGAGGCTGGTGTTTGGGTAACTGATCGACATTGGGGGATTGCTATACACTGAAGATTTGCTATACTCCCCTGGCATAACTACTAGCTCTTGTAAGAGCTGTTCCTGCTCTCGGGATTTAGGAGAGGTTCACCCACTGGAGCCTGGAGCCTTGTCGTAGGTCCAGGGTGGGTAGGAGATGGTGAGACCTCAACCAAGCTTCGATGGTTTGTGGGGTCTGCAGCGCTTACGGTGTCAAGTGGAGTGCTTGGGGACCTCAGGAAGCACTAGGAGCATCTATCAACGGAGGTACCCAGTCGGGGTGCCAGGAGATCCGTTACAGTTAGCATTTGTGCAAACATATCCACCCCTACAGGACCTCAACAGTGGCTGCATCCCAAGGAACCAGAAGTTGTATAAAGGAAAGGGCATGGAAAACAAGTGAGCAATATTAAAGAGTCAGATAATGTACAAACAGTAGAGAAGGAATGAAAGGTCTGGGTCCAGGTGTGCAGTATGCATTTATACTTGTATCTGGAGAATTACTTCTCATCAGAGATGAGAGAATGGATTCTAATGTAATCAGAATTCATCTGCCGAACAAATCCAAAGTTTTGGTGATTTGGTTTGCACCATTTTACTGTGAAAATTGATGGGGGTAATAGGAGGGAGAATAAAGATGAAGGATCACATGACACTGGGAGAAAGGAGGGGGAGGCTTGCCCTGACTAGCTCAGAGGCGAACATACAGGCTGATTTGCCCGGGACAAGATTCTGGCAGGTCCATTTGCTCAGAAGAAATGCCATTCTAAGTCTAGGTTGAGATCCAATATTATGTATGTTGTCTTTTTTTCTGCAAAAAGCAACTACAGACACAAGCTACCGTAGCAATGTAGGTGTGAAAGGGAGAGTTTAGGAAGAGCATAGGGAAATAATTAGTGCAAGCGGTTATCTAAATTGGGTTTATCATTTTTGTAATAGGAAGTAATGTGGTGCACACTCATTATACTCCAGCCTCTCTGGAGCTTATCTAATTATACCGGCCACAGCACACATCCAATTTGGGGCTTTGATAAGGTTACGCATCCTATTCTGGTCCAACTCCACCTAAGGACCTGATAAGCCAGATACAGAAAATGATTTCAGACAGCACTACAGTCGCAATTCAACAAGCATTTTTTTTATTAATCCAGCTGAAAATAGTGCATTATTGTTACAGCAACGTTTCAGGCCACAATATGATTTGGCCATTTGTCAAGCCAGTTTACATTTGCTCCTTATTTGGGCTGGATTAATAAAGAAATGCTTGTTGCATTGCAACTGGAATGCCATTTGCAATTGTTTTCCCCCCTCTCTGGAGCTTAGTTTGTGGGTTGGCCGCACCCCCTAGTCCAGAGTCTGGAGCCTCCTGCACCTCAACAAGCTCCAAGATATGAAAGTAAGAAAGAAATAGGAGGAGGAGGATTTGCATGTGCAACAATAGCGGTCCGCAAAGGGTCCCTTTGAGATGAGAAGTGTTTTGTGACGCCAGTTGCAATGAAGCAACAATGGGACAGAGTACCTTTAAGAAATGGCACCCAGGTGTAAGAATGGCCGAGTGATATAGGGTGGCCTATAATGTCCTTAATGTTTTGTACATGTGTCACAGTGCTCCTACCTGGATACGCTGGAACCCCAGGCGTTGGCTCTGAAGCAGACAAATAGGGTGAACAATTGAGGGATTTGAAGAAATATTTGAGTCCAGACCTTGTGATGAAGTTTAATGGCAGCTTTACTTTGCATGAACGTTTCTCCAAACGGTATACAGACTTTATCTTGGTTCCAGCAGGCTTTAGCATTATCTCTGGCAGGCAAACAATCTCAACTCTGCTACATTGGTTTCTCTTTGGCTCTGCTGTACTAACAGACTTAAGTGGAATCTCTGCTTCTGCAGGATTGTGCAACTTTTCTCTGTAGTCTGACTCTAGGTTATGCAAGGGAATAGGTAAGAATCCTGGCAGCTCCAACATGGAGTCTCAACCAGAACATACCAGAACTCCCTACCTCCTACTGGCAGCAAACAGGACTCACCCACTTCTGACCAAGAAAGGGGGGGAGAATGGAATGGTGAGCTCCATTCTCCCAAGTGTAGCTCTGCCATAGTTGCTTCTACCTGCTGGTGAAACAGGCACATTACCTGAACAATTACATAACATTATTATAAATGCACAGTGTCTAGGGGAAATAAATGCATAAGATAACATTATATTAGCATTCACAGATATAATCAGGGCGTAGGAGTGGTAATGCCACTTGGGGGCATTGACCATGGTGAGAGAGAGAGAGAGACATGGAGATGTAAGTCAGCTAATGCATTCCAGACCCTGCTACTTCAAAGGAGAAAAGAGTAAAGTTGCCCTATGCACTCCAGAATAACGGACACTACAAGCCACAGTTGCTAGAATCCAGTTATTACTCAAAAATCACTGAAGCAGATATTTTAACCAGAGACATCTGAAGGCGAATGCCATACTCATCTGCTTTTCTCATATTGAGAAATCTGGGAGGACTTTGTACTGTGCAAAAAGATTTGTTGGATATATTCAATTTGGCCTGGTCCTGGACTCTTAACTCCACATGCTTTTGAATAGGCTCATCAGCTGTAATACAGCATGGCAATGCTTCACTTTACACATATGATAGAAAGAGGGGTGAAAGTAACACTCTGCCCTGCTTCTTTTGGAGATATTTTCATTGAGAAGGATGTGGAGGGGGTAGATGGGCACCTGGTGTGGGAACCAGACTGACACAAACATGGAGGTGTCAACAGGACCTGGCCTTGTTGCAAAGTAGCTGCGTCAGTGCTGCTGCAGAAAAGAACATTGACCCAGTGGACAGTGAAATACATGTACTGTCTAGCTTCTCCAGTTGTCGATAGTAGTGTTTACCTTGCTAGAAAGAGACAACTACAAGGAGAGGCCAATGTTCTCTGCTACATTGCTTCTTTATAGAAATAAATTAGGCAGCCCAATAGGAGGGGTCAGAGAAGACAGAGATGATGCAAGAGAAGGTTTTATTCTAGAGCTACAAAGAAGAGGAGAAAAATGAATGTGCAGTAAATAATTGTAATGGTTTGTAATGTAACGTCTTTTCTTTGTAGTCGCCATGTGCACCAGTAAGAAGAGGCATGGCTGGCATTGGTTGGTAGGCACATGGCTACCAGGAAGCAGTGTGCTGGTCCTGCTTCCTGCCAGGAGGGGGAGTTCCTGTCTAGCTACAGAGAGAAGATAAAGCACATGCCAGAGTTTCTACTCCTGGAAAGGAGATTCTTCTCATGTGAGACCAACACTCAAGGGAAATGTCACCGCCAGACATCTGAGAAGCTCTGACAGACGTTCTTCAGAACCTCCTGCTTGAGGTTCTTTTGTTTTGCTTTCGTTTTGTCATCTTGTTTCCCTCTCTCAGCTGTCATCTAGTTGCACTGATTGCATCCCTTTAAATCCCCTCCCATACTGCATCACTTTGTGGTTTATACAACTTCATGGAGTGTGTACATGCTGGATGCTACAACTTATGCTTCTACAGATAAGTCTGTTCATTAATTTGTGTTTTCCTGTTTGCTTGATCCTAGGTGACCCTGATTCCCTCCGTATTAAGTGTAGGGAGCCGGTGGTCATGTCCCCTCACTATTATAGGGTGTTCAGGTGTCATACAGTCGAGGCACGAGGGCATGCAATTTTCTATCATAGAGATCTTTGCATGGGCTGAGAAGACAGGGAGAGTTTCGGGGCTTAAATAGGGGTCTCCCTTTTGTTCCTTAGTTTCGGATCAAGCCAGTCGGATCCTTATTTGTAACTTCTTGTTTTCTGTTACACCATCCGTGACAGGAAATCAGCAAATTGTGCCTCCAGAAAGCATCAGAGTGACCAGACAGCAGAGCGATCAGTGAAATACATCAATACAGTATATAGACACTTTTGTAAGGTGAGGGACTATGGTTCAGACATCCATCACTGTAGCTCCATTTTCTGTTGACTGTGGCTTCATTTTCCCCTGAAGATGCTGCTGGTGCGGCAAAACATGTTGGGGGAACTGCATATTTAGCTTTTTAATTTAAGCAACAAAATGAATGAATATATGTGGTAGGGTGTAATGCAGACACCCTGACTACCTACAGGAATGAATAAATGAGACAGTGGACAAAATGATGAGGGACAGTTAGTCACAATTATAAGATTAGTTAACAGGATGGTATAGTGCTAACAACTCCTACATAAGAGCTAGAGGCTACTAGATAGTAGGCTGCTAATTGGGTGGCAATAATAACAGCTAATATTGACACTATTTGATACTATCTGTTGCAAAGCAATACAAAGTGAATATAATCATAACATAGTGAATATAAGGGATATGAAGTTAATATCCCAGTGGATCCCTTACACCTGAAAAAGACAAAAATACACTCAGAGGGTCACTTACAAATTGTATTAGTGTTAGTATCTTGGGCAATAGACAATTTCGACTTTAGGTATATGTTTATTAAATGTAAAATTTTATAAAAATGACCTGAAACAGAAATTAGATAGCATTTGGCTTTTCACTCTGTATTACCACTACTATGCAATGAAAGCCCGCAAATACACTCAACAAAAATATAAACACAACACTTTTGGTTTTGCTCCCATTTTGCATGAGCTGAACTCAAAGACCTGAAACATTTTCTACATACACAAAAGACCCATTACTCTCAAATATTGTTAACAAATCTGTCTAAATCTGTGTTAGTGAGCACTTTTCCTTTTCTGAGATAATCCACCCCACCTCACAGGTTTGGCATTTTAAGGTTCTGATTAGACAGCATGAGTATTGCACAGGTGTGCCTTAGGGCTGTTTCACACGAGCGGATGCCGTGCGTGACATCCGCTCCATGAATGACAGCCAAGACCCGATGCGGACTGTAGAAACACGGAGCATTAACATGATTGATAATGCTCCGTGCCTCTCTGTGATCTCTTTACTACGAAATCACAGTGACAACTTTATCTCAATGTGATTTTGTAGCAAAGAGATCACAGAGAGGCACGGAGCGTTATCAATCAGGTTAATGCTCCGTGTTTCTGCTGTCCGCATCGGGTCTTGGCTGTCATTCACGGAGCAGATGTCACGCACGGCATCCGCTCGTGTGAAACAGCCCTTAGACTGCCCACAATAAAAGGACACTCGGAAATGTGCAGTTTGATCACACAGAACAATGTCACAGATGTTGCAAAGTTTGAGGGAGCATGCAATTGGCATGCTGATTGCAGGAATGTCTACCAGAGCTGTTGCCCATGCAATGAATGTTTATTTCTCTACCATAAGCTGTCTCCAAAGACGTTTCTCAGAATTTGGCAGTATATCCAACCTGCCTCACAAACGCAGACCACGTGTAACCACACTAGCCCAGGACCTCCACATCCAGCATTTTCACCTCCATGATCGTCTGAGACCAGCCACCTGGACAGCTGCAGCAACAATCGGTTTGCATAACCAAAAAATTTCTGCACAAACTGTCAGAAACCGTCTCAGGGAAGCTCATCTGCATGCTCGTCATCCTGATCAGGGTCTGGACCTGACTCCAGTTTGTCGTTGTAATCGACTTGAGTGGGCAAATCCTCACATTCAATGGCATTTGGCACATTGGAGAGGTGTTCTGTTCATGGATGAGTCCTGTTTTTCACTGTTCAGGGCAGATGGTAGACAGCATGTGTGGCGTTGTAAGAGTGAGTGGTTTGCTGACGTCAACATTTTGGATTGAGTGGCCCATGGTGGGGTGGGGTTATGGTATGTGCAGGCATATGTTATGGACAACAAACACAGGTGCATTTCATTGATGCCATTTTGAATGCACAAAGATACCGTGATGAGATCCTGAGGCCCATTGTTGTGCCATTCATCCACGACCATCATCTCATGTTGCAGCATGATAATTCACAGCCCCATATTGCAAGGATCTGTACACAATTCCTGGAAGCTGAAAACATCCCAGTTCTTGCATGGCCAGCATACTCACCGGACATGTCACCCATTGAGCATGTTTGGGATGCTCTGGATCGGTGTATACCACAGTGTGTTCCAGTTCCTGCCAATATTCTTCAACTTTGCACATCTTTTGAAGCAGAGTGGACCAACATTCCACAGATCAACAACCTGATCAACTCTAAGCGATGGAGATGTGTTGCACCAGTAAGGAAAAACTGTGCACATTTCAGAGTGGCCTTTTATTGTGGGCAGTCTAAGGCACACCTGTGCAATATTCATGCTGTCTAATCAGCACCTTGGTATGCCACACCTGTGAGGTGAGATGGATTATCTCGGCAAAGGAGAAGTGCTCACTAACACAGATTTAGAAAGATTTGTGAACAATATTTGAGAGTAAAGGGTGTTTTGTGTATGTAGAAAATGTTTCAGATCTTTGAGTTCAGCTCATGCAAAATGGGAGCAAAACCGAAAGTGTTGCGTTTATATTTTTGTTCAGTGTAGAAGGGTGGTGTCATCCTGTATTCCTTTCCAAGCACCAAGGCCTTATAATGTTTTGTGCTTCAGAATCTACGCGGGCGGAGGTAGAGTGCGGGACTTGTGAAGGAGGTTCAGCAATCAGACTTTGTTCTGTAGACGGAGTAATCTCAGCAATTGGCATCAAGACTCGGATTTGAGGCTGGAAAAACCACTGAAGGGGGTCAAGCATGGAAGGCAACTCTGTTGCAGAGATGTCGCAAACATAAAATTTTCAGTTTGCGAACAGCGAGCGCAAATTTTTGCAAATGTTCGGGAACGGGTGAACCAGGCGAACCGCCGATGACTTCAATAGGCAGGCGAATTTTAAAACCCACAGGGTCTCTTTCTAGCCACAGTAGTGATGGAAAAGTTGTTTCAAGGGGACTAACACCTGGACTGTGGCATGCCGGAGGGGGATCCATGGCAAAACTCCCATGGAAAATTACATAGTTGACGCAGAGTTGGGTTTTAATCCATAAAGGGCATAAATCACCTAACAATCCTAAATGTTTTTGAACAACGTGGTTTAAAACATCCAGTGTGTGTATACGATCAGGTATGATGTTGTATCGATCAGGTAGTGTAAGGGTTACGCCCGATTCACAGACATTGACAGACCAAACTCCCCTTTTAATGCACTGCAAACAACCGCAAGCAGTCCATTTGCCCAACCGCAAACTTCCCATGTGCACAAGGTTGGATACCAAGCTAGCCATGTCCCGTTGATGTCATTGAAGGTTTCTTCCTCCACCCAGCCACGTACCACACCAAGGGTCCCCGAAAGGTGAATTGAATTGATTTTTCGAATGGGGAGATGGTTAAAAAAACGCTGGCTCCCTCCCCTTTGTTTAAATCCACAGTCACTGCATCTGTGCCGTGCAATTTACTGTCCCACCCGATATGAGTGCTATTTTCTATAGTTCTCTCTTCTCATCAGTTTAATCCTTATACCAGGGATTGCCTTTTGTGAAAAAAAATTTAGGCCGGGTACCTTCGACTGCCTTCACAGTGGCAGACCAAACTCTGATACACCAAACTGAATTGATTTTAGGAACCGGGAGATGGAAAAAGCAGTTTGGTCGGTCCTCTTACTCCCAAGTTGGGGCACTGCGCGTGCACGGAGCAATGTGCTGTGACACCCTGACCCCATACGAGTGGTGTCTTAACTAGTACTATTCCTATCAGTTTAATCCCTGTTACGTCCCCTATCCGGGGACATGTGTAACGAACCAATACAACATCCTGAAATAATTTTGTTCTGAGCTCTGTACTTGATTTGTATTGGAATTGTTGGGGATTTTTTTAAATTGTCTGCATTATTTCTAATGAACTATTAAGAGACTTTATTATGATTTTTTTATTTTATGTATTAAAAACCCATACAACTTAAAAAAAAGAAATGAAAAGAAAATTAATGATTTTTTCTATGAAAAATTATCCAGCCGATCGCTTTTAGTCTGATCATAATGAAGCAACGGCCTTATCATCTGGGGTGTGGCAACATTGCCAACACACTCATAGAGGTGATGATCGCTTCATTGTGATACGCAAGCCGCTTCCTCACAACAAGGTACCAATCACGAAGGGGAATTGACACATGTATGTGCCTTTTTTTTGTTTAGTTTTTGCAGCCACAGTGCAGCACCAGAGGCCAGAAAAATTAGGCATGTACACATGCCTGAAAAACAATGTTATTGTTGCAGCCGCTGTTGTAGCAGCGGCCGGAAAAATTGATGTTTTCCAGGCAGAAAGGTGACTAAAACATTGCGGATTGAACCATAGTTGGTGGCAGAGAATTCACAAAAGTCATCCAGTATGCAGACATTAAATACAGCAGCGTGGGGACCATTTTGAGGCCAAGGCATGTCATCAGGCCTTTTGTTAGTCAAACGTATCCCCCACTGTCAGTCCCTTCGGAATCCATGCCTCATTCATCTTAATGAAGGTGAGGTAATCAACACTTTTTTGACCGAGGCGACTTCTTTTGTCAGTGACAATGCCTCCTGCTGCACTGAAGGTCCTTTCTGACAGGACACTTGAAGCGGAGCAGGCCAAAAGTTCAAGTCGGCACACCCACAGGTCAAGTCGGCACACCCAGTAGTCAGGGGGTTCATCGCTCCTCAGAGTGTCGATATCTGCAGTTAAGGTGAGGTAGTCTGCTACCTGTCGGTCGAGTCGTTCCCGAAGGGCTGTGGCGATGCGTTGGTGCGTTGGACTGAAAAAGCTCTGCATGTCCTCTATCAACAACACATCTGTAAAGCGTCCTGTCCTTGCCGCCGTGGTCGTGGTAGGAGGAGGATTACTTTCACCTCTTCCCCAGTTTGATTCCCATTGTGCTGTGACATCCCCCTTATAAGCTGTGTAAAGCATATTTTTTAGTTTGGTTTTGAACTGCTGCATCCTTTCTGACTTTCGGTAATTTGGTAACATTTCCACAACTTTCTGCTTATACTGGGGGTCTAGTAGCGTGGCCACCCAGTACAGGTCTTTCTCATTCATCCTTTTTACACGAGGGTCCCTCAACAGACATGACAGCATGAAAGACCCCATTTGCACAAGGTTGGATGCCGAGCTACTCATTTCCCGTTCTCGTCCTCACTGATATCATTGACGATCTGTTCTTCCACCCAGCCACGTACAACACCACGGGTCCCAGATAGGTGACAACAACGAGCACCCTGGGATGCCTGCTTGGTTGGTCTTCCTCCTCCTCAAAACCACATTCCTCCTCTGACTCCTCTTGCAGCGTTGCCGCAGGTCCGGCAAGCGATGATGACAAGGCTGTTTCATGTGGTGATGGTGACCACAACTCTTCCTCTTCCTCTTTACGCTCATCTACAGCCTGATCCAACACTCTTCGCAGGGCACGCTCCAGGAAGAAAACAAAAATGGGATGAGGTCGCTGATGGTGCCTTCGGTGCGACTGACTAGGTTTGTCACCTACTCAAAAGGACGCATGAGCCTACAGGCATTGCGCATGAGCATCCAGTAACGTGGCAAAATAATTCCCAGCTCCGCAGAGGCTGTCCTAGCACCCCGGTCATACAAATACTCGTTGACGGCTTTTTCTTGCTGGACCAGGCGGTCGAACATTAGGAGTGTTGAATTCAAACGTGTCGGGCTGTCGCAAATCAAACACCTCACTGGCATGTTGTTTTGGCGCTGAATGTCTGAAAAGTGCGCCATGGCCGTCTAGGAACGCCTGAAATGGCCACACACCTTCCTGGCCTGCTTGAGGACGTCCTGTAAGCCTGGGTACTTAGACACAAAGCGTTGTACGGTGAGATTCAACACATGTGTCATGCACGGCACATGTGACAACTTGCCCAAATTTAATGCCGCCAACAAATTGCTTCCATTGTCACACACCACTTTGCCGATCTCCAGTTGGTGCGTGGTCAGCCACTGATCCACCTGTGCGTTCAGGGCGGACAGGAGTGCTGGTCCGGTGTGGCTCTCTGCTTTCAGGCAAGTCAACCCCAAGACAGCGTGACACTGTCGTATCCGGGATGTGGAATAGCCCCTGGGGAGCTGGGGGGATTCGGTTGATATGCAGCCAGACGCCGCAGCAGAAGAGTACTCAGCCGGGGAGGTTATCGTAGAGGATGGAGTAGAGGGGGTGGCAGTAGGCCTGCCTGCAAGTCGTGGCGGTGTCACCAACTCCGCTGCAGAGCCACGCATTCCATGCTTGGCAGCCGTCAGCAGGTTGACCAAATACGCAGTGTACATGATATACCTGCCCTGACTGTGCTTTGCAGACCAGGTATCAGTGGTCAGATGGACCCTTGCACCAACACTGTATGCCAGAGATTCCATGACTTCCTGTTCAATCACTGAGTAGAGGTTTGGGATTGCCTTTTTTGAAAAAATAAATTTGTCCCGGTACCTTTCACTGTGGTGTCCCTGTGGTGTGAGCGTAACAAGCCAATGTCACAGAGTCACCCCCTTGCCCCGCGTCTGACAGCTGGCTTGACAGAACTATTAGCCCGCCAGCTTTTACCATACCAGCTGGTGGAGTCTGAGGCCTTCAAAAAATGTGTCGCTATTGGGATACCACAGTGGAAGGTACCTGGACTAATTTTTTTTTCTAAGATGAATAAGGCATGGTCAGGGACTGACAGTAGGGGATACGTTTAACTAACAAAAGGCCTGACATGCCT
Source organism: Bufo gargarizans (assembly GCF_014858855.1). NCBI lineage: Eukaryota > Metazoa > Chordata > Amphibia > Anura > Bufonidae > Bufo > Bufo gargarizans. The sequence continues at coordinate 2,485,135 of NC_058083.1, forward strand.
TGGCCACAACAGCGGCTGCAACAATAACATTGTTTTTCAGGCATGTGTATATATATAAAATAAAAAAAAGCAGACTGATGTACCAGCCCTAAAAAGGGCTTATTGGGGTGCTGTCAGGACGCTGTCTTTACACCAGATGAGTCTGTGGACACAGGACACTGCCCTAGCTAACGCTTTCCCTATTGAATCAGCAGCAGCTACACTCTCCCTCCTCTCACTAAGAATGCAGCTTCAGAATGAATCTAAAATGGATGCTGTCCAGGAGGTGGGCGGGTCTGGGAGGGAGGGTCTGCTGCTGATTGGCTGCAATGTGTCTGCTGACTGTGAGGTACAGGGTCAAAGTTTGCTCAATGATGATGTATAGGGGGCGGACCGAACATCGCATATGTTCGCCCGCCGCGGAAAACGCAAACAAGCTATGTTCGTCGTGAACTGTTCGCTGAATAGTTCGGAACATCACTACTCTGTTGGAGTCTCGGTTTCTGGAGACAATGGTAGCTTGGGTGACTTATCCACTTCTGGCTGTCCTGAACAGGTTCCTTCAGGCATTTCTTGAGCCTGTTGCGGTGTATTAGCTGAGTACCTTTATCTTCTCTCTGGATTTCATAGACCTCCGATGAGGGGACAGCCACTACTGCATGTGTCTCGCTGTCCCAGCAACTATCCAGCTTGCTCACTGGGTGATGGTTTCTGAGCCAGAACTGGTCTCCTGGTTATAAGGGCTCAGCATGTGCATGTAGATCAAAGTCCTGTTTTTGTTTTTGCTGGGCCTTCTCTATTTTGAAATCCACTATTTCTCTGGCATCCTTTAGGCACATCAGATGCTCTTTGACCTACTCAGATTGGGGAAGGAGTGTTTCAGAGTCCGGCACAGGGACATCAATGGCAAGGTCTGTGGGTAAATTGTCCTGTCTTCCGAACATAAGGTAGTATGGGGTGTACCCGGTGGAGCAATGAGTGGTGTTATTGTACAGGTACACTAATTCAGGGAGAAGCAAAGGCCACTCAGCCCTCTTGTGAGGTGGCACAGCCTTGAACATATCAATAAGTGTCTGGTTTGTCTTCTCTCACAGCCCATTCCCCTGAGGGTGATATGCAGTGGTTCGAATGTGGATCCTTGATCAGTGAGTATCTTGTCAGGACACCCATATGGCAGAATGAAGCTCTTCCACATAGCAGCTGCTGTAGTTTTAGCAGTTAAGTCCTTTACAGGTAAAGCCATGACGAACTTGTTGTAGTGGTCTATGATTGTCATAGCATAGGTGTATCTGGATCTGCTGGGTTCCAGTTTCTCGTGGTTGATTGCCATGATTTCCAGAGAACTCCTACTCACTGTTGGATAAAGGGGGTCATAACTTTCTCCTCTAGCCACAGCACAGGTGGGACACTCCCGGCACCAGGTTTCAATATCACTTCTCATGCCAATCCAGTAGAAACACCGCCTGATGGTGGCTTCCATTTTTTGGGTTCCAAAATGACCAGACCTGTTATGGTACAAGCCCACTACCATCTTAGCATCTCTTCAGGGCACCACTATCTAATGGAGGTGCTCACAGGTGACTGGATCAAGTGTTCTCCTGAGGAGCAGATCTCTTTGTAGGAAGAGTAGTTTCTGTCGTCGCAGAGGTGAACCAGCTCCGAATCAGCTGTCCACTGCCTGATTCTCTCCGGTACACGCCCACTGGTAAAATAATCCAACAGTTCTCCGATGACTCTACTCTCTGCTTGTAGTTTGAGCCAGAGCTTTTTCTCAATTGGAGGTAAGGGACCACAGATCTTTGGAGGCCTGATGTCTAGTGTGTAGAGCTTCCTGCCGGGCAAATCGGGAGTATAACATTGGCATTTCCACATCTTCCCACTGATCATCATTAGAAATTAGTTTCTTCTGGACAGGTAGCCTGGACAAGGCTTCAGCAGTCTGGTACTTAATGGTGAAGTCGAAGTTCGCAAGTCTAGAGGCCCATCTTTGCTTCAGAGCTCCCAGACGTGCAGTGTTCAAGTAAGCCAACGGATTATTATCAGTGTTGACAGTGAAAGACGTGGCACTAGATAATCCTTAAATTTCTAAGTTACAGCCCATACCAAGGCTAGAAATTTTAGTTTGAAAGAGCTATAATTCTGGTCATTCCGCTCTAGCTCTCGTAAAGACCTGCTGGCATAGGCGATGACTCTCTCAGTTCTTATTTATGTCTGAGATAGTATGGCTCCTAAATCTTTCTTACTGGAATCAGTGTAGAGCCAGAATGGCAGCTATAGTCAGGGTAGCCCAAGACTGGTGGCTCTGTAAGTTTTTCTTTTAACAGTTGGAAAGTGGCTTCTCTCTCTTCGTTCCACTCTACTGGTATCTTAGCATTCTGACAGCCTTTAGGATGACCTTTTAAAAGCTGCTGGATAGGCTCCGCAATTTGAGTGAAGTGCAGGATAAATCTCCAGGAGTAACTTGCAAATCCAAGAAAGTTCTTGATTTCTTTGACTATTTTAGATGCTGGTCAGCTTTGTACTGCAACTATCTTATCAGGGTCCGTTTTCACGCCCTCCTAACTCACAACATGTCCCAGATATTTAACTTGGGGCTCCAGTATGTGGCACTTTAAAGGCTTTACTTTCAATCCATATTGGGCCAGGGTCTGGAGCACCTCCGCCAAGTGCTGTAAATGCTCTTCGTAGGTCTTGGAGTAGAAATCACATCATCCAAGTACATAAATACGATTTCAAAGTTTTTGTGCCCAAGAGATCTCTCCATGAGTCTCTGAAATGTCCCAGGGGCGTTGCACAGCCCAAATAGCATGTAGTTGAACTTGAACAGACCCATTGGGGTAGTGAAAGCTGTTTTCTCTTCATCTTCTGGTGCCATGGGGACTTTCCAATAGCCACTGGTTAGATCCAGGGTGGAGAAATAATCAGAAGATCCCAGGGCTGCTAGAGACTCCTCAATTCGAGGCAGGGGGTATGCATCCTTGTGTGTAACATTGTTGATCTTGCGGTAATCCACACAGAAATTGATTTTTTATTTATTTTTATCAGGACCAGATAGGAGATAAGATGCCTTTATTGTCACTGTACAATACAATGTAATACAATGTACAATACAATGAAATGTTGTATACCATACCAGAGGGGCAGCCCAGGGACTGTGACTATCCTGGTTGACGTTAGCTGTCTTCATATCCTGAGCCATCTTCTTCACCTGCTGGTACAGGGTGGGAGGCACTGGCCTGTATCTCTCTTTGATTGGAGGAGGAGTGCCAGTTGGAATAGTGTGCTGTATTAGGCTAGTTTGACCATAGTCCAAGGGGTAAGTACAGCATGCCTTTGATCTGTTCGGCAGAGGTTGTGGCACCTCCAATATGTAGTTCAGCCCACCAGGGCTGCTGAGGCGGGTCTTTGGCTGCATCCGCTGTTTGGAGCGTAAGTTGGGCCGCAGCATTTGGGGGAACCTGGATATCCTGCTGACGAACGTGATATAGACTCGCCACTGGATAGTACTTTTTTAATTCTATAGCTTCACTTAGATTGACCAAGCGTTTGGGTACATTTTCGTGCAACACAGTGACCAAGCTCCTAGCAGCTAGGACAACAGGATGATCTTGTAGTTGCAGGGGTTCCACGAGGGACAGGTCATTCTGACCTCGGACACCGATACAAGCCTTGCACCATATCAGGGTCTCTGCTCCATGCTGGAGTCTAATAGGCTGAGCATCCTTGATGTGAACAAGACAGATTTCACCCTGTCAGTTGCAGAATTTTTGTTGGGTAGCTAGCACCTGGATGGTCTGGTTTATGACACGTTGAATTATACAGGGTGCGGTCAGTAGGGTTTTCTTCAAGGCTTCCAGCACTTCAGTGTAACAGTTGCCGAGTACATTCATACCCAGGACCACAGGGCAATTTTCATCTTACGGGACCTGGATCATGACTACCCCTTGGTTTGGGAGTTTGGTATCTTCAATCTGGAAGGTAGGTCCCAATAGCCTAATATAGGCACTGGTTGGCCATTGGAAGCTATGATGTGGAGCCAGGATTCCAGGGGTTGTGTCAGATGGGCTCTGTTTCGGCATCTTTCGAATGCAAATTGACAGATGGTAGTCACTTGAGACCCAGTATCAATCAAAGCAGAAAACATTACTCCATTGATGCTAACTTCAACCATGGGGCGGGCATTCACATATCTAGGCATAAAGGCTGGATCTTTGGGACCTAGTATTCTTCCTCCTGAGGGGCGGTCCTTGGCCTCAGGGGATACCCGTTTTAAAGGCCAGCACTCCCTTGTGCTTCCTGGTGTCTCGATACCCAGGATCTAACAAAATACCGGTCGGCCAGTGCTGATCTGCACCAAGAGACCACACTACACCGGTCTACGAGAAGAAGTCCCTTTCTCAAACTTGGGCTGCTCTTCCAGTTGCTCTAGCTGCTTCCTCATCCTCTCCATATTCTCTACTACGAGGGAGACTTGAGCAGTCAGGGCTGCGACAGCATCTGGGATGGGCGCCTGAGCCCCATGCTCAGCTATCTGGCTGTGGGCAGCAGGTCATAGACGTTCCATGCCGTCTTGTCTTCAGGAGGTTCAGACTGGTGACCTTCCCCTAGTATGCCAATAGCAAGTTCCTTAAAATCCAAGAAAGGGGTATCTGGATGCTGAGATAACAACATCTACAGCTGATGTTTGAGGAGTTTGTCGAGGACACCTTCAATAAACTGCTCTCTGAGGGTTTGATCTTGTCCCTCAGCTTCACGGGGATTTATGTGGATAACAGCCCTCAGAACTTCATGCAGGGACAGGGAAAAGTCTCTCAAAGTCTCCTTTGACTGCTGTTGCTTCCAAAAGAAGCGCATCTTAAAGGGATTCTTGTCACGAACTATGGATCCGATCGCTCCGGATCCCACAGCTGTGACGTAGTGGTCTGTGACGGAGTCTGCGCACACACAGAGACCTCACGTGACCGGGGTATTACCATTCGGCTAACACCCCCCCCACTACACTTCGGTAACTGCCACCACGTGGGTTACGAGCCGACTATCCGGGTCATTCACTATCACACAGATCAGTGGATGAACCGGATATCACTTACTGACCAACCGCAGTCAATCACCCCCAGCTACAATTCCTAAATGCAATTTAACTAACTACCTGGTAACGTCTCTTCAAAGGCAAGGTACGTTGTTCAGCAGCTTAGAATATGGAAGACTTGGCCATTTAGATTTTATAATCTTTAATAAGAGGTAAAAAGCAGTGCATACAAATCTAATGAAAATGACTATAAATCTACAGAATAATAATAACAATATAAATAATCACGACAGTTCAAATGAAAGGGAAAAAAGATGAAAGAATACTTAGTTTCTCTGGAGGGTTTCAGATGGTCGTTCATATGTCCTTTTTGAATCCTTGCAAACCCTGTTCAGTATGTATCAGGGGAGACCCTCAAAGTTCTTCTGATACAGGGATATGCCGTCAATGTCCAATTAAGTGTCTGGTGATGTTCCATGGGTCTCTCTCCTCTGTCCTCGTGCGCGGATTTTTATGAACTCTTTCATGGGCAGGAGACTTACTCCTGTCAGCCAATGGCAGCAGAGTGACTGTGAAGCCTAGGGATTGGCCTCCAAGTGTTTTATGACCCCATCAAAGTTCAGTTCCTACAATGAGGATTATACTTAAGCCCGTATCTCCCTGATACATCGGCATATTTTTATATAGAATACATATTTGCGATCCTTTTTTATTTAAATACAGAATGAGACCACACATGGTAATGCTGGGACCTGTAGTTCTTCTACCACCCATAGGTCAGTTACAGAATCACATCCTCTTGTCATATTTGATACCCAATTAACCACAATACTCTGTAGAGCCTGGATCTGGTGTCAGAAAGGGCATAAGTTGATTCATAAATGAAATATGAAAGTGGACTGGTTTTATGCCAAGAGCTAATTAAGGGGCTATTAGCTCTCCTCAAACCAGACCTGGAAATTAATGACGTCACGCTCCTGCCAGGCTTGACAGCGAGCTGATCTTTATCTTAAAGGACAGGATGAGCTGGGCCTGGTATAGCCTTTATGACCTTTTATAGCCGGCCTCACAGAGTAGTGGTAATAAAAATGTCCATCTATATCATAGGTGACCCAGGCTTCAGGAAGATGAGAGTTCACAGTTTTTTTTTACATATGCCAGAAGCATATAAGATGGCTACCCAGAGGAATTATGTATGTATGCCGGCACAATTCTGTCACCACATTTTACCTCTTACAGTAAAACATAGCTACTTGTAGGTCTCCCTGAGCTGTATTAAATGATGCCCTTATTAACTAATAGTCTTGATTTATTTCTTTATTAAATCGATTTTAGTGATATGCTAATGACTTACATAAGGTGCCCAAGGGGATGTCCTTTCCTAACTTGGTGCCCAGCCGCACCCCTTGGTTCGGTGCCCAGCGCCGCCTTCCTGAGTCCAGCGGCGCCTCTAATATAATATATTCAAGAGCCGGCGCGCTGACGTAACCCTGATCCTGTTTGAAATCCCACACATGCGCACTACACACTGTAGTCTGCGCCCGTGCGGACTACAGGCAATTTCATCGTCGAGCGAAGTGTGCATCATTTTTTTTTTTATCAGATCTTTTTTATTTAGCGTTTACAATGTAAATACACTGTTGTACAAATCACAAACAGAGAAGACACAGAGACATACAGTCATGTGAAAAAATTAGGACACCCTTTGAAAGCATGTGGTTTTTTGTAACATTTTTAATAAAAGGTTATTTCATCTCCGTTTCAACAATACAGAGAGATTAAAGTAATCCAACTAAACAAAGAAAACTGAAGAAAAGTCTTTTCAAGATCTTCTGTAAATGTCATTCTACAAAAATGCCTATTCTAACTGAGGAAAAAGATAGGACACCCTCACATGTATTCCCTCTTAAATTGGCTCAGATCTCACACAGGTATATCACACCAGGTGCACATAATTAGTAGATCGTTACTCTGCATGTTGAATGAGGCTTGCCCTATTTAAACCTCAGACATTTAGTTTGGTGTGCTCCTGACTGTTGAAGTGAGAGTGAGCACCATGGTGAGAGCAAAAGAGCTGTCAGAGGACTTCAGAAAAAAGATTGTAGCAGCCTATGAGTCTGGGAAGGGATTTAAAAAGATCTCAAAAGATTTTGAAATCAGCCATTCCACTGTCCGGAAGATAGTCTACAAGTGGAGGGCTTTCAAAACAACTGCCAACATGCCCAGGACTGGTCGCCCCAGCAAGTTCACCCCAAGAGCAGACCGCAAGATGCTAAGAGAGGTCTCCAAAAACCCTAAAGTGTCATCTCGAGAACTACAGCAGGCTCTGGCTACTGTTGATGTAGAAGTACATGCCTCTACAATCAGAAAGAGACTGTACAAGTTTAACTTGCATGGGAGGTGTGCAAGGAGGAAACCTTTGCTTTCCAAGAGAAACATCGAGGCCAGACTGACATTTGCCAGAGATAAAGTTGACAAAGACCAGGACTTCTGGAATAATGTTCTTTGGACAGATGAGTCCAAAATTGAATTATTTGGACACAACAGCAGAGGACATGTTTGGCGTAAACCAAACACAGCATTCCAAGAAAAGAACCTCATACCAACTGTGAAGCATGGAGGTGGAAGTGTCATGGTTTGGGGCTGCTTTGCTGCAGCAGGACCTGGTCAGCTCACCATCATAGAATCCACGATGAATTCTACTGTGTATCAGAAGGTGCTTGAAGAACATGTGAGACCATCAGTTAGAAAATTAAAGCTGAAGCGGAACTGGACCATGCAACATGACAATGACCCAAAACATACTAGTAAATCAACCAAAGATTGGCTGAAAAAGAAGAAATGGAGAGTCCTGGAATGGCCAAGTCAAAGTCCAGATTTGAATCCCATTGAGATGCTGTGGGGTGACTTGAAAAGGGCTGTACGTGCAAGAAACCCCTCAAACATCTCACAGCTGAAAAAGTTCTGCATTGAGGAGTGGGGTAAAATTTCCTCAGACCGATGTCGAAGACTGGTAGATGGCTACAAGAACCGTCTCACTGCAGTTATTTCAGCCAAAGGAGGTAACACTCGCTATTAGGGGCAAGGGTGTCCTATCTTTTTCCTCAGTTAGAATAGGCATTTTTGTAGAATGACATTTACAGAAGATCTTGAAAAGACTTTTCTTCAGTTTTCTTTGTTTAGTTGGATTACTTTAATCTCTCTGTATTGTTGAAACGGAGATGAAATAACCTTTTATTAAAAATGTTACAAAAAACCACATGCTTTCAAAGGGTGTCCTAATTTTTTCACATGACTGTATTTCTCATAAGGCTAACATCAATCAAGTTACCCAACAGTAAGTAGTACTCAAATTTCCACCCATCCCCCCACCCTTCCCTTCACACCCCAAGTTAGCATGAAAATTACAAAGGCATACCGCTACACATTCCTATTCAGACGTCGAAACGACAGCCACGGTTCCCATAGTTTCTCAAACTTTGCTGGGCAGCCACGCTTCTGATACACCACTCGCTCGTAACTTAGCATCGTGTCAACTGTACTTAAGAATTCGCCTAAGGTGGGCGGCGCTGTCTGTATCCAATGCAAGGCGATTAACTTTCTAACAACATATAACACTCTTCCAATTGCTAATTTAAGTATCTGACTAGTGGCCAGTTCAGAGACATAACCCAACACACACACTCTAGGGTCAGGCGGTATCCGTACCTTGTAAGCGTCCTGTATAGTCTGAGTTACCATCTCCCAGTATCTCCCTAACCTCTCGCACGTCCACATCATATGCAACAAATCTGCAGAATCTACAGAGCACCTTGGACATTCAGCTGTCGGTCTAAAACCTATGCAAAACAAAAAAAAACGGTGTCTTGTAAACCCTGTGGACAATGAACAGCTGTGAGAGTTTACGTCCTTCACTCAAGGAAGAGAGAGGTATCGCCTCCAGTATGTCAGACCATTGGTCATCAGTCAGCTCGCCAACATCTTTTTCCCATTTAACCCTAGCTGCCAGCGGATGGAACAGTAAAAACTTGTCGAGCAACAGCTTGTATATACAAGAGATCATACCTCTCCTAACCCCCCTGTATAGAATCTGGTGTAATGCGGCATCTCGCCCTGCCACCACAGTCGCGCCCCTAAATGTGGAGTTGTATGCGTGTCTCACCTGAAGGTATTTATAGAAGTGGGCTCTAGGCAAGTCATATACCTCCTGCAATCTGGCGAAGGACATGAAGTTTTTATCTTCCAGAAGGTGGCCCAACCGCAGAATACCCTTCCTTCTCCATGCCCCAAAATCAGATAAGGAGAGGAACTCAGGCAGCACGGGATTGTCCCACAGTGGAGTGTACTCCGTATTGCCTACAACCCCTCTCAACAGTTTAACCCTGTTCCACGTGGACTGCATAAAGTGACCCAAATCCCCCATCGGACCACCTTTCCCGACTCCTTTAGTCTCCAATATCAACATAAGGTCACTAGAGGACAAGCAATGAGTAAACAGCTGACATGTCACCTCACTCAATTCTGATTCTAACCACCCTTAAAAATGTTGGCATTGTGCAGCCAGAAAGTATACCCAGGGGTTTGGCACTGCAAAGCTCCCTTCCGTCTTAGGATACTGCAACGTTTCAAGTTTAATTCTCGGTTGCCCCTTTCGCCATATGAGCTCCCTGAAAGTAGCATTAATTTGATCAAATTTGGACTTTGACAGCCAGACCGGGGAATTATGTAGAATATAGAGTAGCTGGGGCATCAACACCATTTTAATAAGATTCGCTCTACCCGCCACCGACAGGTACAGTTTACACCATGCCTTGACTTTATTTCTAAGTTTGATAACCAGTGGGTCAAAGTTAAGGCGCTCAAAGTCCCGGATTCTAGGGGATACATGGATACCCAAATATTTAAAGGACGCTACGCATGGAATATTTCTTTCTCGCACTGTCCGCGACTGCAATTGCCCATCAAGCAGCATAATTGCCGATTTACCCCAATTTAGACCCGACAGGGCACCGAAGCGGTCAATAATCGTCATAGCTGCATCCAAGGATGGACCAGTGTCTCCCAGGAAAAGCAAAGTATCGTCCGCATACATCGCCACTTTATTGTTAACTGTTCCATATTTGAACCCCCCGAATGTCTAATGACCTACGAATCGCTGCGGCTAGCGGCTCAATCGCAACTGCAAATAGCAGAGGCGACAATGGGCACCCCTGTCTAGTGCCCCGGCCCAAACGGAACTTGGTGGACACCCCACCATTCGCCCTGACACATGCTTTGGGACTAGAGTATAACACTCGGACCCAGGATACGTACTCATCTCCAAACCCCATATGCGCCATAACTCTCCACAGGAACCGCCACTCGATGCTGTTGAAGGCCTTGGCCGCATCTAAAGAAAGGATAGCTCTATCTCCAACATTTTCAGCTGGGAGTTGAATACTGGCGAACACTCTCCTTATATTAATTGACGTATATTTCTGAGGCATGAAGCCAGTCTGGTCAGAGTGTATGATAGACAAAATCACTTTAGACAGACGCGTGGCCAATACCTTCGCAAGCAACTTAACATCAGTGGAGAGCAAAGAGATCGGTCTATATGAGTCAGGGAGAGAGTGATCCTTGTCCGGCTTAGGAATGACGACTATGAGCGCCTCCTGCATAGACGGGGGCAATACCCCCCCCCCCTCTGGAATATTTGAATACCTTCAAAAGTTCCGGGAGCAACACTTCCGCAAAGGTCCTATATACTTCCGCCGGGAGCCCATCTAAACCTGGCACCTTATCGTTAGCCATAGCAGCTAGTGCCGCCCTCAGTTCCTCCAACTCAATCGGCTCCTCTAACCGCATACGATCCTCCCTAGACAGCTTAGGAAGATTCAATGAAGACAAAAAGGCGTCAATCTCCTCATCTGAACAGGTTACCTTGGAAGTATACAGAGAGGAATAAAAATTATTCAGTATATTTAAGATGTTTTCAGTATCGCGTCTCAAGACGCCAGTAGAATCTATCAGGTCAGTAATACATTACAACCCTTGCTGAGCTTTTGCAATAATCGAGAGCATATGGCCTACACTCTCCCCTTCAGTAAAAAACTGTTGCTTGTAAAACATTTGTTTCCTCTCCGCAACTTCCAAGAGGTGACACCTCAGCTCCTCCTGCCTAGTCTTTAAAGCATTGCTTGTTAGATCAGATGGGTTCAGCACAAAGGCTTCCTCCGCTAGTTTCATGTTGTCATGTTTCTGTAAATCAAGCTGTCTAGATTTAGATTTGATCCGACTGACTGATTTGATAAGGGAGCCCCTGAGGAAGGCCTTCATCGCCTCCCAAACAACTATCGGAGACGCAGACCCCTCATTAATACTAAAATATTCCCTAAGGGATTGAAGTGTCTCGGACGTGTCACCCATCAGTGTTAGCCAAAAAGCATTCAAACGCCAGTATTTAACCCCCGGCCTGGCTGTCTACGAAATATCAAGGGCGACACTAAATATGGAATGGTCTGATAAGGTCCTGGCAAGATACTCTGAGTTCCGTACAAATGGAAACATGTGAGCATTCACCAAACCCAGATCTATTCGCGACAGGGAGCCATATGTCGAGGAGCAACACGAGTACTTCCTGTCTGAGGGGTGGGTCTCTCTCCATACGTCCGTCAGACCTATCTCCCTCAGTAGTCCCGCGAACGGGGTTTCACCCGTACTACTACCGCGAGCTGTGATCTGGCATCTATCAAGCGAGCTGTCAAGCACATTATTAAAATCTCCCACTATTAACATTGGAAGTTCAGAAAATTCTGCCATAAACTCCATAAGCTTCCTTAAAGGCACCGAGGAAAATGGCGGGGGTATATAGATTGTCGCCAACACCATTCTTAAACCATGAACCACGCAGTAAATCCCAATAAACCTACCCTCCTCATCCACACGGACCCTAAGGCATTCAAAGATAACATTCTTATGGAGCAGGACACTAACCCCCCTGGAATGCGAGGAGAAGACGGAGTGCACCGAATAACCCAGCCACGGCTTTTGCAGAACATGTACAGATTGTTTGGTCATATGCGTTTCTTGCAGACATATTATTGCTGGCTGATATCTAGATAGGTAACGGAACAGACCATATCTCTTCGTAGCATCCGCCATTCCCCTCACATTCCAACTAAGTATTCTTGTAACAGGCCCCATAAGAATGCATATATAAAGAAAAGTACGTTAGGGATCCACTCATCTCCACCTCCCAGCAGCTGCAAGAAAAAGTAACGTCAATCATCAGATTACAATCTCCTATCCCTTCCCCACCTCCCACATCAAGGTGAAGAAGGACTGTACGTTTCAACATTTTAGAATTGGCAACAATAACCCATTTGACAGTATTGGCCCCCACTGAGCCTGGCCGGGAACATCATGGAATATTGGACTTGCAAATCTCTCAGCCTCCGTTTAATCTCCACAAAGCGAGCCCTCTTCTTTTGTACATCCGACGAATAATCTGGGAACAGAGACACCTGAACCCCGTTGATTTTCAAGTCAGGGTGAGACCTCGCAGCCCTCAGTATAGTGTCCCTGTCGCGGTAGTACAGGATTTTAGCAAGTATTGGGCATGGCGGACGCCCTGGAGGTAAGGGCCGGGTAGGGACCCGATGTGCTCGTTCAACCGCATAAAGTGCAGAGAGTCCATTATCACGGAATTTTTCCGCAAGCCATTTTTCAATAAATTCAGTAGCCTCTGGGCCTTCAGACTTCTCAGGTATTCCCACGAGCCTAATATTATTGCTGCGGGAGCGGTTTTCAAGGTCGTCGGTTTTTGCATAAAGCGCCTCTATTTCCTTAGACACAGCCCGGCTCTCTCTCTGTAGGGTAACGGCCCCATCCTCCAGATCCGAGACCCTCCTCTCTACCTCTGAGGTGCGTTCAGCTACCTTATGCAGGTCATGACGAATAATGGAGATATCAGCTTTTAGGCTTCCAATATTAATATTCATGGATTGGAGGGTGACATTACAGTTAACAATAGCAGCCATTATATCCTTCAAGGTAGGCTCAGGGGCATTGATCTCTGGCAGACTCTTCTCATTGCTGCACAGGCTAGTGCTCGCCCCCCCCCCCCTCTTGCTGGCCGAGGGGCTGCTGCTCATCAGCACAGGGGCCATCCTGCTCCCCTATGCCCTCATGCACTGGTTCCAGGGCGTCATCTCCTTCTCCCCACTCATGGCTGGGGGACTGATGGGGCCCGCAGGTCAGGCCAGTCCTCCTCCTCGGCGCCATCTTGGAAGCGGCTCTCCCTCTCATGTCGGCTCGGCGTCTTGCCCCTTTTCGCCGGCATGTCGCTTGAATATTGCACCGGACCGCTGCCAGAGTAAGTCCCCCGCTTCTCCTGCTGATTTCAGCTCAAAACGCCACCACTGTATGGATAAAAGGTAGGATTTTCGCCGGAGCTGGTGCGCCGTGCGTCCTACTCCATGCGCCGCTAGGCTCCGCCCCAAGTGTGCATCATTTTATACAGTTCGGGGAGACCTACAAGTAGCTACAGTATGTTTTACTGTAGGGGGTAAAATGTGGTGACAGAATCCCTTTAAGCTCGGAGGCGGTCCTAGTTTCAAAGGTGGTACTGAGTCGGTATAGGATCTGCTCAGCTGTTTTTCACTCTGGCTGAGGCCAGGACTTGACCTCCCAAAGAGCAGCTCACTATAACTGGTCAATCAGGATTTACACTTTCTGGTCCTGCATTACTGGATATAGCCTAAAGGTGGCCAATATTTTATCACAAAATTCCCCGAGTGAATGAGGCTTTCCTAAATAAAGTGGGAGCCAAGGTGCCCCAAAGTAGTATGGCATAGAAAGAGGCATGATGCAGGTGGCTGCAGCTGCTGCTGATTGATCACTGTAGTCTAAGTGGGTGCTATCTTTGCTATCAGACATGGATTTTGATACCCTGTACCAGACTAGAGGGGTCAGCGTAAGCTAAAATGTAATTTAAGTACATGTTGCTATGGGCAACGGCAGCAGAATTGGTGTATGGCTCCTTTAAGAGTCACTGAAACTGCTAAATTTTTGGGAATATGATACTCTGGCAGGCAGATTATGGCCCCTAACAGTCTCTAGCAAGGTTATTTGTCTCTGCTTCCACTTCCTGTAGGGGGGGAAATAATTTATTTGTCCTCCTGAGAACTTGTACTGAGCACTTTAGTTCCTTCTGCTGCAAGAATGGTTCCTTTGTGGAGTAGGGCTGTTTGGTTCCCTCCCCTCTGCTGGGTGGATGTCTTCCACTCAACCTAGGATTTCCAAATCCAAGATGGCCAATTAACCCCTGTTTTGCCACAGTACTGCAACTGTTGCAGATCCACACTCTCAGCAGTAAGTAAATGCTATAAAGTCTCTTGTAGCGGGTTTTACAGAAAGAGTGGGGCATTCCAGGCGCAAAAGTAAATCCTGTTTGTGATGCAAAAATTGCAACGGACGCCTCTGCCCAGGGCCCTTTCTATAACGTGTCCCAGCTGTAATAGGAATTCCGAGTGGTGTAGTGCGGCCCAAGGTGCCAGCTGTAATAGGAATGCCGAGTGGTGTAGTGAGGCTCAAATGTCTCTTTATGTGTCTCGGTGCTCCTACCTCGATATTGGACCCCAGGCTTAGGCTCTGAAGCAAATAATAGGGGGAATAATTGAGGTATTGGAAAGAATAACTTAAGCCCAGACCTTGAGATGAAGTTCAATGGCAGATTTACTTTGAATAAACATTTCTTCAAACAACTTACAGGCTTTGTCTTGGTTCCAGCAGGCTTTAGCTTTAAACTGGCAGGCAAACTCAACTCTGACTGGATAACTTGGCTTCTTTATGCTGCACTTCACTTTTTAGTCAGACTTATCTTCAGCCAAGGAATAGGTTAGAATCCTGACAGCTCCAACATGGAGTCTCAACTAGCACAACCCAGAACTGCCCCACTTCCTTTTGGTAGCAAGCAGTACTGGTCCACTTCTGACCAAAGGAGTGGAGAATAAAATGGTGCGTTTCATTCTATCTAACTATAGCTCTGACATGTTTGCTGCCCCCTGCTGGTGAACCACACACATTATATGAACAGTTACATAACATTATAAACACACAGTGTTGAGGGACCTAGAAATAAATATATAGGCGACATACAGGTTAGACCATAAAAAATAGTAGCAAGGGGCAGAAGTGGTAACACAACTCTGGGGTGTTACACTTGCCCTTCGTGGTAATAAATCAGATTTATTTTCTAAAACGGCTGCTGCACATGTTAAATTGAAATTAAGAAGCTTGGGAACGTGATATGACCCATAATGAAGTGCAGCCAGACAATCTGCAAATAGCCATCCCCTGTAAAAAGCCTCATCCTGCACAGTCTCTGCCATATCACTGTGGTCTCAGCTTAGGGAAAGATGTGACAAGCTCTTGCTCTTGCTATTGATAGAATAATATTGGATAGGGAGAGTGCAGGGACAGTGCAACGACTGTGCAGTGAGAGGTAGAGTTTTCAGACACTGTAGGGAGAGCATAGGAAGAGCATAGGGAGAGCATAGGGAGACTGCAGGGACAGTATAGGTTGAGTGTAAGCACTATTTGAATCTTGGTGAACTGCTGCCACAATTCCATTTAATCTGTTTAAATATACAATACCTATGCCTCAGTATTAAAAGGTGTTCTAATATATTGCCGTCTGCATCTTGATCTGCTGGCACATTCATAGTTAATCTCCTAGTTTAGATATAGAATTACTGTGCCTCAGTATTACAAGGTGGTCATATATATATAGCCATCTGCATCTTGTTGAACTGCAGACACATTCACAGTTATTCTCTTAGTTTATATATAGAATTACTGTGCCTCAGTATTAAAGGGTGGTCTAATATATAGCCGTCTGCATCTTGTTCAACAGCTGGCACAATCCCTTTTAATCTGTAAATTTATATATAGAATTACTGTGCCTCAGAATTAAAGGACAGTCTAATATATTGTTGCGGTTATCTTGTCCAACTGCTTTGGCATTCATAATTGTCACGTTCCGGAGGACCAAGGCAGACCTCCGGGATGCCATGCAAACAGGACACAGACAGAAAACAGACCAGACCAGTACTTTCTTACACCTGTAATAAACAGAAATGACAGTAAGGAAAAGCAGGCTAGGTAATAGTGGTAGCACTACCCCTGAACCAAGTGCACCAGTCGACCAGAGGCAAACCCCAGTCGGCGAAGAGCTAGTGAGTCCTGTTCGTCACAGAGCCCCTGGTGGTGAGGATAAACTTGACCAAGGGAAACAAACCAGGCTGGTGTAGTGAGCTGTATCTATATTTATTTATATAAGGAGATATATAACGCAAGTTTGACCGCGACGCGTGGTTGATTAAGTGTGGTTGCGTAAGTGTGTGACTTAAGATTAAGTGACTTTAGATTCAGGGACTTCAGTGGGGGACTGTAATTAGCCAGTTTCTTAGTACTACATTATATTGTATTTTTCACTTTTGTAGTGTAATCCCCATTTCGTATGTGTTGCACAATTGACAACGCAGTCCAGTGCACATCTTGCATGATGTATGAAGTCCTGGAACAGGAGTTCAAGGGTGCATATCTTTGTTCAAGATGTGAGCAAATTACCCATTTGGAATCGCTAATCCAGTCTCTAAATGGGCAAGTTGCAACACTGAGAGGCATTGACAATTTGCAAAAGAGTTTGCTTCTCACCGAGCAAGCACTCTTTGGGGTAGATGACGGGGAGGGTGACAGAGAGGAGGCTGAGGAAAGTGAGGTAGCTAGCTGGGTAACAGTTAGAAAGCGGGGTAGAGGGAAGAGTGCCAGGGAGGCTAGCCCTGATCTGACACACCCCAACAAGTTTGCACGTTTGGCAGATGAGGGGGATGTCAGTCCAGCGATGGCACTGCCACAGCCAGCCACTTCCTCTGCCAGTCAGGGGAATGTCAGCTCCAGTAAGCAGGGGACCAGGAGAGCAGGGCAGGCCAGACAGGTGCTGGTAGTGGGAGACTCAATTATTAGGGGAACAGATAGGGAAATCTGTCACAAAGACCGTGATTGCCGAACAGTGTGCTGTCTTCCTGGCACTAGAGTTCGACACATCGCGGATCGGGTTGACAGATTACTGGGAGGGGCTGGAGAAGATCCAGCGGTCAAGGTCCATATCGAAACCAATGACAAAGTTAGGGGTAGGTGGAGAGTCCTTAAAAATGATTTCAGGGATTTAGGTCAAAAGCTGAGGGCAAGGACCTCAAAGGTAGTATTTTCCGAAATACTACCTGTACCACGGGCCACACAAGAGAGACAGTGGGAGATTAGGGAAATTAACAAGTGTCTCAAGAACTGGTGTAGGGGGGCGGAGCTAGCGCCGGACTGAGATGGTCGCATAGTCCGCTGCTCTCCTAGGAGAATCGAATATAACACCAGCCTACAGTAGCACACTCGGACGAGAATGGTGAAAATTGCCAACCAGAAGCAAGTAGACCACCCCGCTAACTCCAAGGGACAGATTCCTCCCGGCGATATGGAGAAATTCCTTAAAAAAGCGGCAGCAACGGTCGCAGCAAGGGAACCTAAGATGGCGCCGGCAACACATCCTAAGTAGAGTTAAGCGAACACCTGGATGTTCGGGTTCGAGAAGTTCGGCCGAACTTCCCGGAAATGTTCGGGTTCGGGATCCGAACCCGATCCGAACTTCGTCCCGAACCCGAACCCCATTGAAGTCAATGGGGACCCGAACTTTTCGGCACTAAAACGGCTGTAAAACAGCCCAGGAAAGGGCTAGAGGGCTGCAAAAGGCAGCAACATGTAGGTAAATCCCCTGCAAACAAATGTGGCTAGGGAAATGAATTTAAAAAAAAATTTAATAAATAAAAATTAAACAAAATCAATTGGAGAGAGGTCCCATAGCAGAGAATCTGGCTTCCCGTCACCCCCCACTGGAACAGTCCATTCTCAGATATTTAGGCCCCGGAACCCAGGCAGAGGAGAGAGGTCCCGTAACACAGAATCTGGCTTCATGTCAACAGAGAATTAGTCTGCATGTCATAGCAGAGAATGAGGCTTCACGTCAGCCACCACTGCAACAGTCCATTGGCATATATTTAGGCCCAGCACACAGGCAGAGGAGAGAGGTCCCGTAACAGACAATCTGGCTTCATGTCAGCAGAGAATTAGTCTGCATGTCATAGCAGAGAATGAGGCTTCACGTCAGCCACCACTGCAACAGTCCATTGGCATATATTTAGGCCTAGCACACAGGCAGAGGAGAGAGGTCCCGTAACAGACAATCTGGCTTCATGTCAGCAGAGCATCAGTCTTCATGTCATAGCAGAGAATCAGGCTTCACGTCAGCCACCACTGCAACAGTCCATTGGCATATATTTAGGCCCAGCACACAGGCAGAGGAGAGAGGTCCCGTAACAGAAAATCTGGCTTCATGTCAGCAGAGAATCAGTCTTCATGTCATAGCAGAGAATCAGGCTTCACGTCAGCCACCACTGCAACAGTCCATTGGCATATATTTAGGCCCAGCACCCAGGCAGAGGAGAGAGGTCCCGTAACAGACAATCTGGCTTCATGTCAGCAGAGAATTAGTCTGCATGTCATAGCAGAGAATGAGGCTTCACGTCAGCCACCACTGCAACAGTCCATTGGCATATATCTAGGCCCAGCACCCAGGCAGAGGAGAGAGGTCCCGTAACAGACAATCTGGCTTCATGTCAGCCGAGAATTAGTCTGCATGTCATAGCAGAGAATGAGGCTTCACGTCAGCCACCACTTCAACAGTCCATTGGCAAATATTTAGGCCCAGCACCCAGGCAGAGGAGAGAGGTCCCGTAACAGACAATCTGGCTTCATGTCAGCAGAGAATCAATCTTCATATCATAGCAGAGAATCAGGCTTCACGTCACCCACCACTGTAAGAGTCCATTTTCATAAATTTAGGCCCAGCACCCAGGCAGAGGAGAGAGGTCCCGTAACAGACAATCTGGCTTCATGTCAGCAGAGAATTAGTCTGCATGTCATAGCAGAGAATGAGGCTTCACGTCAGCCACCACTGCAACAGTCCATTGGCATATATTTAGGCCCAGCACACAGGCAGAGGAGAGAGGTCCCGTAACAGACAATCTGGCTTCATGTCAGCAGAGAATCAGTCTGCATGTCATAGCAGAGAATCAGGCTTCACGTCAGCCACCACTGCAACAGTCCAATGGCATATATTTAGGCCCAGCACACAGGCAGAGGAGAGAGGTCCCGTAACAGACAATCTGGCTTCATGTCAGCAGAGCATCAGTCTGCATGTCATAGCAGAGAATCAGGCTTCACGTCAGCCACCACTGCAACAGTCCATTGGCATATATTTAGGCCCAGCACACAGGCAGAGGAGAGAGGTCCCGTAACAGACAATCTGGCTTCATGTCAGCAGAGAATTAGTCTGCATGTCATAGCAGAGAATGAGGCTTCACGTCAGCCACCACTGCAACAGTCCATTGGCATATATTTAGGCCCAGCACACAGGCAGAGGAGAGAGGTCCCGTAACAGACAATCTGGCTTCATGTCAGCAGAGAATTAGTCTGCATGTCATAGCAGAGAATGAGGCTTCACGTCAGCCACCACTGCAACAGTCCATTGGCATATATTTAGGCCCAGCACACAGGCAGAGGAGAGAGGTCCCGTAACAGACAATCTGGCTTCATGTCAGCAGAGAATCAGTCTGCATGTCATAGCAGAGAATCAGGCTTCACGTCAGCCACCACTGCAACAGTCCATTGGCATATATTTAGGCCCAGCACACAGGCAGAGGAGAGAGGTCCCGTAACAGACAATCTGGCTTCATGTCAGCAGAGAATTAGTCTGCATGTCATAGCAGAGAATGAGGCTTCACGTCAGCCACCACTGCAACAGTCCATTGGCATATATTTAGGCCCAGCACACAGGAAGAGGAGAGAGGTCCCGTAACAGACAATCTGGCTTCATGTCAGAAGAGAATCAGTCTTCATGTCATAGCAGAGAATCAGGCTTCACGTCAGCCACCACTGCAACAGTCCATTGGCATATATTTAGGCCCAGCACCCAGGCAGAGGAGAGAGGTCCCGTAACAGACAATCTGGCTTCATGTCAGCATTGAATTAGTCTGCATGTCATAGCAGAGAATGAGGCTTCACGTCAGCCACCACTGCAACAGTCCATTGGCATATATTTAGGCCCAGCACACAAGCAGAGGAGAGAGGTCCCGTAACAGACAATCTGGCTTCATGTCAGCAGAGAATCAGTCTTCATGTCATAGCAGAGAATCAGGCTTCACGTCAGCCACCACTGCAACAGTCCATTGGCATATATTTAGGCCCAGCACCCAGGCAGAGGAGAGAGGTCCCGTAACAGACAATCTGGCTTCATGTCAGCAGAGAATTATTCTGCATGTCATAGCAGAGAATCAGGCTTCACGTCACCCAACATTGCAACAGTCCATTGGCATATATTTAGGCCCCGGCACCCAGACAGAGGAGAGGTTCATTCAACTTTGGGTAGCCTCGCAATATAATGGTAAAACGAAAATAAAAATAGGATTGAATGAGGAAGTGCCCTGGAGTCCAATAATATATGGTTAAGGGGAGGTAGTTAATGTCTAATCTGGACAAGGGACGGACAGATCCTGTGGGATCCATGCCTGGTTCATTTTTATGAACGTCAGCTTGTCCACATTGGCTGTAGACAGGCGGCTGCGTTTGTCTGTAATGACGCCCCCTGCCGTGCTGAATACACGTTCAGACAAAACGCTGGCCGCCGGGCAGGCCAGCACCTCCAAGGCATAAAAGGCTAGCTCTGGCCACGTGGACAATTTAGAGACCCAGAAGTTGAATGGGGCCGAACCATCAGTCAGTACGTGGAGGGGTGTGCACATGTACTGTTCCACCATGTTAGTGAAATGTTGCCTCCTGCTAACACGTTGCGTATCAGGTGGTGGTGCAGTTAGCTGTGGCGTGTTGACAAAACTTTTCCACATCTCTGCCATGCTAACCCTGCCCTCAAATGAGCTGGCATTGACACAGCTGCCTTGGCGACCTCTTGCTCCTCCTCTGCCTTGGCCTTGGGCTTCCACTTGTTCCCCTGTGACATTTGGGAATGCTCTCAGTAGCGCGTCTACCAACGTGCACTTGTACTCGCGCATCTTCCTATCACGCTCCAGTGCAGGAAGTAAGGTGGGCACATTGTCTTTGTAGCGTGGATCCAGCAGGGTGGCAACCCAGTAGTCCGTACAGGTTAAAATGTGGGCAACTCTGCTGTCGTTGCGCAGGCACTGCAGCATGTAGTCGCTCATGTGTGCCAGGCTGCCCAGGGGTAAGGACAAGCTGTCCTCTGTGGGAGGCGTATCGTCATCGTCCTGCCTTTCCACCCAGCCACGCACCAGTGATGGACCCGAGCTGCGTTGGGTGCCACCCCGCTGTGACCATGCTTCATCCTCATCCTCCTCCACCTCCTCCTCATCCTCGTCCTCCTCGTCCTCCAGTAGTGGGCCCTGTCTGGCCACATTTGTACCTGGCCTCTGCTGTTGCCAAAAACCTCCCTCTGAGTCACTTCGAAGAGACTGGCCTGAAAGTGCTAAAAATGACCCCTCTTCCTCCTCCTTCTCCTCCTCCTCCTGGGCCACCTCCTCTTGCATCATCGCCCTAAGTGTTTTCTCAAGGAGACATAGACGTGGTATTGTAACGCTGATAACGGCGTCATCGCCACTGGCCATGTTGGTGGAGTACTCGAAACAGCGCAACAGGGCACACAGGTCTCGCATGGAGGCCCAGTCATTGGTGGTGAAGTGGTGCTGTTCTGTAGTGCGACTGACCCGTGTGTGCTGCAGCTGAAACTCCACTATGGCCTGCTGCTGCTCGCACAGTCTGTCCAGCATGTGCAAGGTGGAGTTCCACCTGGTGGGCACGTCGCATATGAGGCGGTGAGCGGGAAGGCCGAAGTTACGCTGTAGCGCAGACAGGCGAGCAGCAGCAGGATGTGAACGCCGGAAACGCGAACAGACGGCCCGCACTTTATGCAGCAGCTCTGACATGTCGGGGTAGTTGTGAATGAACTTCTGCACCACCAAATTCAGCACATGCGCCAAGCAAGGGATGTGCGTCAAATTGGCTAGTCCCAGAGCTGCAACGAGATTTCGCCCATTATCACACACTACCAGGCCGGGCTTGAGGCTCACCGGCAGCAACCACTCGTCGGTCTGTTGTTCTATACCCCGCCACAACTCCTGTGCGGTGTGGGGCCTGTCCCCCAAACATATGAGTTTCAGAATGGCCTGCTGACGTTTACCCCGGGCTGTGCTGAAGTTGGTGGTGAAGGTGTGTGGCTGACTGGATGAGCAGGTGGAAGAAGAGGAGGAGGAAGCCGAGAAGGAGGAGGTGGCAACAGGAGGCAAAGAATGTTGCCCTGCGATCCTTGGCGGCGGAAGGACGTGCGCTAAACAGCTCTCCGCCTGGGGCCCAGCTGCCACTACATTTACCCAGTGTGCAGTTAGGGAGATATAGCGTCCCCGGCCGTGCTTACTGGTCCACGTATCTGTGGTTAGGTGGACCTTGCTACAGATGGCGTTGCGCAGTGCACACTTGATTTTATCGGATACTTGGTTGTGCAGGGAAGGCACGGCTCTCTTGGAGAAGTAGTGGCGGCTGGGAACAACATACTGTGGGACAGCAAGCGACATGAGCTGTTTGAAGCTGTCTGTGTCCACCAGCCTAAATGACAGCATTTCATAGGCCAGTAGTTTAGAAATGCTGGCATTCAGGGCCAGGGATCGAGGGTGGCTAGGTGGGAATTTACGCTTTCTCTCAAATGTTTGTGAGATGGAGAGCTGAACGCTGCCGTGTGACATGGTTGAGACGCTTGGTGACGGAGGTGGTGGTGGTGTTGGTGGTACATCCCCTGTTTGCTGGGCGGCAGGTGCCAACGTTCCTCCAGAGGCAGAGGAAGAGGCGGCAGCAGCAGAAGAGGTAGCAGGGGGAGCCTGAGTGACTTCCTTGGTTTTAAGGTGTTTACTCCACTGCAGTTCATGCTTTGCATGCAGGTGCCTGGTCATGCAGGTTGTGCTCAGGTTGAGAACGTTAATGCCTCGCTTCAGGCTCTGATGGCACAGCGTGCAAACCACTCGGGTCTTGTCGTCAGCACATTGTTTGAAGAAGTGCCATGCCAGGGAACTCCTTGAAGCTGCCTTTGGGGTGCTCGGTCCCAGATGGCGGCGGTCAGTAGCAGGCGGAGTCTCTTGGCGGCGGGTGTTCTGCTTTTGCCCACTGCTCCCTCTTTTGCTACGCTGTTGGCTCGGTCTCACCACTGCCTCTTCCTCCGAACTGTGAAAGTCAGTGGCACGACAGTCATTCCATGTGGGGTCTAGGACCTCATCATCCCCTGCATCGTCTTCCACCCAGTCTTGATCCCTGACCTCCTGTTCAGTCTGCACACTGCAGAAAGACGCAGCAGTTGGCACCTGTGTTTCGTCATCATCAGAGACATGCTGAGGTGGTATTCCCATGTCCTCATCATCAGGAAACATAAGTGGTTGTGCGTCAGTGCATTCTATGTCTTTCTCCGCTGGGGAAGGGCTAGGTGGATGCCCTTGGGAAACCCTGCCAGCGGAGTCTTCAAACAGCATAAGAGACTGCTGCATAACTTGAGGCTGAGACAGTTTCCCTGGTATGCATGGGGGTGATGTGACAGACTGATAGGGTTGGTTTTCAGGCGCCATCTGTGCGCTTTCTGCAGAATACTGGGTGGGAGATAATGTGAACGTGCTGGATCCACTGTCGGCCACCCAATTGACTAATGCCTGTACCTGCTCAGGCCTTACCATCCTTAGAACGGCATTGGGCCCCACCATATATCGCTGTAAATTCTGGCGGCTACTGGGACCTGAGGTAGTTGGTACACTAGGACGTGTGGATGTGGCAGAACGGCCACGTCCTCTCCCAGCACCAGAGGGTCCACTAACACCACCACGACCATGTCCACGTCCGCGTCCCTTACTAGATGTTTTCCTCATTGTTATGGTTCACCACAACAACAAAAATATTATTTGGCCCAATGTATTGTATTCAAATTCAGCGGGATATAAATTTGAAGCCTAGTATTTAGGCGCTGGGTGACCGGTATGGATTTAGTGACAGAATTAGACTTGGAAATGCACAGTAGCGTGTGTGTGAAGTTATTCTGAATGACCCTATGTGCACCTTGAATATTATATACCCTTTTAGGGATAGATTTCAAATGGCTCTGATATAGCAGAAACCACTAAATTATGAAATTGCTAAATTGGGAATTGTATTTCAACCCAGAACAAAAAATGTGCTTTGACGGACACTAAATAACTTGCCCATCCACAACAGGACAGCGGTAACGAGAGATTTAGCGGGATATAAATTTGAGGCCTACTATTTAGGCGCTGGGTGACCGGTATGGATTTAGTGACAGAATTAGACTGGGATATGGCCAAAAAATAACCACACTATTGCTGGCTAAATGCACTTGGTGTGACAGCTTGACCAACCACACTACTGAGGGTTAAATGCACTTGGTGACGGGCGCAGCTTGCCCCTGATGTAGTATATGGCCAAAAAATTAACAGACTATTGCTGGTTAAATGCACTTGGTGACGGGCGCAGCTTGCCCCTGATGTAGTATATGGCCAAAAAATGAACAGACTATTGCTGGTTAAATGCACTTGGTGACAGGCGCAGCTTGCCCCTGATGTAGTATATGGCCAAAAAATGAACAGACTATTGCTGGTTAAATGCACTTGGTGACGGGCGCAGCTTGCCCCTGATGTAGTATATGGCCAAAAAATAAACAGACTATTGCTGGTTAAATGCACTTGGTGTGACAGCTTCACCCTGATGTAGGCTTTAGCCAAAAAACAACCACACCATTGAGGGTTAAATGCACTTGGTCGCAGCTTGGATGCACTTGGTCGCAGCACCGCACAAGACACAAAATGGCCGCCGATCACCCCAGAAAAAAGTGACTGACAAACGGTCTGGGCAGCCTAAAAACAGTGAGCATTTGAATTTCAGAAGCTCAATGATGCACAGCTGCAAATCGATCGATTAATCAAGTCCTTTGGAGGAGTTAATCTGCCTAATCTCGCCCTACTGTCGCAGCCGCAACCTCTCCCTACGCTAATCAGAGCAGAGTGACGGGCGGCGCTATGTGACTCCAGCTTAAATAGAGGCTGGGTCACATGGTGCTCTGGCCAATCACAGCCATGCCAATAGTAGGCATGGCTGTGACGGCCTCTTGGGGCAAGTAGTATGACGCTTGTTGATTGGCTGCTTTGCAGCCTTTCAAAAAGTGCCAAGAAAGCGTCACAAAAGCGCCAAGAAAGCGACGAACACCGAACCCGAACCCGGACTTTTACGAAAATGTCCGGGTTCGGGTCCGTGTCACGGACACCCCAAAATTCGGTACGAACCCGAACTATACAGTTCGAGTTCGCTCATCCCTAATTATAATGTGATATTAGTAGGTTTATAGTTATAGGTATGAATGTGTGTGAGAATGTGACTGGGGCAGCTGGAATGCTGTCTTTGTTTAAGTTTTCTGTTTGTGTGTTATGTATTTTATTTTTATGTTTTGTAATTTTATATAAAATATAAAGAGTTCCAGGGTGTACCATCTAAAAACCTGGACGAATTTGGCATTTTTTCTGGAGCCTGGACTTTCAATGTGAAGTTGAAATGTCTGGGAAGTACGGTTTCCCACATTCCATCCTCTGCCTTCATCGGCCGGGATAGGATTCTTGTTTTCTACAGGGGGCAGCCTAAGCTCTGTCACAAGTGCGGCAGCCCTTCACACTTCAGCGCCAGCTGCCAAGCGCAGAAGTGCGCGTTGTGTGGAGGGACAGGTCACCTTGCCGCATCTTATAAGGAGATTAGGTGCAACTTGTGTGGTGTGCTCGGACACCCATTTAGTCGCTGTCCCCTCTCTGAGGTCAATGCGGCCCGAGCTCACACAGGAGTGGGCCGGGAGGTCTCTTCGGCTGAGGCGGGTGCTGGCGGAGACAGTCAAGTTGAGGGGTCAGTGAAGACCAAGAGCGGTCCGTCCCGGCAGAGGCGAAGGGAGAGACGCCAGGCGGAGAGGGAGCAGAAGGAACCCCACCACAACGGGGTGATGTCTGCCCCTCCCCAAGTGGCTGACTCCCGTAGTTCGGAGACCCTAGGGGACAGGGAGCTAAGTGCGGAAATCGAGAGACTAGACCGAGCCGATGGGACCCAGTCTTCGCACTACGAAAGCGTAGCAGAGGGTAGTGAGACTGGGTCCTATACCAACAGACGGAAACGGTACTCAAAAAAGAAAAACAGCCCGACCAAAGTAGCTAGGGAAGGCGTAACTGGCTCCCCTCTTGGGCTCTCCAACCGGTATCTCACTTTGGATGAGATCTCCGCCTCCTCTTCATATGGGGAGGAGGTAAGAGGTGGGGTACCGGGGGAGAAGGTGGGAGGGCTTCCAGGAGGCCCCGTGCCCCTCTCTGGTGCGGACGTAAGGTCCCCAGTAGAGGAGGCAAACCAGATTCCCGGAACCGAGAAAGACAGGGGCGGTACGCAAGAGGGAGCGGTGGTGACAGACGGAATGGACACCACCGTCTCTCTCAAAAGAGGACGTGCCGCCTTAGAGGATAGCCCCGGAAGGGGTAGGAAGGGTGGGAAGGAAGGAGGACATTCAGCTTAAACACCAAGTATGGCGGTACCCACTCAGCTGACACTGGCGACCATTAATGTCGCCAGCGTTAAATCTGATGCGGCTCGCTATACAGCCTTTGATTTTTTCAGCCGAGTTGAAGCTGATGTTTTATTTTTGCAGGAGACCAGACTGTCAAACTTGGCAGAAGTGCATAAGGCGAAGAAGGAGTGGAGATCTGGGCCCTCCTTCTGGTCTCTTGCGGCTGAGCCGTATAGCGGAGTGGCGGTTCTTTTCACCGTACCGGTAGAATGCCTACGGGTGGTTGAGCTGGAAATGGGGAGGTGTTTGATCTTGGATATCCTTATGAAGGGACAGGAACTGCGCCTAATCAATATCTATGGGCCCCAGTCCAAGTGGGCCAGGAAATGTCTCTTTATGAGGATCAAGCCTTTCCTTTTTACAAGCCGGCAAGTGGTCTTTGGTGGGGACTTTAACACCATCGTGAGGTCCCAAGATAGGGGAGGCACCAGAGACCGGCTGGCTTATGATAGTGTAGCTTTAAATAGCATAGCTAGTGAGGCTCGTCTGGTGGATGTCCACATTAGGCACACCCCAGACCACGGGGGTTTCACTTTCTATAGAGGAGATAGGATTAGGTCTAGAATAAATAGTTTTTTCTTGAAGGAGGAGGCTACTTTCTCGCCCTTAAGGGTTGTGGAGGTAGAATTCTCTGACCACTGTCTGATTATGTTTTCTATGAATATTTCAGAGTCCCCCCAAATGGGAAGAGGTTACTGGAAGCTGAATGCGGGAGTCCTGAAGGAAGCAGAGGTGAGACAATCCTTTGAGGACTTTCTTCAGAGTCAGGTAACCTTGCTGGATCTCTGTGACACTAAGTCAGAGTGGTGGGAGGTATTCAAAGACCGGGCTGCAAAGTTCTTCCGCCAGCTCTCGAGCCTCAGGTCTCTGGACAGGTACCGCCTGTATCAGAGTCGGAGGAGGAAACTCGAAGATCTGGTCTCGACTGGAGGTAGCCGCGAGGCTATCTCCAGGGTGAAATCTTTGCTCAAGAGGTGCCAGTATGATAGACACGCATCTTTGGTTTTTGAGAGGGACTTTGGGAGGTACCGCTCGGCCGACCCCTACAGAAACTGTAAGATGTCAGTGAAGAGTAAGTTAATAACAGGACTGGTTGATGGTACGGGGTCTCTGAACAGGTCCAGATCAGGGATCCTGGAAGTCGTCAGATCCTTTTACTCGTGCCTCTTGGGAAAGAGGGATCTGGATCGGGACAGGATGTCGGCTTTCCTGGCTGAAATCACCCCTGAGTCAGAAGCTCACCTCTCTTTTGACGTTTTGGTGGAAGAGATCAGAAAGGAGGAAGTTATCCTGGCGGTGGAAGGGTTAGCTCTGAAGAAGTCGCCAGCCCAGATGGCTTAACATCCGAGTTTTATAAGACCTTTAAGGACTCTTTATGTCCCCTCTTGACTGAGGTATTCAATGAGTGTCTATCCTCGGGCACTGTGCCTCGACTCCTTTCGGTGGCTCAGCATTGCTCGGTTCCAGGCCGCAGCACTTTTAGTGCTGTCCTCGGTGTCCGAGAGGCAGTGGAACAGAGTAGGGCAGGCCATTGGAGGGGGTACATGCTGTCCTTAGATCAAGCAAAGGCATTTGATCGGGTGAACCACGAGTACCTCTGGTCGGTCCTTCTGAAGTATGGCCTGCCGGGGGGGTTTGTCGATTGGTTAAAGATCTTGTATGCGGGGGCGGAGAGTTTCCCGCTTGTGAACGGTTAGTCTGGCTGTCCTTTTGAGGTTGGGTCTGGCGTTCGCCAGGGTTGTCCTTTGAGCCCGCTTTTATACGTGTTCGCGATTGATCCCTTTCTTAAGAGGGTCAATCGTGGGCCGTTGGCGGGAGTCGGGATGGATCGGGCAGCGCCGGAAGCCACTCTGAGGACAGTAGAGTACGCCGACGATGTCACCATTTTCGTGTCCTCGAAAGGGGAGGTGGAATACGTGATGTCCGAGGTGGATCGCTACTCGGAGGTATCCGGGTCCATGATCAATCGGGATAAGTGTGAGAGTCTCTGGCTGGGAGGGGGTGATCCAGCTTTCGATCTCCCAGACACCCTCCCAGGGCCCCAGTCGTCAGCCAAAGTCCTAGGCATCCATTTCGGCCATGGGGATTATCCCACCCAAAATTGGGACGACAGGCTTAAGATCGCCGCTCAGAAGGTCGACCAGTGGAAGGGCTGGTCTTTGACCCTCAGGGAAAGGGTGCACCTGATCAAAGCTTTCTTGCTCCCTTTGCTGATCTATTTGGGCAGTGTGTGTATCTTACCAGAGCCTCTCTGGAATAGACTGAACCTGATCAGGAGGGAGGTGACTTGCCGAACGAGGAGACTAGGGGGGTTATCTATGGTCAACCCCGTGGTGTTTCTTGTAAACACATTTGTTAAGGCAAATCTGACGAACCTCTGGATGGAGAGGGCTTCTCCGTGGGTAGTCTCCTGCCGGGGGTGGTTTCGGCCTTTCTTCCAGGAATGGGAGACAGGAGGGCAAGTGAAGGGCTTGCGTACGCCTCACGGATATCTTCCGTCTTATGTCACCCCGATTCTGAAGGTAATCCGCCGGTGGGGTTTGGAGGTAGGGGAAATCAGGACTCTGTCAAGGAGGTCCCTTTAGAATAGGGAGTGGCTAGGGACAGTTTAGGTTAGGTTAAGTTGTGTTGTGTGCAGTGTTTATATATAAAAAAAATGAATATTTTTTTTATAATTTCCCAAAAAAATAAAAAATAAATTCTTCTTTCTTTTTCTTTTTTTATATTCTTTTTCCTTTTATTTTTTATTTTGTTTATAGGGGCAGATTGCTTAGGTTTTTGTTATGACAAAATAGTCGTATTTTTGTTTAAGTTTGTTTTTGATTTGTTTTGTTTTTTTGCCAAGAGTAGCCTTTATTTTTTTCAGTTGTTTGGGGGTTAGGATTACAGCCGAACCGGCCAGGTAAGTTTTATTTATTGTAGTTTTTGATATGTGTAGTTTTTTTTTATATGTATAGGTTAATAGTTATAGGTATTAATGTGTGTGAGAATGTGGCTGGGGCAGCTGGAATGCTGTCTTTGTTTTTCTGTTTGTTTAAGTTTCTGTTTATGTATTTAATGTAAAGTTTTGTATTTTTATAATAAAAAAGAGTTCCATTGGCAATGTGCATCTCCATATGTTCTGATGCAATACAGCCTTTTCTAGTAGAGGACCGGAGCGCCACAGACACATCTTTCCTGGCAGCTCCGGCCTCTGGCTCCTCTATGTGTAGGCGCTTGCCCCCTGCGCCTACACGTCCATTCATTGCTTCGGGAGCGCGTCCAGAAGCACGGCCGGGCACCTCCCCGGCCACGCCCACATGCGCGCCGATAGGAGGATGCCCGGACACACCTCCAGACACGCCCCCGGCCGCGCCTCCAGCTTCACTCACCGCCGCTTCCCCTGCTCCCCGCCACACATTTGCAGCCGCAGGCGGGGACCCAGAGCCATCACCGCCCTGTGTAGGAGGGATGTTAGCCTCATCACACCGCCCCAGCACCACCCTACATACCGGAACGGCAGGCAGGGCATTGTCCAGAGCGGTGGACGGAGTGGTGGATGAAGCGGCGGACGGAGTGGTGGGCGGGGCCTCCCGATGTTCCGGCCCGCCCCCTCCACTTTCAATGGGCAACCTCCGACCTCCTCTCTCTGCCGGCACCTCCTCCCTTCCTCCGCAAGCTGGGACTGCGTCCGGCGCCATTTTGAAGCGCACAATCTCCCCGCTCCTTCACTCAGACACCACCTCAGATGCCGAGCCGGGAGTTTAGCGGGATACACGCTTGGTGTAGACTTTTCAGCCCCCACCAAGCGTGTATTTGACATAAAGACATAGTGTGTCTGAATATTCTCTGTGTTCTTCTTGTTGTTTTTTTTATTTTTCTTGCCACTACTTTCCTCAAGCAGATCATCCCCAAAAGCAAAGTTTTGGAAGTCCACCTTAGGCATTTCCAATAACCGGATTTCTTGTAACAACCCACCGCCATCTTCCTCACTGCCTTCTTCCTCCTCCATTGCTGAGGCCTCATTTGACGATGGTAAAAGTACTTGTTCTGGCGGAATGCCACTGTAACTCTCAAATGATGTTTTTGTTTCTTTTACCGGGGTTACAGGGGGGGGCTGGTTCAGGCTGTAAGGTTTGGGGGCCTGCCTGGGACGCTAGAGATTCAGAGTCTTCCAACTCCTCAATCTCACTCTCTGTGTCCCCGCACGGCTCCCCTCTCCTCACAGCCTCCATTTCCCTGAACCGATCCCCATTTGATCATTTTTCCTTGAAAGGACCGCTACCCTCCAGCAACTGTTCTTGCCGCCTCAAGGAGGCCTCCAACTCTTCCTTCAACCTCCTTATTTTTTCATTAAGGGGGGGCCTTTTTTTCTTTGAAGAAATGGTAGCTTTCACCCTTGTCTCCTTCAGCTCTTTCCTCAGGGCTCTGAGGTGCCGTTCCAGCTCATCGTATTCACGTAGGTGGGTGGCCAAGCGAGAGCTGTAGGTGGAGGTACTCTCTCCCTCCCACCGAGACCCCCAACCTACCTGGGACGACACCTCCCGGCCCACCGCAAGCTGGCTTCTTCCTCCTGACATCTTTGGGTCCTATGGGGGGACTCGGCTGCCTCTGCCACGTCCTGATGGTATTACCCCCTCGCTGTCGTCACTCCTGGCCGGTCGGTGTAGCTCCCTACTCCCTGCCGACCCAGGCCGGGGAGCAGGGGCACCCTTCCTGGATGCCATTGCCACAGGACCCTACCAGCTCCCAAGGGAGAGGCAGTGCCTGGGCTGGGGAGAGATGAAAAAACTCCCCGCAAGTCTGGATCCAATCACAGGGGAAGCAGATGGAAAAATCACCCTGGAAGTCTCTGGAAGTTCAGGAGCTCTCCTAGCACACGTCTGATCACCTCAGCTGCAGGCACCAGACACACCCAAGCCTGAAACTCTGCTATGGGAACTCTTTTTTATTAGAAAAATACAAAACTTAACAGACAAGAAAAACAAAACAGAACAGCTTCTCAGCTGGCCCAGCCTCACTCATACTCACATTCATACCAATACCCTATAAAAACTATATACAAACTATATACAAATGCTGAAAAAAGAAAAGAAACTTACTTACAATAAAACAAAAACGCAAATAAGACTAATAAAACAATAATAATAATAGTACAAAACAAACCAAAAACATTTTTTTTTTATTTAAATTTTTTTTCCCATCACCAATTTTTTATTTATTTATATATATATATATATATATATTTTTTATTTTTTTTATTTTTTATTTATATTACCTTTTTATTAATATAACACATAAAGCAAAACAAACCTCACCTCCCTAACCCCCACTACCTATTCCATCACCCTTCACCCATCACCCAAGGCTGACCTCCGCCTCATGTCTCTCTCGTGTCCGCATAGTCCGAGGCCAGCCCTACCTCCACCACCCACATCTAGCCCCTCGCCCCATGTCCACCCATGTCCGCATAGTCGAGGGCTAGATGCAGGCCTCCCACTTCAATACACACATAAAACACATAAAAGCACAAATAAAAGACCCCTTCCCTCACCCACCCAACCAAACTAGCCCCAACTCATTCTATCCTAATAAACAACATAACTATTTAACACACACTGCAAAATATTCTAATATACAGAACTACCCGAAGGCCCAAGCTCGGTCTCTGTAAGCCTTTCTTCAAAGCTCAACATCCCACAAAACAGAAATCTACGGTGAAAGCATCAGCCCACCACCAGGAAACGTATGACTAGGCGAGAGGAGAGAGGCCCTACTGGTACCCAGTCTCTCATACTCTAAAGAACGCACCTTCACCAGGTCACCCAGAATGCTCCTACATACCTCGTCCACTGGGAGGACTTTCTGCTGTGTTGAAACTAAGCACCGTGCATTCCACGTGTAGAACCTAACCACTATACTGACTAAAAAACATGTGCACAGGTCCCTTCTACCAATGTCTCTGAGCACTCCATAAGCCCACTCCGCGTAGGAGAGGCTGGCTAGCCTAGGCCAGCCAATGGAAGCTCCCACCCGTTGGTATACCTCTGTATTAAAGGGACACTGAAGCAGGAAGTGATCCATACTTTCCAGTATGAAGCCACACTCCTCCCGGGGACAACCCCTTTCATCAGAGTTCCTGTACTTCAAGTTGTCCCTCACATACAGCCTCCCGTGAAAGCAGCGCCAAGCCAAGTCCCAAAACTTCAAGGGGATCCTTGCAGAATTTAGCAACTGTAACCCCTTGTCTAGATCCCGGCTTGGGCAATCCCTGAGGGCCAGGGGCTTCTGGAAGTGGGACAACAAGACCCTCTCGTCAAGGGACCTCCTTGACAGAGTCCTGATCTCCCTCACCCCCAAACCCCACCGGCGGATCACCTTCAGAATCGGGGTGACGTAAGTCGGAAGACATCCGTGAGGCGTACGTAAGTCCTTCACTTGCCCTCCTGTCTCCCATTCCTGGAAGAAAGGCCGAAACCACCCCCGGCAGTAGACTACCCACGGAGAAGCCCTCTCCATCCAGAGGTTCGCCAGATTTGCTTTAACAAAGGTGTTTACAAGAAACACCACGGGGTTGACCATAGATAACCTCCCTAGTCTCCTCGTGCGGTAAGTCACTTCTCTCTTGGTCAGGTTCAGTCTATTCCCCCATAAGAGCTGGAAGAACAGACTATAAACCCGAGTCCAGAGAGGCTCTGGCAAGATACACACGCTACCCAAATAGATAAGCAAAGGGAGTAAGTAGGCCTTGATCAGGTTTACCCTTTCCCTGAGGGTCAAAGACCAACCCTTCCACTGGTCGACCTTCTGAGCGGCGATCTTAAGCCTGTCGTCCCAATTTTGAGTGGGATAATCCCCATGGCCAAAATGGATGCCTAGGAATTTGGCTGACGACTTGGGCCCTGGGAGGGTGTCCGGGAGATCAAAAACTGGATCACCCCCTCCCAGCCAGAGACTTTCACACTTATCCCGATTGATCATGGACCCGGATGCCTCCGAGTAACAATCCACTTCAGACATCACGTACTCCGCCTCCCCTCTCGAGGATCCGAAAATGGTGACATCGTCAGCGTACGCCACTACCCTCAGAGTGGCTTCCGGCGCCGCCCGATCCATCCCGACTCCCGCCAACGGTCCACGATCGATCTGCTTAAGAAAGGGATCAATCGCAAACACGTATAAAAGCGGGCTCAAAGGACAACCCTGGCGGACGCCAGACCCAACCTCGAAAGAGCAGCTAGACCAACCGTTCACAAGCGGGAAACTCTCTGCCCCTGCATACAAGATTTTTAACCAATCGACAAACCCCCCTGGCAGGCCATACTTCAGAAGGACCGACCAGAGGTACTCATGGTTCACCCGATCAAACGCCTTTGCTTGATCTAAGGACAGCATGTACCCCTTCCAGTAGCCTGCTCTACTCTGTTCCACTGCCTCTCGGACACCGAGTACCCGCACTAAAAGTGCTGCGGCCTGGAACCGAGCAATGCTGAGCCACCGAAAGGAGTTGGGGTGCAAATTTTACCAGCCTATTAAAAATAATCTTGGCCAGAATATTTCTGTCCGTATTAAGAAGTGCTATGGGACGCCAGTTCTCCATACGGCTCGGATCTTTACCCTTTGATAGAAGGATCAGAGCTGACCTCCTCATTGACCGAGGCAGAGTGCCCGAGGATAAACACTCATTGAATACCTCAGTCAAGAGGGGACATAAAGAGTCCTTAAAGGTCTTATAAAACTCGGATGTTAAGCCATCCGGGGTGGCGACTTCTTCAGAGCTAACCCTTCCACCGCCAGGATAACTTCCTCCTTCCTGATCTCTTCCACCAAACCGTCAAGAGAGGTGAGCTCCTGACTCAGGGGTGACCCCAGCCAGGAAAGCCGACATCCTGTCCCGATCCAGATCCCTCCTCCCCAAGAGGCACGAGTAAAAGGATCTAACGACTTCCAGGATCCCTGATCTGGACCTGCTCAGAGATCCTGTACTATCGACTAGTCCTGTTATTAACTTACTCTTCACTGACATCTTACAGTTTCTGTAGGGGTCAGGCGAGCGGTACCTCCCGAAGTCCCTCTCAAAAACTAAAGATGTGTGCCTATCATACTGGCACCTCTTGAGCAAAGATTTCACCCTGGAGATATCCTCGCGGCTACCACCAGTCGAGACCAGATGCTCGAGTTTCCTCCTCAGACCCTGATACAGGCGGTACCTGTCCAGGGACCTGAGGCTCGAGAGCCGGCGGAAGAACTTTGCAGCTCGATCTTTGAATATCTCCTGACTTAGTATTACAGAGATCCAGTGAAGGTACCTGACTCTGAAGGAAGTCCTCAAAGGATTGTCTCACCTCTGCTTCCTCCAAGACACACGAATTCAGCTTCCAGTAACCTCTTCCCATTTGGGGGGATTCTGAAATATTCAGAAAAAACATAATCAAACAGTGATCAGAGAATTCCACCTCCACAACCCTTAAGGGCGAAAAGGTAGCCTCCTCCTTCAAATAAAACCTATCTATTCTAGACCTGATCTGACTACCTCTATAGAAAGTGAAACCCCCGTGGCCTGGGGTATGCTTAATGTGGACATCCTCCAGACGAGCCTCACCAAAAACGTCCCCACCAAAAACCACCTGCCGGCTTGTAAAAAGGAAAGGCTTAACCCTCATAAAGAGACATTTCCTGTCCCTTCATACTGGCCCGTAGATATTAATCAGGCGCAGTTCCTGTCCCTTCATGAGGACATCCAAGATCAAACACCTCCCCATTTCTAATTCAATTACTCATCGGCATTCTACCGGTGCGGTAAAAAAGACCACCACTCCGCTATACGGCTCAGCCGCAAGAGACCAGTAGGAGCGCCCTGGTCTCCACTCCCTCTTGGCTTTATAAATCGCTGGCAAATCTGGCAGCCTGGTCTCTTGCAAAAACAAAATGTCAGCTTCAACACGGCTGAGAAAATCGAAGGCTGTGAAACGAGCCGCATCCGACTTAATGCTGGCGATATTAATGGTCGCCAGAGTCAGCAGAGCGGGTACCGCCATAAAGAGTAGTTAAATTAGACGGCCTTCTTCCCATCCTTCTCCCCCCTCCCGGGGCTGCCTTCTAGAGCAGTACGACCTCTCTTGAGGGAGATAGTGGTATCCATCTCTGCCACCACCACCCTTTGCGCACCACTCCTGGCTTTCTCAGTCTCAGGGCCCGGTTTTGCCACCCCTCCTGAGGACCTTGCATCCCCACCAGAGGGGGGCGCGGGGCCCCCTGAAGGCCCTCCCTCCTTCGCCCCCGGCCCCTCACCTTCAACCTCCTCCTCAGCAGAGGAGGCAGAGGTCTCATCCAAGATGAGGTACCGGTTGGAGAGCTCCAGAGGGGAGCCGGTTACACCTTCCCTGGCAACTTTGGTCGGGCTAGATCTTTTTTTAGTATGCCGTTTCCGTCTACTTTGGGACTCTGCCCCACTACCCTCTGCAGAACTTTCGTAGTGCGAGGACAGAGTCTCTTCGTCCCGATCCAGTCTCTCAATCTCCTCCTCCAGCTCGCTGCCCCCTAGGGTCTCGGATTCAGGAGGGGCAGTCGTTTGAGAAGGAGCGGGCATCACCCCAGGACGGGGTTCCTCCCCCTCCCTCTCCGCCTGACGCCTCTCTCTCCGCCTCTGCCGGGATGGGTTGTTCCGGTTCCTCACTGACCCCTTAACTCCACTGCCTTTGCCAGTACCCGCCTCAGCTGAAGGGACCTCCCGGCCCGCTCCTGCATGAGCTCGGGCCGCATTGGCCTCAGAGAGAGGACAGCGACTGAAGGGGTGCCCGAGCTCCCCACACAGGTTGCATCTAATCTCCTCACAAGATGCAGCAAGATGACCTGTCCCCCCACACAACGCGCACTTCTGCACTTGGCAGCTGGCGCTGAAGTGTGTGGTGCTGCCGCACTTGTGACAGAGCTTAGGCTGCCCCCTGTAGAAAACCAAGATCCTGTCTCGGCCGATAAAGGCAGATGATGGAATGTGGGAAACTGTACTACCCAGACGCTTAAGCTTGATATTAAACGTCCAGGCACCCGACCAAATGCCAAACTCGTCCAGGTTTTTAGCTGGTATTCCCTGGACCTCTCTGTACCTTCCCAGCCAGGTCATGATGTCAATACAAGAGAGCGACTCGTTACGGGTCAGCACGGTCACTCTCTTGACCTCACTCTGGCGATTTATCGCTTTTGCAATGAAACCACGCCAGTTCGGCATGTTCTTCACCAGATCATATCCGGACCAGAAGAGCTCAAGCCCCTCCGGCCGAAAGGATGGATCAAGGCAAAGATGTCGGTTGCCTTGAAACCCATCCCAAGCAGGAGCTCCACTACCCTCTTTCTAGTAGGGCAAGCTTCATCGCTACTCCACTTGAGACAGACCACATTCCGTCTGGCTCCAGGGCCGGATGTGGGTGAAGACCAGGTGGTCTCGCCCCCGTTCTGTTCTCGGAAGGTCCAAACGCCATGTCTGTTGAACCAGAATGAACATTCCACCTTCTTCCCCTCTACGGAAAAGGAGCTCTCCCCCTTTTTGAGGGCCTCCAGCAGTCGCCGCTACAAGTCACCATTACCAGACCCTGAGAGCGAGGAAGCCAGCCCCTCCCCCCTACAGCTGCAGCCACACTGGCATAACTTCTGACAGGCGCCACAGACGCAGGAGGGGCTGCAGAACCGGCTCCCTTCCCCTACCAGTCACAAATGTCTCTCCGGATCCCCCCGAGGGGGCCACACAGGGGGGGCCCGCCACTTTTCCAGCAGCAGGACTAACCCCTGCATCCACCCCCCCCCCCAACAGGACCCGGAACAATCCCTGAACTTTCACCTGCCCTCAAATACACAGCTGGGCCAGCAATGATATTAAAATTTTTATTTTCATGCACATCCGCCTCTGTGGTCCCTACCACCACATCCTCGGCTTCATAGGTGTTTTCATGGTGGACCGCGACCTCTGCCACTATCCTCCCCATCCCCCCCTCTTCCGAGGAGGACAGAGAGGATGCGGCAGCGTCCACCGCCCTGTACACCCTGTGTACAGTCTTTGCAACTTTTTTTGCTTTATTTGCCTTAATGTCCTCACTTGGCTGGAGCAGGTGCCCTGTGGCACTACTGCTCCAGCCATGCCAGCCCTGCACAAAGTAGCAGCCACGGCTGCAGGAGCCTTGCCCCTCCCATCCCCGCCCATGGACACGCCCCCAGGCTCTCCCAGGGGCATGCCTGCAGACTACCCCACCGCCCAGGCCCCGCCCCCGGCGAAATGACAGCAGCAGGGGAAGCAGCAAAGAGCGCATGTGCAGCAGAAGAGGCAGGGGCAGAGAAGGAAGCCGCAGGACCCCCGGCACCCGCCACCCCGCACATGGTAACGGACGCATGAACCCCGCCCCCCCGCCCACAGACACGCCTCCAGGTACATCCAGAGGCGCGACCGCAGATGTCCCCCCCACCCTGGCCCCGCCCCCCTCCACCGCCAATGCACCAACACAGGCGGAGGGGGCGGCGGGAGACACAGGCGCACGGGGTCCAACGGGGGCAGAGGAAGCAAGGACCACACCACCATCTAAGGCAGGAGGGGTGGCGACAAAATCGTCACACCGCCGCACCCCCACCAAACACTTATCCTGCATTCCGGTGGAGGCATCGGTGGTGGGCGGGGGGCGGGGCCCACCCAATGCAGCCACGCCCCCCCCTCTTCTCGCTTTTGGCACCAACTTGTGTGGCTTTTCAGCCGCTCCCACCTTGCCGCCCCTGCTACTGCAAACAGGGTCGGCGTCCGACGCCATCTTTTTCACACAGATTAAATTATTTTTAACTACATTCTCTATATTCTCCCCACTCCCACGCTCTGATTCCACTGTAGAAACCAGGCTAGGGGGGATAGTGGGGTTAGCCCCTTGAGCCGACTTTGCAGCCGGTTCAGAGGGCAGTGGATAAGACACATACACATAGTTCACTTCTTTCTTTGCCTCTTTTTGTTTTTGTTTCTGTCTCTTTTTTTTTTTTTCCGCAGGTTCATCCTCCAATAATTCCTCTCCAAAAACAAGTCCGTCAACATGAGCCCGGGGGGACTCTAGGTAACGTATTTGCTCCATTAACTGTCCCCCTACCCCACTGCTCTCGCTGACTTC
The DNA here is from genome assembly GCF_014858855.1 of Bufo gargarizans. Classification (NCBI taxonomy): domain Eukaryota; kingdom Metazoa; phylum Chordata; class Amphibia; order Anura; family Bufonidae; genus Bufo; species Bufo gargarizans. Next base: position 2,524,010 of record NC_058083.1, read on the forward strand.
TTCCTCATCTGAGCTAGTGGGGGGGGAGACGGACCTGCTCGCGCGGGATCCCAGAATCCGCCGGCCCTGCAGGCTGTCCCCCCAGGCTCTCTATGGTATCCCCCTTATCTGAGGGAACTTTTTTAAAGTTCATTTCTGCAAATCTCTTTTCATTCCTCAGTTTTTCTTCAAAAGGGCCACTTTTTTTCAATATGTCAGCCCTCCTATCCTCCATCTCCCTTATCTCGACCTTCAGGGTCCTGATTTTTGCCGCTATTTCAGGCCTTTTTACCTTAGAGGCTCTGTCAGCGTTTTGTCTCTCACTTTTAATATCACTCTGCAGTTTTTTTAAGGTCTTACCAACGTCTTCATACTCCCGGAGGTGGGCTGCGATGCGGAAACTGTACTGGACCACTGACTCCCTGGGCCTCATAGTACCCCAGTCGGCCTCCACCAAACCCGACCCACCTCCAGGAGCACCCCGCATACCTTCAGGAGGGTTATCGTCCACCCTCCTGGACTTGCCGGCGATGTTCACGGCTTCGCCCCTGGGAGCCTTAAAAATCTACCTGGGGCCTTAACGAGGTGGAAGTCTCCTGGAGCTGCTGCACGCACACCTTTCCACTTCAGCTGCAGGAAACAGACACGCCCATGCCTGAATCTCTGTTATGGGACCTCTCTCCTCTGTCTGGGTGTCGGGGCCTAAATATATGACAATGGACTGTTCCAGTGTTGGGTGACGTGAAGCCTGATTCTCTGCTATGACATGAAGACTGATTCTCTGCTGACAAGAAGCCTGAATCTCTGTTATGGGACCTCTCTCCTCTGTCTGGGTGCCGGGGCCTAAATATATGACAATGGACTGTTCCAGTGTTGGGTGACGTGAAGCCTGATTCTCTGCTATGACATGAAGACTGATTCTCTGCTGACATGAAGCCTGAATCTCTGTTATGGGACCTCTCTCCTCTGTCTGGATGCCGGGGCCTAAATATATGACAATGGACTGTTCCAGTGTTGGGTGACGTGAAGCCTGATTCTCTGCTATGACATGAAGACTGATTCTCTGCTGACATGAAGCCTGAATCTCTGTTATGGGACCTCTCTCCTCTGTCTGGGTGCCGGGGCCTAAATATATGACAATGGACTGTTCCAGTGTTGGGTGACGTGAAGCCTGATTCTCTGCTATGACATGAAGACTGATTCTCTGCTGACATGAAGCCAGATTCTCTGCTATGGGACCTCTCTCCAATTGATATTGGTTAATTTTGATTTATTTTATTTTTATTTTTATTCATTTCCCTATCCACATTTGTTTGCAGGGGATTTAACTACATTTTGCTGCCCTTTGCAGCCCTATAGCCCTTTCCTGGGCTGTTTTACAGCCTCTTTAGTGCCGAAAAGTTTGGGTCCCCATTGACTTCAATGGGGTTCGGGTTCGGGACGAAGTTCGGATCCCGAACCCGAACATTTTCGGGAAGTTTGGCGGAACTTCTCGAACCCGAACATCCAGGTGTTCGCTCAACTCTAGACAACACCAATGCTTTACCTGGTGACACCACAAAAAAGGGCAGATAGCAAAACCCCCTGGGTCAGCAGCAAGGGGCTACACACAGCAAGGCAAAAGACAGACTGACCACAAGCCCCACAGCTTACAGATAGATGAAACTACATAATGAGGGCATCTGATAAGCCACACCCAGGGACAGACCAGGGAATGTTAACCCCATCAGAACCAGGAGTAACCAGAAGTACAGACACAGAATCACAAGTGTCAGTTCACACCAGTCACAGAATGCTGCAGCCCACCCCAAACGACAACCAGCAAACACAGGATAAACTATTGCCTACACAGCAACAAGGAGTGACAGAATCACACTGATGATACAAACATGAAAGCATCCATACTCAAACCCAGTTCACACACAAGGCCGCAGCCAGCACGCATCACAGAACTAGCCTCCATGGGAACACCCACAGCCAGTACTCAATGTGTATGGAGCCAGCCTGCATGGCACCAGTGACAGGAACCACAGAGATATTGACGTGGAGAGACACAAACACAGGCAACAGTTCACACACAAAACCACAGCCAGCAAGCAGCCCCAAGCAACCAGCATACACAGTGGTCAGCCTGCAGCCAGTACATGAGAGAGCATGCAGCCAGCCTACACAGCACCACAAGTGTCACCGTGAGCAGCACCAGTGACAATAATAAATGTGTTACATTACTGATACATTTACTGTACACTATGGCCAACCGACAGTTACCCGGGCCCTCCAAAGGAATGGGCAGTGGCAAAAAAATGTTGCTGTAGCTGGCACAAGTAGCAGCAGAAGGGGAATGGTAGCAGCAGCCACAGCGATGGGTCAGAGCTGCCACTGTCATCCAGTGGGCGTGTTTTGAACAACAATCTAGCTGTATAGTGTTGAGCGTCAATATTCAAATAACGAATTTTTATCGCGAATATCGGCACTTCGAGAATTTGCGAATATTTTGAATATAGTGAGATATATTTGTAAAAACTAGAGGTGGGACGAATCCAATTTTTTCTAATCCGAATCCGAAAAGGTTCTCGAATCTATTGAATCTTTCGAATCTCGAATCCTATGAATCCTGTACATAAGAATTTTGTGAACGGTGTAGGAAACAAAGTGATCCAAACACTTATGGGGGGTCTGTGGATGACACTGTTATGGGGGGATCTGTGGAAGGCACTGTTATGGGGGTATCTGTGGAAGGCACTATTATGGGGAGATCTGTGGAAGGCACTGTTATGGGGAGATCTGTGGAAGGCACTGTTATGGGGAGATCTGTGGAAGGCACTGTTATGGGGAGATCTGTGGAAGGCACTGTTATGGGGAGATCTGTGGAAGGCACTGTTATGGGGAGATCTGTGGAAGGCACTGTTATGGGGAGATCTGTGGATGGCACTGTTATGGGGAGATCTGTGGATGGCACTGTTATGGGGAGATCTGTAGATGGCACTGTTAGGGGGGGATCTGTGGATGGCACTGTTATGGGGGATCTGTGGATGGCACTGTTATGGGGGATCTCTGGATGGCACTGTTATGGGGGATCTCTGGATGGCACTGTTATGGGGGATCTCTGGATGGCACTGTTATGGGGGATCTCTGGATGGCACTGTTATGGGGGATCTCTGGATGGTACTGTGATGGGGGATCTGTGGATGGCACTCTTATGGGGGATCTCTGGATGGTACTGTGATGGGGGGATCTGTGGATGACACATACTGTATATAGCATCTGATGCTGTGTGCCATTCACAGATCCCCCCCATAACAGTGTCCCTGCAGTGTGAATGACCCCTAATACAGGGGCTGGGGGCCGGCATCTGGATTAGGAATGACAGCGTGGACTGGTGCAGTCCCTGTATTCAAATGCACTGGCCCCTCTCACTGTAGTATAATCTTATGATTTAACCTGCATTGTTAAGATATAATAATCTATCTGTATTACTTACAGTTGCAAGAAAAAGTATGTGAACCCTTTGGAATGATATGGATTTCTGCACAAATTGGTCATAAAATGTGATCTGATCTTCATCTAAGTCACAACAATACACAATCACAGTCTGCTTAAACTAATAGCACACAAATAATTAAATGTTACCATGTTTTTTTGAACATACCATGCAAACATTCACAGTGCAGGTGGAAAAAGTATGTGAACCCCTAGACTAATGACATCTCCAAGAGCTAATTGAAGTGAGGTGTCAGCCAACTGGAGTCCAATCAATGAGATGAGATTGGAGGTGTTGGTTAAAGCTGCCCTGCCCTATAAAAAACACACACCAGTTCTGGGTTTGCTTTTCACAAGAAGCATTGCCTGATGTGAATGATGCCTCACACAAAAGAGCTCTCAGAAGACCTACGATTAAGAATTGTTGACTTGCATAAAGCTGGAAAGGGTTATAAAAGTATCTCCAAGAGCCTTGCTGTTCATCAGTCCACGGTAAGACAAATTGTCTATAAATGGAGAAAATTCAGCACTGCTGCTACTCTCCCTAGGAATGACTGTCCTGTAAAGATGACTGCAAGAGCACAGCGCAGGCTGCTCAATGAGGTGAAGAAGAAGTCTAGAGTGTCAGCTAAAGACTTACAAAAGTCTCTGGCATATGCTAACATCCCTGTTAGCGAATCTATGATACATAAAACACTAAACAACAATTGATTTAATGGGAGGATACCACAGAGGAAGCCACTGCTGTCCAAAAAAAACATTGCTGCACGTTTACAGTTTGCACAAGAGCACCTGGATGTTCCACAGCAGTACTGGCAAAATATTCTGTGGACAGATGAAACCAAAGTTGAGTTGTTTGGAAGAAACACACAACACTATGTGTGGAGAAAAAGAGGCACAGCAAGCAACATCAAAACCTCATCCCAACTGTGAAGTATGGTGGTGGGGGCATCATGGTTTGGGGGTGATTTGCTGTGTCAGGGCCTAGAGGGATTACTATTAGAGTTGAGCGAACACCTGGATGTTCGGGTTCGAGAAGTTCGGCCGAACATCCCGGAAATGTTCGGGTTCGGGATCCGAACCCGATCCGAACTTCGTCCCGAACCCGAACCCCATTGAAGTCAATGGGGACCCGAACTTTTCGGCACTAAAAAGGCTGTAAAACAGCCCAGGAAAGAGCTAGAGGGCTGCAAAAGGCAGCAACATGTAGGTAAATCCCCTGCAAACAAATGTGGATAGGGAAATGAATTAAAATAAAAATTAAATAAATAAAAATTAACCAAAATCAATTGGAGAGAGGTTCCATAGCAGAGAATCTGGCTTCCCGTCACCCACCACTGGAACAGTCCATTCTCAGATATTTAGGCCCCGGCACCCAGGCAGAGGAGAGAGGTCCCGTAACAGAGAATCTGTCTTCATGTCAGCAGAGAATTAGTCTGCATGTCATAGCAGAGAATGAGGCTTCACGTCAGCCACCACTGCAACAGTCCATTGGCATATATTTAGGCCCAGCACCCAGGCAGAGGAGGGAGGTCCCGTAACAGAGAATCTGTCTTCATGTCAGCAGAGAATTAGTCTGCATGTCATAGCAGAGAATGAGGCTTCACGTCAGCCACCACTGCAACAGTCCATTGGCATATATTTAGGCCCAGCACACACACAGGCAGAGGAGAGAGGTCCCGTAACAGAGAATCTGGCTTCATGTCAGCAGAGAATCAGTCTGCATGTCATAGCAGAGAATGAGGCTTCACGTCAGCCACCACTGCAACAGTCCATTGGCATATATTTAGGCCCAGCACACACACAGGCAGAGGAGAGAGGTCCCGTAACAGAGAATCTGGCTTCATGTCAGCAGAGAATCAGTCTGCATGTCATAGCAGAGAATGAGGCTTCACGTCAGCCACCACTGCAACAGTCCATTGGCATATATTTAGGCCCAGCACCCAGGCAGAGGAGGGAGGTCCCGTAACAGAGAATCTGTCTTCATGTCAGCAGAGAATTAGTCTGCATGTCATAGCAGAGAATGAGGCTTCACGTCAGCCACCACTGCAACAGTCCATTGGCATATATTTAGGCCCAGCACACACACAGGCAGAGGAGAGAGGTCCCGTAACAGAGAATCTGGCTTCATGTCAGCAGAGAATCAGTCTGCATGTCATAGCAGAGAATGAGGCTTCACGTCAGCCACCACTGCAACAGTCCATTGGCATATATTTAGGCCCAGCACACACACAGGCAGAGGAGAGAGGTCCCGTAACAGAGAATCTGGCTTCATGTCAGCAGAGAATCAGTCTGCATGTCATAGCAGAGAATGAGGCTTCACGTCAGCCACCACTGCAACAGTCCATTGGCATATATTTAGGCCCAGCACCCAGGCAGAGGAGGGAGGTCCCGTAACAGAGAATCTGTCTTCATGTCAGCAGAGAATTAGTCTGCATGTCATAGCAGAGAATGAGGCTTCACGTCAGCCACCACTGCAACAGTCCATTGGCATATATTTAGGCCCAGCACACACACAGGCAGAGGAGAGAGGTCCCGTAACAGAGAATCTGGCTTCATGTCAGCAGAGAATCAGTCTGCATGTCATAGCAGAGAATGAGGCTTCACGTCAGCCACCACTGCAACAGTCCATTGGCATATATTTAGGCCCAGCACACACACAGGCAGAGGAGAGAGGTCCCGTAACAGAGAATCTGGCTTCATGTCAGCAGAGAATCAGTCTGCATGTCATAGCAGAGAATGAGGCTTCACGTCAGCCACCACTGCAACAGTCCATTGGCATATATTTAGGCCCAGCACCCAGGCAGAGGAGGGAGGTCCCGTAACAGAGAATCTGTCTTCATGTCAGCAGAGAATTAGTCTGCATGTCATAGCAGAGAATGAGGCTTCACGTCAGCCACCACTGCAACAGTCCATTGGCATATATTTAGGCCCAGCACCCAGGCAGAGGAGGGAGGTCCCGTAACAGAGAATCTGTCTTCATGTCAGCAGAGAATTAGTCTGCATGTCATAGCAGAGAATGAGGCTTCACGTCAGCCACCACTGGAACAGTCCATTCTCAGATATTTAGGCCCCGGCACCCAGGCAGAGGAGAGAGGTCCCGTAACAGAGAATCTGTCTTCATGTCAGCAGAGAATTAGTCTGCATGTCATAGCAGAGAATGAGGCTTCACGTCAGCCACCACTGCAACAGTCCATTGGCATATATTTAGGCCCAGCACCCAGGCAGAGGAGAGAGGTCCCGTAACAGACAATCTGGCTTCATGTCAGCAGAGAATCAGTCTGCATGTCATAGCAGAGAATCAGGCTTCACGTCACCCACCACTGCAACAGTCCATTGTCATAAATTTAGGCCCAGCACTAGTGTTGAGCGGCATGTCCCATATTCGAATTCGCGAAATTTTGTGAATATTCGAAAGAATATTCGTAAAATATTCGCGATTATTCAAATTCGTTATTATTTCGCATATGCGATAATTCGAATTATCGCATAATACATATGCTATGCAAAATTCACATGTGCGCTAATGAAATCGCCTTACGAAGATTCGCAACTCAATTCAATCACTAATGTATGAATGCAATGCCCTTTGCCTCTGTTCTGGGACAAGTGTAGATATTCGCATGTGCGCTAATAAAATCGCCTTACGAAGATTCGCACCTCAATCACTTTCTAGGGAATGTGAGACTTTTGGGAATCAATCGAGATACAGTGGGGGGTGATGACAGTAGTTGACAGAGTACAGATCAATGTAATCTGTAAGGTGGAAAGTAAAATAAAAAATACGAATATTCGTAAATCGAATTTTACGAAGTTCTACGTATTCGCGAATATGGTGCTATACTATATGAATGCACAGGCCTTTGCCTCTCTGTTCTGGGGACAAGTGTAGATATTTGCATTTGCGTTAATAAAATCGCCTTACGAAGATTCGCAGCTCAATTCAATCACTAATGTATGAATGCAAAGCCCTTTGCCTCTGTTCTGGGACAAGTGTAGATATTCGCATGTGCGCTAATAAAATCGCCTTACGAAGATTCGCAACTCAATTCACTAATGTATGAATGCAAAGCCCTTTGCCTCTGTTCTGGGACGTGCCGATATTCGCATGTGCGCTAATAAAATCGCCTTACGAAGATTCGCGCCTCAATCACTTTCTAGGCAATGTGAGTAAGATCTGAGCTGTTGGACCTTTGGGAAACAATCAATTATATGTGTACTGTAATTTTGTGGGGGGGGGGGGGGAAACAAAAAACGAATATTCGTTTTTACGAATATATAGCACTATATTCGAAATATTCGCGAAATCGCGAAGTTGCGATATTCGCGAAAAAAATTTGCTTTTCGAATATTCGCGCTCAACACTACCCAGCACCCAGGCAGAGGAGAGAGGTCCCGTAACAGAGAATCTGGCTTCATGTCAGCAGAGAATCAGTCTTCATATCATAGCAGAGAATCAGGCTTCACGTCACCCACCACTGTAAGAGTCAATTTTCATAAATTTAGGCCCAGAACCCAGGCAGAGGAGAAAGGTCCCGTAACAGACAATCTGGCTTCATGTCAGCAGAGAATCAGTCTTCATATCATAGCAGAGAATCAGGCTTCACGTCACCCACCACTGCAACAGTCAATTGTCATAAATTTAGGCCCAGCACCCAGGCAGAGGAGAGAGCTCCCGTAACAGAGGATCTGGCTTCATGTCAGCAGAGAATCAGTCTGCATGTCATAGCAGAGAATGAGGCTTCACGTCACCCACCACTGCAACAGTCCATTGGCATATATTTAGGCCTAGCACACAGGCAGAGCAGAGAGGTCCCGTAACAGACAATCTGGCTTCATGTCAGCAGAGAATCAGTCTGCATGTCATAGCAGAGAATGAGGCTTCACGTCACCCACCACTGCAACAGTCCATTGGCATATATTTAGGCCTAGCACACAGGCAGAGTAGAGAGGTCCCGTAACAGACAATCTGGCTTCATGTCAGCAGAGAATCAGTCTGCATGTCATAGCAGAGAATGAGGCTTCACGTCACCCACCACTGCAACAGTCCATTGGCATATATTTAGGCCTAGCACACAGGCAGAGCAGAGAGGTCCCGTAACAGAGGATCTGGCTTCATGTCAGCAGAGAATCAGTCTGCATGTCATAGCAGAGAATGAGGCTTCACGTCACCCACCACTGCAACAGTCCATTGGCATATATTTAGGCCTAGCACACAGGCAGAGCAGAGAGGTCCCGTAACAGACAATCTGGCTTCATGTCAGCAGAGAATCAGTCTGCATGTCATAGCAGAGAATGAGGCTTCACGTCACCCACCACTGCAACAGTCCATTGGCATATATTTAGGCCTAGCACACAGGCAGAGCAGAGAGGTCCCGTAACAGACAATCTGGCTTCATGACAGCAGAGAATCAGTCTGCATGTCATAGCAGAGAATGAGGCTTCACGTCAGCCACCACTGCAACAGTCCATTGGCATATATTTAGGCCTAGCACACAGGCAGAGCAGAGAGGTCCCGTAACAGACAATCTGGCTTCATGACAGCAGAGAATCAGTCTGCATGTCATAGCAGAGAATCAGGCTTCACGTCAGCCACCACTGCAACAGTCCATTGTCATAAATTTAGGCCCAGCACCCAGGCAGAGGAGAGAGGTCCCGTAACAGAGAATCTGGCTTCATGTCAGCAGAGAATCAGTCTTCATATCATAGCAGAGAATCAGGCTTCACGTCACCCACCACTGTAAGAGTCAATTTTCATAAATTTAGGCCCAGCACCCAGGCAGAGGAGAGAGGTCCCGTAACAGACAATCTGGCTTCATGTCAGCAGAGAATCAGTCTTCATATCATAGCAGAGAATCAGGCTTCACGTCACCCACCACTGCAACAGTCAATTTTCATAAATTTAGGCCCAGAACCCAGGCAGAGGAGAAAGGTCCCGTAACAGACAATCTGGCTTCATGTCAGCAGAGAATCAGTCTTCATATCATAGCAGAGAATCAGGCTTCACGTCACCCACCACTGCAACAGTCAATTGTCATAAATTTAGGCCCAGCACCCAGGCAGAGGAGAGAGCTCCCGTAACAGAGGATCTGGCTTCATGTCAGCAGAGAATCAGTCTGCATGTCATAGCAGAGAATGAGGCTTCACGTCACCCACCACTGCAACAGTCCATTGGCATATATTTAGGCCTAGCACACAGGCAGAGGAGAGGTTCATTCAACTTTGGGTAGCCTCGCAATATAATGGTAAAATGAAAATAAAAATAGGATTGAATGAGGAAGTGCCCTGGAGTCCAATAATATATGGTTATGGGGAGGTAGTTAATGTCTAATCTGGACAAGGGACGGACAGGTCCTGTGGGATCCATGCCTGGTTCATTTTTATGAACGTCAGCTTGTCCACATTGGCTGTAGACAGGCGGCTGCGTTTGTCTGTAATGACGCCCCCTGCCGTGCTGAATACACGTTCAGACAAAACGCTGGCTGCCGGGCAGGCCAGCACCTCCAAGGCATAAAAGGCTAGCTCTGGCCACGTGGACAATTTAGAGACCCAGAAGTTGAATGGGGCCGAACCATCAGTCAGTACGTGGAGGGGTGTGCACACGTACTGTTCCACCATGTTAGTGAAATGTTGCCTCCTGCTAACACGTTGCGTATCAGGTGGTGGTGCAGTTAGCTGTGGCGTGTTGACAAAAGTTTTCCACATCTCTGCCATGCTAACCCTGCCCTCAGAGGAGCTGGCCGTGACACAGCTGCCTTGGCGACCTCTTGCTCCTCCTCTGCCTTGGCCTTGGGCTTCCACTTGTTCCCCTGTGACATTTGGGAATGCTCTCAGTAGCGTGTCTACCAACGTGCGCTTGTACTCGCGCATCTTCCCTGCTCCAGTGCAGGAAGTAAGGTGGGCACATTGTCTTTGTAGCGTGGATCCAGCAGGGTGGCAACCCAGTAGTCCGCACAGGTTAAAATGTGGGCAACTCTGCTGTCGTTGCGCAGGCACTGCAGCATGTAGTCGCTCATGTGTGCCAGGCTGCCCAGGGATAAGGACAAGCTGTCCTCTGTGGGAGGCGTATCGTCATCGTCCTGCCTTTCCCCCCAGCCACGCACCAGTGATGGACCCGAGCTGCGTTGGGTGCCACCCCGCTGTGACCATGCTTCATCCTCATCCTCCTCCACCTCCTCCTCATCCTCGTCCTCCTCGTCCTCCAGTAGTGGGCCCTGGCTGGCCACATTTGTACCTGGCCTCTGCTGTTGCCAAAAACCTCCCTCTGAGTCACTTCGAAGAGACTGGCCTGAAAGTGCTAAAAATGACCCCTCTTCCTCCTCCTCCTCCTCCTCCTCCTGGGCCACCTCCTCTTCCATCATCGCCCTAAGTGTTTTCTCAAGGAGACATAGAAGTGGTATTGTAACGCTGATAACGGTGTCATCGCCACTGGCCATGTTGGTGGAGTACTCGAAACAGCGCAACAGGGCACACAGGTCTCGCATGGAGGCCCAGTCATTGGTGGTGAAGTGGTGCTGTTCTGTAGTGCGACTGACCCGTGCGTGCTGCAGCTGAAACTCCACTATGGCCTGCTGCTGCTCGCACAGTCTGTCCAGCATGTGCAAGGTGGAGTTCCACCTGGTGGGCACGTCGCATATGAGGCGGTGAGCGGGAAGGCCGAAGTTACGCTGTAGCGCAGACAGGCGAGCAGCAGCAGGATGTGAACGCCGGAAGCGCGAACAGACGGCCCGCACTTTATGCAGCAGCTCTGACATGTCGGGGTAGTTGTGAATGAACTTCTGCACCACCAAATTCAGCACATGCGCCAAGCAAGGGATGTGCGTCAAATTGGCTAGTCCCAGAGCTGCAACGAGATTTCGCCCATTATCACACACCACCAGGCCGGGCTTGAGGCTCACCGGCAGCAACCACTCGTCGGTCTGTTGTTCTATACCCCGCCACAACTCCTGTGCGGTGTGGGGCCTGTCCCCCAAACATATGAGTTTCAGAATGGCCTGCTGACGTTTACCCCGGGCTGTGCTGAAGTTGGTGGTGAAGGTGTGTGGCTGACTGGATGAGCAGGTGGAAGAAGAGGAGGAGGAAGCCGAGAAGGAGGAGGTGGCAACAGGAGGCAAAGAATGTTGCCCTGCGATCCTTGGCGGCGGAAGGACGTGCGCCAAACAGCTCTCCGCCTGGGGCCCAGCTGCCACTACATTTACCCAGTGTGCAGTTAGGGAGATATAGCGTCCCTGGCCGTGCTTACTGGTCCACGTATCTGTGGTTAGGTGGACCTTGCTACAGATGGCGTTGCGCAGTGCACACTTGATTTTATCGGATACTTGGTTGTGCAGGGAAGGCACGGCTCTCTTGGAGAAGTAGTGCCGGCTGGGAACAACATACTGTGGGACAGCAAGCGACATGAGCTGTTTGAAGCTGTCTGTGTCCACCAGCCTAAATGACAGCATTTCATAGGCCAGTAGTTTAGAAATGCTGGCATTCAGGGCCAGGGATCGAGGGTGGCTAGGTGGGAATTTACGCTTTCTATCAAATGTTTGTGAGATGGAGAGCTGAACGCTGGCGTGTGACATGGTTGAGACGCTTGGTGACGGAGGTGGTGGTGGTGGTGTTGGTGGTACATCCCCTGTTTGCTGGGCGGCAGGTGCCAACGTTCCTCCAGAGGCGGAGGAAGAGGCCGAGGCGGCAGCAGCAGAATAGGCCGAGGCGGCAGCAGCAGAAGAGGTAGCAGGGGGAGCCTGAGTGACTTCCTTGGTTTTAAGGTGTTTACTCCACTGCAGTTCATGCTTTGCATGCAGGTGCCTGGTCATGCAGGTTGTGCTCAGGTTCAGAACGTTAATGCCTCGCTTCAGGCTCTGATGGCACAGCGTGCAAACCACTCGGGTCTTGTCGTCAGCACATTGTTTGAAGAAGTGCCATGCCAGGGAACTCCTTGAAGCTGCCTTTGGGGTGCTCGGTCCCAGATGGCGGCGGTCAGTAGCAGGCGGAGTCTCTTGGCGGCGGGTGTTCTGCTTTTGCCCACTGCTCCCTCTTTTGCTACGCTGTTGGCTCGGTCTCACCACTGCCTCTTCCTCCGAACTGTGAAAGTCAGTGGCACGACCTTCATTCCATGTGGGGTCTAGGACCTCATCGTCCCCTGCATCGTCTTCCACCCAGTCTTGATCCCTGACCTCCTGTTCAGTCTGCACACTGCAGAAAGACGCAGCAGTTGGCACCTGTGTTTCGTCATCATCAGAGACATGCTGAGGTGGTATTCCCATGTCCTCATCATCAGGAAACATAAGTGGTTGTGCGTCAGTGCATTCTATGTCTTTCACCGCTGGGGAAGGGCTAGGTGGATGCCCTTGGGAAACCCTGCCAGCGGAGTCTTCAAACAGCATAAGAGACTGCTGCATAACTTGAGGCTGAGACAGTTTCCCTGGTATGCATGGGGGTGATGTGACAGACTGATGGGGTTGGTTTTCAGGCGCCATCTGTGCGCTTTCTGCAGAAGACTGGGTGGGAGATAATGTGAACGTGCTGGATCCACTGTCGGCCACCCAATTGACTAATGCCTGTACCTGCTCAGGCCTTACCATCCTTAGAACGGCATTGGGCCCCACCATATATCGCTGTAAATTCTGGCGGCTACTGGGACCTGAGGTAGTTGGTACACTAGGACGTGTGGATGTGGCAGAACGGCCACGTCCTCTCCCAGCACCAGAGGGTCCACTAACACCACCACGACCATGTCCACGTCCGCGTCCCTTACTAGATGTTTTTCTCATTGTTATGGTTCACCACAACAACAAATATATTATTTGGCCCAATGTATTGTATTCAAATTCAGCGGGATATAAATTTGAGGCCTAGTATTTAGGCGCTGGGTGACCGGTATGGATTTAGTGACAGAATTAGACTTGGAAATGCACAGAAGCGTGTGTGTGTGAAGTTATTCTGAATGACCCAATGTGCACCTTGAATATTATATACCCTTTTAGGGATAGATTTCAAATAGCTCTGATATAGCAGAAACCACTAAATTATGAAATTGCTAAATTGGGAATTGTACTTCAACCCAGAACAAAAAATGTGCTTTGACGGACACTAAATATCTTGCCCAGCAACAACAGTACAACGGTGGGTAACGAGAGATTTAGAGGGAATTAAATTTGAGGCCTAGTATTTAGGCGCTGGGTCACCGGTATGGATTTAGTGACAGAATTAGACTTGGAAATACACAGTAGCGGGTGTGTGTGAAGTTATTCTGAATGACCCTATGTGCACCTTCAATATTATATACCCTTTTAGGGATAGATTTCAAATAGCTCTGATATAGCAGAAACCACTAAATTATGAAATTGCTAAATTGGGAATTGTACTTCAACCCAGAACAAAAAATGTGCTTTGACGGACACTAAATATCTTGCCCAGCAACAACAGTACAGCGGTGGGTAACGAGAGATTTAGAGGGAATTAAATTTGAGGCCTAGTATTTAGGCGCTGGGTCACCGGTATGGATTTAGTGACAGAATTAGACTTGGAAATACACAGTAGCGGGTGTGTGTGAAGTTACTCTGAATGACCCTATGTGCACCTTCAATATTATATACCCTTTTTGGGATAGATTTCAAATAGCTCTGATATAGCAGGAACCACTAAATTATGAAATTGCTAAATTGGGAATTGTACTTCAACCCAGAACAAGAAATGTGCTTGAACGGGACACTAAATAACTCTCCCAGCTAACAGGACAACGGTAACGAGAGATTTAGATGGATATAAATTTGAGGCCTAGTATTTAGGCGCTGGGTGACAGGTATGGGTTTAGTGACAGAATTAGACTTGGAAATACACAGTAGCGGGTGTGTGTGAAGTTATTCTGAATGACCCTATGTGCACCTTCAATATTATATACCCTTTTAGGGATAGATTTCAAATAGCTCTGATATAGCAGAAACCACTAAATTATGAAATTGCTAAATTGGGAATTGTACTTCAACCCAGAACAAAAAATGTGCTTTGACGGACACTAAATATCTTGCCCAGCAACAACAGTACAGCGGTGGGTAACGAGAGATTTAGAGGGAATTAAATTTGAGGCCTAGTATTTAGGCGCTGGGTCACCGGTATGGATTTAGTGACAGAATTAGACTTGGAAATACACAGTAGCGGGTGTGTGTGAAGTTATTCTGAATGACCCTATGTGCACCTTCAATATTATATACCCTTTTTGGGATAGATTTCAAATAGCTCTGATATAGCAGGAACCACTAAATTATGAAATTGCTAAATTGGGAATTGTACTTCAACCCAGAACAAAAAATGTGCTTTGACGGGCACTAAATAACTTTCCCAGCTACAACAGGACAACGGTAACGAGAGATTTAGAGGGATTTAAATTTGAGGCCTAGTATTTAGGCGCTGGGTGACAGGTATGGGTTTAGTGACAGAATTAGACTTGGAAATACACAGTAGCGGGTGTGTGTGAAGTTATTCTGAATGACCCTATGTGCACCTTCAATATTATATACCCTTTTTGGGATAGATTTCAAATAGCTCTGATATAGCAGAAACCACTAAATTATGAAATTGCTAAATTGGGAATTGTACTTCAACCCAGAACAAAAAATGTGCTTTGACGGACACTAAATATCTTGCCCAGCAACAACAGTACAGCGGTGGGTAACGAGAGATTTAGAGGGAATTAAATTTGAGGCCTAGTATTTAGGCGCTGGGTCACCGGTATGGATTTAGTGACAGAATTAGACTTGGAAATACACAGTAGCGGGTGTGTGTGAAGTTACTCTGAATGACCCTATGTGCACCTTCAATATTATATACCCTTTTTGGGATAGATTTCAAAGAGCTCTGATATAGCAGGAACCACTAAATTATGAAATTGCTAAATTGGGAATTGTATTTCAACCCAGAACAAGAAATGTGCTTGAACGGACACTAAATAACTCGCCCAGCTACAGCACTAGGGACAGATTTAGCTGGATATAAATTTGAGGCCTAGTATTTAGGCGCTGGGTGACCGGTATGGATTTAGTGACAGAATTAGACTGGGATATGGCCAAAAAATGAACAGACTATTGCTGGTTAAATGCACTTGGTGTGACAGCTTCACCCTGATGTAGGCTTTAGCCAAAAAACAACCACACCATTGAGGGTTAAATGCACTTGGTGACAGGCGCAGCTTGCCCCTGATTTTGTATATGGCCAAAAAATGAACAGACTATTGCTGGTTAAATGCACTTGGTGTGACAGCTTCACCCTGATGTAGGCTTTAGCCAAAAAACAACCACACCATTGAGGGTTAAATGCACTTGGTGACAGGCGCAGCTTGCCCCTGATTTTGTATATGGCCAAAAAATGAACAGACTATTGCTGGTTAAATGCACTTGGTGTGACAGCTTCACCCTGATGTAGGCTTTAGCCAAAAAACAACCACACCATTGAGGGTTAAATGCACTTGGTGACAGGCGCAGCTTGCCCCTGATTTTGTATATGGCCAAAAAATGAACAGACTATTGCTGGTTAAATGCACTTGGTGTCACAGCTTCACCCTGATGTAGGCTTTAGCCAAAAAACAACCACACCATTGAGGGTTAAATGCACTTGGTCGCAGCTTGTGCTGGCGCACCACAAGACACAAAATGGCCGCCGATCACCCCAGAAAAATGAGACTGACAAACGGTCTGTGCAGCCTAAAAACAGTGAGCAATTGAGGATCAGCAGCTCAATGATCCACAGCTGCAGATCGATCAGTTAATCAAGTCCTTTGGAGGAGTTAATCTGCCTAATCTCGCCCTACTGTCGCAGCCGCAACCTCTCCCTACGCTAATCAGAGCAGAGTGACGGGCGGCGCTATGTGACTCCAGCTTAAATAGAGGCTGGGTCACATGGTGCTCTGGCCAATCACAGCCATGCCAATAGTAGGCATGGCTGTGATGGCCTCTTGGGGCAAGTAGTATGACGCTTGTTGATTGGCTGCTTTGCAGCCTTTCAAAAAGCGCCAAGAAAGCGTCACAAAAGCGCGAAGAAAGCGACGAACACCGAACCCGAACCCGGACTTTTACGAAAATGTCCGGGTTCGGGTCCGTGTCACGGACACCCCAAAATTCGGTACGAACCCGAACTATACAGTTCGAGTTCGCTCATCCCTAATTACTATCATCGAAGGAAAAATGAATTCCCAAGTTTATCAAGAAATTTTGCAGGAGAACTTAAGGCCATCTGTCCACCAGCTGAAGCTCAACAGAAGATGGGTGTTGCAACAGGACAATGACCCAAAGCATAGAAGTAAATCAACAACAGAATGGCTTAAACAGAAGAAAATACACCTTCTGGAGTGGCCCAGTCAGAGTCCTGACCTCAACCCGAGGGAGATGCTGTGGCATGACCTCAAGAAAGTGATTCACACCAGACATCCCAAGAATATTGCTGAACTGAAACAGTTCTGTAAAGAGGAATGGTCAAGAATTACTCCTGACCGTTGTGCACGTCTGATCTGCAACTGCAGGAAATGTTTGGTTGAAGTTATTGCTGCCAAAGGAGGTTCAACCAGTTATTAAATCCAAGGGTTCACATACTTTTTCCACCTGCACTGTGAATGTTTACATGGTGCGTTCAATAAAAACATGGTAACATTTAATTCTTTGTGTGTTATTAGTTAAGCAGACTGTGATTGTCTATTGTTGTGACTTAGATGAGGATCAGATCACATTTTATGACCAATTTGTGCAGAAATCCATATCATTCCAAAGGGTTCACATACTTTTTCTTGCAACTGTAACATTACAACATTAAGTTCTGTAGCAGAGAGGAGGGAGGAGGCAGGCTGGGAGGACGGGCGGGAGGCGCGTTACTCAATACGTCACACACCCGTGCCTACGGAACTTAATGTTGTAATGTAAGTAATACAGATGGATTATTATATCTTAACAATGCAGGTTAGATCATAAGATTATACCACAGTGAGCAGGGCAGGTGCATTAGAATACAGGGACTGCACCAGTTTCCGCTGTCATGGATTCGTCAAATTCGAATTTAGTAAATGAGGTCGCGATTCGAGTCCACAAAATCCCTCAACTCCAACAAGATTCGAGGGATTCGTGGATTCGACGGTTCCATCGTCCCACCTCTAGTAAAAACAAATATTAGTTTTTTTTTATCTGAATTACCAATTACCTACCTGCTTCTTACTTGTGGGCCAATGTGAGATGGCTGCAATATTGTAGTTTGTAGTGAATTAGAATATTCTTCATTATTTAATCGACAGTGTAATATGCTCGTTAATTGAGTAAGGGAGGGTTATAGGCAACTTTCCTATTGGGTTGGCTTGCTAGAATTCTCGAATATGTACAGTAGTGGCCAAAAGTTTTGGGAATTTCATAAATATTGGAAATTGGAAAAGTTGCTGCTTAAGTTTTTATAATAGCAATTTGCATATACTCCAGAATGTTATGAAGAGTGATCAGATGAATTGCATAGTTCTTCTTTGCCATGAAAATTAACTTAATCCCAAAAAAAACCTTTCCACTGCATTTTATTGTTATCTTTAAAGGACCTGCTGGGATTATTTCAGCAATCGTCTTGTTAACTCAGGTGAGAATGTTGACGAGCACAAGGCTGGAGATCATTATGTCAGGCTGATTGGGTTAAAATGGCAGACTTGACCTGTTAAAAAGAGGGTGATGCTTGAAATAGTTGTTCTTCCATTGTTAAGCATGGTGACCTGCAAAGAAACGCGTGCAGCCATCATTGCGTTGCATAAAAATGGTTTCACAGGCAAGGATATTGTGGCTACTAAGATTGCCCCTCAATCAAAAATATATAGGATCATCAAGAACTTCAAGGAAAGAGGTTCAATTCCTGTTAAAAAGGCTTCAGGGCGTCCAGCAAGTGCCAGGATCGTCTCCTAAAGAGAATTCAGCTGTGGGATCAGAGTGCCACCAGTGCAGAGCTTGCTCAGGAATGGCAGCAGGCAGGTGTGAGAGCATCTGCACGCACAGTCAGTCGAAGACTTTTGGAAGATGGCCTGGTGTCAAGAAGGGCAGCAAAGAAGCCACTTCTCTCCAAAAAAAAATCAGGGACAGATTGATCTTCTGCTGAAAATATGGTGAATGGACTGCTGAGGACTGGGGCAAAGTCATATTCTCCGATGAAGCCTCTTTCCGATTGTTTGGGGCATCTGGAAAAAGGCTTGTCCGGAGAAGAAAAGGTGAGCGCTACCATCAGTCCTGTGTCATGCCAACGCATCCTGAGACCATTCATGTGTGGGGTTGCTTCTAATCCAAGGGAGTGGTCTCACTCACAATTTTGCCCAAAAACACAGCCATGAATAAAGAATGGTACCAAAACACCCTCCAACAGCAACTTCTTCCAACAATCCAACAACCGTTTGGTGAAGAACAATGCATTTTCCAGCACGATGGAGCACCGTGCCATAAGGCAAAAGTAATAACTAAGTGGCTCGGGGACCAAAACGTTGTCATTTTGGGTCCATGGCCTGGAAACTCCCCAGATCTTAATCCCATTGAGAACTTGTGGTCAATCCTCAAGAGGTGGTGGACCAACAAAAACCCACTAATTCTGACAAACTCCAAGAAGTGATTATGAAATAATGGGTTGCTATCAGTCAGGAATTGGCCCAGAAGTTGATTGAGAGCATGCCCAGTCGAATTGTAGAGGTCCTGAAAAAGAAGGGCCAACACTGCAAATACTGACTCTTTGCATAAATGTCATGTAATTGTCAATAAAAGCCTTTGAAACGTATGAAGTGCGTGTAATTATATTTCACTACATCACAGAAACAACTGAAACAAAGATCTAAAAGCAGTTTAGCAGCAAACTTTGTAAAAACGAATATTTGTGTCATTCTCAAAACTTTTGGCTATGACTGAAGAATATAGTGTGATATATATTCGTAAAAACTAATATTCATATATTTTTTTCATCTTAAACTATTTCTAAATGTAATTGTAATTGTATTGTTTATTCTGCTATATATTTGTTTTTGAGAATATTTGTCATTTTTATCTATCTGAAGTCATGATTCCTCCCTGCTTAAGTTGCTTGTGGTCCAATGACTGTTCACTTCAGATGGAAAAAAATGACAAATATTCTAAAAAACAAATATATAGCACTATAGAATATAGTGATATATATATTATTTTTTTAGAATATTATTGTTACACGATTTTTACGCCAATTTTTCACAATCACGAATATGAATATTCACAAATATATGATGAATATTCTACCATAAGTGCCCCTGCCGCTCATCACTATAGCTGTACTGGAATGGTTGACTCTCTGTTCAACATCATCTCATATGACAACAGATGCACACAACCAGGAATCGGTGGGTTTCTCTGACACCACTATTAGATGGCATGGCCCAGGAACTGCCTTTGTACTCTCACCTGTTCTGAACCTGCCTCTTGCTTTTATTGCTCCTTCTATTAGCCGAGTAAGTTATGTCATCGGCTCTTCTCCGCTTTTCGGTGAGGATGAACTTTGTGAGGACAGTCAGCAGTTACAGGCCAGAACAGACTTAGAGGAGAAGTTTGCTGTGGACTCCTTTAGGCTTTTAACTATTGATAATGACAGTAGGATGGGAGAGCACGTTACAAGAGGTCAGGGACATGTGCTAGAGACAAGTGAGGGTAACACAAGTGATGACCAAACAGATGAAGATGATGAGCATGGGGAACTGGAATGCAATGGCAAAGATGATACAGATGACCCAGACAGACAGTGTCAGTATGCAGTGGAGATGAATGCAGGGAGGCCCTCCGAGTCCCTTGCACAAATGGCCAGATGCATGTGAAAGTTGCATATTTATGATTCAGTAGAGAGGTGACTACTGGCTATTCACTTTCTTAGACCCTCGCTACCCACTCAAAAACTGGCTACAGGCTATAGACTGCCTACAAGCTCCATCGACTGTTCTTAGGAAAGTCTGATTGGGGGCCCTCTGTACTCATGCTTCACTGCCATGACTGGTGTTGTTTACAGGGTACTATCCCAGTGGGTGTAGTCTAGACCATATATTATAATATATACAACTTTTCATATTCATCCCATTAGTAAATTCTGTGGTCTCTGGAGGATGCTTTTTCTACCACCTGTCTTTGCATCATGTGATTTTTAATAACTTTTTAATGATATTTGTATACACAATAGAGCTTTATTATATTTTACGGGTACTGGTTCGGGCTTGTTTCTTCTTTGTAGGTTGTTTGCAGTTTTTGAGCTGGTACCACGGTTACCATAATAGTTGCGGATAGTGCTCAAGCACAGTGTACTGTACACCCGTGATTTAGGTGTTATTAGTGCTTGGCCTGTTTGTTTTTTGTCTATTTCTATAATTCAGTAGAGAGGTGACTACTGGCTATTCCCTTTGTAAGACCCTTTCTACCCCCCAAAAATGGGGAAATATTTTAGACCTTCTGAAAGGGATGCAAAAATGGACCACTATAGACACATGCTGTGCACTCAATTGGTCGCTGCCTACAGGCTCCATCGACTGTCCTCAGGAAAGTTTGATTGGGGCGCCCTCTGCACTCATACTTCACTGCCATGACTGGTGGAGGTGAAGAGGGGCAAGAGTAGTACCATCTCCATATGAAGCAACTTCAGGCTGGAGACTATGACTAGCAGGTTTCTTCAGCCACCTACTGAAGAAACCACTCAGCAGAAGCAGGACATACAGCAGAACCTCAACCAGCAGGTGGTGGCATACTTGGAATATACCCTGTTAACCATGATCCAAGATCCCCTGGATTACTGGGCATGCAAACTTGAAATGTGGCCGCAACTGGCCGAGTTTGCCATGGGCATGCTTTCCTGCCCAGCCAGTAGTGTGGCATCAGAGCGGGTGTTCATTGTAGCGGTGGGCATAGTTAACCATAAGAGAACTTACCTTTCCTACTAAAATGTTGAGAGACTAAACTTCATAAAGATGAATCAGGCCTGAATCAAGCAGGATTTTCAGACACCAGTGCCTGATGCAATAGAACTGATTATTCTGCCACTAATGATCACACTGTAGTGTGCTGCCACACTTGAATATTGTGCAAAATGGGCTGTTACTTCTGGCCATGTGTTACTGCCACCATTCTGATGCTGTCACCTTCTGGATGCTACCTGCCGATTGCCCCTACATTCACAGGCTTCTTGGCCTACTGATATGTAAATGGAACATTTTTAGAAAAATATGCATGCCACTGGGCCTTGCTATCACACTACTGTTGTCGGGTTCTGCTACTACTGTGATCTGCCACCATCTTGTGCTGTATGCCCCTGCTGCTGGTTTTGGCTTAAAGATACTGATCAAATAGTAACCATCTGAAAGAGGCTTTTTTAATGCTCAAAATACAGGCTTATTTTTTTTTTGTTTGTTTTCTGTTCTTCTGATGGCTCAGAAGAATAGGAAAATAAATACTGATGTGAAGACAGCCCCAATGTCACTGCTGCTGCTACACTCCCCTCTCTCTTTGGGCCATTACTGTCGCTGGTACTGCCACTGTTGTCACCCTCCCCACTCATGTCATGGGGTCACTTCTTGAATCTTGGGATAATGCATGGTTAAGTCCACAGCGATTAATTAGACCTGACTGTAGCAGTGACCTGTAATACTGACACACAGTGAATCTACAGCTAACAGAAGGGATAAAAAAGCAGGTGTTTGGACTGCCACAACATGCATTTTGTAGAAGCTCCCACTAGGGGCAATGCTCTGTTGGATCTGGTAATTTCTAATGATGCAGAGCTTGTTGGAAACGTTACTGTTTGAGAAACCCTAGGTAATAGTGACCACAATATAATTATATCCCCCCTAAACTATGAGAAGCAATGTCTGTCAGGAAGAGCAAAGACACTAAATTTCAAGAAGCCAATTTCCCTGGGTTGAGGGCAGCATTTCAGGGCACAGACTGAGAGCAGCTACTGTCACATAATAATACTGAGGATAAATGGGAGAGCTTTAAAACCACATTAAGTAATTGCACGAAAAATGTATCCCTTTTAGGTAACAAGTATAAACAGCTAAAATTAACCCCCCCGTGGCTTACAGCTACTGTAAGAAGGGCAATAAAAGACAAAAAAAATTAAAATACAAATCTGAGGGGTCAGCTTTATAAAAAATCTGTAAAAAGGAGATAAAATTAGCAACAATACAAAACGAACATCAGGTGGCAAAAGAGAGCAAAACAAATCCCCAAAAATTATTTAAAGGGTTTTTGTCATGAAAAATAACGTTCTGTAGCTGACAGACATTAGTGATGTGCTAATGTCAGCAGTACACAACAGTATGCTTTATAACTCCCTGCCTGCCGCCGTTCTCTTAAAATAAAGACCTTTAAAATATGCTAATGAGCCTCTAGGTGCTATTAGGGCATTGATTCAGCACCTAGAGGCTCGGTCTACGCCCCCTTTGGCATGCCCATGTACACTTGATTGACTTTGGAGTTCTCCTCATCGTCCTGTAAATCCGCCGCCTGGGCCGCCCGTTTAGTATTCGGCACAGACGCAGTGAGTGAAGGACGCGCTCCTGCTGCCGGCTTCACTTACTGCGCCGAATGCTAAACGGGCAGCACAGGCGCGGTATTAACGGGATGATGAGGAGAACTTGAAAGTCAATCAAGTGTACATGGGCGTGCCAAAGGCTGCGTAGACTGAGTCTATAGGTGCTGAAGCAACGCCCTAATAGCACCTAGAGGGTCATTAGCATATTTTAAAGGTCTTTATTTTAAGAGAATGGCGGCAGGCCGGGAGTTATAAAGCATACTGTTGTGTACTGCTGACATTAGCACATCACTAATGTCTGTCAGCTACAGAACGTTATTTCTCATAACAGAAACCCTTTAAATATATAAATGCTAATAAACCTAGGTCTGAGCAGGTAGGTCCACTAAATAATGGTAAACGGGGGGGTGGGGTAGTCACTGAAGATAAGGAAAAGGCAGAGTTACAAAATTGTTTTTTTTAGCTCTGTATATACAAAAGAAGAGAAAGGAGCTGATATCTGTGGTGCTGGGGCTGTTAGTACATCCAGTAATATACTCAACTGGCTAACTGTAGATATAGTCCAAGAGAAGTTAAACAGGGTAAATGTGAACAAGGCTCCGGGTCCAGATGGATCACACCCAAGAGTGCTTAAAGAGCTCAGTTAAGTCATTGCTGTGCCCCTGTTTATAATTTTCTCTGGGTACTGGTACAGTGCCAAGTGATTGGCGCAAAGCAAATGTGGTGACCATATTCAAAAAAGGATCTAGGTCCTTCACAGGTTACCTATAGGCTTGGAAAGTATAGTTTGCAATTGGATTGAAAACTGTCTGAAGGACCATGTCCTGAGAGTTGTGGTCAATGATTCCTATTCAGAATGGTCCTGGGTTATAAGTGCTGCGCCCTTTATTATTTAATTTATTTATTAATGATATTGAGGACGAGATTAATAGCACAATTTCTATTTTTGCAGATGACACTAAGCTGTGTAGAACTGTATGGTCTATGGAAGATGTCCATAAACTACAAGCTGACTTGAACACTCTGAGTGATTGGGCATCAACTTGGCAAATGAGGTTCAATGTGGACAAATGTAAAGCTCTGCATCTTGGTAGTAATAATCTCAGAGAGCTGGAATCCCGAATTATTCATGCTAATCTGTGAAATTGATACAGTGTTTCTATGACGAAATATTGACTTTGTGAGCCAACCAAATATATAGTGTTGGATCGATACAACACTTGCAACTCACAGCCAATAATCGAACTGAAACCACCTCCTGCTATCTGGGAAAATTATACAAATTCATTGCAACATGCTTAATGGCGACTACTAATGCCGAATATTTGGTGACTATCTAATCGAGATTCTGGTTTGAATGACTATTCTATCTGTTAACCAGAGTATATTGTGAATTGCGGTTATTGAATTTTTGTGGTTATTAAATATATGGTGATGGTCTGATCGATACCCAGCCTGAACGATCACCTTTATTTGATGACCTGACTACATTTGCTGCTAGGCACATAGGTTCAACAAATACCCTATTCCTCAGCTTTTAACATAATAATCGTCATTTTAGTGACGTTTTAATGGTTTTATTGTGTATTTCTACTACAATTTACGTATCTTGTATGTTGATTTTAGATGCATGATTTTTAGTAATTTGTCACCTGCAGAATATTTGAATATAATAAAATCAAATGTTTGAGCAGTCTTCCGGATATATGAGTGCCATATCTTTCTTGACTATCTTTCTGTATTAACCTTTTGGTGTGTGGAGTTCACACTGAGATATAGAGCACCATCCCATCCCCATTGATTAGTAGAACCACCTCATTCTGCCAATACATAGTAATAATCTCTGTACTTCATATGTCCTAGGTGATGTAGCACTGGGAGGGTCACTTATAGAGAAGGATTTGGGTGTCCTTGTAGATGGTAGATCAAGTAACAGCATACAATGTCAATCAGCTGCTTCTAAGGCCACCAGGATATTGTCATGCATTAAACGAGGCATGGACTCGTGGGGCAGGGATGTTATATTACCACTTTACAAAGCGTTGGTGCGGCCTCATCTGGAATATGTAGTCCAGTTCTGGGCTCCAGTCCATAGAAAGGATGCACTGCAGCTGGAAAAAGTACAGACGAGAGCAACTAAACTGATAAGGGGCATGGAGGGTCTTGGTTATGAAGAAAGATTAAACAAAATTAATTTATTTAGTCTTGAGAAGAGACGTCTAAGGGGGGACATGAATAACCTATACAAATATATAAATGGGCCATACAAAAAATACAGTGAAAAACTGTTTCATGTAAAATGCTCTCAAAAGACAAGGGGGCACTGCCTCCGACTGAAGAAGAAAAAGTTCAGTCTCCAGAAGTGTCAAAGCTTCTTTACTGTAAAAGTTGTGAATCTGTGGAATAGACTCCTCAGGAGTGGTCACAGCAGGAACAGTGGACAGTTTTAAAAAGGGTTTAGACAAATTCTTAAATGTAAACAACATTGAAAATGTGTACAAATGTGTCCCCCTTCCTTCTGGGATTCGCGTCCCCACCTATCCCATGGTTGAACTTGATGGACTTAGTTATGATTAGAGTTGAGCGAACACCTGGATGTTCGGGTTCGAGAAGTTCGGCCGAACATCCCGGAAATGTTCGGGTTCGGGATCCGAACCCGATCCGAACTTCGTCCCGAACCCGAACCCCATTGAAGTCAATGGGGACCCGAACTTTTCGGCACTAAAAAGGCTGTAAAACAGCCCAGGAAAGAGCTAGAGGGCTGCAAAAGGCAGCAACATGTAGGTAAATCCCCTGCAAACAAATGTGGATAGGGAAATGAATTAAATTAAAAATTAAATAAATAAAAATTAACCAAAATCAATTGGAGAGAGGTTCCATAGCAGAGAATCTGGCTTCCCGTCACCCACCACTGGAACAGTCCATTCTCAGATATTTAGGCCCCGGCACCCAGGCAGAGGAGAGAGGTCCCGTAACAGAGAATCTGTCTTCATGTCAGCAGAGAATTAGTCTGCATGTCATAGCAGAGAATGAGGCTTCACGTCAGCCACCACTGCAACAGTCCATTGGCATATATTTAGGCCCAGCACCCAGGCAGAGGAGGGAGGTCCCGTAACAGAGAATCTGTCTTCATGTCAGCAGAGAATTAGTCTGCATGTCATAGCAGAGAATGAGGCTTCACGTCAGCCACCACTGCAACAGTCCATTGGCATATATTTAGGCCCAGCACACACACAGGCAGAGGAGAGAGGTCCCGTAACAGAGAATCTGGCTTCATGTCAGCAGAGAATCAGTCTGCATGTCATAGCAGAGAATGAGGCTTCACGTCAGCCACCACTGCAACAGTCCATTGGCATATATTTAGGCCCAGCACACACACAGGCAGAGGAGAGAGGTCCCGTAACAGAGGATCTGGCTTCATGTCAGCAGAGAATCAGTGTGCATGTCATAGCAGAGAATCAGGCTTCACGTCAGCCACCACTGCAACAGTCCATTGTCATAAATTTAGGCCCAGCACCCAGGCAGAGGAGAGAGGTCCCGTAACAGACAATCTGGCTTCATGTCAGCAGAGAATTAGTCTGCATGTCATAGCAGAGAATGAGGCTTCACGTCAGCCACCACTGCAACAGTCCATTGGCATA
The DNA here is from genome assembly GCF_014858855.1 of Bufo gargarizans. Taxonomy (NCBI): domain Eukaryota; kingdom Metazoa; phylum Chordata; class Amphibia; order Anura; family Bufonidae; genus Bufo; species Bufo gargarizans. The sequence continues at coordinate 2,550,622 of NC_058083.1, forward strand.
TATTTAGGCCCAGCACACACACAGGCAGAGGAGAGAGGTCCCGTAACAGAGAATCTGGCTTCATGTCAGCAGAGAATCAGTCTGCATGTCATAGCAGAGAATGAGGCTTCACGTCAGCCACCACTGCAACAGTCCATTGGCATATATTTAGGCCCAGCACACACACAGGCAGAGGAGAGAGGTCCCGTAACAGAGGATCTGGCTTCATGTCAGCAGAGAATCAGTCTGCATGTCATAGCAGAGAATCAGGCTTCACGTCAGCCACCACTGCAACAGTCCATTGTCATAAATTTAGGCCCAGCACCCAGGCAGAGGAGAGAGGTCCCGTAACAGACAATCTGGCTTCATGTCAGCAGAGAATTAGTCTGCATGTCATAGCAGAGAATCAGGCTTCATGTCAGCCACCACTGCAACAGTCCATTGGCATATATTTAGGCCTAGCACACAGGCAGAGGAGAGGTTCATTCAACTTTGGGTAGCATCGCAATATAATGGTAAAATGAAAATAAAAATAGGATTGAATGAGGAAGTGCCCTGGAGTCCAATAATATATGGTTATGGGGAGGTAGTTAATGTCTAATCTGGACAAGGGACGGACAGGTCCTGTGGGATCCATGCCTGGTTCATTTTTATGAACGTCAGCTTGTCCACATTGGCTGTAGACAGGCGGCTGCGTTTGTCTGTAATGACGCCCCCTGCCGTGCTGAATACACGTTCAGACAAAACGCTGGCTGCCGGGCAGGCCAGCACCTCCAAGGCATAAAAGGCTAGCTCTGGCCACGTGGACAATTTAGAGACCCAGAAGTTGAATGGGGCCGAACCATCAGTCAGTACGTGGAGGGGTGTGCACACGTACTGTTCCACCATGTTAGTGAAATGTTGCCTCCTGCTAACACGTTGCGTATCAGGTGGTGGTGCAGTTAGCTGTGGCGTGTTGACAAAAGTTTTCCACATCTCTGCCATGCTAACCCTGCCCTCAGAGGAGCTGGCCGTGACACAGCTGCCTTGGCGACCTCTTGCTCCTCCTCTGCCTTGGCCTTGGGCTTCCACTTGTTCCCCTGTGACATTTGGGAATGCTCTCAGTAGCGCGTCTACCAACGTGCGCTTGTACTCGCGCATCTTCCTATCACGCTCCAGTGCAGGAAGTAAGGTGGGCACATTGTCTTTGTAGCGTGGATCCAGCAGGGTGGCAACCCAGTAGTCCGCACAGGTTAAAATGTGGGCAATTCTGCTGTCGTTGCGCAGGCACTGCAGCATGTAGTCGCTCATGTGTGCCAGGCTGCCCAGGGATAAGGACAAGCTGTCCTCTGTGGGAGGCGTATCGTCATCGTCCTGCCTTTCCCCCCAGCCACGCACCAGTGATGGACCCGAGCTGCGTTGGGTGCCACCCCGCTGTGACCATGCTTCATCCTCATCCTCCTCCACCTCCTCCTCATCCTCGTCCTCCTCGTCCTCCAGTAGTGGGCCCTGGCTGGCCACATTTGTACCTGGCCTCTGCTGTTGCCAAAAACCTCCCTCTGAGTCACTTCGAAGAGACTGGCCTGAAAGTGCTAAAAATGACCCCTCTTCCTCCTCCTCCTCCTCCTCCTCCTGGGCCACCTCCTCTTCCATCATCGCCCTAAGTGTTTTCTCAAGGAGACATAGAAGTGGTATTGTAACGCTGATAACGGTGTCATCGCCACTGGCCATGTTGGTGGAGTACTCGAAACAGCGCAACAGGGCACACAGGTCTCGCATGGAGGCCCAGTCATTGGTGGTGAAGTGGTGCTGTTCTGTAGTGCGACTGACCCGTGCGTGCTGCAGCTGAAACTCCACTATGGCCTGCTGCTGCTCGCACAGTCTGTCCAGCATGTGCAAGGTGGAGTTCCACCTGGTGGGCACGTCGCATATGAGGCGGTGAGCGGGAAGGCCGAAGTTACGCTGTAGCGCAGACAGGCGAGCAGCAGCAGGATGTGAACGCCGGAAGCGCGAACAGACGGCCCGCACTTTATGCAGCAGCTCTGACATGTCGGGGTAGTTGTGAATGAACTTCTGCACCACCAAATTCAGCACATGCGCCAAGCAAGGGATGTGCATCAAATTGGCTAGTCCCAGAGCTGCAACGAGATTTCGCCCATTATCACACACCACCAGGCCGGGCTTGAGGCTCACCGGCAGCAACCACTCGTCGGTCTGTTGTTCTATACCCCGCCACAACTCCTGTGCGGTGTGGGGCCTGTCCCCCAAACATATGAGTTTCAGAATGGCCTGCTGACGTTTACCCCGGGCTGTGCTGAAGTTGGTGGTGAAGGTGTGTGGCTGACTGGATGAGCAGGTGGAAGAAGAGGAGGAGGAAGCCGAGAAGGAGGAGGTGGCAACAGGAGGCAAAGAATGTTGCCCTGCGATCCTTGGCGGCGGAAGGACGTGCGCCAAACAGCTCTCCGCCTGGGGCCCAGCTGCCACTACATTTACCCAGTGTGCAGTTAGGGAGATATAGCGTCCCTGGCCGTGCTTACTGGTCCACGTATCTGTGGTTAGGTGGACCTTGCCACAGATGGCGTTGCGCAGTGCACACTTGATTTTATCGGATACTTGGTTGTGCAGGGAAGGCACGGCTCTCTTGGAGAAGTAGTGCCGGCTGGGAACAACATACTGTGGGACAGCAAGCGACATGAGCTGTTTGAAGCTGTCTGTGTCCACCAGCCTAAATGACAGCATTTCATAGGCCAGTAGTTTAGAAATGCTGGCATTCAGGGCCAGGGATCGAGGGTGGCTAGGTGGGAATTTACGCTTTCTATCAAATGTTTGTGAGATGGAGAGCTGAACGCTGGCGTGTGACATGGTTGAGACGCTTGGTGACGGAGGTGGTGGTGGTGGTGTTGGTGGTACATCCCCTGTTTGCTGGGCGGCAGGTGCCAACGTTCCTCCAGAGGCGGAGGAAGAGGCCGAGGCGGCAGCAGCAGAATAGGCCGAGGCGGCAGCAGCAGAAGAGGTAGCAGGGGGAGCCTGAGTGACTTCCTTGGTTTTAAGGTGTTTACTCCACTGCAGTTCATGCTTTGCATGCAGGTGCCTGGTCATGCAGGTTGTGCTCAGGTTCAGAACGTTAATGCCTCGCTTCAGGCTCTGATGGCACAGCGTGCAAACCACTCGGGTCTTGTCGTCAGCACATTGTTTGAAGAAGTGCCATGCCAGGGAACTCCTTGAAGCTGCCTTTGGGGTGCTCGGTCCCAGATGGCGGCGGTCAGTAGCAGGCGGAGTCTCTTGGCGGCGGGTGTTCTGCTTTTGCCCACTGCTCCCTCTTTTGCTACGCTGTTGGCTCGGTCTCACCACTGCCTCTTCCTCCGAACTGTGAAAGTCAGTGGCACGACCTTCATTCCATGTGGGGTCTAGGACCTCATCGTCCCCTGCATCGTCTTCCACCCAGTCTTGATCCCTGACCTCCTGTTCAGTCTGCACACTGCAGAAAGACGCAGCAGTTGGCACCTGTGTTTCGTCATCATCAGAGACATGCTGAGGTGGTATTCCCATGTCCTCATCATCAGGAAACATAAGTGGTTGTGCGTCAGTGCATTCTATGTCTTTCACCGCTGGGGAAGGGCTAGGTGGATGCCCTTGGGAAACCCTGCCAGCGGAGTCTTCAAACAGCATAAGAGACTGCTGCATAACTTGAGGCTGAGACAGTTTCCCTGGTATGCATGGGGGTGATGTGACAGACTGATGGGGTTGGTTTTCAGGCGCCATCTGTGCGCTTTCTGCAGAAGACTGGGTGGGAGATAATGTGAACGTGCTGGATCCACTGTCGGCCACCCAATTGACTAATGCCTGTACCTGCTCAGGCCTTACCATCCTTAGAACGGCATTGGGCCCCACCATATATCGCTGTAAATTCTGGCGGCTACTGGGACCTGAGGTAGTTGGTACACTAGGACGTGTGGATGTGGCAGAACGGCCACGTCCTCTCCCAGCACCAGAGGGTCCACTAACACCACCACGACCATGTCCACGTCCGCGTCCCTTACTAGATGTTTTTCTCATTGTTATGGTTCACCACAACAACAAATATATTATTTGGCCCAATGTATTGTATTCAAATTCAGCGGGATATAAATTTGAGGCCTAGTATTTAGGCGCTGGGTGACCGGTATGGATTTAGTGACAGAATTAGACTTGGAAATGCACAGAAGCGTGTGTGTGAAGTTATTCTGAATGACCCTATGTGCACCTTCAATATGATCTACCCTTTTAGGGATAGATTTCAAATAGCTCTGATATAGCAGAAACGACTAAATTATGAAATTGCTAAATTGGGAATTGTATTTCAACCCAGAACAAAAAATGTGCTTTGACGGACACTAAATAACTTTCCCAGCCACAACAGGACAGCGGTAACGAGAGATTTAGCGGGATATAAATTTGAGGCCTAGTATTTAGGCGCTGGGTGACAGGTATGGGTTTAGTGACAGAATTAGATTTGGAAATGCACAGTAGCGGGTGTGTGAAGTTATTCTGAATGACCCTATGTGCACCTTGAATATTATATACCCTTTTAGGGATAGATTTCAAATAGCTCTGATATAGCAGAAACCACTAAATTATGAAATTGCTAAATTGGGAATTGTATTTCAACCCAGAACAAGAAATGTGCTTGAACGGACACTAAATAACTCGCCCAGCTACAGCACTAGGGACAGATTTAGCTGGATATAAATTTGAGGCCTAGTATTTAGGCGCTGGGTGACCGGTATGGATTTAGTGACAGAATTAGACTTGGAAATGCACAGAAGCGTGTGTGTGAAGTTATTCTGAATGACCCTATGTGCACCTTGAATATTATATACCCTTTTAGGGATAGATTTCAAATAGCTCTGATATAGCAGAAACCACTAAATTATGAAATTGCTAAATTGGGAATTGTATTTCAACCCAGAACAAAAAATGTGCTTTGACGGACACTAAATAACTTTCCCAGCCACAACAGGACAGCGTTAACGAGAGATTTAGCAGGATATAAATTTGAGGCCTAGTATTTAGGCGCTGGGTGACAGGTATGGGTTTAGTGACAGAATTAGACTTGGAAATACACAGTAGCGGGTGTGTGTGAAGTTATTCTGAATGACCCAATGTGCACCTTGAATATTATATACCCTTTTAGGGATAGATTTCAAATAGCTCTGATATAGCAGAAACCACTAAATTATGAAATTGTTAAATTGGGAATTGTATTTAAACCCAGAACAAAAAATGTGCTTTGACGGACACTAAATAACTTTCCCAGCCACAACAGGACAGCGTTAACGAGAGATTTAGCAGGATATAAATTTGAGGCCTAGTATTTAGGCGCTGGGTGACAGGTATGGGTTTAGTGCCAGAATTAGACTTGGAAATACACAGTAGCGGGTGTGTGTGAAGTTATTCTGAATGACCCAATGTGCACCTTGAATATTATATACCCTTTTAGGGATAGATTTCAAATAGCTCTGATATAGCAGAAACCACTAAATTATGAAATTGCTAAATTGGGAATTGTATTTCAACCCAGAACAAGAAATGTGCTTGAACGGACACTAAATAACTCGCCCAGCTACAGCACTAAGGACAGATTTAGCGGGATATAAATTTGAGGCCTAGTATTTAGGCGCTGGGTGACAGGTATGGGTTTAGTGCCAGAATTAGACTTGGAAATACACAGTAGCGGGTGTGTGTGAAGTTATTCTGAATGACCCAATGTGCACCTTGAATATTATATACCCTTTTAGGGATAGATTTCAAATAGCTCTGATATAGCAGAAACCACTAAATTATGAAATTGCTAAATTGGGAATTGTATTTCAACCCAGAACAAGAAATGTGCTTGAACGGACACTAAATAACTCGCCCAGCTACAGCACTAAGGACAGATTTAGCGGGATATAAATTTGAGGCCTAGTATTTAGGCGCTGGGTGACAGGTATGGGTTTAGTGCCAGAATTAGACTTGGAAATACACAGTAGCGGGTGTGTGTGAAGTTATTCTGAATGACCCAATGTGCACCTTGAATATTATATACCCTTTTAGGGATAGATTTCAAATAGCTCTGATATAGCAGAAACCACTAAATTATGAAATTGCTAAATTGGGAATTGTATTTCAACCCAGAACAAGAAATGTGCTTGAACGGACACTAAATAACTCGCCCAGCTACAGCACTAAGGACAGATTTAGCGGGATATAAATTTGAGGCCTAGTATTTAGGCGCTGGGTGACAGGTATGGGTTTAGTGCCAGAATTAGACTTGGAAATACACAGTAGCGGGTGTGTGTGAAGTTATTCTGAATGACCCAATGTGCACCTTGAATATTATATACCCTTTTAGGGATAGATTTCAAATAGCTCTGATATAGCAGAAACCACTAAATTATGAAATTGCTAAATTGGGAATTGTATTTCAACCCAGAACAAGAAATGTGCTTGAACGGACACTAAATAACTCGCCCAGCTACAGCACTAGGGACAGATTTAGCTGGATATAAATTTGAGGCCTAGTATTTAGGCGCTGCGTGACAGGTATGGGTTTAGTGACAGAATTAGACTTGGAAATACACAGTAGCGGGTGTGTGTGAAGTTATTCTGAATGACCCAATGTGCACCTTGAATATTATATACCCTTTTAGGGATAGATTTCAAATAGCTCTGATATAGCAGAAACCACTAAATTATGAAATTGCTAAATTGGGAATTGTATTTCAACCCAGAACAAGAAATGTGCTTGAACGGACACTAAATAACTCGCCCAGCTACAGCACTAGGGACAGATTTAGCTGGATATAAATTTGAGGCCTAGTATTTAGGCGCTGGGTGACCGGTATGGATTTAGTGACAGAATTAGACTGGGATATGGCCAAAAAATAAACAGACTATTGCTGGTTAAATGCACTTGGTGTGACAGCTTCACCCTGATGTAGGCTTTAGCCAAAAAACAACCACACCATTGAGGGTTAAATGCACTTGGTGACAGGCGCAGCTTGCCCCTGATTTAGTATATGGCCAAAAAATGAACAGACTATTGCTGGTTAAATGCACTTGGTGTGACAGCTTCACCCTGATGTAGGCTTTAGCCAAAAAACAACCACACCATTGAGGGTTAAATGCACTTGGTGACAGGCGCAGCTTGCCCCTGATTTTGTATATGGCCAAAAAATGAACAGACTATTGCTGGTTAAATGCACTTGGTGTGACAGCTTCACCCTGATGTAGGCTTTAGCCAAAAAACAACCACACCATTGAGGGTTAAATGCACTTGGTCGCAGCTTGTGCTGGCGCACCACAAGACACAAAATGGCCGCCGATCACCCCAGAAAAATGTGACTGACAAACGGTCTGTGCAGCCTAAAAACAGTGAGCAATTGAGGATCAGCAGCTCAATGATCCACAGCTGCAGATCGATCAGTTAATCAAGTCCTTTGGAGGAGTTAATCTGCCTAATCTCGCCCTACTGTCGCAGCCGCAACCTCTCCCTACGCTAATCAGAGCAGAGTGACGGGCGGCGCTATGTGACTCCAGCTTAAATAGAGGCTGGGTCACATGGTGCTCTGGCCAATCACAGCCATGCCAATAGTAGGCATGGCTGTGATGGCCTCTTGGGGCAAGTAGTATGACGCTTGTTGATTGGCTGCTTTGCAGCCTTTCAAAAAGCGCCAAGAAAGCGTCACAAAAGCGCGAAGAAAGCGACGAACACCGAACCCGAACCCGGACTTTTACGAAAATGTCCGGGTTCGGGTCCGTGTCACGGACACCCCAAAATTCGGTACGAACCCGAACTATACAGTTCGAGTTCGCTCATCCCTAGTTATGATGTATTTTTTTAACCGTATTAACTATGTAAAAAAAAAAACTATGTAAATTAAAAAAAAAAATTTTTCCTCCTCTACTTTATTGGCGCTGCCTCCATTTCTTTATTTTGTTCCACTAAGGAGCCATTGCACAGTAGGTAGTGATGCACACGTTTTCTTTGCTTTACTGAAGGGTACTGTATGCTTTTCTTTTTAACAGAAGGGATTGCTTTGAATGTTGGTGTCCTCCACAGTGATGTAGACGGTGATAACTTACAGCTGCCTGTAATACTGACGGCACAGTATCTACAGAACAGATTTACTATGAATGTGGGTGCACTAGAACGTAATGAACACCGCGATACACTCCCCCTGCAGTCTCCCTGTAGTTTAAGTTCCAAACCTTCACACTGAGATTGGGCCACCGAGTGGGATGGATATGATTAAGCAGAGTGGCCTGGGTATACCTAATTTTTGCGATTCGTGACAAATTCATAACAAATCACATTTCTTGTTGAGTTTGGCAAATCGATCAAATCAATTTTTTTTTAAACTTCTCTCATCACTAGTAATTATACTGCAAAATGTACAGTATTCTTACAATTATGAACAGCTAAAAATGAACCCCACATGGCTAATAGCTTCTGTAACAAGGACATTAAAAAATCTGCAGCCTTTGTAAATTGCAAAGAACTTAATAAAATGTGTAAATAATAATTATAATAATAATATAATCTGCTAAAATGGAATATGATTGCAGGTGGCCAAAGAGAGCAAAATAAATGCCCCAAAATTCTTCAAATGCATAAATGCAAAAAGGTATGTCCCAAAAATAATCCTAAGTGGTCACTGAGAAACAGAAATAATCCCAGTGGTCACTGAGAAACAGAAAAAGGCAGAGCTACTAAATGATAGTGTTGGGCGCAAATATTAATCGCGAATATCGGCACTTCGAGAATTTGTGAATATGTAGAATATAGTGATATGTATTCGTAATTTCGAATATTGTAGATTTTCTTTTCCATCAGTGACCTACCTTCTTGCTTGGGGGCCAATGAGAAGGCTGAAATGTCTTTGTCTGAACTTAGCAACATCCCTAGCAACCAATAGGAAAGCTGCCTACCCCTTACTATATAAGAACCTCCCCAGCAGCCAGTTTCTACAGAGAGAGAGAGCAGTGTCATTGCTGTGCTCTGTGCGTTACACACTACATTAGATAGATAGTTAGATAGCTTATGTATATAATACAGATAGATAGTGGGAGATAGTCAGTGTACGGTAGGTTATATACTGATATAGTGGAGCTGTTGCAATGTAGGGTGTTAGGTAGTGTGATGTGAAAATGTGAAGTTTCACGTATTGCGGCAAAAAATTAGCATCATTAGTGCCGATTAGCACAATCGCGAATATATTGGAGCACTTTAACTGCTTATAAAGCCATTTTTAATGTTCTGCCGTGCCAACCATTTTCTCCAGTCTCAGGAAACTTCTAGCAGCTTGGAAAATGTAGCAAAAGTGCATTTTGCGCACATTATGCAAATATTACAATGCCAATTTTTTCGCAATCAAGAAAATCATATAGAATCTGCAAATTTGCGAATGTATCATGAATATTCGCCCGAATATCTGTGAAATATCACAAATTCTAAATTATCACAAATTCTAATATAGCCCCTGCCGCTCACCATTACTAAATGAGCTTTTTTGCTGGGTACATACAGTAGAACAGAGAGAAGCTGATGTAGGTGGTGCTAGTGCCAAGGTGCGGATACAGATGGTGCCGATGATGAGAAGATCATGAAGGTGGTACTAGTGCTGTTAATACATCTAATTATTGTAGGCTGTATATGGTCAAAGCTGAACTAAATAAGGCATCGTAAACCTCGGTCACCAAACTGTTTTGACTGTATTCAAGCTCTGGTGTCCGTGCCCTCTCTGCCTATTCTGCTATACTGTGGACCAGCAGCACATTCCTGTCTTTACATCAGGACCCTGTGATCCATCATGTCTTGATCTTAGTAATACCAGGTCTTAAAGTAACAGATCTATGACAGCATTATTAACAAAAATGAACTAGGGAGGATGCCAGCACCCGCTATGCAGCAGTTGACCGGGAATTTCTCATGTAGCATCTATTGCTGTTACAGCCCTGGTCTGATCCTCACTACCTAATATCTGAATGGCGTCATCTGTATTATTTGGCAGATATAGCTGCCATTTTTTGGGTGATATAAGTCAGAAAAAGTCTCCACACTGAAGATCTCACCTTCCATGCGTCCTTTGAAGGTTGGATGGTAAGTAATTGGAGATGTTCTTGTCTTTTATGTGAGTAGATCAGATGATGTAAGGCATAAGCCACAATATACACTGCAGAGTACACACTGAATGTGTAACGGAAATTGTCTACATCATACCGGAAGCGATCCACATTACCTAGAACATCTCTTTCATTACATGGTCTGTATAAATTATATGGTCCAAGGCTGCAATAAAGATAATCTTCCCATACATCAATCATCAGGTCAATGTCAGGATATTTTAGAGGACCGGCTGTGAGTAAATATTCTTGTAATCCTGGAATTCTTCCTTTTTGAAGAGTGAGCTGAAAAGATGTATGCAATGTACTGAATTCAATAAACGCTTCGTGAAAAATAAGTGACATTATTATTATAACCCTTCTAGGATTGAGGTCATCAGACAGTAGTAAGTTCAGTGATGATAAGCCATGTGAGCTACCAACAAATATGATCACGTTGCAGGGCATCTTCTGCATTTGATATAACACCTTCCTGTAGGCCATAGATCGTGTGAAATAAAATAAATTACCGACGGATTCTCTGTAAGCTATGCAGACTCCACTCAATGTTATTACATTGGAGAGCTCCACACCGGCCCCTTGGCTGCTCTCATCATCTACTGTCACCATTCCCACCCAGCTCCAGCCAAAATGCTTCAGTAGTAGGACAATGGCTTCATACTGAGCGGACTCTTCAGGGACTGTGCGAGAGAAATAAGGAAACAGGAGCTTGTTACTGAAGACAGGATCCATCGCTCCATAGCTGATCTGTAGAGATAGAACATTTAACCAGAATTTAATTTCCTTAATAAAGAGTAACAACCCACACGTAGCCGGCTCATTTCTCATCTTCATGGACAATGCTTCTGCTATTTACATCGCCCCTAAAAAAAAATCATTACCGGTACTTATTTTTTCATTTTCACGATGTATCATATGGTAACTAGAATATGGGGCGATTTGTATTGGTCATTGCAAGATAACGCATTACAAATAGCAGGACAACTGAGCACCCTGTACACCCGTTATTTAAGATTTACTACATCATATTGATATGTCCTCTTTGACCCAGAAGTGAAGGAAGAAAGAGCCGCGTGTACAGGGTGCATCATCATAGCTGAGTTTCCTTACAGAAAAGTATAAGGATCTTTTTTGTCCAGAGAGGTATGCGTGGCTCCTCATTCTAGAATGGTGGAAGGAATCAGGATGATGCAGTTGTAATGTAAGTAAGGTTGCTTTTAGTTGATTCACATGGAGTAACATGGGTATGGTTACAACAGCCATTGACAGGCAACAGGCTTAGTGGTTAGTGTCTCTCAGTGAGGGCACAGGCTCAGTTACAGTAACACATATTTTAGTCTTCCTTTACTCTCCCTCTGACTGTGAGCTGTTAAAGGAACAATACCATTTGGTTTCACTTAAAGAGGCTGTTCCAAATGATTTACAGAGCATCAAAACAGGAGTGGCTTCTTTTAGTACATGGCTTACATAAAAAGGCCTTACTAATTTACTATTTGAGATACAGCAGTAGCATAGATATGGCTTCATATTAAGCCCATTACATAAATGTAATTCTAGAACGAGGCAGGGTGCATATATACAGCACCAGAACCAAGCATGGCATATAGAGATGAGCGAATGTCTCAAAAATTCCATATGGTCGGTTTGCTGAATTTTTCCCAAAAGATTTGATTTGATCAGAATTTATTCATGACGAATCACGTTAAAAAACAGCTACTTTCTGGCTGCAGAGAGCCCTCTTTGGTAGTGAAACAGTACTGTGAGTCAGTATGACATGCAGATGACAGGTGTCACTCTTAGAATCACTGCACACTTCACTTATTTGGTCAGTTACGGGGACAAAACTGAACAACTAACTCGTGTGAACGTATGCTTACAAGTCAGTGTTAGCGCCAGAATTAAAGAACTGTGCAGAGGCCCAAAATCCTACTATAGTGTAAAAGAGTTCATTCCTGTTACACTGTCGTCAGCTGATTCCACATAGATTTCCACAGTACCTATTCTGTTACACGCTGAAACAAGTAGTGCCCTCCCTGAGTGGTGAGATGGCAACAGCATGAGGAGTCAACACAGTGGCCCAGTCACAGAGTGGTGAGTGTGGGAATCTCATGAGGAATCCCATGAGGAATTGCCTTAGTCGTCAACACAGTGGCCCATTCACAGAGTGGGCCATGCTGATCGTCCACCGGCGGCTTGATGAAAAAGTACCACACCAGCGAGTATGAAAACACAATAACCCAGTCATAGAGTGGTGAGGGTGGGAATCGCAAGAGGAATCACATGAGGAATTGCATGAGAAATCGTATAATAAATCAGATAAGGAATTGCATAAGTCGTCAACACAGTGCACAGTTACAGAGTGGACCATGCTAATCATCCTCCGGAGGCTTGATGAAAAATCCCCACACTGCTGAGTATGGCAACACAGTGGCCCAGTCACAGAGTGGTGAGGGTGGGAGTCGCATGAGGAATCACAGGAGGAATCACATGAGGGATAACATGAGTCATCAACACAGTGGCCCAGTGACAGAATGGTGAAGTGGCAAAAGCATGAGGAAACCACAGAGTGGTAAGGTGGGAGCAGCATAAGGAGACCACAGTGTGGCCCAGTGACAGAGTGGTGAGGCGGCGACAGCATGAGGAGACCACAGAGTGGTGAGATGGCAGCAGCATGAGGAGACCACAGAGTGGTGAGGTGGCAGCAGCATGAGGAGACCACAGAGTGGCCCAGTGACAGAGTGGGGAGGTGGGGGAAAAAAAACCTAGCAAGTACCAGCACAAGCTGTTGGGTGGCAGTAAGAGAACCTAGCAGCAGGTGTGTGGCATCAGGTAGGTTGCAGCATCAGATTAGTAGCTGAAGCAGGTAGCCAGAAGAAATAGGTCTCTTTTGACAAAGTTTGGGTGTTGCACTATGGCTGATCTAGTCTGATGCATCAGGCACTAGTGTATGGAAATCCTGACTGATCCACGCCTGATTCATCTTCACAAAGGTCAGTTTTTCCTCATTTTGGGTGGAAAGGTGAGTTCTCCTTCGGGTAACTATGGCCCCGACCGCACTAAACACCCACTCTGATGCCACACTACTGGTCGGGCAGGAAAGGTTGTCCATGGCAAACTTGGCCAGTTGCGGCCACAAATCAAGTTTGGCTGCCCAGTAGTCCAGGGGATCTTCGATGTGGGGTGGCAGGGTGCACTCAAGTATGCCACAACCTGCTAGTTTAGGTTCTGCTCCATGTCTAGCTGCTGCTGCTGGTGAGTAGTTTCTTCGCTAGGTGGGTGAAGAAAACTGCTTATCAGAGACTCTACACTTAAAGGGGTTTTGCCATCTCAGACATTGGGGTCATAGCGATAGGATATGCCCCCTTTGTCTAATAGGTGCAGATCCCACCTCTGGGACCCGCACTTACAATCAGATCGGAGCAGGGAAATGAACGGAGGGTGCACTGTGCATGCGCAGCTGCCCTCCATTCATTTCTATGGGGACGCCGAAAATAGCCAAGCACTGGCTCAGCTATTTCCGTCTGCCCCATAGAAATGAATGGAAGCAGGGGCCATGCGTGCGCTCCCATTTACTTCTATTGGAGCAGCGCTTGATGGTGGACGGACCCCGGGAAATCCGGGGTCCTCCAGATACAGCTCTTCACACTCGTTCTCATTAGTAGTTGCGGGTCCCAGAGACGGAACCCGCACCTATCAGACAATTGTATGTGATGTGAATACCCCTTTAAGTTGCTGCAGAGGGAGCTGGTACTGCTTCTGCCCCCTCCCCAGCAGCCATGGCACTGAGCACAGAGGGCCCAACCTTTGTCAGGATGGGAGATGGCGCACATAGGCAGCAGCCAACTGACTACATAGGATGTCTTGATAGTAGTTCAGTTTATTCTTCCTCTCACCTGGTGGAATAAAGGCCCCCATTTTGGACCAGTAGCGAGGGTCTAACATAATGGAGAGCCAGTAGTCACCCCTCTGCCGAATGGTGACAATTCTGCTGTCACTACTGAGCATGCATCGTGCCATTTGCAAAAGTGACTCAGAGGTACTCCCTGCCTCCATCCCCACTGCATACTGCCACAGTGGGTCTGGATCATCTGTCTCATCTTCCTCATTGTCCTGTAGCTCCTCCTGCTGCTTCTGCTTCTCCACTCCTGTCATCTGTGCAGAAAAAACACCCATTTCTCTAGACATTGCTTGTGCGCAAATGTCCTCCTCCTCTTCCAGTTTAGCCCCAACAGGGCTCATGTGGCCGTGAGATATAGACGCCACGTCTCCTGTCCCTGTACCAGACAGATTTATCAGCATCTCTTCAAGGACATGAAGCAGTGGAATGACACTGTTCATCCCGTAGTCCTGGCAACTGACAAAAAAAGTGGCCTAGGAAAAGGCAGGTGTCACGAATGAACTGCCACTGACTAACATAGAAGTTACACAGGGGAGTATCTCTGTCCGCCTGTATCATCAAGAAATCATTTATGGCCTTTCTCTGTTTATATAGTCGGTCCAACATATGGAGGGTGGATTTCTAATGGGTGGAAACGTTGCATATCAGCCAGTTTTACGGAACGCCATTCTGCCTTTGCGGAAGTGAATGCACAGTTTCCTGCCCATTTTCAGGATGTCATGCAGATGGATGGAAAACATCAGGAACCTCTTTACAATCAGAATAAACACGTGTCCTGCAGGGCACATGGCTCAGCCCTCCTTGATGCAGTGCCGACACCATGTTCTTCCCATAGTTGGCAATCATGGTTCCGATTTTGAGTTGCCGTGGAGAAAGCCAGAATTCGATTTCTTGATGAAGGACGCGGATCAGGTCCTCCCCTGGAAAACTAGGTGCAGAACAGCAAGGCAATGCTATGCCATGCACATGTGGTATGCTGGAGGAGCACTCTGAATTATCCTTGCACTGGAGGCTGAGAATACAATGAAGGATGAGGAGGCGGATATTGTTGCTGGACCAACGGTGTGAGAACATGGAGGCGGCAATGGCGTCAACTGGCCAAGTTACTGGTGTGGCTGGGCAGGAACCACATTTACTCAGTGGGACGTAAAGAACATATATTTTCCACACGTCGGCGCTGCCGTGCACTTTAGCTTTCACCGACAGGCTCAAGGACTGGCCCACTTTCTGTTCAACAAACGTGTTTGTACAGGGCTCGTACTGCATTTTTCGCAAAGAAATGATGGATTGGGACCAGCAACTTGGAAAGGGAGGGACTGCAGTACCAGCAACTTAGCCAGGAGCATGTTCAGCTTATGCGCCATAGGATGAGTGCACGCATACTGTTGTATGCGTGCACTCATCCTACCTGAGAACACATGAGATAGAATGGGCCTTAAACCACATTAATCCCCACAAAGAAGCTGGCCCTGATGAAGTTCCTGGAAAAGTCCTAAAAAACTGTGCTAAACAGCTGAAAACAGTGTTTACCAGTATGTTTAACAGCTCACTAGCGCAGGCTATTGTCCCCACTTGCCTGAAGTCCTCCACAATTGTCCCAATTCCAAAACAGGCCGGGGTGAAGACCTTAAGTGATTATCGCCCGGTGGCTCTCACTCCTATTGCTATGAAGTGCTTTGAACAACTTGTCTTCAGGCCCATAAAGAGCAAGATCTGCACCTCCATGGACCAATACCAGTTTGCTTACAGAGCACATAGGTTGGCTGAGGATGCTGTCTCACTTACCCTTCACACTGTGCTGTCACATCTGGAGCAGAGAGACAGCTATGTGCGGATGCTGTTCATTGATTACAACTTGGCCTTTAACACCATCCCTCCCAACAAGTTGGCAACGAAACTGAACAACTTGGGTCTCAGCTCACACCTGTGCAACTAGATACTGGATTTTCTTACAAAAAGACCACAAATCGTACGCATGGGCAAGCACTTCTCTTCATCCTTAACACTAAACACTGGGGTACCGCAAGGTTGTGTGTTGAGCCCTCTCCTTTACTCCCTCTTCACAAATGACTGTAAACCTATTCACAATACCAATACCATTATAAAATTTGCAGATGACACGACCGTGATAGGCCTAATCTCCAACAATGATAAAACAGCCTATAGGAAAGAGGTTGAGAACCTAGAGAGATGGAGTAAGAACAACAACCTCATAGTCAATACCAAGAAAACAAAGGAGCTAATTCTGGATTTTAGGAAGAAGAAACAAAATGGACACCATCCCATTAGCATTAATGGTGGAAACGTGGAGATAGTTCAAAGTTTCAGATTCTTGGGATTAGTTAGGCCCTGCCATGGATATAAAAACACAACATAAATTACCAAAAAAGGCCTTCAGAGGCTTTATTTTCTGAGGAGTCTGAAGAAAGCACAACTCCCAAAACAGCTGCTAGTCAATTTTTACAGGTGCACCATAGAATCTGTTATCACATACTGCATTATAGTGTGGTCCTCCGGCTGCTCTTCTGAGGACAAGAAGACCCTCAAGCGCATCATCAGAATGGCTGGCAGAATTACTGGTACTCAGTTACCATCACTGGATGACATCTTCACTGCTCGCTGCAGCAACAGGGCAAAAATTATCTGCAGGGATCTAACTCACCCCGGCACAGCCTTTTCATTCCCTTACCCTCTGTTAGGCGTCTTAGAGCCCTACATGCCCGCACCACTAGGCTGAAGAACAGCTTTTACCCCAAAGCAATCAGTCTCCTAAATGCTCGGAGATTATTGCCCCTTCCTAGGATAGAAACTACCACAGACTGAAAGTGACTGCTGCATTCATGAACCCATGATGACCTCTTGTCTGCAGTGGTGTCTGAATCAGTGTGTATATATACTCACAAGCACTTCCTACTTTGCTCTTGCTATATATATGCTGTGAACTGTGAATAGTAATGCCTTCTAGTGCAATGTTTTGTTTTTTTCTAGTGTAATGCTTTAGTTTAAATGTCAGTTCTTGTTCCCCTGTCCATGGCATCTAGGATTGCTCCAAACAACATTTCATTGTATTGTACACTGTATTACATTGTATTGTACAGTGACAATAAAGGCATCTTATCTTATCTTATCTCTTGGCAATCACTTCGGTGATCGATTGCTGATGAAATGACTGACGAGAAGTAGGATGATGAGGAGCAGGAGCAACAGGACCAGTAGATGATGGGAAGGACAGTCAGCTCCCTTCGGCTGAGGTGGTGGAGTATTGACTGCAGGAAAAGAGGTGCGGGCCACTTGGTGATGCAGCGGTTGCTGTGGCAGGCTGGACCACTAACTACATGGAAGCCAAGGTTCTCCCAGGTCACTTTATGGTGATGCTGCATGTGTTGACGCTAGGCCATGATGCCAACATTGATTCACTGGCCATGCTTCACCTTCTGGCCACAGATTTGGAAATTTGGAAATTTGGCAAATGGCCATGTTTCCTCCTCAGGTGGTATGATGAAAAACTGCCACACCACCAAGTTTGACATTTTCCCCCCAACACTTCATGCTACCATAGCCTCTGTTAACCACTTGCAAAGCTACTTTCTAGACAGGTAGGCTCCTGTAAGGCTGGTGGTCTACCCCAGGAAATTTTGGCTCCTGACCTTCCACTGCTGCCACCCTGCAAACTCATGGCCACGCTACGACCTTGCTGGCTCAGCCACTGCCTCACGCTCACGCTGCCACCCTCTTATATTGATGATGATGAAACCCCTTCTTCACCCGGCTCCCAAGTGCAATCGGCTACATCATCATCCGCTAATATCTGCATGTCACTCAAAGGTCTCAGGTTTAGAAGCCTAACAGCTCACAACACAAGCTCTTATGTGACTCTCATTATCACTACATGCCTACCGGAGGAAGTGGCGGATGTCTCCACCAGATCTTGGCTGGGCAGTAACTGCTGACTGTCCACTAGAAGCTCGTCCTTACTGAAAAGTGGAGCCGAGCCTATGGCGTATATAACTTCTCAAGCTGAGGGAACCAAAAATGATAGAGGAAGGTTCAGGACAGATGTGGGCATAGGGCCTGCGAGTAGACCATGCCAACTAAGAGTTGTGTCAGAGGAACCCACTGACTCTTGGCTGGGGGTGTCTGATGTCACTTGCGACAAAGTAGAAGACAGAGTCAACCATTCAAGCACTGCTGGGATGCTGGTCAAGACACGATTACTAGATGTCACCGGGAGCTCAGGCCTCCTGCTGTGACTCCTGCTGTCACCTCCCCTTCTTCTGCGGCCATTTCTGCCTGTGCCAGAAACATTTTACCCACTGTTCTTTCTCTTTGAAGGGCCTGTCACTTGTCTGTCTGACATACTGTAAAAAAAAATAATTACATTAATTGAAATTAAAATTAAACACCCCAAAAATGGCTGTATCACAAGGTAAGTTCACCACATAAACCCCCAAAAAGACTGTCGCAATCTAAATTCACTGCAGAACGGCTAATAAGATGTACTTATATTTCCTATAAATAAAGTCCAAAAATGGCTGTATAACAATGTAAGTTCACCGCAGAACGGCTAATAAGACGTATTTGTATTTACTATAAATAGACAACAAAAATGTCTGTGTCACAATGTAAGTGTCACTGTCCCTCCTGTGACAGATGTCAGAAGATCAAGGAGAGGGGAGGAATCTAACAGCCTCTTTGATTACTCTTGATTCAATGTTGTTGTTGTTAATGACCACATCCCTTGTTTTAGGTGCAGCTTAGTAGTCATCACTTCTACCCTAGTTAGTCTTACCCCACCCTTCTGACTGTGCGGTAGATAGCTTCATTTGGTTTTGGAGAAGCTGGTGTGCTGTCCTCTCTGGTGTTCCTGCTCATCCATCTCACTACAGAAGTTAAGTGTCGCGTTTGTTTGTGTTTTGTTTTCCTTTCCTTGTTGGTTGTTACTATGCTTCTGGGAGACGCTTGTTTCTTCATCTGGGAAAGAACAGGTTGTCTCGGTCCTGCCAATATCCATGGGGTTCTTTAGGGTCTCCAGGGTCCCAGGTTACAGGGTATATGCATTTCTAACTTCAAGGGGTGCCTATATGGTTAGGAGTCAGGGCCAGGAGTAGGGTTCTCTAGGCGGTGACCTTTTTCTAGCATTAAAGCCTAGTGGATTTCCCTTTCCCTCCTGGTTGTCAGTGTGGTGTTCCCTCCTATATGTCATCCGTGACAGTAAGTTTACTTCATAACGGCTAATAAGATGTACTTATATTTCCTATAAATAAACCCCAAAAATGGCTGTTTAACAATGTAAGTTCATAGCAGATGAATGGCTGTATCACAATGTACGTACTTCAAGACTTACATAGATTCCCTATTAAAATGCCCCAAAAATAATATAATAGTAATCACTCCTATTACCCAGGTTTTACACTCCCCTATTGGTCCCTGCTCTCTCCCTATAGTGTGGATAATGCCTCCCTATCCTTTCCCTACACTATGAATGATTTTTCCCTGAACTTCTAAATCGTTTGTTTTGCTGAATAAAGTCTTTCCTAACACTGTCCCTAGCGTCTGTCACATCTCTCGTTATCACGATGCAAATTAAATTTTTCCTGAAATTCGGATTGAATTTCACTTTGAGAACTTCGATTCGCTCATCTCTAATGGCATGTCATGTGTATACACCAAGGTCCTACAAAAAAAGACTCGATAACAAAGCATTCTACATATGTACAGCACCGCAACCAAGCTAATTACATAAATACAGGACCAGAAAAAAGCACAGAATAAATATGCAGGAACAGGACCAATTAAAGCACATACAGTACATAAAACACCATAACCAATATCCTTACATAAATACAGGACCAGAATCAAGTATACAGTACAGACCAAAAGTTTGGACACACCTTCTCATTCAAAGAGTTTTCTTTATTTTCATGACTATGAAAATTGTAAATTGACACTGAAGGCATTAAAACTATGAATTAACACATGTGGAATTATATACATAACAAAAAACTGTGAAACAACTGAAAATATGTAATATTCTAGGTTCTTCAAAATAGCCACCTTTTGCTTTGATTACTGCTTTGCACACTCTTGGCATTCTCTTGATGAGCTTCAAGAGGTAGTCAACCGAAATGGTGTGCCCTGTCAGGTTTAATAAGTGGGATTTATTGCCTTATAAATGGGGTTGGGACCATCAGTTGCGTTGTGGAGAAGTCAGGTGGATACACAGCTGATAGACTGTTAGAATTTGTATTATGGCAAGAAAAAAGCAGCTAAGTAAAGAAAAACGAGTGGCCATCATTACTTTAAGAAATGAAGGTCAGTCAGTCCGAAAAATTGGGAAAACTTTGAAAGAGTCCCAAAGTGCAGTCACAAAAACCATCAAGCGCTACAAAGAAACTGGCTCACATGACGACCGCCCCAGGAAAGGACGACCAAGAGTCACCTCTGCTGCGGAGGATAAGTTCATCCGAGTCACCAGCCTCAGAAATCGCAGGTTAACAGCAGCTCAGATTAGAGACCAGGTCAATGCCACACAGAGTTCTAGCAGCAGAACCATCTCTAGAACAACTGTTAAGAGGAGACTGTGCGAATCCGGCCTTCATGGTAGAATATCTGCTAAGAAACCACTGCTAAGGACAGGCAACAAGCAGAAGAGACTTGTTTGGGCTAAAGAACACAAGGAATGGACATTAGACCAGTGGAAATCTGTGCTTTGGTCTGATGAGTCCAAATTCAAGATCTTTGGTTTCAACCACCGTGTCTTTGTGCGACGCAGAAAAGGTGAACGGATGGACTCTACATGCCTGGTTCCCACCGTGAAGCATAGAGGAGGAGGTGTGATGGTGTGGGGGTGCTTTGCTGGTGACACTGTTGGGGATTTATTCAAAATTGAAGGCATACTGAACCAGCATGGCTACCACAGCATCTTGCAGCGGCATGCTATTCCATCCGGTTTGCGTTTAGTTGGACCATCATTTATTTTTCAACAGGACAATGACCCCAAACACACCTCCAGGCTGTGTAAGGGCTATTTGACCATGAAGGAGAGTAATGGGATGCTGCGCCAGATGACCTGGCCTCCACAGTCACCGGACCTGAACCCAATCGAGATGGTTTGGGGTGAGTGAAGGCAAAAGGGCCAACAAGTGTTGGAAGACCATTTCAAGTGACTACCTCTTGAAGCTCATCAAGAGAATGCCAAGAGTGTGCAAAGCAGTAATCAAAGCAAAAGGTGGCTACTTTGAAGAACCTAGAATATGACATATTTTCAGTTGTTTCACACTTTTTTGTTATGTATATAATTCCATATGTGTTATTTCATAGTTTTGATGCCTTCAGTGTGAATCTACAATTTTCATAGTCATGAAAATAAAGAAAACTCTTTAATTGAGAAGGTGTGTCCAAACTTTTGGTCTGTACTGTATATGCAACAAAAAGACCAAATATAGCACATTTATACAGCACCAGAACCAAGCAAGCTCATTATATCTATACAGCACCAGAACCAAGTATGGTACGTAAATACAGCACTAGTTATGAGCTGCAGGGGCTGTATTCGAATTTGCGATATTTGACAAATATTTTGTAGAATATTCGTCATATATTTGCGAATATTCATTTTTAGAATATTCATCATTTTTCAGCATCTATCTGAAGTAAACAGTACATATGATTCCTCCCTGCTTAGAGTGTCTGGTTCCCAAACAAACTGTTCTTATCTGTCCAGGCTCACTAGGATTTCAGCCCACTCTGGTCCGTGCCCGTTGCCGTGCACATGGAGCGTCCCCATCACCATTGGAACGCCTTGGGGTTAGAATATACCATTGGATCTGAGTTTTCACGATCTAACAACAGTAAATAGTCTTTTCATAAGACTATGCAACCAATAGATGCCGCTGTTCATGAGTTATTATGAATATAAAAAAAAAAATCTAGCACTTTATTAGCTATATTGCTCTATATAATTTTTTTTACAATAGTCGCTATATTGCTGTATATTTGTTTTTTTGAATATTCGTAATAACTCATGAACATATAGCAATATAGTGAATATTCTAAAAAAAACTAATATAGAGCAATATAGGTAATATGATCTCACAACAGCAAATAGTCTTGTCAAAAGATTAAGAAACCAATAGAGGGCACTGTTCATAACTCATGAACAGCGCCGTCTATTGGTTGCATAGTCTTATGACAAGACTATTTGCTGTTGTGAGATTGTGAAAACTCAGATCCAATGGTATATTCTAAACCCGAGGCATTCCAATGGAGATGGGGACACTCGATGTGCACGGAAACAGGCACTGACTGGAGCCGGCTGAAATCCTAGGGAGCCTGGACAGATAAGAACTGTTTTTTTGGGAACCAGACACTCTAAGCAGGGAGGAAATGTGTACTGTTCACTTCAGTTGGCTGGTGAAAAATGATGTTGCCTGAACTGCCTGCCTGATCAAGCAAACTTTATGCAAACGCATGTCATTTTTTCTGCCTGATCAGCCATTTTTCAGACTGATCAAGTTTGAAAAATCCCTGATCAGTCAGAAAAAGGCATTGCAATACCGGATCTGTTTTTCCGGTGTCATCCGGCAAAACGGATCCTGCATTTATTTTTTTCACATTTTTAAAGGTCTTCTCATGCGCAGACCGGAATGCCAGATCCGTCATTGCAGTATTTTTAATGCTGGATCCGGCACTAATGCATTGCAATGGAGTATATTGCCAGATCTGGCATTCAAGCATGTGTTCCGGAATTTTGGATGGAGATAATACCGCAGCATGCTGCGTTATTATCTCCGGCCAAAACGCTGTTAAGTGACTGAACTGAAGACATCCTGAAGCATACTGAACGGATTTCTCTCCGTTCAGAATGCATTAGGATATAACTGAAACGTTTTTTCCCCGGTATTGAGCCCAGAGGACGGAACTCAATGCCGGAAAAGTTTAACGCTAGTGTGAAAGTACCCTAACAGGGTGGTTAATCCTGTTCTTGCAAATCATTGCCAACCATAACCTGCTCTGCTGGAACACATGGCCAATACAATAAAATACATAACATTACATAACTAAATATAACATTTGTAGATACCCCACAGGTCTGGAATACCTGTTTTTGGTTTTTACCCACCACCTCTTCCCTTCTGTGGCCTGAGTTGCTGGGCCTGTGTGCCCTTCTGTGCCAGGCTTCATTATGACATGGTCATGAATGTCTATATCATGACATAATTATGTCATCCCATGAGACCAGATCTGGGTTTGCTTTTCACAAGAAGCATTGCCTGATGTGAATGATGCCTCGCACAAAAGAGCTCTCAGAAGACCTACTATTAAGAATTGTTGACTTGCATAGCTGGAAAGGGTTATAAAAGTACCTCCAAAAGCCTTGCTGTTCATCAGTCCATGGTAAGACAAATTGTCTATAAATGGAGAAAGTTCAGCACTGCTGCTACTCTCCCTAGGAGTGGCCGTCCTGTAAAGATGACTGCAAGAGCACAGCGCAGACTGCTCAATGAGGTGAAGAAGAATACTAGAGTGTCAGCTAAAGACTTACAAAAGTCTCTGGCATATGCTAACATTCCTGTTAGCGAATCTACGATATGTAAAACACTAAGCAAGTATAATTTTCATGGGAGAATACCACAGAGGAAGCCGCTGCTGTCCAAAATATTCTGTGGACAGATGAAACCAAAGTTGAGTTGTTTGGAAGAAACACACAACACTATGTGTGGAGAAAAAGAAGCACAGCACACCAACATCAAAACCTCATCCCAACTGTGAAGTCTGGTGGTGTGGGCATCATGGTTTGGGGCTGATTTGATGCGTCAGGGCCTGGTCGGATTGCTATCTTCGAAAGAAAAATGAATTCCCAAGTTTATCGAGACATTTTGCAGGAGAACTTAAGGCCATCTGTTCACCAGCTGAAGCCTAACAGAAGATGAGTGTTGCAACAGGACAACGACCCAAAGCATAGAAGTATATTAACAACAGAATGGCTTAAATAGAAGAAAATATGCCTTCTGGAGTGGCCCAGTCAGAGTCCTGACCTCAACCCGATTGAGATGCTGTGGCATGACCTCAAGAAAGCGATTCCCACCAGACATCCCAAGAATATTGCTGTGCACGTCTGATCTGCAACTACAGGAAACGTTTGGTTGAAGTTATTGCTGCCAAAAGGAGGTTCAACCAGTAATTAAATCCAAGGGTTCACATACTTTTACACCTGCACTGTGAATGTTTACATGGTGTGTTCAATAAAAACATGGTAACATTTAATTCTTTGTGTGTTATTAGTTTAAGCAGATTTTGTCTATTTTTGTGACTTAGATGAAGATCAGATCACATTTTATGAACAATTTGTGCAGAAATCCATATCATTCCAAAGGGTTCACAAATTTTTTCTTGCAACTGTATGTGCCCATCAGTCTCCTTGTTTTGTATTAAATGATCCCACTATTACTGCTCTGTGTGTCTTTTATTCGTCAAAAAAGCGATTTTATTTCTATGTAAATTACCGTGATAAAGAGCCTAACGGGTTTTTAATAAGTGGTGCACAACTAGGTAAACCCTTTCAAGCCCAGGGGCTTTTTTTGGGGGGCGTTTTCGTTTTGCGCTCTCTGCCTTCCCAGAGCCATAACTTTTTTATTTGTCTGTTTACATAGTGTTATACTTTGCAACACAACCATTTAATATTGCATATCATGTAGTGGGAAGAGAGAAAAAAAAATCCAAATGGGGTGAAATTGCAAAAAAAAATAGCAATTCCACCAAAGTTTAATGTGTGTGTTTTTTTACGACGTTCAATGTGCGATAAAACTGACTGGTTAGTTTTATTCTACAGGGCATTACGAATCCGGCGATACATTATATGTATACTTTTTCTTGCTTTTTGATAGTGATAAAAAAATAAAAAGTCTGTTTTATTTTTTTGTTGCCATATTTTGACCCCTATAACTTTTTTATGTGTACGGAGCTGTATGGGGGCTCATTTTTAGCGGGGCGATCTGAACTTTTTATTAATACCATTTCGGTGTGTATGACTTTTTAATTACTTTTTACAGATTTTTTTGTAGAAAATGAAGCGTCCATTTGGATGTTTTTTTCTGTTTTGCTCTTTGCCACATGGGGATTATATTTTTATATTTTTATACTATGGGCATTTTTGCACAATGTGACACCCATGATGTATATTTTTATTTTATTTTTTTAGTTCTTTTATTTTTATTTGGGAAAAGGGGGGTGATTTGATTTTTTATGTTTTTTTATTTATTTATTTTAAACTTTTTTTAACACTTTTTTTATAGTTCCCATAGGGAACTATAACATGCAATCATCTGATTGCTATTATCATTGACTCCAATGCACTTGCATTGGAATCTATGATGATTTCAGTACTTTCCTATGGAGCCCTATTACAGCCAAGAGCTCCATAGGAAATACTATTCAGCAGCCTCCTGTCATTCCCAAAGACAGGGGCTGCTGCATACACACTCCGGCTCCTCTAGATTGACCACGGCATCTGCAAGGTTAAATGTCCACGATCGACATTACTGCCGATTGCGGACATTAGCCGCGGGTGTCTGCTAAAGGAATCAGGTGTCTATCCGCGGCTATGGCGCCTGCAGCGGGAGCCATCTATAGACACCCACCCCGCGCCTTACATGTATGGCTCTGGGCGTGAAGTTGTTAATTATATGCACCATGCATGGAGGACATGCTATTTCTCCCAGGTTCACCAACTGACCGTCTTGCACAGTTGGAGTTGGTGGATAAACAACCAGCAGGCTATTTGCTTCTTGAATCACTTTAGCAAGTAACCAGCTATGTGGCTACTCCAGCCCCATTGTATGGCAATGTTTGACTTGATAGGAGAAGAGGGAGTGGGAGTGATGCTCTGCCCTGCTGCTATTTGGGACGGGAATATGTCTATGGCAGAGGAGGTGGAGTGGGAGCCAGGCTGACACTAACATGGACATGTAAACAGTAGTGTTGAGCGCGAATATTCGAATTACGAATTTTTTTCTCGAATATCGCAATTTCGAGATTTTGCGAATATTTAGAATATCGTTCTATATATTCGCGAATTCGAATATTCGTATTTTTTTTTTATTATAATATTTTTTTTCTTTCCCACAAGTTGTTCTTACCTGTCCTTTGGATTCCTGGCTTCCTGGCTGCTCCAGTCAGTGGTGTTTTCAACTTACTGCTATATTCCATATTAGCTAAATTACAATCTAATCTGTATGTGTATTTTACGAAATTTCGCAAGTTGCGATGCGAGTAATATAACACGAACTAATCGCATGAAGATTTCAATTTAGCACTGCTATATTCCATATTCTAGCCTAATATGGAATATAGCTGTGCTAAGTTAGCACTGCTGTATTCCATACTAGGCTAGAATATGGAATATAGCAGTGCTAAGTTGAAATCTTCATGCGATTATTTCGTGTTATATTACTCGCATCGCAACTTATGAAATTTGCAAATGTTCTTAATATTGCTCTAACTTCGTCTTTTAGAATATTACGAATATTCTAAAAGACGAAGTTAGAGCAATATTACGAAATTTCGTAAAATACACATAGATTGTAATTTAGCTTATATAGTGCTATAATCCCTTTTTTTTCCTCTAATTTTTTTTGCCTCTTCTGAACTTAAGTTTTGTAAAATATGTACACTGTTAAAAAATATTACTATAGCAGTATATTAGCTTAAATACAATCTATGTGTATTTTACGAAATTTCGTAATATTGCTCTAACTTCGTCTTTTAGAAATTTCGTAATATTGCTCTAACTTCGTCTTTTAGAATATTCGTAATATTCTAAAAGACGAAGTTAGAGCAATATTAAGAACATTTGCAAAAGCCGAAATTGCGATGCGAGTAATATAATACGAAATAATCGCATGAAGATTTCAACTTAGCACTGCTATATTCCATATTCTAGCCTAATATGGAATATAGCTGTGCTAAGTTAGCACTGCTGTATTCCATACTAGGCTAGAATATGGAATATAGCAGTGCTAAGTTGAAATCTTCATGCGATTATTTCGTGTTATATTACTCGCATCGCAACTTGCGAAATTTGCAAATGTTCTTAATATTGCTCTAACTTCGTCTTTTAGAATATTACGAATATTCTAAAAGACGAAGTTAGAGCAATATTACGAAATTTCGTAAAATACACATATAGATTGTAATTTAGCTTATATAGTGCTATAATCCCTTTTTTTTTCCTCTAATTTTTTTTTGCCTCTTCTGAACTTAAGTTTTGTAAAATATGTACACTGTTAAAAAATATTACTATAGCAGTATATTAGCTTAAATACAATCTATGTGTATTTTACGAAATTTCGTAATATTGCTCTAACTTCGTCTTTTAGAAATTTCGTAATATTGCTCTAACTTCGTCTTTTAGAATATTCGTAATATTCTAAAAGACGAAGTTAGAGCAATATTAAGAACATTTGCAAAAGCCGAAATTGCGATGCGAGTAATATAACACGAAATAATCGCATGAAGATTTCAACTTAGCACTGCTATATTCCATATTCTAGCCTAGTATGGAATATAGCAGTGCTAAGTTGAAATCTTCATGCGATTATTTCGTGTTATATTACTCGCATCGCAACTTGCGAAATTTGCAAATGTTCTTAATATTGCTCTAACTTCGTCTTTTAGAATATTACGAATATTCTAAAAGACGAAGTTAGAGCAATATTACGAAATTTCGTAAAATACACATAGATTGTATTTAAGCTAATATACTGCTATAGTAATATTTTTTAATAGTGTACATATTTTACAAAACTTAAGTTCAGAAGAGGCAAAAAAAAAATTAGAGGCAAAAAAAGGGATTATAGCAGTATATTAGCTAAATTACAATCTATATGTGTATTTTATAAAATTTCGTAATATTGCTCTAACTTCGTCTTTTAGAATATTCGTAATATTCTAAGAGACGAAGTTAGAGCAAATCACGAAATTTCGTAAAATACACATATTAGCCTAGCCATAGTCAATTAGCATAGGAACGTTGCCTTATACTATCAAGATAAATAATCGCAATACGCGAAAAAAAATAAAAAATTCGTATATTATTCGCAATAATTGGAATAATTACGAATATTCGATTTCGACGAATATAACACAAATATTCATTCGAATATTCGCGAAATATCGCAAAATCGAATATGGCACCTCCCGCTCATCACTAGTAAACAGAATCTGGCATTTGTTCTGGGGTGCTGCTCCTGCTCTGCCGCAAAAAACATTGACCCAGTGGGCTGTAAACATGCATTTGCCTTGTCTGTGACAGCTACTCCACGTGTTAAGATGGAATAAAGTTATTCAAAAAATTTGATTTGTTCTAAATTAATTTGTCACAGATGGTGATACCCAGGCCACTCTGCCTTAGGCCTCATGCACACGACTGTTCCATTTTTTGCGGTAAATCCGCAAAGTAGTCCGTGTGCCTTAAGCAATTTGCGAAACGGAACGGGAAGCCCATTGTAGAAATACCTTATCTGCAAAACGGACAAGAATAGGACATGCTATATTTTTTATGTAGGACCACGGAATGGAGTGCTGTTCGCATCTTTTGCGGCCCCATTAAAGTGAATAGGTCCGCACCCGAGCCTCAAAAACTGCGGCTCGTGTGCATAAGGCCTAAATATATGCATCCCACTTGGTGGCCCAATCTCAGTGTTAAGGCTTGGAACTTAATCTGCACGGACAGCGCACGGAGAGTGCAGGGAGAGGGTATCACCATTTGCATTACGTTCTAGTGCACCCAAATTTATATTTAATGAGTTCTGTAGGTTCTGTGCCATCGGTATTACAGGCAGTTGCAATTTATCGCCATCTATATCACTACATACAGGGCACCGAGATTGATCAGAGGCAGTAGCAGAATCATGAATTTAGTGGCCCCATGACCGACTGGGGACGGTGGTGGCCATAGTAGCAGTGGCATTAACCATGACAAAAGTAAACCCATAACAGAGTGGGAAGGGGGAGAGCAGCAGAAGTGGCAGTTAGGCTGTGCTAGCATCACTGTTTAAGTTTCCGTTCTTTTGATCTGTCAGAAGAACAAAAAATAAAAATAAAAAACAATACTGCATTTTGAGCCTCTTTCAGGCATCAGTATTTGATCTGTATTTATAAGCCAAAACCGGGAGTGGGTACAAAACAGAGATAACATGTAATGGAAATATTTGTATCTCATCTGTGTTTTGGACCCACTCCTGCTTTTGGCTTCCAAATTCTGATCAAATACTAATGCAAAACACTGACCAAACACTGACTAAAAGAACATATTAACTACAATGAATTTTGGTTAAGTTGGTGGAGTGGTTTGTGTGGTTCAATCCAATAACTAACGACACTCCCTCTGTATGACAATAATCCAGCTGCCCCTTTGATCAATCCAGTAAGTTCGGCCCATCTGGCTTTAATCCATATACATGTTGAAAGCAAAATACCATTAGGTTTATAGTATGGAAAGATTTGAGACCTTCTGGATGGATCCACATGGGCTTAAATTTAGTTGAACTGTACAGTGACATAGAATGTGTTTAATATTTGTCGTGGCTGTGATGTAGAATAACATTTTCCACAACAGAATGTGATACCTAGGAAGGATTAATTTGGTTCCAGTTTGAGAAGCAATTTGTCTGGTAATACTGTCACAGTTTTGACCATAAACAATTGCAATAACGACACAGACTTATCTTTTCGCTAAAATAATATATTAGCTACGATGATCTTGGTGGAGTGAATTGTGTTGAGCGAATCAAAGCATCCGAAATGGAATTGGATAATAATGTAAAATTGTTATGCTATAATCAAACGTGTTTAACCCCTTCACGTCTGCAATGTGTATATATACGTGATAGCTGCACATACCCCGTGCAGCTACCACGTATATAAACGTTCTGGCAGCTCTTTAATCCAAGCGCTGCAAAGCGCTTGGATTAAAGCTTCTGCTACTGCCCTGCTGCCGTCACGGACAGCATACAGTGCAGTAATGCCGGCAAGGGACCAATCAGAGTGGTCCCTTGCCGGCAATCGATCCGATTGGTTAGTCTGTGCAGACTAACCAATCGGATCGCGTCAGTGTTAAAATGCCGGTTTCAGGCTCTGATCTGCGCTCTGCAGATCAGAGCCTGAAATCGGTAATGTGTCCTGAAGCCCCCGATCTGTGCCCCCTTGAAGCCCCCGATCTGTGCTCCTTGTTCTTGATCTGCCCCCGATGCGGTCCGCCCCTTCTGCCCCGATCTGTGCCCCCTTCTTGTCAATATTCTTATGCTGACCCCCCCCCCCTGATGCGGTCCGCCCCCTCCTGCCCCCATCTGTAAGTAAAATGCTGTCCCCCTATCCCCGTTTCCAGCGCTCTTCGCTGTCCCCTGCCCCCGATGCGGTCCCCCTTGTGTGTGTGATGGCGGCGGCTCCATTCCTGAGCCGCCGCCATCAGCAGCATGTGTCAGCTCTATGCTGACACTGCTGTAACCCCATAGATGCCGCAGTAGCGGCATCCATGAGGTTAATAGAGGGAGGGGGCTCCCTCTCTCTCAACCATCAGGGCTGCTGCGATCGCAGCGCCCGATGGTTGCCATGGCAACCGGACGCTTTGCAAAGGCGTCCGGTTGCTATGGTATAGGCGTCCAGTGCTGCCACCTACAGGCATCTGATTGTATTATACTTTGCAATGCAAGAGCATTGCAAAGTATAGTACAACCATCAGCCTCAATGGATCTTCAAGATCCAAGAGGGAACTAATAAAAAAAATGTGAAAATAATAAAAGTAGAAAAAAAAAATGTAAAAAATAAATTGACTTTTCCCCCCCAAAAAAACAAAAAAACAAACAAAACCCACACATATTAGGTGTCACCGCGTCCGTAACGACCATCTCTATAAATATATCACATCATCAACCCCGTCCAATAAACACCAAAAAATATAAAAAATAAAAACGGTGTAAAAAATAAGCCATTTTTGTCACCTTACATCACAAAAAGTGCAACACCAAGCGATCCAAAAAGGCGACTATACCCCAAAATAGTACCAATCAAACCGTTACCTCATCCCGCAAAAAATGAGCCCATATTTAAGACAATCACCCAAAAAATAAAAAAGCTATGGCTCTCAGACTATGGAGACACTAAAACATCATTTTTTTGGTTTCAGAAATGCTATTATTGTGTAAAACTTAAATAAATAAGAAAAAGTATACATATTGGGTATTGCCACGTCCGTAACGATCTGCTATACAAAACTGTCACATTTTTGGCCACCTTGTCCCATAAAGTGTAATAATGAATGATCAAAAAATCCTATGTACCCAAAAATGATACCAATAAAAACTTCAACTCTTTCTGCAAAAAATGAGCCACTGCACAAGACGATCGGTAGAAAAATAAAAAAACATATGGCGTTCAGAAAACCAATCCAGCAAAATCTGCCTTCCTAAAACCATTCAGTGTTCCTTTCCTTCTGCGCCCTGCCGTGCGCCCTTACATCAGTTTACGACCACATGTGGGGTGTGTCTGTAAACCGCAGAATCAGAGTAATAAATATTGAGTTTTGTTTGGCTGTTAACCCTTAATGTGTTAAAGAAAAAAATGTAATAAAATAGAAAATCTGCTAAAAAAGTGAGATTTAGAAGTTTCATCTCCATTTTCCTTTAATTCTTGTGGAACACCTAAAGGGTTAATAACGTTTGTAAAATTGGTTTTAAGTAACTTGAGGGGTGTAGTTTCTACAATGGGGTCATTTATGGGGGGTTTCCACTATGTAAGCCCCACAAAGTGACTTCAGACCTGCACTGGTCCTTAAAAAGTGGGTTTTGGAAATTTTCTTAAAAATGTTAAGAATTGCTTCTAAACTTCTAAGCCTTGTAATGTCCTAAAAAATTTAAATAACATTTCCAAAATGATGCCAACATAAAGTAGACATGTGGGGAATGTTATGTAATAAATATTTTATGAGGTAACACTTTCTGTTTTAAAAGCAGAGAAATTGAAATTTTTGGGTAAATTTGGGATTTTTTCCAAAAAAAGGAGATATATATTGACTCAAATTTATGACTGTCATGAAGTACAATGTGTCACGAGAAAACAATCTCAGAATGGCGTGGATAAGTAAAAGTGTTCAAAAGCTATTACCACTTAAAGTGACGCATGTCAGATTTGTAAATTTTGACCTGGACACTGGGGCATCAATGACCTTTGGTCATGAAAGGGTTAATAACACCGGACAGATACAGTATAAGGTACAGAAATACATACGTGCAATTGCTCAGCAGCAGAATGCTATTGGGGCACTGTACTGGCAATAATAATATATACTAAAAATGTAATGTATGTTTTGAGCAAAAAATAAAAAAAAAGCTCTCTCTGTTCTGTTTTTTCTTGCCGGTGGCTGGCTTTGTACCGTAGAGCTGAGAGAATGATTTCTTGTGCCTCTGTATACTGTTTAAGCTTGTTTTCTGTCAGACACTGCATAGTCATATCCCTGTCTGTTGCCACCCTTGATTGGCTAATGAGACAGTTATTAGTAGTGTTGAGCGCGAATATTCAAATAGCGAATTTTTATCTCGAGTATCGTAACTATATTTCGAATATAGTGCTATATATTTGCAATATAGAATATTCGTCATTTTTTCCCATCTGAACACATGATTCCTCCCTGCTTCCTGCTTGTGGGCCAATGAGTCATTGGCCCACAAGCAACTTAAGCAGGGAGGAATCATGACTTTAGATGGGAAAAATGACGAATATTCTAAAAAATAATATATAGCACAATATCAAATATATTAGTTTTTTATAATATTCGTCTTTTTTTATTTTTTTCAATCTCTACAGTTGTTCGACTTTGGCATACTCCTCACAGACAAGCATCCCCGTCACCATGGGAACATCTGGGGATTAGAATATACCATCGGATCTGAAAACTCAGGTCCGATGGTAAATTCTATCCCCCAGGCATTTTCATAATGACAGGGAAGCTTGTCTGGGGGTTAGAATATACCATCGGATCTGAGTTTTCCCAATATCACTGAAATCGTGAAAACTCAGATCCAATGGTATATTCTAACCCCCAGGAAAGCTTCCCTGTCACCATGGTAATGTAGAAATGTAGAATATAAGGAATATTCAAATTTTCGAATATTCGATGAATATTCTACAAAATATTCGCAAACTATTATGAATTCGAAAATGACCCCTGTCGCTCATCGCTAGTTATTAGCCTTTGAGACAATCAGGGCAAGCCCTCCCTCCCCTCCCAGACTTCCTGCCAGGGTCATGTGAGCATCTTTCTTCATATTTTTTCCTGCCGACATGCAGTAAAATGGAGTTGCATTTCATTTTGCTGGGTTCATCCAAAGTGAGCCTGAAAAGTTTTGGGTTTGTTTAGTGTAACCAACTTTTTTTTTGTTTTAGTAAGTGATAATTGATATTTAACCTCTTCAGGACACATGACGTACCGGTACGTCATGATGCCCTGGTACTTAAGGACACATGACGTACCGGTACGTCATGTGTTGTTCCGATCACTGCCGCCCGGCTGGCAGTGATCGGAACAAGGTGCCTGCACAAATCATTGAGCAGGCACCTAGGCTAAATGCGCGGGGGGGTCCCGTGACCCCCCATGTCGGCGATCGCAACAAACCGCAGGTCAATTCAGACCTGCGGTTTGATGCGCTTTTTGCAGTTTCTGATCCCCGCGGTCCCTGACCGCGGGGATCAGAAACTTTACAATGCCCAGAATATATATGTTATTCCTCCCCCTGCACCCCTGAATGATATTATGTGGGCGGGTGGTGCAGGGGGAGGGTTGCGGGCGGTGCGGGCGGTGCGGGAGGCGGGCGGTGCGGCAGGCGGGATCGCGATCCCCCGCCCGCCTCCCATTGCGTAATCGTTGGCGTCTAGTGGGTATACCAGGGTGCCAGCACATTGCTGGCACCCTGGTATAAACGGCTGACATCGTTGATGCGATGTCAGCCGTTTAACCCTTTCCATACAGCGGTCCGTACGGACCGCTGTATGGAAAAGGTTAACAGCGCAGGGAGCTCCCTCCCTCTCCGATCGGGGGGCTGCTGTGCCTTTGCAGCCCCCCGATGGGAGAGAGAGAGAGCCCCCAGACAGCCCCCCGACACCCCAGTCCTCACCCTTCCCCGTCTGCGAAGTTGTGGCAGACGGGGAAGGTTCCCATGGCACCTGCTGTCCATGGTGCTGAACAGATCTGTGCTGAAAGCATAGATCTGTTCAGTGTAAGTAAAATACAGTGCAGTACCCTATATAGAGTACAGTACTGTATTATACAGACATCAGACCCACTGGATCTTCAAGAACCAAGTGGGTATGGGTAAAAAAAAAAAGTGAAAAAAAGTGGAAAAAAAGTAAAAATCAAAAAACACATTTATCACTGATTAAAAATGAAAAAAAATAAATTCCCTACACATGTTTGGTATCGCCGCATCCGTAACGACCTGATCTATAAAACGGTCATGTTACTTTACCCGAACGGTGAACGCCATAAAAATAAAAAATTAAAAACTAGGATGAAATAGAAATTTTGCCCACCTTACTTCCCAAAAAAAGGTAATAAAAGTGATCAAAAAAGTCGCATGTACGCCAAAATTGTAACAATCAAACCGTCATCTCATCCCGCAAAAAATGAGACCCTACTTAAGATAATCGCCCAAAAAATGAAAAAATTATGGCTCTTAGACTATGAAAACACTAAAACATCATTTTTTTTGTTTCAAAAATGAAATCATTGTGTAAAACGTACATAATTTAAAAGAAAGTATACATATTAGGTATTGCCGCCTCCGTATGGACCGGCTCTATAAAAATATCACATGACCTAACCCCTCAGATGACCACCGTAAAAAAATAAAAATAAAAACGGTGTAAAAAAAGCTAATTTTTGTCATCTTACATCACAAAAAGTGCAATAGCAAGCGATCAAAAAATCATATGCACCCCAAAATAGTGCCGTCATCTCATCCCGCAAAAAATGAGACCCTACTCAAGATAATCGCCTAAAAACTGAAACAACTATGGCTCTTAGACTATGTAGACACTAAAACTTTTTTTGTTTTAAAAATTAAATCATTGTGTAAAACTTACATAAATAAAAAAAATTGTACACATATTATGTATCGCCGCGTCCGTGACAACTTGCTCTATAAAATTACCACATGATCTAACCTGTCAGATGAATGTTGTAAATAACAAAAAAAAAAACTGTGCCAAAAAGGTATTTCTTGTTACCTTGCCGCACAAAAAGTGTAATATAGAGCAACCAAAAATCATATGTACCCTAAACTAGTACCAACAAAACTGCCACCCTATCCCGTAGTTTCTAAAATGGGGTCACTTTTTTACAGTTTATACTCTAGGGGTGCATCAGGGGGGCTTCAAAAAAAAAAAAAATTGTACTTTCCTTATCCATTTGACTGTGAAGAGGCCGCCACAGCCATCTTTCTTAAATACCCAGGTCATATGTCACCACGCACAATATTTTGCGCAAGATGAACACAGCCACCTCTTTGTCCTCAAATGGATGAGGTGAATATGTTTTTTATTAATTATTTTTACCGCCATTTCAGGGAAATGTGATTTGTTACCAAGAACCACAAGAAAATTCAGCTTTGTGGCAAATCGAATTGGCCCTGAAATTCGGATTGAAGTCCACTTCGGATATTTCGATTCACTCAACATTAATTCTGAAATCTTGATGTTATTGTACTTACAGTTTTGGATGTGATGGAATTCAGATAAATTGACCTTACCACATTTTTGTAAAATCGGACCATTATGGAGACTGACAGTGCCATTGATTAGTTTTACCTGAGGATATCCATAGATTGACGTTATCTCAGATATGGACAGACTGGAGGAAGTCATCAAGTGTCCAATAAAAGCCACAACTTTGTTCTTCTCATCACAGCTGTAGTTGGGGATGGCTTCTTCTCGTCCTGACAGTATACTCAGTGCACTCTGTACAGCTTTATGTTCTAACACACAGGAGTCATAGATCTTGTATCCCAGAGTGATATTAGGTAAGAGGTCAGAGCTTCTGTTTATTTCTTCTATGGCGAACATGAAGACCAGGAGATGTCTAGCTAAATGAAGAGATTTCCTGAAAAGAAGTCACACATGTGAACTTACAAATGACAGCTGAATTATAGATGGCAATACCGCTCCACATTGCAGACATTAGGTACCAGATTAAAAGAGATGAGCAAATTTTTAAAAAAAATTGGATTCAGCTGGTTCGCTGAATTTTTCAAAAAAATTTGGTTTGATCCGAATTTATTTGCGGTGAATCTTGTTAAGAAACAGCTATTTCCTGGCTGCAGAGAGCCTTTATAGTGGTGTAGAACACTGTGCCTTGCAGTAACACACATAGGGAGTCTGCTGTGGTAGTGAAATAATACTGTGAGTCAGTATGACATGCAGATGACAGGCGTCGCTCTTAGAATCACTGCACACTTCACTTATTTGGGCAGTCACGGGGCCAAAACTGACAAAAAAACTCAAGTATGAACTCAGCCTTACAGGTAAATGTTAGCGTCAGAGAAGAAACGCACTGCTTTTACACCGTCGTCAGCTGATTCCACATAGATGTCTACAGAACCTGTTCTATTAAACGCTTATACAAGTATTTCTCCTCGACAGAGTAGAGAGGGTGTCAACAGAAAGTATGTGTTGATGTCACTGATTATTTTGCCCTTCCTCTGATCCATCAGAACAATAACCCCAAAAAATTGATCCTGTCTGTTGAGCATTCGCCTTCACTCGGTCAACATTTGATCAGTAATCCATCAGTATTGCTAATGCCCCCCCAAAAAAACTGGAGTGGATCCAAAACAGAGATGACACGTGATTGGAATATTTGCATGTCTTCTGTGTTTTGTACCCACTACTGCTTTTGGCTACCAAATCAGAGGCTAACTCTGAAGGGACCACACAAGCCTTACAGCTGCTACACCAACAGGATTCGTTGTGCGTATCATTTTTCCTTCCTTCTGACAGATCAGAAGAAGGATCAAATAAATGATGATGTCAGCCAGGCCGAAAAGCAAAATAGTGGCCCAGTCATGAAGTGGGGAGGGTGGAAACAGCATGAGAAAACCACGGTAGTAAAGGGCGACACATCTCATCAAATAAAAAGTGACAGGTCAACACGCCCCTTTACCTGCCAACTCCTCCCACAACATCCCCCCATCCCTCCCAAACCATGCCTAAATACTGACCCAAACCACGCCTAAATACCGCCCCATTTAACGCCCCTTATCTGTTAGTTCTGATATTATGTAAGAAATTAAATTAAGTTTTAATATATTTAAAAATAAACTGATATTATGTCACGGTGGGGAGTGGGAGAGACTCCCCACCATATAAAGTGAGGAAAACAAGGCAGCAACTAGGCCTAGACACCACTAAAAGGGAGCAGGTCACCTTCTAATGCCATATCCAGGAGCCTCGGACCCTGGAATCCCAGAATAGCCCTAGGAATAATGTCAGGGCCTGAGACATCCTGTTCCTCCAGGACACGGAAGAACAGAATTCTCCACTGGCCTAGATACAAAGGAAGGTGGAGACAGTGAGCCGCAACTGGATCAGCATGCAAGAACCAGAACACTAGCTCTTACCTGCCGCAGCAACAATGACTGGAACCCGTGCCAATGTACTGGAACCCAAACACCAACAAGGACACAGTACAAACAACATACACAGGAATCCAGCACACCAGTAACTGCCTGGATCCCCATGCGGACAGAATACATGGTGGCCCAAGGCAGAGATGCTCACTGACTTATGGTTCCCCAGGGGCACTCTCACCAAAGGCACAGACAGACAGGGGAATGTCTAGCATCCATGTTGGACTACAAACAACAACAGACCAGACATGGAACACTAAACTAGACATAACAACACACCCTAAAGATAACCCACACCAAACAACACAACAGGTGGGGATGGGTAAAGGAAAAAGGGATGACATTGATATCAAACTAGGCGACCCTCACACTGGACAGAAAGAATCTCCAGCACAGGAGCATAACTCCAACACAGGAGCTTAACTCCAGCACACACCAAGGCTGGAGTACAACTGGCCTCAAGCTCAAAGCACCAGAATAAGAAGAGCCTTGAGGCCACACCCAGAACACACCTAGCCAGGGAATTAACCCCTCCAGCACTAGACAGAGAAGGAACCAGGATATATGGAGCTGTGCACACACATGCTGAATAAACGTCACGTTGCCCCTGGCAACCAGCATGCACGGCAAACGTGTCACAGTGAACAATAGAGATGTCGCAAACCTAAAATTTTCCGTTCACGAACGGCGAACGTGAATTTCCGCAAATGTTCTTGAACCGGGCGAACCACCATAGACTTCAATAGGCAGGCGAATTTTAAAACCCACAGGGACTCTTTCTGGCCACAGGAAAAGTTGTTTCAAGGGGACTAACACCTGGACTGTGGTATGCCGGAGGGGGATCCATGGCAAAACTCCCATGGAAAATTACGTAGTTGACGCAGAGTGTGGTAAGATGAATTTGCAATGCGATTAATATAACCTGCATTAATCGTATTGCAAATTCAACTTAGAGCTAAGTTCCTAATGGTTGTATTGCTAGAATTGACGAATATTACAAATTTAGCACTATATTCTCAATCTTCGTTATATTCTAGCAATACAACCATTAGGAACCCAGCAGCTCTAAGTTGAATTTGCAATGCGATTAATATAACCTGCATTAATCACATTGCGAATTCAACTTAACACAGATATGTATCATTTATAAATATTAACAATAGCTAATTGCGGCACCCAACTTTCCCGGGTGCCGATAACACGTCGAAGACATATTCGGGCATGTCCTAAGACGTACCGTCAGTAATTCAGATGTCCGAAGATGCTAATTATGTAGCATTTATAAATATTGTCAGACACGATTTAAATAACGCTTCAAGGGCGCTCCGTGAGTGTGATAGATAGCGCCAGCGGTATCGCAGCAGAACTGCAAGATCCGCCGCATAAAGGAAGGCACTGTAATAAATATAACGATACTGCGCTCTGGGACTTTAGATATATACAGATTAATGTAAGGGTATCACAGGTTATTACAATTCAGCACATGGGTATACACTGTATTACAAGTCTTATCTGGCTTTGCCAGTATACCTGTAGTGTGGACTCCTGTCTGTATATTGATCCTCCTGCTTGTACTCTTGTATTTGGTGCGCTGATGCATCTTCCTGAAAATCGGAGATTGCCGATTGAATGATTATTGCTCACCGAATCCTTTATGCTGGAGTCCGGGGAATAAGGTGGTTCAGGTCTCGTATGAGTCAGCGTGCAGGTTAGCGTTTAGGTCAGTGTGTAGCTTCGCATCCCGGCCGGTGACGCGATGCTGCAATCAATAGAGGTTTGGAGAAGCAACTTTTTTAGCGCTCACTGAGAGAAATGAGTGACGTCACTACCACGGTCATCAATGACCATAGGTGCCAGGTATCCTTACTCCAATAACACGTGGGCACTGCACATCAATCCCAAGAAAACCAACATCATGGTATTCCAGAAAAGAAACCGAAGAGCAGCCGGGCATCCTCCCTTCCTGCTAAACAACTGTCCACTTTCAGAAACCGACAGCTAGACCTTCCTGTGCCTAGAAATCAGCCAATCAGCGAGTTTTAAGAAAGCCATGGAAACACTGAAAGACAAGGCGAGCCAAGCCTTCTATGCCATCAAAAGGCGTCTGTATCACCTTAAAGCACCAGTGACTGTCTGGCTTAAAATCCTTGACACCATGATCGCCCCGATCCTCCTGTATAGCAGCGAAGTCTGGGGCCTAGACATATACCCAGACCGGGCAAAGTGGGACTCTGGGCTAACAGAAC
Organism: Bufo gargarizans; assembly: GCF_014858855.1. Taxonomy (NCBI): domain Eukaryota; kingdom Metazoa; phylum Chordata; class Amphibia; order Anura; family Bufonidae; genus Bufo; species Bufo gargarizans. The sequence continues at coordinate 2,590,542 of NC_058083.1, forward strand.
TATTCCACCTAGAACTCTGCAAACACTTTCTCCAGGTCCACAGGAGCACCTCAAACAGCACCTGTCGAGCAGAACTGGGCAGATTCTCACTCTACTTTGCTGTCCAGAAGAGGGCGCTATCATTCAGAGCCAATCTTCATAGCAGCAGTCCCAGCTTTTACCATCAAAAAGCCTTGCTACACCAAGAAGTCCCAGAAAAACAAAGCACCCTGCAACAAGTCACTTAAACCCAGTCTGCCCAAGCCACCAACCAATATAACCAATAACAAAGGGTGAAATACAGAGCATGATACACAAGTACAAAGAGGAGTATATTAGCGTCTGGAGGAACGACATAAGAACATTCCAGAAGCTGACAGTATACCAGAGCCTGCAGAGGGAGTACAAATTAGCCCCATATCTGGAGAAACTCCCCAATCCAAAAGACCAACAGATCCTGAGCCGGTACAGACTGAGCGCCCACAGCCTTGCGGCCAGGAGGCGGTGGCGGATGAGGCTAATTTCCTGCTGTGGTGCCCGAAATACTCAGCAGTGAGGGAGACTCACTTCAGGAGACTGCTGGGGGGAGAGGAGAACACAGCGGCCACAGCAGCACAATATATTACTGCCTGCCATAGACTGAGAGGAGCCTGATATACCATGGACTCCTATACCCCCACCCTGTATATGTCCCCATCTCCAACCCTACCCAATTATTTCCCACTTGCTTTGACAATGCTAAAATGTATTTAGTCCTGCCAATAAAGCTTATTTGATTTGATTTGATATGGGTATGAGCTAGATAGATATTAGATACATATTATATAGCTAGATAGATAGATAAGCTTGATATTGATTGATAGATAGATAGATAGATAGATAGATAGATAGATAGATAGATAAATAGGCTACATATTATATAGCTAGATAGATAGGTATAAGATAGATAGATATTAGATCAATATTAAATAGATAGCTAGATAGATAGATAGATAGATAGATAGATAAGCTAGATATTGATAGATATTAGATAAATATTACCATAGATAGATAGATAGAGAGCCAGATACAAAGAAAGATAGATAGATGTTATATAGCTAGATACATAAAAAAAGTTTTATAAATACAGTTTTCTGTTACAAATAGCTACAAACAGCGATGCAGTTTTTATACGCCGTGGCAAAACATGGTTTTCAAATTTGTATTACTTGCCAATATTTATAATATTGTTTAATTAAACATGCTCGTATATAATTAAACATAATTTCCTAATTTGCTAATATAACATAGATAGAAAGATAAATAGGTGTATGATAAGTGTTAGATAGGCATGTGTATGAGTTAGATATATATTAGATAAATAATGGATAGATAGATAGATAGATAGATAGATAGATAGATAGATATAAGATAGATATATCATAGATGGTTATGAGTTGGTAGATAGATATAACTTAATATAATTTTATTTAAAAAAATATTAGGATGTGTCCAGGCTTGTTTTTGACAACTGTTTGCTATTGTCACAGCTGCTCGTACATCAGGCTGACTATGTCTCATAACACATGTATAAACATTGTGGACTTCTAAATTTAGTAAGTGTTTGTACAAATTACTGGAAAGATGACGTATTAGAAGATAGATACGGGTTATCAGCACCCGGGAAAGTTGGGTGCCGCAATTAGCTATTGTTAATATTTATAAATAAATATAACGATACTGCGCTCTGGGACTTTAGATATATACAGATTAATGTAAGGGTATCACAGGTTATTACAATTCAGCACATGGGTATACACTGTATTACAAGTCTTATCTGGCTTTGCCAGTATACCTGTAGTGTGGACTCCTGTCTGTATATTGATCCTCCTGCTTGTACTCTTGTATTTGGTGCGCTGATGCGTCTTCCTGAAAATCGGAGATTGCCGATTGAATGATTATTGCTCACCGAATCCTCGATGCTGGAGTCCGGGGAATAAGGTGGTTCAGGTCTCGTATGAGTCAGCGTGCAGGTTAGCGTTTAGGTCAGTGTGTAGCTTCGCATCCCGGCCGGTGACGCGTGCTGCAATCAATAGAGGTTTGGAGAAGCAACTTTTTTAGCGCTCACTGAGAGAAATGAGTGACGTCACTACCACGGTCATCAATGACCATAGGTGCCAGGTATCCTTACTCCAACATGTTTCGCCTTGTAATATTCCCTGATGAAGAACAGCGTCTGTTCGAAACATGTTGGAGTAAGGATACCTGGCACCTATGGTCATTGATGACCGTGGTAGTGACGTCACTCATTTCTCTCAGTGAGCGCTAAAAAAGTTGCTTCTCCAAACCTCTATTGATTGCAGCATCGCGTCACCGGCCGGGATGCGAAGCTACACACTGACCTAAACGCTAACCTGCACGCTGACTCATACGAGACCTGAACCACCTTATTCCCCGGACTCCAGCATCGAGGATTCGGTGAGCAATAATCATTCAATCGGCAATCTCCGATTTTCAGGAAGACGCATCAGCGCACCAAATACAAGAGTACAAGCAGGAGGATCAATATACAGACAGGAGTCCACACTACAGGTATACTGGCAAAGCCAGATAAGACTTGTAATACAGTGTATACCCATGTGCTGAATTGTAATAACCTGTGATACCCTTACATTAATCTGTATATATCTAAAGTCCCAGAGCGCAGTATCGTTATATTTATTTATAAATATTAACAATAGCTAATTGCGGCACCCAACTTTCCCGGGTGCTGATAACCCGTATCTATCTTCTAATACGTCATCTTTCCAGTAATTTGTACAAACACTTACTAAATTTAGAAGTCCACAATGTTTATACATGTGTTATGAGACATAGTCAGCCTAATGTACGAGCAGCTGTGACAATAGCAAACAGTTGTCAAAAACAAGCCTGGACACATCCTAATATTTTTTTTAATAAAATTATATTAAGTTATATCTATCTACCAACTCATAACCATCTATGATATATCTATCTTATATCTATCTATCTATCTATCTATCTATCTATCTATCTATCTATCTATCTATCCATTATTTATCTAATATATATCTAACTCATACACATGCCTATCTAACACTTATCATACACCTATTTATCTTTCTATCTATGTTATATTAGCAAATTAGGAAATTATGTTTAATTATATACGAGCATGTTTAATTAAACAATATTATAAATATTGGCAAGTAATACAAATTTGAAAACCATGTTTTGCCACGGCGTATAAAAACTGCATCGCTGTTTGTAGCTATTTGTAACAGAAAACTGTATTTATAAAACTTTTTTTATGTATCTAGCTATATAACATCTATCTATCTTTCTTTGTATCTGGCTCTCTATCTATCTATCTATGGTAATATTTATCTAATATCTATCAATATCTAGCTTATCTATCTATCTATTTAATATTGATCTAATATCTATCTATCTTATACCTATCTATCTAGCTATATAATATGTAGCCTATTTATCTATCTATCTATCTATCTATCTATCTATCTATCTATCAATCAATATCAAGCTTATCTATCTATCTAGCTATATAATATGTATCTAATATCTATCTAGCTCATACCCATATCAAATCAAATCAAATAAGCTTTATTGGCAGGACTAAATACATTTTAGCATTGTCAAAGCAAGTGGGAAATAATTGGGTAGGGTTGGAGATGGGGACATATACAGGGTGGGGGTATAGGAGTCCATGGTATATCAGGCTCCTCTCAGTCTATGGCAGGCAGTAATATATTGTGCTGCTGTGGCCGCTGTGTTCTCCTCTCCCCCCAGCAGTCTCCTGAAGTGAGTCTCCCTCACTGCTGAGTATTTCGGGCACCACAGCAGGAAATTAGCCTCATCCGCCACCGCCTCCTGGCCGCAAGGCTGTGGGCGCTCAGTCTGTACCGGCTCAGGATCTGTTGGTCTTTTGGATTGGGGAGTTTCTCCAGATATGGGGCTAATTTGTACTCCCTCTGCAGGCTCTGGTATACTGTCAGCTTCTGGAATGTTCTTATGTCGTTCCTCCAGACGCTAATATACTCCTCTTTGTACTTGTGTATCATGCTCTGTATTTCACCCTTTGTTATTGGTTATATTGGTTGGTGGCTTGGGCAGGCTGGGTTTAAGTGACTTGTTGCAGGGTGCTTTGTTTTTCTGGGACTTCTTGGTGTAGCAAGGCTTTGTGATGGTAAAAGCTGGGACTGCTGCTATGAAGATTGGCTCTGAATGATAGCGCCCTCTTCTGGACAGCAAAGTAGAGTGAGAATCTGCCCAGTTCTGCTCGACAGGTGCTGTTTGAGGTGCTCCTGTGGACCTGGAGAAAGTGTTTGCAGAGTTCTAGGTGGAATAGTTCTGTTAGCCCAGAGTCCCACTTTGCCCGGTCTGGGTATATGTCTGGGCCCCAGACTTCGCTGCTATACAGGAGGATCGGGGCAATCATGGTGTCAAGGATTTTAAGCCAGACAGTCACTGGTGCTTTAAGGTGATACAGACGCCTTTTGATGGCATAGAAGGCTTGGCTCGCCTTGTCTTTCAGTGTTTCCATGGCTTTCTTAAAACTCGCTGATTGGCTGATTTCTAGGCACAGGGAGGTCTAGCTGTCGGTTTCTGAAAGTGGACAGTTGTTTAGCAGGAAGGGAGGATGCCCGGCTGCTCTTCGGTTTCTTTTCTGGAATACCATGATGTTGGTTTTCTTGGGATTGATGTGCAGTGCCCACGTGTTATTGAACTTCTCCAGGATTTTCAGTTTTTTTGGGAGATCTTTCTCAGTTGGCGATAGTAGCAGAAGATCATCTGCATAAAGGAGAAATTTCACCTCGGTGTCATGGAGGGTGAGACCAGGTGCTGTGGAGGACTCTAGAGCCGCCGCCAGCTCATTGATGTAAATGTTAAACAGGGTTGGGCTGAGGCTGCAACCTTGTCTGAATCCTCGGCTCTGCCGGAAATACGCCGTTCTCCTTCCATTTACCTTCACGCTGCATCTGTTCTCAGTTTAGGAACTTCTGATGACATCATATGTTTTTCCTCTATTCCGCTTTCAAGGAGTTTCAGGAATAGGCCAGGATGCCACACTGAGTCAAAGGCCTTCTTAAAGTCCACAAAGCAGGCATAGATCTTTCCATGCTTTGTATTGTGGACATGGCTCTTGATGAGGCGCTATAGGGTGTAGATGTGGTCTGTGGTGCGGTGGTTTAGTATGAAGCCTGCTTGGCTTCTGCTGAGGATATTGTGCTGGGTGAGGAAGCTGAGGATCCTCTTATTCAGGATACTGCTGAGGCGTTTTCCCAGGTTGCTGCTGAAGCATATCCCTCTATAGTTGGCTGGGTCATACCTGTCTCCGCCCTTGTGTATGGGGGTGATGATGCCCTGGTTTCAGCTCTGGGGGAAGTAGCCGGCACTCAGCACAACATTGTAGAGTTTTACTAATGCGGCCTGGCATACCTAGCAGGCTGTATTTGATGATTTTTGGAAGGATCCCATCTGGGCCGCTGGCTTTTTTACGCTTTATCATTGAGATCCTCTCTGTTATCTGCTGCAGCGTGATTGGTGTGTCTAGAGGGTTTTGGAAATCTTAGATTTTTTTCCTCTATATCCTTCAGCTTTTTCGTGATTTCTTTTTGTTCTGGGCTTTGGTCCTGCCTCAAGATGGCTTTGTAAAGATCCTTGAAGTACTGGAGCCAGATGTTGCTGTTTTGGATGTGGAGGTTGGTGTTCTTGCTGGTTTTGTCCATCTGCTTCCATAGTTCCCAGAAGCAGATGTCCTGGAGAGCATCTTGGAGTTGGAGGACCTTGGTTGAGATGTTGCCTTGCTTTTTCTTTCTCAGGGTATTTTTGTATTGCCTTTGTATGTTGTTGTAGGCTTCCCTCAGACTGGGGTTGTTCGGATCTTGTTGTTTCCTATTTGAGGCCATTCTTAGCACCTTCCTTATATCTTTACAGTCCCGGTCGAACCAACTGTTTAGTTGTTTCTTTTTTGGTCTTTTGTTGCATCTTTTGAGGTCAGACATTTCCACCATGGTGCAAAGTATATTATTAAAGTCCCTTACCGCGAGATTTACTCCTTCTGGGTTCAGATCATACACTTTCCTATGGAAGTTATGGAGTATCTCCTAGATCTCTGCGCTGTTTATGGTCTCCATATACTTTGGGGCTGACATCTTGGACCATTTAAAAGATTGAGGCAGGTTAAATAGGCCGGTCTGCTGAGATGTTTGTGCCGGTAGTTTACTTGTGGATTTAATGTATAGAAGCAGTTGGTTGTGGTCTGACAGGTGTGTCTGTGGGGTAACTATGAAGCCACTAACATATTTTTTTTGGAGTTATCTGTGATGGCATAGTCTACTACACTGTTGCCTACATGGGAGTTTAAGGTATATCTACCAAGAGAGTCTCACTTGGTGCGGCCATTGAGAATATGAAGTCCGAGGCTTCAACATAAGTTCAGCAATGTTCTGCCACTTTTGTTTACTGTGCTGTCATAGCTGTTCCTCTCGGTGTGCACTTAGCTGTCACAGTCAGTGTCTGCTCTAAATATATAGACATTTCCGTCAGTTTTCAGGTAGTCTCCCTCCCTGTTCTTGCATTGAGGTCTCCATGTCACGACCATAGTTGTGGTCGTTACTCCTTGGTTCGCATGCTGTTGTCTTATGTTCTCCTCCACAGGTGTGGGATCTGTATCTTGCCTCACATGTGGTTGCCGCTGGCAACATAAGGTTGTTGGCAGTGTAACGGCCTTTGCGGTGCATGCGCGTTCTCAGGAGGGAGAGCGTTTTGGGGATCACCGTTAACGGTGCGGTTGGTGACTTATTCCCCGCCACCTTACCTTCCGTGTCCGTGTTGATGATCCCTCGTCCCTCTCCAAGTCCTATCTCTGGTCGTCTGCTGGCAGCATTCCATTAGTGTTCCGGCTGCATGCTGGTTAGGAGTGTCTGCTGGCAGCGACTGGAGTGGGAACGTGAGTGGAGAGTGGACGCAGTGTCAGTGCGGTCTCCCCGGGCTGTTTCTTTGCTGGTCTCCGGTTCCTGTGTGTTTCTCTGGAGCCTGGCAGTCGGCTCCTGGTTCCTGTGTGAAGCTCAAGGGGCCGGCAGCAGTCCTGGGGAGACGCGCATGTTATGACGCTGATTCCCCTTCTCCTATCCTCTTGTTGGGTCCCTCACTAGTTTTCCCCTTTTTTTTTGGTGGGGGGTTTTGAGGGGTGGGACTGTCACGACCATGGTTGTGGTTGTGACTCCTTGGTTAGCATGCTGTTGTCAGCGGTTTGTCTTATAAGGTTGTTGGCAGTGGAGCGGCCTGAGCGGTTGCTAGGCGCTCGCTGTCACGGCATGCGGTTGCCTCTGGCAACGTGTGGTTTTAGTGTTCACTTTTTATGTTTGGTGTGCACGGGAGTTTGATGTCTGTACATTTCCCCTTTAATTGACACTTACCTGGTTTGGTGATGGAAAGGTTAAACTCCTTTCCTAGTGTGTGTGTGGTAAGGGCCACCCTGAGGGCTAGTAGGGACTTAAAGGTTCCGGAGTATGAGCCCTCCCACCATCAGGGTCGGCTCATACAGCTAGGAGTCAGGGTCAGATTAGGGACATTATAGGAGGTGACCTGCTCCCTGATCCTGTGCTCCTGGCCAAGTGGTGACTAACATCTTCTGGCATCGCACGGCTGAGGGTTTTCCCCATCCTCAGCCGTGACACTCCAAAGATGAGAACATTGCCCAAGGCCTGAAAATGGGTGGCTTACCTCTGTAGGATCTCAAAGCTGTTGGGATTGAAGTATGGAGACTCTGGTGGAGCTATGTATGCTGCACAGAGGTAAACGTCAGCCGGAGAGGTGAGGGTGGAGCGGGCTATCCTTACCCAGATGTGTCTGTCTCCTCCCTTTACTGGTCTGATCTGCTCATGGAGCACTTCTTTATACCAGACTAATATTCCTCCTGAGCTCCGGCCCAGCTTCATGTTTTTGTTTTTCAGAGCAGGGACAGAGATCTCCCTGTATCCGGTGGGCACCAAGGATTTATTCTCTGTTTTAGTCCATGTTTCTAGGAGAATCTGTATGTCAATGTTTTTTAGTCTTTGGGTAAAGTCTGGATCATGCGTCTTACATCCGAGGGCTGAAGCGTTCAGACCCTGAATGTTCCAGCTGCTGACAATAAGAGATGTCCTTGTTTGTCCGTATACCTTGTAATGAGCTGCCCTGTGTAGGACAAGCTGGATTATAGACTGGTGGCCATATTCTAGCAGTTTGGTCCAGTCAGTGTTCTGCACAGAGTGCTGAGCAGGGTCTATATCTCCTCAATGTCTCTGCTCTGCATTACTGTATGTGAGGCAAGTGGATTCCTCCATGGTTTGTTCCTCTGATGGCCATATTTTGGGTAAAGGTCACCATTTCCAGTTTGTTGAGGAGGGTATGAGGTTTCAGGTCTATTTGTTGTTGGTGACTTTTTCATAGACTTTTGTCTTGTGTGGGGTCTGGGCCGGGGGTCTCTGTTGAGTACTATGTCTTTGAATTCTTTGGATAGAAGGCTGACTCCTTGGTTATTGAGGTGTTTATTGTCATATAGGTGATGATGGTTTATGGAGGGATGTTGTACCAGGGTGATTTCTGGCATGGCGCTGATTTGAGCTGCCAGCTTCTGTTGATGCTCTGGAAGATGTGTTCAGGGATGTCCTTTTTTGGGAGCAGAGATGACAGGATGATTTTACAGCTGGGGAACTTCTGCTGTGCCGTCCCTGCTAGCTGGCTCAGTTGTCCTGCTATCTGCTGGTGCTGGTCCTGGAGGTTGTTGGTGCCTGTATGTATGATAATGTTGTTGGGTTTGATGAATTATGGATTATTAATGATGGCTGCTGCTTGTTCGATAGTAGAGCAGCAAATTTTACTGACTCCTTTTCCTGGGAAAAGTCGCTTTGTGTTCAAGTATTTACCATTGGAGTCTATAATCAGAACAGTATCAGGGCACTGTGGCTTACTGCTCATGTCTGTGTCCTGCCTGCTGCCATCTTTATCCATCTATGCATTTATTTATTACCTAATAAGTAGGGTTGAGCAAACCCGAACTGTAAAGTTTACAGAAATGTTCGGGTTTGGGGCCGGGGTACAAAAAACTTTAGGATTTTTGGACCCCGACCCCAAATGCGAACATTTCGGTAAAAGTTTGGGTTCAGTGTTTGGCGATTTCTTAGCGCTTTTTGATAGTCTGCAGAGCAGCCAATCAACAAGCGTTTAACTGTGTGACCTTAGAAACCATCACAGCCATGCCTACTAATGGCATGGCTGTGATTGGCCAGTGCAGCATGTGACCCAGCCTCTATATAAGCTGGAGTCACGTATTGCTGCACGTCACTCTGCTCTGATTAGTGTAGGGAGAGGATGCTGCTGCTGTGAGGGAGAGAATAGGACAGAATCTGTTATCAGAACTCCAATTGAACTCAGCGATCTACATAGATTTAGTTGTGTGGGTGCAGTGCACAATCTTTTACCCAGCCCTGAGCCCAGTGACAGAGAAAAAGAACGTTTATCTGTCTGTTAGTTAGGTGGGCGGTCATTTTATGCAAGCTCAGTGCACCAGCACAGCAAATGTGCTTTTGTGACATTCAAATCCAAGCTTGAAATACTGCAATAATAATCAGGCTTTGAGAAAAAATTAATTTTTGGCAATACCGTACATCTGGGGCCTCTGCAGCATTAGTCAGTGTGCAATTTAAGCTAGAAAAACAGCTATAATTTTCTGGGTTTTTAAAAACTTCCATGAACTCACTATGCCCATCACGTAATACCTTGGGGTGTCTTCTTTCCAAAATGGGGTCACTTGTGGGGTAGTTACATTACCCTGGCATTTTAGGGGCCCTAGTGCGTGAGAAGTAGTTTGAAATCAAAATGTGTAAAAAATGCCCTGTGAAATCCTAAAGGTGCTCTTTAGAATTTGGGCCCCTTTGCCCACCTAGACTGCAAAAAAGTGTCACACATGTGGTATCGCCGTACTGAGGAGAATTTGGGCAATGTGTTTTGGAGTGTCTTTTTACACATGTCCATGCTGGGTGAGATAAATATCTTGACATATCATATCATGACAACTTTGTATAAAATAAATGGGAAAAGTTGTCTTTTAGAGAGATATTTCTCTCACCCAGCATGGGTATCTGTAAAAAGATACCACAAAACACATTGCTCAACTTCTCCTGAGTACGGCGATACCACATGTGTGACAAAGGGGCCCACATTCCAAAGAGCACCTTTAGGATTTCACAGGGCATTTTTTACGCATTTTGATTTCAAACTACTTCTCATGCATAAGGGCCCCTAAAATGCCAGGGCAGTATAACTACCCCACAAGTGACCCTATTTTGGAAAGAAGACACCCCAAGGTATTTCGTGATGGGCATAGTGAGTTCATGGAAGTTTTTTTTTTTGTCACAAGTTAGTGGAATATGAGACTTTGTAAGAAAAAATTAACTTGTGCCAAAAAAAATAATTCTAGGAACTCGCCATGCCCCTCACGGAATACCTTGGGGTGTCTTCTTTCTAAAATGGGGTCACTTGTGGGGTAGTTATACTGCCCTGGCATTTTAGGGGCCCTAGTGCGTGAGAAGTAGTTTGAAATCAAAATGTGTAAAAAATGCCCTGTGAAATCCTAAAGGTGCTCTTTAGAATGTGAGCCCCTTTGCCCACCTAGGCTGCAAAAAAGTGTCACACATGTGGTATCCTTTTACATATACCCATGCTGGGTGAGAGAAATATCTCTCTAAAAGACAACTTTTACCATTTTTTTTATACAAAGTTGGCATTTCACAGAGATATTTATCTCACCCAGCGTGGGTATATGTAAAAAGACACCCCAAAACACATTGCCCAACTTCTCCTGAGTACGGCGATACCACATGTGTGACACTTTTTTGCAGCCTAGGTGGGCAAAGGGGCCCAAATTCCTTTTAGGAGGGCATTTTTAGACATTTGGATTCCAGACTTCTTCTCACGCTTTAGGGCCCCTAAAATGCCAGGGCAGTATAAATACCCCACATGTGATCCCATTTTGGAAAGAAGACACCCCAAGGTATTCAATGAGGGGCATGGCGAGTTCATATTCCTTTTTTTTTTTTTTTGCACAAGTTAGCAAAAATTGATTTATTTAGTTTTTTCTCACAAAGTCTCCCTTTCCGCTAACTTGGGACAAAAATTTAAATCTTTCATGGACTCAATATGCCCCTCAGCGAATACCTTGGGGTGTCTTCTTTCCAAAATGGGGTCATTTGTGGGGTGTTTGTACTGCCCTGGCATTTGAGGGTCTCCACAATCATTACATGTATGGCCAGCATTAGGAGTTTCTGCTATTCTCCTTATATTGAGCATACGGGTAATGAGATACATTTTTTTTTTTCGTTCAGCCTCTGGGCACATATTTCTTCATTTGCATCGATCAATGTGGATGAAAAAATCTCTGCCCAAAAAAAAAAGGAGGGGAAAGGCGTCTGCCAGGACATAGGAGCTCCGCCCAACATCCAAAACCACTTAACTCGTATGCCCTGGCAAACCCGATTTCTCCATTCACATCAATCGATGTGGATGAATAAATCATTGCCGGGATTTTTTATTTTTTTTATATACAAAGGGTTTGCCAAAGCATATGAACACCGCCACCCCCTCAGCTCATAAGCCTCGGCAAACATATCTTTTTTTACTGCAGAGGAGAAATCTCGTCTTGCAGCGCCGCATACTCCGACTTTTGTGTAATCTGACAGCAGCGCAATGCTTCTGTCAGAATGCACATCAGTGCTGCAGCTGGTCGATCGGTTGGTCCACCTAGAAGGTAAAAAAAAAAAAAAGAAGAAAAAACCAGGCCGCAACGCAATAAATTTATTAACATTATATAACATTTGAACGGAACATTAACTTTTATAAACTTTAACTTTTTGAACAGAACATTAACATTTTTTGCTTACCGGTGATTTATTTTTTATTTTTTTTTACCTTTTATAGGACAAACCTCTCCTTCCCCATGGGAAAATGTGCAAAGCGCAAATAGCCCAGAGATGTGGCAAAGTACATTATGCACTTTGTCCCAGGTGACAGGAGAGGTTTGCAGCAGCTGTGAGTGAAAGGGCCCTAATAGCCCTGTGTGCCTTTCCTGTGAGATGCAATCCCTATGCTTAGTGTACCTGTGTGTGGTACTTCCGGAAACACTCCCCTAAGCATAGGGCAGGGTGGTCAGGACAGTCAGGACAGAAATAGCGGGTGTCACGCCTTATTCCACTCCTGCTACAGACACAACATCTTTTTTGGGGTGGCGGATTGTTTTGAGGTACCAGAAACGACATTGGGGAAATGTCGCTCATGTAGACAGCTCATTACACTTGTGGATGGGGCCATGGAACCTCCTGGATACAGGATGTTCTCGATGATCTCTTCCTAAAATTTGAGGAAGGATCCTGTTCTTCCAGCCTTACTGTAGAGAACAAAACTATTATTCAGTGCCAATTGAATTAAATATACAGACACCTTCTTATACCAGCGTCTGGTTCTGCGGGAAAGTAAATAGGGAGCCAACATCTGGTCATTGAAGTCCACCCCTCCCATGAGAAAATTATAGTCGTGGACCAAGAGGGGCTTTTCAATGACTCCGGTTGCTCGTTCAATTTGGATTGTCATGTCTGCGTGAATAGAGGAGAGCATGTAAACGTCACGCTTGTCTCTCCATTTCACCGCGAGCAGTTCTTCATAACACAAGGCAGCCCTCTCCCCCCTTGCAAGACGGGTGGTAACGAGCCATTGGGGGAAGCCCCGGCGACTAGGTCGCACAGTGCCACAGCAGTCAATCTGTTCTAGGAACAAATGCCTGAAGAGGGGCACACTTGTGTAGAAATTGTCCACATAAAGATGGTACCCCTTGCCAAATAAGGGTGACACCAAGTCCCAGACTGTCTTCCCACTGCTCCCCAGGTAGTCAGGGCAACCAACCGGCTCCAGGGTCTGATCTTTACCCTCATATACAATTATACAATTTGACCCCATACCGGGCGCGCTTAATTGGGATGTATTATATGAAGCCAAGGCGCCCGGTAAAATGTATAAGGGACTCGTCTATGCAGATGTTTTGCTCAGGGGTATACAAATCTGCAAATTTGGTGTTAAGGTGGTCTATGAGGGGCCGAATTTTGTGTAATCGGTCAAAAGCTGGGTGGCCTCTGGGATGAGAGGTGCTGTTGTCACTAAAGTGCAGGAAAATCAGGATGGTTTCAAATCGTGTCCTGGACATGGCAGTAGAGAACATGGGCATGTGATGAATTGGGTTCGTGGACCAATATGACCGCAATTCATGATTTTTGGTTAGGCCCATGTTGAGGAGAAGGCCCAGAAAAATTTTAAATTCGGAAACTTGGACGGGTTTCCACCGGAAAGACTGGGCATAAAAGCTTCCCGGGTTGGCGGCTATAAATTGAGTTGCATACTGATTTGTTTCTGCCACAACTAAGTCCAAGAGCTCCGAAGTCAAGAACAGCTAAAAAAAAACAGTGCCGAACCGATCTGAGCTGTCTCAACCCGAACTCCAGACTGGGCGGTGAAAGGGGGGAACTACTGGTGCGGCTGAAGTTGGGGGCTGCCAATCAGGGTTTGCCAGCACCTCAGGGACTCTAGGGGCTCTACGGGCCTGTCAGTGCGGTGGCTGCGATGGGGGAACTACTGCACGGGCCACCGTACCAGCTTCAACTGACCTTCTGGTACTCGCCACTTCACCATGTTGTACGGCAGTGCTGGTACTAGGTCCAGGATGGGCTGCGCTGCTGGTGTATGCCTCACCACGTAATCCGCCAGCGCCAGCCCCACTCTGCTGCCCTTAAAGCGGATCCTGCGCAACCTGTGGTCTAGCAACACGGGGCCGGGTACGCCTGGTGGTATCAGGGACCTCAACCTCCTCGTCCGAACTTTGGGTCAGACTGCCACTGCTTTCTACAGGTTCATATTCTGACCCGCAGGATTCGTCAGATGATTGTTCCCATTCCTCATCCGACTGGGTCAGAAGCCTGTAGGCCTCTTCAGAAGAATACCCCTTATTTGCCATTTGGTCAACTAAATTTAGGGAGTATTCCCTGAGACTACCCAAGAAAAAAAGCAAGCCTGTCTTACAAATGGGAGGCTAGCGAAGTACCGGAGGTCGCTGCGATTGATAAAAAAATATCAAAACTGATTTTTTTTATCGTCGCAGCGCTTGTGAAGTGATTGTGCAGTGATAAAAAAAATTATAATTTTTTGTCACTGCGGCGGGGTGGGTGTGGGTGAACGCACGTGTGGGCGACCGATCAGGCCTTATCGGGCAAACACTGCGTTTTGGGTGGAGGGCGAACTAAGGTGACACTAATACTATTATAGATCTGATGTGATCAGTTCTGATCACTTACAGATACTATAAAAGTACAAATGCTGATTAGCGATACGCTAATCAGCGAATCAGTGACTGCGGTGCGGTAGGCTGGGTGCTAAATGATCGCTAACTGCCTAACAAAGGGACCTAAACTATCCTAAACCTAACGGTCAATACTAGTGGGAAAAAAAAGTGACAGTTTACACTTATCACTCTTTTCCCTTTCACTAGGTGATTGACAAGGGCGATCAAGGGGTGATCAAGGGGTTAATTGGGGTGATGGGGGGGTGATCTGAGGCTATGTGTGGTGTTGGTGTGTACTCACTGTGATCTGTGCTCCTCTGCTGGAACCAACCGACGAAAAGGACCAGCAGAGGAGAACAGAAGCCATTTAACAACTCATATTTATAAATATAAGGTGTTAGATGGCTTGTTATTCGTTCTTTTTTTAAATCATCAGCCTGCCAGCGACGATCATTGGCTGGCAGGCTGATGACGAACTTGTCCTCAAACTTTTGCCGGCCCGCGATGCGCATGCGTGGGCCGACTGTAAGTGAAATCTTGCGTCTCGCGAGATGACGTGCCGGCGCGTTAAGGAGGAACAAAACGACCGCCTCCGGAACGCAATCCTGCGTTAGGCGGTCCGGAGGCGGTTAATCATACCTAGTGTCACCCATAGCCAGTCCCCTGCCTCCCTTAGCCCGAATACACATGGCCGTGAGCAGTCCGTGGTATGACGGCCTGGATTCCTGCTGACAGCAGGAGTGCACTTCATGCCACCGCTGCACTACAGTAATATAATCGTATGATCTATGCGAGTGTATTACTGTAGTGCAGCGGCGGCATGAAGTGCACTGCATCATAGCAACCAATGACGCTGTGCGCTCCTGCTGTCAGCAGTAATCCAGGCCGGCATACCATGGACCGCTCACGGCCACGGAACATGGCCGTGTGCATCCGACATTAATCATACCCTGTCATCTTTACCCAGTCCCCTGCCCCTTAATCATACCCAGTGTCAACCAAAGCCAGTCACCTGCCCCTTAATCATACTCAGTGTCAACAATAGCTAGTCCCCTGCCCCCTTAATCATACCCAGTGTCTGTCACTCTGTGTCTTAATTTAAGGGGGGCAGGGGACTGGGTAAGGGTGACACTGGGTATGATTAAGAAAGGCAGGGGGCTGGGTAAAGGTGACAGGGTATGATTTAGGAGGGCAGGGGACTGGGCAAAGGTGACAGTCTATGATTTGGGGGTCAGGAGACTAGCTATAGGTGACACTGGCTATGATTGTACTTGTTTGCACTTGCACTTTACGCTACAGACCCCTTCAGATAGGATTAGGTGGCTGTGTCTTCGACAAAATGCCATTAACCATTACCACACCACACTATTAAATAATGCACCTGCACCTGCCAGGCTTGAGCAGGTATATGTGTGAATAGGGAAGATGCTGAGATCCGGCTGTACCTCACAGTGAGGTACAGCTGGATCTCAGCATCTTCACTAATCCATATTCATACATATACCTGTTCAAGCCTGGCAGGCGCAGCTGCATTATTTAAAGGGTTTCTGTCATCATATTTAACCCCTCTAACCTAAACATATGGTCATGTCCAATCCTAAGCTGGCCTTATTAAACCTCACTGTGGCTCTATTTGCCCCCCAAAAAAGGTTTTTATAACCTGTCAATCACTTAAGGTGCCCAAGGGGAGGTCCGTTAATACAGGGTGCCCGGCCGCACCGCTCGCCATCTGGTGCCCAGCAGCACTGAGCTGTAGAAGGCGGCGCAGAAGACAGGGAAGGTGGCGCTGGGCACCGGACGGCGAGGGGTGCAGCTAGGCACCCTGTATTAACGGACCTTCCCTTAGGCACCTTAAGCAAGTGATTGACAGGTTATAAAAAACTGTTTTTTGAGCAAATAGAGCCACAGTGAGGTTTAATAAGGCCAGCTTAGGATTCTTCCTATTAGTCTGGACATGAGCATATGTTTAGGTTAGAGGGGTTAAATCTGATGACAGAATCCCTTTAATAGTGTGGTGTGGTAATGGTTAATGGCATTGGCGAAGACACAGCCACCTAATCATATCTGAGGGGTCTGTAACACAAGAAGGTGAAAGAACATATCGTGGGGTGTGTATGTGTATTAGACAGTAGTGATGAGCGGGAGGTGCCATATTAGATTTCGCAATATTTCGCGAATATTCGTGTTATATTCGTCAAAATCGAATATTCGTAATTATTCCAATTATCGCGAATAATATGCGATTTATTTTTCGCATATTGCGATTATTTATCTTGATAGTATAAGGCAACGTCCCTATGCTAATTGACAATGGCTAGGCTAATATGTGTATTTTTACAAAATTTTGTGATATTGCTCTAACTTCGTCTCTTAGAATATTACGAATATTCTAAAAGATGAAGTTAGAGCAATATTACAAAATTTTGTAAAATACACATATAGATTGTCATTTAGCTAATATAGTGCTATAATCCCTTTTTTTCCTCAAATTTTTTTTTGCCTTTTCTAAACTTAAGTTTTGTAAAATATGTACACTATTAAAAAATATTACTATAGCAGTATATTAGCTTAAATACAATCTATGTGTATTTTACGAAATTTCGTAATATTGCTCTAACTTCGTCTTTTAGAATATTCGTAATATTCTAAAAGACGAAGTTAGAGCAATATTAAGAACATTTGCAAAAGCCGAAATTGCGATGCGAGTAATATAACACGAAATAATCGCATGAAGATTTCAACTTAGCACTGCTATATTCCATATTCTAGCCTAGTATGGAATATAGCAGTGCTAACTTAGCCCAGCTATATTCCATATTAGGCTAGAATATGGAATATAGCAGTGCTAAATTGAAATCTTCATGCGATTATTTCGTGTTATATTACTCGCATCGCAATTTCGACTATTGCGAAATTTCGTAAAATACACATATAGATTAGATTGTAATTTAGCTAATATGGAATATAGCAGTAAGTTGAAAACGCCACTGACTGGAGCAGCCAGGAAGCCAGGAATCCAAAGGACAGGTAAGAACAACTTTAGGGAAGTGGGAAAAAAAAAAAATAATAATAAAAAAATAAAAAAATAAACGAATATTCGATTTCGCGAATATATAGAACGATATTCTAAATATTCTCGAAATCTCGAAATTGCGATAGTCGAGAAAAAAATTTGCAATTCGAATATTCGCGCTCAACACTATTAGACAGAAGGTAGGGATATGTATCTTGTGTAGTTTGGGTATTAGAGAGTGTAAGGGGTATATATCTAGTGCTGATACAGAGCCGCTCTTCACCTACACGTGTATCAGCGCTACATAAATAAAAAAAGTATACATATTAGGTATCGCCGCGTCCGTATCGACCAGCTCTATAATAATATCACATGAGCTAACCCCTCAGATGAACACCGTAAAAAATAAAAAATAAAAACTGTGCTAAATAAACCATTTTTTGTCACCTTACATTACAAAAAGTGTAATAGCAAGCGATCAAAAAGTCATATGCACCCAAAATAGCGCTAATCAAACCTTCATCTCATCCCGCAAAAATAATACCCTACCCAAGATAATCACCCAAAAACTTAAAAAACTATGGCTCTTAGACTATGGAAACACTAAAACATGATTTTTTTTGTTTCAAAAATGAAATCATTGTGTAAAACTTACATAAATAAAAATAAAGTATACATATTAGGTATAGCTGCGTCCATATCGACCGGCTCTATAAAAATATTACATAAGCTAACCCCTCATGTGAACACCGTAAAAAAATAAAAATAAAAACCGTGTAAAAAAAAAACATTTTTTGTCATCTTATGTCACAAAAAGTGTAATAGCAAGCGATCAAAAAGTCATATGCACCCCAAAATAGTGCCAATAAAACAAAAAATTTGAAATTCTGAAATTTCTTCTCTTTTTGCCAATAAAGAGAAGAAGTACAATCTTTTACAGGGTCAGATCACCAGAAGGCCCTCACCAACAATCTTTTGCAGTTTCAGCTCATCAGTAGGCTCTAAAGTACTATATTTCATTGGATTAGCTCACAAGTAGGCCCTCACCTACAATCTTTTACAGGGTTAGCTCACCTATAGGCCCTCACTTAGAATCTTTAAAAAGGGTTAGCTCACCAGCAGGCCCTCACTTATAATTCTTTACAGTGTCAGTTCACCAGCAGGCCCTCACCCACAATCTTTTACAGGGTTAGCTCACCAGTAGGCCCACAACTACAATATTTATAGTGTCATCTCATCTGCAGGCTCTCAACTACAATATTTTATAAGGTCAGATCACCAGCAGGCCCTCACCTACAATCTTTTACAGGGTCAGATCACCCGCAGGCTCTCAACTACAATCTTTTATAAGGTCAGATCACCAGCAGGCCCTCACCTACAATATTTTATAGGGTCAGCTCACCTGCAGGCCCTCACCTACAATATTGTATATGGTCAGCTCACCTGCAGGCCCTCACTTACAATTTCTTATAGGATCAGCTAACCAACAGGCCCTCACCTACATTGTTTAAAAGGGTCAGTTCACAATCAGGCCCTCACCTACAATCGTTTAAAGGGTCAGCTCACCATTAGGCCCTAACCTACAATCTTTTACAGAGTTAGCTCACCTGCAGGCCCCCAAAATACAAAATAGTAAAGGGTTAGCTCACCTATATTCCCTCATATACAATTTTTTTTATAGGGTCAGCTAACTTGAAGGCCCCCACCTAGTCTTTTACAGGTTTATCTCATCTGTAAGCCCTCAGCTACAATATTTTACAGGGTCAGCTCACCAGCAGGCCCTCACCTACAATCTTTTAAAGGATCAACTCAACTGTAGGCCCTCACCTACAATTTATTAAAGGGTGAAATTACCTGATCAGGGTCAGCTCACCAGCAGGCCCTCACTTATAATATTTTACAGGGTCAGCTCACCTACATGTCCTTACCTACAATCTTTTAGAGGGTGAGCTCACCAGTAGGCCCTCACCAACAATTATTTACAGGGTCAGCTCACCTACAGGCTCTTACCCACAATTTTTTGCAGGGTCAGCTCACCTGCAGGCCCTTACCTACAATCGTTTAAAGGGTAATCTCACCTGCAGGCCCTCACCTACAATTTTTAATAGGGTTAGCTCACCTATTGGTTCTCACCTACAATTTTGTACATGGTCAGCTCACATTCTGGCCCTAACCTACAATTTTTTACAGGGTCAGTTGACAAACAGGCCCTTAGCTACAATATTTTAGAGTGTTAGCTCGCCAGCAGGCCCTCACCTACAATCTTTTACAAGGTTAGCTCATTAGCAGGCCCTCATCTACAATCTTTTACAGGGTCAGCTCACCTGCAGGCCCTCACCTACAATCTTTTATAGGATCAGCTCACCTTCAAGCCCTCACCAACAATCTTTTAAAGGGTCAACTCACAAACAGGTCCTCACCTACAATCTTTTATAGGATCAGCTCACCTGCAGGCCCTAACCTACAATATTTTATAGGGTAATCTCACCAGCAGGTCCTCACCTACAATCTTTTTCAGGGTTAGCTCACCAGCAGGGCCTCATCTACAATCTTTTACAGGGTTAGCTCAACTACAGGCCCACACCTACAATCTTTTAAAGGGTCAGCTTACTTGCATGCCATCACCTACAATCATTTACAGGGTCATCTCACCTACATACCCTTACCTACAATATTTTAGAGGGTCAGCTCACCAGCAGGCCCTCACCCACAATCTTTTATAGGATTAGCTCACCAGCATGCCCTCACCTACAATATTTTAAAGGGTCAGCTCAACTGTAGGCCCTCACCTACAATTTATTAAAGGGTGAAATTACCTGATTGACATCACCGACAATCGTTTACAGGGTCAGCTCACCTACATGTCCTTACCTACAATCTTTTAAAGGGTGAGCTCACCAGTAGGCCCTCACCCACAATTATTTACAGGGTTAGCTCACCTACAGGCTCTTACCCACAATTTTTTGCAGGGTCAGCTCACCTGCAGGCCCTTACCTACAATCATTTAAAGGGTAATCTCACCTGCAGGCCCTCACCTACAACTTTTAATAGGGTTAGCTCACCTATTGGTTCTCACCTACAATTTTCTACATGGTCAGCGCACATTCTGGCCCTAACCTACAATTTTTTACAGGGTCAGTTGACAAACAGGCCCTTAGCTACAATATTTTAGAGTGTTAGCTCGCCAGCAGGCCCTCACCTACAATCTTTTACAAGGTTAGCTCATTAGCAGACCCTCATCTACAATCTTTTACAGGGTCAGCTCACCTGCAGGCCCTCACCTACAATCTTTTATAGGATCAGCTCACCTTCAAGCCCTCACCTACAATCTTTTAAAGGGTCAACTCACAAACAGGTCCTCACCTACACTCTTTTATAGGATCAGCTCACCTGCAGGCCGTAACCTACAATATTTTATAGGGTAATCTCACCAGCAGGTCCTCACCTACAATCTTTTTCAGGGTTAGCTCACCAGCAGGGCCTCATCTACAATTTTTTACAGGGTTAGCTCAACTACAGGCCCACACCTACAATCTTTTAAAGGGTCAGCTTACTTGCATGCCATCACCTACAATCATTTACAGGGTCATCTCACCTACATACCCTTACCTACAATATTTTAGAGGGTCAGCTCCCCAGCAGGCCCTCGCCCACAATCTTTTATAGGATTAGCTCACCAGCATGCCCTCACCTACAATATTTTAAAGGGTCAGCTCAACTGTAGGCCCTCACCTACAATTTATTAAAGGGTGAAATTACCTGATTGACATCACCGACAATCGTTTACAGGGTCAGCTCACCTACATGTCCTTACGTACAATATTTTAGAGGGTGAGCTCACCAGTAGGCCCTCACCCACAATTATTTACAGGGTCAGCTCACCTACAGGCTCTTACCCACAATTTATTGCAGGGTCAGCTCACCTGCAGGCCCTTACCTACAACCGTTTAAAGGGTAAGCTCACCTGCAGGCCCTCACCTACAATTTTTTAAGAGGGTTAGCTCACCTATTGGTTCTCACCTACAATTTTTTACATGGTCAGCTCACATTTAGGCCCTAACCTACAATTTTTTACAGGGTCAGCTGACAAACAGGCCCTTAGCTACAATATTTTAGAGTATTAGCTCACCTGCAGGCCCTCACCTACAATCTTTTATAGGATCAGCTCACCTTCAAGCCCTCACCTACAATCTTTTAAAGGGTCAACTAACAAACAGGCCCTCACCTACAATCTTTTATAGGATCAGCTCACCTGCTGGGCCTAACCTACAATTTTTTATAGGGTAAACTCACCAGCAGGTCCTCACCTACAATCTTTTACAGGGTTAGCTCACCAGCAGGGCATCATCTACAATCTTTTACAGGATTAGCTCAACTACAGGCCCACACCTACAATCTTTTAAAGGGTCAGCTTACTTGCATGCCATCACCTACAATCATTTACAGGGTCATCTCACCTACATACCCTTACCTACAATATTTTAGACGGTCAGCTCAGCAGCAGACCCTCGCCCACAATCTTTTAGAGGGTCAGCTTACTTGTAGGCCTTTACCAACAATTTTTTACAGGGTCAGCTCACCTACAGGCTCTCGCGTACAATCTCTTAAAGGGCCTGCTCACCTGCAGTCCCTCACGTACAATCTTTAAGAGGGTTAACTCACCAGCATGCCCTCACCTACATTCTCTCACCTGCAATTTCTTACAGGGTCAGCTCACCTGCAGGCCCTCACCTACAATTTTTTTACAGGGTCAGCTCAACTATAGGCCCTCACCTACATTCTTTTAGAGTGCCAGCTTACCTGCAGGCTCTCACCTATTCTTTTTTTTACAAATTCAGCACACCTTCAGGCCCTCACCTGCAATCCTTTACAGGGTCAGCTCCCTAGCAGGTCCTCATCTGCAATCGTTTATAGAGTCAACTCACCAGCAGGCTCTCACCTACAATCTTTTATAGGGTCAGCTTACCTGTAGGCCCTCACCTACAATCTTTTACAGGGTCAGATCACCTACAGGCCCTCACCTACAATCTTTTACTGGGTCAGCTCACCAGCAGGCCTAGAAAGAGTCCTGTATTGTTATTTAAAGTCACTACCCCCTCCAGTCGGGAGTGGGTAATTTGCGCACCTGCTGCCTTCCTTGGATGTAGTAGCCATTTCTCAAGCTCGTTCTCCGGAAACAAACCCTGATTCTTCGTTACCCGTGTTCAGCATGATTGACAGTGAAATTACCATCAAAAGTTGATAGGGAAGACATCCAAATTGATCAACACCATCACTGGGACCCAAAACCAATTTCAAGAAATATGCTCATTTCTAATACTGAACATAAAACCTCTGCACAGGCAGGGTATTGGATGGAGAAAAAGAAAGAGAATCCATGAAGTCAGGAGGCGTAGGGTAGGATGATGCTGATGCCTAATCTCCAAAATCACTCTGCACACTGTTGGGACTTGGGACTATCCTAGACAGAACAAATCCATAGTGTTCCACTGTGCAATAATGCACAATAGAATAATGTGGTACAGCAGCAGAGTAGTTTGATTTTATTAAAAATGACCACCACTGACTGATCAGTATTGAGTTACTTGATGAAATAATAATGTATAAATGCAGATGACTTACTGAGCACACTCTGTGGTACTGGGACCAACAATTGAATCAGGACGTCCAAGGCTTATGGCAGCAGAAAGTTCTATGATCCCTCCTATTATCAGATCTGCTGGTTTTGAGGTAAACTCAACTTCATCAATTAGTTCGAGAGTGCACAGAGAATCCTGGGAATGTCTTCTGGCTGTGATAATGAGTATCAGGGGTAGTATGTATAGATATCTGCTCATTCTGTGTCCTGATGAGAGAGAAAACATGAAGTTTACTTTACTCATTCCTTGATAACATATCCTTCAGCTCTCTATACAGATTATACACATTAGATAAATGTCAGCAGACTCTTCCAATTATTGCTGGACCATTTAATGTGTATGGATGTCTCCTGATATCAGGTATTAATGGGGATAAGCATCTGCAGCGTCCCACTCAGTGATGGTTGTGGGCACTTCAAACTTCTGTATCTGCCTATCTTTAGTATTGTTGTATAAACTGTAAATTCCTTATAACAGGCTGTTTTGGAGGAGAGTGTTATTTAATTTATCCGTCCCTAGGTGGGAATATGACATATTTTGAGTTGTTTCACACTATTTTGTTATGTATATAAATCCACATGTGTTAATTCATAGTTTTGATGCCTTCAGCGTGAATCTACAATTTTCATAGTCATGAAAATAAAGAAAACCCTTTGAATGAGAAGGTGTGTCGAAACTTTTGGTCTGTACTGTATATATTTGTATATATATATATAGTGGCAATGTAAAAAAGTGATGGGTGCAGTAAAGTCCCAGGGAAGCATGAAAAAGGGGTGTTGTTTGCACCAGGAGCGTGTCACCAAAGGGGCGCGGCCTTGGTGGAGTAAAGGCTCTAGATATAGGTGGCCATTAAGTTAGTTGGTGGACACCAAGATAGTTAGCTTATCTGGCTCTAGCGAGTCTGGGGCGGGCTTTTACTAGAATTTATGTTTTTGATTTATGTTTCGGTTGCTGTTTTGTGCTGATGTGCTTGAAAATAAAACATTGTTTGAACTTCAATCTGGTGTTCATAGCGAAGTCTGAGAGAATGACCCCCGGATAAGAGACGATCCCTTACAATTGGTGGAGGGTAAGTTGTCCATGAGAACAGGGCAACAACAGACGGTTGCTAGGGGCAACAACAAGAAAAAAACAGGTATTGCTGAATGCTGCTTTGTTACCCTGTGTGGAGGTACAGGGCAGGAAGCCTGTTTTGTCTGGTGGAGCTGCGGCTTGCACTATTCCAGACACTTTCTGCTGTGCTGCAAGTAAAAGTGTGCAGTGAATTAAAGGGCCTGTAGCCCAGCAAGATATACTGACTTGTGATTCTAGTGTATTTATACTGCCCTGGCATTTTAGGGGCCCGAAAGCGTGAGAAGTAGTTTGGAATCCAAATGCGTAAAAATGCCCTGTGAAATCCTAAAAGTACTCATTGGAATTTGGGCCCCTTTGCGCACCTAGGCTACAAAAAAGTATCACGTGTGGTATCGCCGTACTCAGAAGAAGTAGGGCAATGTGTTTTGGAGTGAATTTTTACATATATCCATACTGTGTGTGAAAAATATCTCTGTAAATGACAACTTTTTAAAAAATGTTATACAAAGTTGTCAATTTACAGAGATATTTCTCTCACCCAGCATGGGTATATGTAAAAGAGAAAAACACACCAAAACACATTCCCCTACTTCTCCTGAGTATGGCGATACCACATGAGTGACACATTTTTAAAGCAAAGATGCGCAAAGGGGCCCAAATTCCAATGAGTACCTTTTAGAAGGGCATTTTTAGGCATTTGGATTCCAGACTTCTTCTCACGCTTTAGGGCCCTTAAAATGCCAGGGCAGTATAAATACCCAACATGTGACCCCATTTTGGAAAGAAGACACCCCAAGGTATTCCGTGAGGGGCATGGTGAGTTCATCAAATAATTTTTTTTGGGCACAAATTAGCAGAAATAGATTTTTTTTAGTTTTTTCTCACAAAGTCTCCCTTTCTGCTAACTTGTGACAAAAAGTTCAACCTTTCATAGACTCAATATGCCCCTCAGCGATTACCTTGGGGTGTCTTCTTTCCAAAATGGGGTCATTTGTGGGGTTTTTGTACTGCCCTGGCATTTAAGGGTCTGCGCAATCATTACATGTATGGCCAGCATTAGGAGTTTCTGCTATTCTCCTTATATTGAGAATATGGGTAATGAGATTTATTTATTTTTTTCGTTCAGCCTCTGGGCTGAAAGAAAAAATGAACGGCACAGATTTCTTCATTTGCACCGATCAATATGGATGAAAAAATCTCTGCCAAAAATGTGAAAAAAAAAAAAAAAAGGGGAAAGGCGTCTGCCCAATGGATAAGTCTGCGGCAGTCCAGGACGGACTTGTTCTCCCTCCTGAGGATGAGCCGGTTCCTAGCAAACCAAATAGCGTCCTTAAAACAGTTCATAAGGCGCCAGACCTCCTGGATGGCTCCAACAGTATGAATCCCAGGAAATAGTCCATACAGCACCGAAGTGCATTGCAGGCTGTTCCTGGGCACAGAGTCTTTGAGTTCATGTTCCAGGGCGTCCAACAGGCGCTGTGCAAAGGGGCACTCCCAAAACAGGTGATAAGATGTTTCCTCCACGAAAGGGCACCTGGGGCAGTACCTGGTTTTGCACAGATTGCGGGCATGCATGAATGACCGGATGGGCAGTCCGCCCTGAATGGCCATCCATGACAAGTCCTTATGCCCGTTAGTCAACCTGTTTGACGACACATTAGTCCAAACTGTCTCTACGGTGTCGTCCTGGATCCCTGGAATTGACTCCACCACGTCCTTTGCTCTGATGAGCTTGTGGATAGTTTTCTTTTACAGGGTCAGCTCATTAGCAGGCCCTCAACTATAATCTTTTAAAGGGTCATCTCACATGCAGGCCCTACCCTACAATCTTTTACAGGTTTAGATCACCAGCAGAACCTCACCTACAAACTTTTATAAGGTCAGTTTACCTGCAGCCCCTCACCTACAATATTTTATAAGGTCAGCTCACCTTCAAGCCCTCACATACAATCTTTTACAGGATAAGATAACTTAAAGGCACTCAACTACAATCTTTTAGAATGTCATCTCACAAGCAGGCCCTTTCCTCCAATCTTCTAAAGGGTCAGCTCACCTACAAGGCATCACATATAATTTTTTAAAGTGTCAACTCATCTTTAGACCCTCACCTACAATATTTTAGAGTGTCAGCGCACCTGTAGGCCCTCACCTACAATATTTTAAAGGGTTAGCTCACATACAGGCCCTCACCTACAATATTTTAAAGGGTTAACTCACCAGCAGGCCATCACCTACAATCTTTTACAGGGTCAGCTCACCTACAGGCACTCACCTTTAATCTTTTACAGAGTCAGCTCAACTATAGGCCCTCACCTACAATCGTTAACCTGGTCAACTCACATATAGGCTCTCACCTACAATCTTTTATAGGGTCAGCTCACCTAAAGGCCCTCACTTAAAATCTTTTAAAAGGTCAGCTCACCTATAGGCCATCATCTACAATCATTTTCAGGGTCAGCTTACCTGCAGGCCCTTACCTAGAATTTTTTACAAAGTCAGCTCATCTGCAGGCCCTCACCTACAATCTTTTACAGGTTCAGCTAACTATCACGCCCTCACCTACAATATTTGTCAGGGTCAGCTCACCAGCAGGCCCTCACCTAAAATCTTTTAGAGGGTCAGCTCACCAGTAGGCCCTCACCTACAATATTTTTCAGGGTCAGCTCACCAGCAGGCCATCACTTAAAATCTTTTAAAAGGTCAGCTCACCTATAGGCCATCATCTACAATCATTTTCAGGGTCAGCTTACCTGCAGGCCCTTACCTAGAATTTTTTACAAAGTCAGCTCATCTGCAGGCCCTCACCTACAATCTTTTACAGGTTCAGCTAACTATCACGCCCTCACCTACAATATTTGTCAGGGTCAGCTCACCAGCAGGCCCTCACCTAAAATCTTTTAGAGGGTCAGCTCACCAGTAGGCCCTCACCTACAATATTTTTCAGGGTCAGCTCACCAGCAGGCCATCACTTACAATCTTTTACAGGGTTAGCATACCTGCAGGCCCCCCAACTACAATCTATTAAAGAGTCAGCTCATCAGCAGGCCCTCATCTACAATTTTTTTACAGGGTCAGCTCAACTATAGGCCCTAACCTACATTCTTTCAAAGGGTTATCTCACCTGTAGGCCGTCACCTACAATCTTTTAAAAGGTCAGCTCATATGCAAGCCCTCACCTAAAATCTTTTGAAGGGTCAGCTCACCAGCAGGCCTCTACCTTCATTCTTTTATAGGCTTAGCTCACCAACAGGCCCTCACCTACAATCTTTTACAGGGTCAGCTACAATCTTTTAAAGGTTCAGTTTACATGCAAGCCATCACCTACAATGTTTACATGTCATCTCACCTACATGCCCTTACCTACAATATTTTAAAGGGTTAGCTCACCAGCAGACCCCTCCCACAATCTTTTTCAGGGTCAGCTCACCTATAGGCCATTACCCACTTTTTTATGCAGGGTCAGCTCACCTATAGGCCCTCACCTACAATCTTTTACAGGGTCAGCTACAATCTTTTAAAGGTTCAGTTTACATGCAAGCCATCACCTACAATGTTTACATGTCATCTCACCTACATGCCCTTACCTACAATATTTTAAAGGGTTAGCTCACCAGCAGACCCCTCCCACAATCTTTTTCAGGGTCAGCTCACCTATAGGCCATTACCCACTTTTTTATGCAGGGTCAGCTCACCTATAGGCCCTCACCTACAATCTTTTATAGGTTGAACTGTCTTGTAGGCCCCTACTTACAATCTTTAAGAGGGTCAGCTTTACCTTATGCTCTCACCTACATTCTTTTACAGGTTAGCTCACCAGCAGGCACTCACCTACGAACTTTTACGGGGTTAGCTCACCAGCAGGCCCTCACCTACAATCTTTTAAAAGGTCAGCTCACCTGCAGGCCCTCACCTACAATCTTTTAAAGGGTCAGCTCACCAGCAGGCCCTCACCTACAATCTTGTAGAGGATCAACTGACCTCTAGGCCCTCACTTACAATCTTTTATAGGGTAAGCGCACCTGTAGGCCCTCACCTACAATATTTTAAAGGGTTAGCTCACCTACAGGCCCTCACCTACAATCTTTTAAAGGGTTAACTCACCAGCAGGCCATCACCTACAATCTTTTACAGGGTCAGCTCACCTACAGGCACTCACCTTCAATCTTTTACAGAGTCAGCTCAACTAATAGGCCCTCACCTACAATCGTTAACCTGGTCAACTCACCTATAGGCTCTCACCTACAATCTTTTACAGAGTCAGCTCACCTATAGGCCCTTACCTAAAATATTTTAAAAGGTTAGCTCACCTATAGGCCATCACCTACAATAATTTTCAGGGTCAGCTTACCTGTAGGCCCTCACCTACAATTTTTTACAAGGTCAACTCGCCTGTAGGCCCTCACCTACAATCTTCAATCTTTTACAGGTTTAGCTAACTATCACGCCCTCACCTACAGTATTTGTCAGGGTCAGCTCACCAGCAGGCCCTCACCTAAAATCTTTTACAGGGTCATCTCACTTACAGACCCTCACCTACAATCTTTTAAAGGTTCAACTTACCTGCAGGCCCTCACCCAAAATCTTTTACAGGCTTAGCTTACCGATTGGCCCTCACCTACAATCTTTTAGAGGGTCAGCTCACCAGCAGGCCCTCACCTACAATCTTTTACAGGGTCAGCTCTCCTGTAGGCCCTCACCTACAATCTTTTACAGGGTCATCTCAGCTACAGACCCTCACCTACCTTCTTTTACAGGCTAAGCTCACCAATAGGCCCTCACCTACAATCTTTTAGAGGGTCAGCTTACCAGCAGGCCCTCACCTACAATCTTTTACAGGGTCAGCTCATTAGCAGGCCCTCAACTATAATCTTTTAAAGGGTTATCTCACATGCAGGCCCTACCCTACAATCTTTTACAGGTTTAGCTCACCAGCAGATCCTCACCTGCAATCTTTTATAAGGTCAGCTTTCCTGCAGCCCCTCACCTACAATATTTTATAGGGTCAGCTTACCTTCAAGCCCTCACATACAATCTTTTACAGGGTAAGATAACCTAAAGGCACTCAACTACAATCTATTAGAATGTCATTTCACAAGCAGGCCCTTTCCTCCAATCTTCTAAAGGGTCAGCTCACCTACAGGGCATCACATATAATTTTTTAAAGTGTCAACTCACCTTTAGACCCTCACCTACAATATTTTAGAGTGTCAGCGCACCTGTAGGCCCTCACCTACAATATTTTAAAGGATTAGCTCACCTACAGGCCCTCACCTACAATCTTTTAAAGGGTTAACTCACCTACAGGCACTCACCTTCAATCTTTTACAGAGTCAGCTCAACTATATGCCCTCACCTACAATCGTTAACCTGGTCAACTCACCTATAGGCTCTCACCTACAATCTTTTATAGGGTCAGCTCACCTAAAGGCCCTCACTTAAAATCTTTTAAATGGTCAGCTCACCTATAGGCCATCATCTACAATCATTTTCAGGGTCAGCTTACCTGCAGGCCCTCACCTACAATTTTTTACAAGGTCAGCTCATCTGCAGGCCCTCACCTACAATCTTTTTCAGGGTCAGCTCACCAGCAGGCCCTCACTTACAATCTTTTACAGGGTTAGCATACCTGCAGGCCCCCCAACTACAATCTATTAAAGAGTCAGCTCATCAGCAGGCCCTGATCTACAATTTTTTTACAGGGTCAGCTCAACTATAGGCCCTAACCTACATTATTTTAAAGGGTTATCTCACCTGTAGGCCGTCACCTACAATCTTTTAAAAGGTCAGCTCATATGCAAGCCCTCACCTACAATCTTTTGAAGGGTCAGCTCACCAGCAGGCCTCTACCTACATTATTTTATAGGCTTAGCTCACCAACAGGCCCTCACCTACAATCTTTTACAGGGTCAGCTACAATCTTTTAAAGGTTCAGTTTACATGCAAGCCATCATCTACAATGTTTACATGTCATCTCACCTACATGCCCTTACCTACAATATTTTAGAGGGTTAGCTCACCAGCAGACCCCTCCCACAATCTTTTTCAGGGTCAGCTCACCTATAGGCCCTTACCCACTTTTTTATGCAGGGTCAGCTCACCTATAGGCCCTCACCTACAATCTTTTATAGGTTGAACTGTCTTGTAGGCCCCTACTTACAATCTTTAAGAGGGTCAGCTTTACCTTATGCTCTCACCTACATTCTTTTACAGGTTAGCTCACCAGCAGGCACTCACCTACGAAACTTTTACGGGGTTAGCTCACCAGTAGGCCCTCACCTACAATCTTTTAAAGGGTCAGCTCACCTGCAGGCCCTTGCCTACAATCTTTTAAACGGTCAGCTCCCCTGCAGGCCCTCACCTACAATCTTTTATAGGGTCAGCTCACCTGCAGGCCCTCACCTGCAATCTTTTAAAGGGTCAGCTCACCTGCAGGACCTCACCTACAATCTTGTAGAGGATCAACTGACCTCTAGGCCCTCTCTTACAATCTTTTTTAGGGTAAGCGCACCTGTAGGCCCTAACCTACAATATTTTAAAGGGTTAGCTCACCTACAGGCCCTCACCTACAATCTTTTAAAGGGTTAACTCACCAGCAGGCCGTCACCTACAATCTTTTACAGGGTCAGCTCACCTACAGGCACTCACCTTCAATCTTTTACAGAGTCAGCTCAACTATAGGCCCTCACCTGCAATCGTTAACCTGGTCAACTCACCTATAGGCTCTCACCTACAATCTTTTACAGGGTCAGCTCACCTATAGGCCCTCACCTAAAATATTTTAAAAGGTTAGCTCACCTATAGGCCATCACCTAAAATAATTTTCAGGGTCAGCTTACCTGTAGGCCCTCACCTACAATTTTTTACAAGGTCAACTCGCCTGTAGGCCCTCACCTACAATCTTTTACAGGTTTAGCTAACTATCATGCCCTCACCTACAGTATTTGTCAGGGTCAGCTCACCAGCAGGCCCTCACCTAAAATATTTTACAGGGTCATCTCACTTACAGACCCTCACCTACAATCTTTTAAAGGTTCAACTTACCTGCAGGCCCTCACCCAAAATCTTTTACAGGCTTAGCTTACCAATTGGCCCTCACCTACAATCTTATAGAGGGTCAGCTCACCAGCAGGCCCTCACCTACAATCTTTTACAGGGTCAGCTCTCCTGTAGGCCCTCACCTACAATCTTTTACAGGGTTATCTCAGCTACAGACCCTCACCTACCTTCTTTTACAGGCTAAGCTCACCAATAGGCCCTCACCTACAATCTTTTAGAGGGTCAGCTTACCAGCAGGCCCTCACCTACAATCTTTTACAGGGTCAGCTCATTAGCAGGCCCTCAACTATAATCTTTTAAAGAGTTATCTCACATGCAGGCCCTACCCTACAATCTTTTACAGGTTTAGCTCACCAGCAGATCCTCACCTGCAATCTTTTATAAGGTCAGCTTACCTGCAGCCCCTCACCTACAATATTTTATAGGGTCAGCTTACCTTCAAGCCCTCACATACAATCTTTTACAGGGTAAGATAACCTAAAGGCACTCAACTACAATCTTTTAGAATGTCATTTCACAAGCAGGCCCTTTCCTCCAATCTTCTAAAGGGTCAGCTCACCTACAGGGCATCACATATAAATGTTTAAAGTGTCAACTCACCTTTAGACCCTCACCTACAATATTTTAGAGTGTCAGCGCACCTGTAGGCCCTCACCTACAATATTTTAAAGTATTAGCTCACCTACAGGCCCTCACCTACAATCTTTTAAAGGGTTAACTCACCTACAGGCACTCACCTTCAATCTTTTACAGAGTCAGCTCAACTATAGGCCCTCACCTACAATCGTTAACCTGGTCAACTCACCTATAGGCTCTCACCTACAATCTTTTATAGGGTCAGCTCACCTAAAGGCCCTCACTTAAAATATTTTAAATGGTCAGCTCACCTATAGGCCATCATCTACAATCATTTTCAGGGTCAGCTTACCTGCAGGCCCTCACCTACAATTTTTTACAAGGTCAGCTCATCTGCAGGCCCTCACCTACAATCTTTTTCAGGGTCAGCTCACCAGCAGGCCCTCACTTACAATCTTTTACAGGGTTAGCATACCTGCAGGCCCCCCAACTACAATCTATTAAAGAGTCAGCTCATCAGCAGGCCCTGATCTTCAATTTTTTTACAGGGTCAGCTCATCTATAGGCCCTAACCTACATTATTTTAAAGGGTTATCTCACCTGTAGGCCGTCACCTACAATCTTTTAAAAGGTCAGCTCATATGCAAGCCCTCACCTACAATCTTTTGAAGGGTCAGCTCACCAGCAGGCCTCTACCTACATTCTTTTATAGGCTTAGCTCACCAACAGGCCCTCACCTACAATCTTTTACAGGGTCAGCTACAATTTTTTAAAGGTTCAGTTTACATGCAAGCCATCACCTACAATGTTTACATGTCATCTCACCTACATGCCCTTATCTACAATATTTTAGAGGGTTAGCTCACCAGCAGACCCCTCCCACAATCTTTTTCAGGGTCAGCTCACCTATAGGCCCTTACCCACTTTTTTATGCAGGGTCAGCTCACCTATAGGCCCTCACCTACAATCTTTTATAGGTTGAACTGTCTTGTAGGCCCCTACTTACAATCTTTAAAAGGGTCAGCTTTACCTTATGCTCTCACCTACATTCTTTTACAGGTTAGCTCACCAGCAGGCACTCACCTATGAACTTTTACGGGGTTAGCTCACCAGTAGGCCCTCACCTACAATCTTTTAAAGGGTCAGCTCACCTGCAGGCCCTTGCCTACAATCTTTTAAACGGTCAGCTCCCCTGCAGGCCCTCACCTACAATCTTTTATAGGGTCAGCTCACCTGCAGGCCCTCACCTGCAATCTTTTAAAGGGTCAGCTCACCTGCAGGACCTCACCTACAATCTTTTAAAGGGTCAGCTCACCAGCAGGCCCTCACCTACAATCTTGTAGAGGATCAACTGACCTCTAGGCCCTCTCTTACAATCTTTTATAGGGTAAGCGCACCTGTAGGCCCTCACCTACAATATTTTAAAGGGTTAGCTTACCTACAGGCCCTCACCTACAATCTTTTAAAGGGTTAACTCACCAGCAGGCCGTCACCTACAATCTTTTACAGGGTCAGCTCACCTACAGGCACTCACCTTCAATCTTTTACAGAGTCAGCTCAACTATAGGCCCTCACCTACAATCGTTAACCTGGTCAACTCACCTATAGGCTCTCACCTACAATCTTTTACAGGGTCAGCTCACCTATAGGCCCTCACCTAAAATATTTTAAAAGGTTAGCTCACCTATAGGCCATCACCTACAATTTTTTACAAGGTCAACTCGCCTGTAGGCCCTCACCTACAATCTTTTACAGGTTTAGCTAACTATCACGCCCTCACCTACAGTATTTGTCAGGGTCAGCTCACCAGCAGGCCCTCACCTAAAATCTTTTACAGGGTCATCTCACTTACAGACCCTCACCTACAATCTTTTAAAGGTTCAACTTACCTGCAGGCCCTCACCCAAAATCTTTTACAGGCTTAGCTTACCAATTGGCCGTCACCTACAATCTTTTAGAGGGTCAGCTCACCAGCAGGCCCTCACCTACAATCTTTTACAGGGTCAGCTCTCCTGTAGGCCCTCACCTACAATCTTTTACAGGGTCATCTCAGCTACAGACCCTCACCTACCTTCTTTTACAGGCTAAGCTCACCAATAGGCCCTCACCTACAATCTTTTAGAGGGTCAGCTTACCAGCAGGCCCTCACCTACAATCTTTTACAGGGTCAGCTCATTAGCAGGCCCTCAACTATAATCTTTTAAAGGGTTATCTCACATGCAGGCCCTACCCTACAATCTTTTACAGGTTTAGCTCACCTGCAGATCCTCACCTGCAATCTTTTATAAGGTCAGCTTACCTGCAGCCCCTCACCTACAATATTTTATAGGGTCAGCTTACCTTCAAGCCCTCACATACAATCTTTTACAGGGTAAGATAACCTAAAGGCACTCAACTACAATCTTTTAGAATGTCATCTCACAAGCAGGCCCTTTCCTCCAATCTTCTAAAGGGTCAGCTCACCTACAGGGCATCACATATAATTTTTTAAAGTGTCAACTCACCTTTAGACCCTCACCTACAATATTTTAGAGTGTCAGCGCACCTGTAGGCCCTCACCTACAATATTTTAAAGGATAAGCTCATCTACAGGCCCTCACCTACAATCTTTTAAAGGGTTAACTCACCTACAGGCACTCACCTTCAATCTTTTACAGAGTCAGCCCAACTATAGGCCCTCACCTACAATCATTAACCTGGT
This sequence comes from Bufo gargarizans, assembly GCF_014858855.1. Lineage (NCBI taxonomy): Eukaryota > Metazoa > Chordata > Amphibia > Anura > Bufonidae > Bufo > Bufo gargarizans. Next base: position 2,624,966 of record NC_058083.1, read on the forward strand.
CAACTCACCTATAGGCTCTCACCTACAATCTTTTATAGGGTCAGCTCACCTAAAGGCCCTCACTTAAAATCTTTTAAATGGTCAGCTCACCTATAGGCCATCATCTACAATCATTTTCAGGGTCAGCTTACCTGCAGGCCCTCACCTACAATTTTTTACAAGGTCAGCTCATCTGCAGGCCCTCACCTACAATCTTTTACAGGTTTAGCTAACTATCACGCCCTCACCTACAATATTTGTCAGGGTCAGCTCACCAGCAGGCCCTCACCTAAAATCTTTTAGAGGGTCAGCTCACCAGTAGGCCCTCGCCAACAATCTTTTAAGGGTCAGCTCACCAGCAGGCCCTCACTTACAATCTTTTACAGGGTTAGCATACCTGTAGGCCCCCCAACTGCAATCTATTAAAGAGTCAGCTCATCAGCAGGCCCTCATCTACAATTTTATTACAGGGTCAGCTCAACTATAGGCCCTAACCTACATTCTTTTAAAGGGTTATCTCACCTGTAGGCGTCACCTACAATCTTTTAAAAGGTCAGCTCATATGCAAGCCCCCCTCACCTACAATCTTTTGAAGGGTCAGCTCACTAGCAGGCCTCTACCTTCATTCTTTTATAGGCTTAGCTCACCAACAGGCCCTCACCTACAATCTTTTACAGGGTCAGCAGCAATCTTTTAAAGGTTCAGTTTACCTGCAAGCCATCATCTACAATGTTTACAGGGTCATCTCACCTACATGCCCTTACCTACAATATTTTAGAGGGTTAGCTTACCAGCAGACCCCTCCCACAATCTTTTTCAGGGTCAGCTCACCTATAGGCACTTACCCACTTTTTTATGCAGGGTCAGCTCACCTATAGGCCCTCACCTACAATCTTTTATAGGTTGAACTGTCTTGTAGGCCCCTACTTACAATCTTTAAGAGGGTCAGCTTTACCTTATGCTCTCACCTACATTCTTTTACAGGTTAGCTCACCAGCAGGCACTCACCTACGAACCTTTATGGGGTTAGCTCACCAGTAGGCCCTCACCTACAATCTTTTAAAGGGTCAGCTCACCTGCAGGCCCTTGCCTACAAACTTTTAAAGGGTCAGCTTACCTTCAGGCCCTCACCTACAATCTTTTAAAGGGTCAGCTCACCTGCAGGCCCTCACCTACAATCTTTTAAAGGGTCAGCTCACCTGCAGGCCCTCACCTACAATCTTTTAAAGGGTCAGCTCACCAGCAGGCCCTTACCTACAATCTTGTATAGTATCAACTGACCTCTAGGCCCTCACTTACAATCTTTTATAGGGTAAGCACACCTGTAGGCCCTCACCTACAATATTTTAAAGGGTTAGCTCACCTACAGGCCCTCACCTACAATCATTTAAAGGGTTAACTCACCAGCAGGCCGTCACCTACAATCTTTTACAGGGTCAGCTCACCTACAGGCACTCACCTTCAATCTTTTACAGAGTCAGCTCAACTATAGGCACTCACCTACAATCCTTTACCTGGTCAACTCACCTATAGGCTCTCACCTACAATCTTTTACAGGGTCAGCTCACCTATAGGCCCTCACCCAAAATCTTTTAAAAGGTCAGCTCACCTATAGGCCATTACCTACAATAATTTTCAGGGTCAGCTTACCTGTAGGCCCTCACCTACAATTTTTTACTAGGTCAACTCACCTGTAGGCCCTCACCTACAATCTTTTACAGGTTCAGCTAACTATCACGCCCTCACCTACAGTATTTGTCAGGGTCAGCTCACAAGCAGGCCCTCACCTAAAATCTTTTAGAGGGTCAGCTCGCCAGTAGGCCCTCAGCTATAATCTTTTTCAGGGTCAGCTCACCAGCAGGCCCTCACTTACAATTTTTTACAGGGTAAGCATTCCTGCAGGCCCCCAACTACAATCTATTAAAGGGTCAGCTCATCGGCAGGCCTTAACCTATAATATTTTACAGTGTCAGCTTACAAGCAGGCCCTCACTTGCAATATTTTTACAGGGTTAGTTCACCTATAGGCCCTCAACTACAATATTTTACAGGGTCAGCTCACCTTCAAGCTCTCAATCACAATCTTTTAGAGAGTCAGCTCAAATGTAGGCCTTCACCTACAATCTTTAAGAGGGTCAGCTCATGAGCAGGCCCTCACCTACAATATTTTATAGGCTTAGCTCACCAGTAGGCCCTCACCTACAATCTATTACAAGGTCAGCTAAACTGTAGACTCTCAACTACAATCTTTTAAAGTGTCAGCTTACCTAAACACCATCACCTACAATATTCTAAAGGGTCAGATCACCTGCATGCACTTACCTACAAACTTTTAGAGGGTCAGTTCACCAGCAGGCCCTCGTCTACAATCTTTTACAGGATCAGCTCACCTACAGACCCTTACCTACAATTTGCATGGTTAGTTCACCTGTAGGCCCTCACCTGCAATCTTTTAAAGGGTGAGCTCACCTGTAGGCCCTAACCTATATTCTTTAAGAGGGTCAGCTCAAATGCAGGCCCTTACCAACAAACTTTTAAAGGGTCAGCTCACAAGCAGGCCCTTAGATACATTGTTTCAAAGGATTAGCTCACCAGCAGGCCCTCAACTACATTTATTTAGAGTGTCAGCTCACCAGCATGCCCTCACCTACAATCTTTTACGGGGTTAGCTCTCCAGTAGGCCCTCACCTACAATCTTTTACAGGGTCAGCCTACCTACAGGCACTCACCTACAATCTTTTACAGGGTCAGCTCACTTTATTCCCTCACCTACAATCTTATAAAGGGTTATCTCACCTGCAGGCCCTCACCTACAATCTTTATTAGGGTCAGCTTATCTGCAGGCCCTCACCTAAAATCTTTTATTGGGTCAGCTCACCAGCAGGCCCTCTCCTACAATCTTTTACAGGGTCCGCTCACTAATAGTCCCTCACCTTCAATATTTTACCAGGTCAGCTCACCTACAGGCCCTTGCCTACAATTTTTTAAAAGGTTAGCTCACATGTAGTCCCTCAACTACAATCTTTTATAGGGTCAGCTCACCTACAAGCCCTCACCTACAACCTTTTATAGGGTCAGCTCACCTGTAGGCCCTCACTTACAGTCTTTTACAGAGTTAGTTTACCAGCAGGCCATCAACTAAAATCTCTTACAGGGTCAGCTACAATCTTTTAAAGGGTCATTTTACCTGAACGCCATCACCTACAATGTTTATAGGGTCATCTCACCTATATGCTCTTACCTAAAATATTTTAGAGGGTTAGCTTACAGCAGGCCCCCTCCCACAATCTTTTACAGGGTCAGCTCACATATTGGCCCTTACCCACAATTTTTTGCAGGGTCAGCTTACCTATAGGCCATCACCTACAATCTTTTATAGGGTGAGCTCACCTGTAGGCCCCTACTTACAATCTTAAAGATGGTCAGCGTACCTGCAGGCTCTCACCTACATTCTTTTACAGGTTAGCTCACCAGCAGGCCCTCATCTACAATCTTTTACGGGGTTAGCTCACATGTAGGCCCTTACCTACAATCTTTTACAAGGTCAGCTTACCTGCAGGCCCTCACCTACAATGTTCTAAAGGGTCAGCTCACCTGAAGGACCTCACCTACAATCTTTTAAAGGGTCAGCTCACCTGCAGGCCGTCACTTACAATCTTTAAGAGGGTCAGATCACCAGCAGACCCTCACCTACAATATTTTATAGGGTCAGATTACCTGTAGGTTCGCACTTACAATCTTTTATAGGGTCAGCTCAACTATAGGCTCTCACCTACATTTTTTTACAGTGTCAGCTCACCTGTAGGCCCTCACCTACAATCCTTTATAGGCTCAGCTCCCTAGCAGGTCCTCACCCACAATCTTTTATAGAGTAGGCTCACCAGCAGGCCCTTACCTACAAAATTTTACAGGGTCAGCTCATCTTTAGGCCCTCACCTACATTCTTTTATAGGGTCAGCTCACCTTTAGGCCCTCACCTACAATCTTTTTCAGGGTTAGCTCACCTTAAAGCCCTCATCTACAATCGTTTATAGGGTCAGCTTACCTGCTGGCCCTCACATACACTTTTTAAGAGGGTAAGCTCACCAGCAGGTCCTCACCTACAATATTTTACAGGGTCAGCTCACCTACAGGCCCTCACCTACAATCTTTTACAGGGTCAGCTCTACTTTAGGTCCTCACCTACAATCTTTTAAAGGGTCATCTTACTTGCATGCCATCATCTACAATCATTTACAGGGTTAGCTCACCTACATACCCTTACCTACAATATTTTAGAAGGTCAGCTCACCAGCAGGTCCTCACCCACAATATTTTAGAGGATCAGCTTACTTGTAGGCCTTTATTAACAGTTTTTTACAGGGTCAGCTCACCTACATGCCCTCACCTACAATCTTTTAAAGGGCCTGCTCATCTGCAGGCCCTCACCTACAATATTTAAGATATGTAAGAGGATCAGCTCACCAGCATGCGCTCACCTATTATCTTTTACAGGGTCAGCTCACCTGCAGGCCCTCACCTGCAATTTTTTACAGGGTCAGCTTACCTGCAGGCCCTCACCTACAATTTTTTACTGCATCAGCTCAACTGTATGCCCTCACCTACAATCTTTTACAGGGTCAGCTCGCCAGCAGGCCCTCAACTACATTGTTTTAGAGGGTCAGCTCACCAGTAGGCCCTCACCTACAAGTCCAGTCTCACTATCCACGAGTCTGGTCAACACAAACTGCACCCTGATGACACACTTGGTGAACGTTGTGGAGGCTGGGAGCAACTTGGCTGCTGGCATCAGACTTGCCCTCCAATAGATCCTCTTTTAAGGATTTAAAGCTTATTTATTCACATTTTTGGGCCTAGAAAGAGTCCTGTATTGTTATTTAAAGTCACTACCCCCTCCAGTCGGGAGTGGGTAATTTGCGCACCTGCTGCCTTCCTTGAATGTAGTAGCCATTTCTCAAGGTCGTTCTCCTGAACTGAACCCTGATTATTCGTTCCCCGTAGTCAGCATGATTGACGCTGAAATTACCATCAAAATTTGATAGGGAAGACATCCAAATGGATCAACACCATCACTGGGACATGCGATCGGCCCAGGGTTATCTAGAGTCACCAAAGCAGCAGCAGGCCCTTTTTTTGATGGTCAGATCACCAGCAGGCACTCGCTTAGGTTTATGTTATGTATATACAGTACAGACCAAAAGTTTAGACACACCTTCTCATTCAAAGAGTTTTCTTTATTTCCATGACTATGAAAATTGTAGATTCACACTAAATGCATCAAAACTATGAATTAACACATGTGGAATTATATACATAACAAAAAAGTGTGAAACAACTGAAAATATGTCATATTCTAGGTTCTTCAAAGTAGCCACCTTTTGCTTTGATTACTGCTTTGCACACTCTTGGCATTCTCTTGAAAGGACCTATATGATAGATTTAACTGACATTTTCTATTGTAACAACCAACGATTTATACAGGAAAATCATGACGATTAACAAGGTTGCCCAAACTTTCGCATCCCACTGTATATATAGTACATCCCGATCCTTGTTTATCTGCGATCTGCATTAATACTTTAAAGGGGTATTCTCATCTTAATGATCACTGTTAAATCTGTTAATGATTTAACAGTGATCATTCTTCTAAATATATTTAACCCCTTAGGGACCCATGACGTATCGGTACGGCATGTTTCCCGAATCCTTAAGGACCCATGACGTACCGGTACGTCATGGCTTTAATTCGCGATTCCGGCGCCGCGGGGGTTAATCGGAACGGGATGCCGGCTGAAATCATTCAGCCGGCATCCCGTAACAACGCAGGGGGGGGTCATTTGACCCCCCCGTATAGACGATCGCAGAAAACCGCAGGTCCATTCAGACCTGCGGTTTTCTGCGTTTCCGGTCCATTCGGGTGTGCTGTGACCCGATGAACCGGAAAAAGACTGCGATCGGTGGCGTAATTTTACACCACCAATCGCAGTCCGAGGATTTGAGGAGGCGGTGCTGGCCCTGGTGCTGAACACTGCTGTCCAGGGTGCTGATTGGTGCAGGGGAGAGAGGCGCTAGATTCAAACTTCCTGCGCTCCTCTCTCCCCTCCTCTTCCTGTTCTGCACGAGCACCCGGCAGCATCGTCCAGCACCAGCTCCTGTGTCCCCCTAATCGCCATCCATCACCCTCCTGCACCCATCGCCACCCAGGTAGGTTAGGGTCAGTGAGGGAGAGGCACCATTAGGAAGGGAAAGAAGGGAAAAGTTAGTTAGGAAAAAAAAAAAAAAAAAAGAACTTTTACACAAAACTTTTTTGATCCATCTATCAGACCCCAGAGCCCCCCCCCCCCCCCCCACCCATCCCCCCACCAGCCCTCCCCCAGCTTCCCCCCCCCTCACCACTAGCCCCCTTACCACCACTTTTTTTTTATTTTTCTGCGTTCGCTGACTGGTCGGCACTTTAGCGTCCGTCCACTGTTAGCGCATCGCCCGCCCCACCGCTGATCAGCGTTGTACCGCTGATCAGCAACTTTGAACTTTTTTTTTTTTTTTTCCTAACACTTGCCCCTTTATTTTCCTTTTTTTAGTACGCGAACACCCGTTGCCCCCACACACACGCACATATAATAAAGGTTTCCACACACGCACACCTACACGCACACACACCCATGGCCCGCCGGGTGTTCTCGGCCGAGGAGGCATACGCCCAGATTGCCTCCGACTCCGAGAGCCCCAGTGAGGATGAGGATGACCCCACATTCCTTCTGTCATCTGCATCCTCCTCATCATCATCGGATGACGATGAGCCACCAAGGCGGCGGAGACGCCGCCAGGCGGAGCCAGGGGCCACACATGCTAGGGATCCTGTGGCCCACCCTAGTACGAGCCGCCCTGGGGTTCGTACTGGTTTCCCGGCCCACCAAATAAGTTCACCGGAGCCCCCTGCCGATGAACTTAGCTGGTGTCCCCCAGTGGACTTTGAGCCTGAGATTCCGGATTTCGCTGGCAATCCTGGAATCCAGATTCCCACAGTGGGGTTTACTGAAATAGACTTTTTTAGTTTTTTTTTCAGTAACCCACTGGTGAATTTGATGGTGGAGCAGACGAATCTGTACGCCCAACAGTTCGTCGCTCAAAACCCAGGCTCATTTTTGGCTAGACCCGGTGGCTGGACGCCGGTCAGTGCAGCCGAAATGAGGACATTTTGGGGCCTCGTGCTGCATATGGGTCTAGTCCAAAAACCCAGTGTCAGGCAATACTGGAGTGGGGACGTCCTATACCAGACCCCACTGTACAGTATGGTCATGACACGTCCCCGGTTTGAGGCCATCCGGAAATGTCTGCATTATTCCGATAATGCAGCATGTCCACCCCGAGGTGATCCTGCCTATGACCGGCTGTATAAGATACGGCCGGTCATCGATCACTTTGGGGCCACATTTCAGCAGGCCTACGTACCTGGAAGGGAGGTCGCGGTTGATGAGTCTCTCGTTGCGTTCAAGGGGAGACTCAGTTTCCGCCAATACATTCCCACAAAGCGGGCGAGGTATGGCGTGAAGCTATACAAAATTTGTGAGAGTACCTCAGGGTACACTTACAAATTTCGTGTGTACGAGGGGCGAGATTCCCGTATTCAACCCCCAGAATGTCCCCCCACTCTGGGTGTTAGCGGGAAACTCGTGTGGGACCTTATGCACCCACTGCTGGATAAGGGTTACCACTTGTACGTGGATAACTTTTATACCAGCATTCCCTTGTTCAGGTCCCTTGCCGCCAGATCCACGTTCGCTTGTGGGACCGTGCGGAAAAATCAGCGCGGCCTCCCTGCCCACCCCCTCCAGGTACCTATCCCCAGGGGTGAGACCCGTGCACTTACCAGTGGAAACCTGTTGCTGGTCAGGTATAAGGACAAGAGGGATGTCCTTATGCTGTCCACAATCCACAGTAACAGCACCACCCCAGTCCCTGTGCGAGGTACCGCGGCAACGGTCCTCAAGCCCGATTGTATCGTCGACTACAATCGGTATATGGGAGGAGTTGATCTCTCTGATCAAGTCCTCACGCCATATAATGCCATGCGCAAAACCCGGGCATGGTACAAAAAAGTTACGGTCTACATGGTGCAGGTTGCCATGTACAACTCTTTTGTACTATCCCGAAGCGCTGGCAGCACAGGGACATTCCTCCAATTCTATGAGGCAGTCCTCAAAGACCTGATCTTTTCGGACCGGGAAAGAGCAGGCCGGAGTACCTCGGGAACTGGAGGCGCCCGGATCGTCCCTGGCCAACACTTTCCAGGTGTGGTCCCCCATACTGGAAAGAAGGGACGAACCCAAAAAAGATGCAGAGTGTGTCACAAGAGGGGGATACGGAAGGACACCACAACTCAATGTGACACGTGCCCCGATCATCCGGGCCTCTGCATTATCGGTTGCTTCAGGGAGTATCACACTTCCATGGAGTACTAAATTTTTATAATCCCCAACAGTCCACTAGAGAACATAAAACACTATGGCTCTTAGACTTTGGAGACACAGAAACAATTTTTTTCCCCCAAAAAAATATTACTTTTAGAGCAGGCATCCTCAAACTGCGGCCCTCCAGATGTTGTAAAACTATAACTCCCAGCATGCCCAGACAACCTACAGCCATCAGCAGGGCATGGTGGGAATTGTAGTTTTACAACATCTGGAGGGCCGCAGTTTTTAGGATGCCTGCTTAGTGTCTCCAAAGTCTGAGAGCCATACATATTGGGCATCGTCGCGTGCGTAAAAGTCGTCGCTATAAAAATAACATTTGACCAAACGCCTCGAATGAACGGTGTTAAAAATATAAAACAAAAACGGTGCCAAAACACCCATTTTTGGGCAAAATTTCAATTTGAATCCCTTTTGCCGGTAATAAAGCAAGGGTTAACAGCCAAACAAAACTCAATATTTATGGCCCTGATTCTGTAGTTTGCAGAAACACCCCATATGTGGTCGTAAATGGCTATATAGCCGCACGGCAGGGCATAGAACGAAGGGAACTCCATACGGTTTCTGGAAGGCAGATTTTGATGGACAGTTTTTTTTTTGACACCATGTCCCATTAGAAGCCCCCCCTGATGTAGCCTAGACTAGAAACTCCAAAAAAGTGACCCCATCTAAGAAACTACACCCCTCAAGGTATTCAAAAGTTACTTTACAAACTATGTTAACCCTTTAGGTGTTCCACAAAACTAAATAGCGAATGTAGAAACATTTTTAGAATTTAATTTTTTTGTTACATTGCCTCAAAAAAGAGTAATATAGAGCAACCAAAAATCATATTTACCCCTAAAATAGTCCCAAAACAACAACCACCTTATCCTGTAGTTTCCTAGATGGGGTCACTTTTATGGAGTTTCTACTCTAGGGGTGCATCAGGGGGCTTGAAAGGGTACATGGTGTAAATAAACCAGTCCAGCAAAATCTGCCTTCCAAAAACCATATGGTGTTCCCCTCCTTCTATGTCCTCCCGTTTGGCCAAACAGTAGTTTACGACCACATATGGGGTGTTTCTGCAAACTACAGAATCAGGGCAACCCATTTTGAGTTTTGTTTGGCAGTTAACCCTTGTTTTACTCCTGGAAAAAATTGATTATATTGGAAAATTTTCCAAAAAATAGAAATTTCTAAATTGTTTCTCCATCTGCCATTAACTCTTGTGGAACACCTAAAGGGTTAACAAAGTTTGTAAACCCAGTTTTGAATACCTTGAGGGGTGTACTTTCTTAGATGGAGTCACTTTTTCGAAATTTCTATTCTAGGGGTGCAACAGGGGGCTTCAAATGGGACATGGTATAAACAAAACCAGTCCTGCAAAATCTGCCTTCCAAAACCCATATGGCGTTCCCCTCCTTCTATGTCCTCCCGTTTGGCCAAACAGTAGTTTACGACCACATATGGGGTGTTTCTGCAAACTACAGAATCAGGGCAACCCATTTTGAGTTTTGTTTGGCAGTTAACCCTTGTTTTACTCCTGGAAAAAATTGATTATATTGGAAAATTTTCCCAAAAATAGAAATTTCTAAATTGTTTCTCCATCTGCCATTAACTCTTGTGGAAGACCTAAAGGGTTAATAAAGTTTGAAAAAACAGTTTTGAATACCTTGAGGGGTGTAGTTTCTAGAATGGGGTCATTTTTGGGAGGTTTCTATTATCTAAGCCTCACAATATGACTGCAAACCTGAACTGGTCCATAAAAAGTGGGATTTTGAAGATTTCTGAAAAATTTCAAAATTTGCTTCTAAACTTCTAAGCCTTGTAACATCCCCAAAAAATAAAATATCATTCCCAAAATGCTACACACATGAAGTAGACATATGGGGAATGTAAAGCCATCACAATTTTTGGGGGTATTACTATGTATTACAGAAGTAGAGAAACTGAAACTTTGAAATTTGCTAATTTTTCCAAAAAAATTGTAAAAATTTTATTTTTTGGTGCAAAAAAATTAACTTTTTTGACCCAATTTTAGCAGTGTCATGAAGTACAATATGTGACGAAAAAACAATCTCAGAACGGCCTGGGTAAGTCAAAGCGTTTTAAAGTTATGAGCACTTAAAGGGACACTGGTCAGATTTGCAAAAAATGGCCAAGTCCTTAAGGTGAAATAGGGCTGAGTCCTTAAGGGGTTAAATAACAAATTCCCACCCCTTAGAAGAAAATAAACCTATAATTACCTTACTGTTGTCTTCCGTCTCCCCTGGTTATGGCCGTGCGCAGACGACTTCTTCTCTTCACCCGGCCGGGCCGCGTGCTGTACTGAACACGCACGCCGAGGCTGCGCCTGCGCTATGGTGATTTCTTCCTGGCCAGTATAGTATACTTGCCAGGAAGAAGTCACCAGTGCACATGCGCAACCTCGGCGTGCGCGTTCAGTACAGCACGCGGCCCGGCCGGGTGAAGACATCAATCAAGGTGGAGCCCGCTCCCTGCCGAGTGCCGAAACCAGGAAGTGGACAGCGCGCCGGGAGCAGGTAAGTATAAAACAGCGTGATGATAATACCCCTTTAATGTTTGTGTTAAATAATGATGCCCCTCTCTGCCAGTGATTCATATCAAGATGGAGATTGATGCCCCGCGATCTGCCCTCGAGACAATACCCCTGGTGGGTCCTTACCAATAGAATCACTCTGAGTTAGGAAAATGATATGGGTCGCGACTTGGATTCCCCCAGAAATTCGCGCGCATGCGCGAACTCCTAGGAATGTGATGGTTCATCATTGTACTCGCCGGTCATACTGCGTGAGTTGGAACACGCCCCTAGGTCTGATTGGTGCGGATACAGGCACACGTCTTCCGGGAGGCGGGGCTTCTGCTATA